>NC_080671.1:302746788-303391115 GCF_030247195.1 Topomyia yanbarensis | reverse complement strand
ATATATATATATATATATATATATATATATATATATATATATATATATATATATATATATATATATATATATATATATATATATATATATATATATATATATATATATATATATATATATATATATATATATATATATATATATATATATATATATATATATATATATATATATATATATATATATATATATATATATATATATATATATATATATATATATATATATATATATATATATATATATATATATATATATATATATATATATATATATATATATATATATATATATATATATATATATATATATATATATATATATATATATATATATATATATATATATATATATATATTCCTAGCCATTTTCCCGAAGCTTCCGGTTCCACCGAAGGTTCCCAAAGTAGCCCATTTGGGTTCGATTGAGCATTAGTGAACTGAAGCTGTAAATTTAAGAAATTTAGAGCACTTTTTATGAAGTTTTGCATCTTTGAGATAACATGCAGCTTCCGATTTATATGGAAATTTTATGTGTGACGGCACTCTTCAATCCGTAACTCTGGAACCGGAAGTCGGAATTAACTGAAATTCAATAGTAGCCTAATGGAATGTTGTATCTAACGTAAGGTCGATTTTCAGAGTGATTACATAGCCTTTCCATAGGAGAAAGGTGAAAAAATCGATCCACTCATAGTTAAAAATCGGACTTCTTCTAGTTACCAGCATTAGCATTAAAACCACCATTAATGCTTAACTTTGACCATTTTTTTAACTTTTAATGATTCATGTATTTAATAGCCCATGCTTGGCTGCTAACTAGCGGTGTTTCAGATGATAATTCACGACTGCAGGATTTTCACAGGTAAAATCTTCCGCGGAGAGGAATTTTGAAGGATCGTTTTTAGAACTGTCATTTTGTGTTATTCCTAAAAAAGTTTCATGAGATCAAAATATATCTAAATATACGCCAGAAACAAGAACACACGTTCACACGGGTTGTTTTGTCTAAGAAAATTACGTGAGTTTTGGCTTGAGTGGTCACCTAAAGAGTAGTTACCTCAATAGTGTACTAGTTTCGATGTGTCTGCATAAACACATCTAGCTGAATCGATTAGTTTGTTGGACACAACTCTCTTTAAAACCTATTTATAATTAGTAATACCTCAATAATAAAAAAAAATCAATGTCCACGTAGACTTTTGCAAAAGCCCCTCCCCCCTCGTAGACAAACGTAGACCTTTGCTAGACCTCCCCCGTCCTCCATGAGTTTACGTGGTTCATGAACGACCCCCGAGCAAGACCGTATAACAGCGAAAAAGTGAGATTTAAGAACGTACATAACTGTTAGCATTTTTAAGCAATCCATCTATCTTAGTTTTACCCTAAAAGGAAGCAGATATTGATTACAGCGAATGGTAGTTTTTTCTTAAATTTGTGATTCTTTCTTAGTTGAAAAATGCGAGTTCGTTCAACTTATTCGAACAATGTTATTTCGGTCATCTCATAAATGGAGACGCATGGTAATTGCAGATAACTTTAGGGAAATTTTACAAAAGATTGACCCAAAATGTTGCGTTAGGTAATTTGAGTATGGTCTCTAATATGTAACGAGACTAAGTATTTTTTTTATTGGTAATCAGATCATGAGCAATTTTCAAAGGGGCAGATAAGTTTTGAATTCAATGCTACCGAAAATAGCAAGTACACAAAACTATCCTTTTTCGCACAAATTATACACTAAATAAAAATAGTGAAATTTTTCGAAAAATAAAAAAAATTGCTATTAAAAATAGTTTGTTTTAGTTTTCGTCAAACAAACCCTTAAGAGAATCGAAATGTTTGAAATTTAATTGCAACATAGAGAAATTATCGGCAATAAAGTTTTTCTAACAGGTTTCTTTAAAGGTGTTTTAAATTTATACTATTTGCAGCCAAAAATGTAATTTTCTTAAGTGATATGGCTCCTACAGTCATTTCAAATCCAAATTCTATTAACCTTCCGGTAGTCGCGCAGTGCATTGGGTTTACAATGTTTTGAAATTCTGGCGAAATCGTCTTAGTTGTACATATCAGCGTCGGAGGGAAAAGTCCCTGAATACTGGCATTACCAATACTGTTTTCAAAAACAATAATTAATTCGTAAAACTACACAATATATTCACTTTTCTCCTCCAATAAAAAAATATGAAAGTGAAATGTTTTAAATGTAATTAAAAAATGGTAAATGAAAAACTTTTTCTAACAACATTAAACATATACTTAAAATTTATGACACCCAATTTTCTTACAGAATTTGACTTTAAATATCATTTCAAGTACAAAGGCTCACAACATAAATCTTTTAGAATGTACTGGCAGCCCCCGATTTTGTATTAGAGATGGTAGGTTCGGGTTCTCTCAATTTAAACTTCTCGGATTCGGGTCGGGTTCCAAGTTTTCAAATTTGAAATTCTCGGGTTCGGGTCGGATTTGGAACAAATCAAACCCAAACATTTCTTGACGTTGTTTACGTCAATACACAACATCCAGTCTCTTTTTGTAGTGATTAACTTTACTTCATGATATAAATATATGACAGTGTGCTCTGAATAGCAGTATTTTTAATACACATTGAATTAAAATTGTTTTAATGTACAATTTAACTATGTATATTGTTAGCAAAAACATGAATTAAATGATAATTGAAATCAAATGCAGCACGCTTAGCATAGTTGCGATCCACGAGATGCTTCTAAACCATCGACTATAAAGGCAATTGAAGAACGGGGACAATTTGACTATTCCCATATATTGAACTCACAAATTTGGTAGTACTTTGGTGGCATCATGGCTCAAATTGAGCAACAGGCACATCTTCTTATTGATTTTTTAAAAGCAGATAATTCAAGCTGCTTTATCCCAAAAGTCTTTGTTTCATCAGACTTAAACAGAAAATACGGTAGGTTTCATTATGAATAAAAAAAAATAAAATAAAATAAATCGATGTTATAAGTGACGAGAAACTTCAGATTTGAACTAACACCTACCCAGGGAGCGAGTCTCCGGTAGAAACTTGATTTAGCTGAGGTTACCAAGTAGGCTGAGATCAAATGAAGGACACGTTAGATCTCCACCGAGATTAATTTAAAGGATTGTGGTACCGGTGCGCCGCGGCGTTAGATGTGTTCATAGCATACGTTGCAAAACACGCTCTTCACTTTAAACTTCTAGAAATCCGCTAATAACTTGAACAGAACATACAGTATTTTTGCGATCAATTTCGTGAAAATTAATACATTTTCATGAAGGAATCCGAATCATGCAACGGCCCAGCCTGGAACAATCTGACAGAAAGGGCTTGTTTCATATTTTTACTACTGATTTGATAGTGGCGCTAGTATACCTTCGCCATATGGCTGTCATGAACAACGATGGCACTCAAATGGTTATAGTATACTCGCGCCATTATCAAATCAGTGGTACAAATATGAAACAAGCACTTCAGATTGTCCCTAGGCTGGGCCGTTGCATGATTCGGATTCCTTCATGAAAACATAAATTTCCACGATATTAAGAAATTGATCGCAAAAATATTGTATGTTCTGTTCAAGCCATTTGCTGATTTATAGGAATTTGGAGTCGTTCCGAGAAGTCCATCGGAGATGTCGAAGCATCTCTACTGGCAGCCATACCGTACTATCTGAAGCATAAAAGAATTTATATACCCCATCATAGACGATCGTCCTAACGCTACATCAAGTACGAGTCTGAAAATCTTCATTGATAGGTTTCGAGACAAGTTGGACTGTACCAACCTGCAATGCGGGTAACGTCGTGTAAACTGTCGAATACGAATTGCCAATTACCATAGTTTAATTTGATAAATTATACAAAACTACTCTTGCAGGAATGGTTTTCGATAAAAAATTAGAAATTTTGGCTAAGTACTACGGGTGCTGTTTGAAACTGTCATCATTAGATTAGCTTTTTGATTTTCCATGAGTTAGCCGCCAATTTATCCTACTTTCCGGTTAAGATATCGACGATTTGAAAGTTTCTCAGAACAATACAAATTCGACTTTTAACAATAGTAAATATAATTGCGAGCTCCACTCGCCAGTAATTGGTTTTGCCATAGGCAGATATAATTGGAAGCGTATGGTGCTACTTCAGGTTCAAGTGATTCTATAATTCTTAGATGAGCTTCGGATCCAATTCGAGCACTTAAAATTAAAAATCTTTGGGATCTTCGTTTGATTCTCCTTATTAACAAGTCGAGCTCGGATCGCATTCTCAAATTTTAAATTTTCTGGTTCGGGTCGGGCTCAGGTTTTAAAATTTAAAAATTCTCGGGTTCGGGTTGTACAAGATTTTCATTCTCGGGCTCCGGTTTTTCAATTTAAAAATGTTCGGCCTCGGGTTGGGTTCGGGTTTTTCAAATTTTATAATTTCGGGATCGGGTTGCGTTCCGGTTTTTTTAATTTTTAAACTCTCGGGTTTGGATCGTGTTCGGGTTCGAAAAAATCGAAACCTGACCATCTCTTTTTTGTCTACTCCCGATTTTTTTCAGTTTTTTCAATTCGGTTATAGAGGTTTTAACCTTATGGTTATTCGCCTCTTTCCGGGTTCGAAAAATCTCTTTGGAAAAATTTCTAACCCTATGCGGAGTTCGAAATCGAACCCAGCTCAACTGCGTACAAGGCAATCGATTTATCATCTACGCTATGCCCACCCACCCCCGATTGTGTCAACCTCCTATGAAAATATGCAGAAAAATCAAATTTGAGTAAATCTTTTTTTGAGCTTAACGGTGCAAAATATGCAAAAACACATTTTTTTAAATTTTGCAGTGGAAGACCTCCTAAAAGGAAATTTATACTTTATATTTATTGCAAGATTATGACTACAGATTAAAGAAGAATATTTTAAAAGTTTCGGTAAAAGGAAAGAAAAATATGTTTCGATTTTGTCAATATTAACGTTTTGTCAGCCTAAAATACAAAAGTATTTTTAAAAGGCAGTGCAGTGAGTTTGCAGTTTCAAAAAGATATTATTTGAAAAACGTATTATCTACAGAAAAAATCTTCTAAAGTGAGTTCCAGGGAATACATCCTTCTTCGCAGACAAAATATACACTGAAAAATAAGATGTGACATTTTACAAAAAAATTAAAAAAAGATTAAATAATGTTACAAAAAACCCTATTTATTTCATGTCAGCGAAAGTCTGAAAAGAAAGGGAATATTTCAAATATAATTGCGTCATGCAGAAGCTATAAGTAATAAAGTTTTGTTAATAACAATTTTATACATGTAATTGAATTGCATACTAATTGAAAGATAAAAATGTAATTCTACTTTAGAACATGATTCTAAGTGTTATTTTAATTCAAAATGCAAACAAATATTTCATGAAATTACGCCCTTTTTAAAGGTTTCTTCACCACGAACTATAGCCGTTCAAATATTTTACATTGTAAACATAAAAATAAAAGTTTTTAGTTTATTTGCCCCATCTAATGAATGGGCCCAAAATAAGGTCATTACCCTATCTGCAATATAAAAAGCCTGCAAATGTATGTGATCTTTGAAAAGTCTGCAAGACTTCACAGAATATGCGTAAAACAAATATTACGCTACGCTGTAAGATTATATGCAAAAATGCTTTTATTTAACTTTGATTTATTTAAGAAAGACATAAAAGCGTTCTCAAGTTGTCGAATATAATGTATACAAAAGCACAGTCTTTCAAATGCAATCAAAATTATCTATTTTCGTTTGCCCCCTTTTGAGATATTATGATTTGCAGTGAAAATTATGTTTAACTTTTGAACCAGACAAGGTACAATTTACTTACTTCAGCAAAAGTTGCCCCTAATCATGCTCTAATAGTATACATAAGAGATCTTTTGTGAGAAAAATCACACCAAAAAACTGTACGGAGAAAATTGCTTTTTTAAGAGACACCCTAAGTAATGATATGGAACTCACTATAAAATGAAAACGATTTGAGATACAAAGTTAGCATATTCAACAAACTTGCTCAGAATTGATTGCTCTAGAATATTTCAGAAAGAAATATCATTCTGTATCAACTAGAATTTGGAATAATGTGTACAAATTTGACATTTTAAGGACCATCCTAAAACCGTTTCCGCCAAAAGATGCAGTTTATCGCGAACAATAAATCTTTCTAAGCCACCAAATCTCTTAATCCAAAGATGAAAGCGTAATCAATTGTTTCCCGCTAATGTCGCTTTCTGGATCACTGTGCAGTAGACCTCTCCACATTTTGAAAAAGTTTTGAAATATACATGGGTCAGCTCAAATTTTTGTTCTAGGTGTGAATTTAAGAACTTTCGCCAAAAATGGTTTAATTTGGAAATGATTTAGAGGTGTCTCCTATCAAAAATCGTGTTTTCGCTATGTTTCCATAGGAAGATCACTTACACTCTGATTTGATAGGTCCTACATGTCCGCATATCATCAAAGGTTGTTCCTTACACATATCTTAACATGTTTTAACAGGTGAACATAGCTCTAATCGCTATAGAAAATTTGTTAACTGGATTTTTATATAGAAAAGAATACCAAAACCAAGAAAAAATACTACTGATTTTCCTTGGTTTTGATATGCTTTTCTATATGAAAATCCAGTTAACAAATTTTCTATTGCGATTAGAGCTATGTTCACCTGTTAAAACATGTTAAAATATGTGTAAGGAACAACCTTTGATGATATGTAGGCATGTAGGACCTATCAAATCAGAGTGTAAGTGGTCTTCCTATTGAAACATAGCAAAAACACGATTTTTGATTGGAGACACCTCTACATCATGTCCAAATTAAGCCATTTTTGGCGAAAGTTCTTAAATTCACACCTAGAACAAAAATTTGAGCTGACCCATGTATATTTCAAAACTTTTTCAAAATGTGGAAAGGTCTACTGTGCAGTGACAGCATTACTTATTATTTGCTGGACCAAACGTTTTAAAATTTAGCACACATAATTCCCCAGGAAACGATAGGCTCTCTTTATAATTTTTAATTTTTTATTTATTTTTTTTATTTTCACTGATTAGAACCATCAAACATGTTCTTGTAAAATATATGTTTTGTGAATAATATTTTTTCAAAGGCTCACGTAGTTATCTGGACGATTATGTGAGGAACACACTCAATTCAACTCGGCAATTCCCCAACAGCCGTGTAGTCAGCAAATTTATAAAATGATTTCTCAGAAAAGTGAGATTTGTTTGCTGATTTTCGGTGAAATATTGTCCGAGTCTCAGCTATAAAACGTCACTTTTACTTTTAGATTTCAGCAAAACAATTGCTGAGATTTCAGCTATTCAGATTTCGGCAGAAGCGTTGCGTTGCGTTGCGTTGCGTAAGCACGGTATACTTCGTAGATTGCAGACTGATGAATCTCATTTCCAGCCAGACTACTTGAGGAGCATTGTTTGGGAATAACAATTGATCCAGTCCAAGCGAGAATTTCGCCTGAGAGCCACCATTGCGGGCCACGACCATCTTTACCGTAACTTGGGATGAGAAAGGAAGTGTTGATGTGGTACTTACTTAACGGAAGGCCCCGACTCAGTGACACTCCCATAAGTACCACGGATTGGGTAGTGGGTGGGTTGTTAGTCAGGATTCGCTTCAAGCAAGCGATGCGACTGAGAATATACTTTCGTGCATAAGATGTTTGAATAGTTTATTGACTGAAGGATACGTAAATGTTCTAGGCGGTTAAACTCTGGGTAATCGTCTATCGAAATTGTTTCATCGAAAACAACTTGAACTCCGAACAGCCGGCTGTCGGGAGTGTTGTCAACAATGTAAAATGGACCGCAAACAATGAGTTTAAAAGTGGTATTGTGGAACATTCATAAATTATGTCACGCAAAGATTACCCAACACTAACTAAGTCTCTGTCATATTACCACGTTATTTTTATCCTTGGTCTAATACGAATCAAATGATTTTAGATTTTCCTTCATTTTGTAGTAGCACATTAATGCCGCTACTTGCAAAAGTGTTCATGTTCCATGGAATTTCCTATATACATGGCGCAATCGTGCGTAAAACGGCCGATTGCGTCAAAGCACATGACGTGCTTCCCTCCCATTTATGTCACAATTAGTCATATCTCTTCCTCCTAATAGCGTGGCAGAATTTATAAATCGTCCTTAAGCATATTGTGATCCCGTAACTTGAAATTTTCCACCTCGTTCGACTAAATGCTGCGTTCCTAAACGATATTAATGATGCACGAATCAAACACCCCCCGTTTCCAAATAGTACGTACTTATTCTCAGCTCAGTATAATTAACTGATGAGTTAATGGACTAAAAGTAAACCATTATATATGACCATAAAAAAAATTTTATGTTAAAATGATTGCCGCAAATTGGTAATTGGATATGAATTGATCTTGCGAATTGTCAATTCTCCACCCTCATACATCATTGGAAAGTCATACACTCAGACAAGACCATGCGTATTTCCCACACGCATTAAAGACCCAGTGGATTCGTTACCTAGTTGGTCAAATAAACACTAAACAAACAAATAACTTAGTTTGCTCAGTCTAAAGAAATGTCAGCTCGATTAGCATCAACCGGCGGATACGTGTTCCCTTACAATGCCATCAAATGAAAGTACATTACATACGACAAAATATGAGCAATTCAGAATATAACGAAATGAAGATTGCTTAATTATTTGCATTTAAAAAAAGACCGGAAAACTTAGTTGCATAACCAAGGTGGTTCATTTTCAAAGATAGCACTGCTGATGAATCACTTTATAAAAATAGGTGATAAGGGACGCGGACGAAAATAGCTGACCACCGCCGCTATTCAGATTTCGGCAGAAGGTGCAAAAAGTTGAGATTTGGCAGAAAAAAATAATTGTGAATTGTGCAAAATTTCAAAACGTTTGGTCCAATAGATTATGGGTTATGATGTACATGTACATGTACATGATTTCTTTTTTACTTTTACGAAAAAACTACATTCCATGCAACCAGAATTTCTACAATCAATATAAATACTAGAATAACTAAACTGATCAGTGCAATAACATCGATAAAATGCATCGTCAATAAATTGCACAGATTATAAGCGGAATCATAAAACAAAAGCAACACATATCGAAAATTTTCACCAATGTATCACGTAACAAAATGATTTCACAAATTTATATCTCACGTTGCTGCACCCATAACATGCGCTTAGATCAATACGGATGACGAGGTGTACAAAAACAACTCAATCGTGCATGCCTGTTCATATCGTCACAGCGAGCAAATAAAATGCACCAGCTAACAACAATCACAAAATAGGTTGAGCTGAAACTTTTATTTGCTGTGGATCTAAAGTTTGTTTGTTGAAGCTAGGAGAAAGTTGATCAGCTACCCTTTACTATCATTCCATACTGCCGATTCATCATTAGGAAATTGTCTGCGGTCAATTTTCCTCTAAAGACGGCTGCATCCGGAAAAGTGACCACCAATAAGAAAGTGTTCGTACGGCCATGGAAAAGCAGAGCTTTCCTCCGGTCCGATACGCTAAGTATGGGTGGAACTATAAAGGTAATTTCGATTCTTCCTTAGCTATTCGCTTCTGTCACGTCGGCTATATTTATATTTCCAATACATGAATGAATCATAACGCCACACAAGAGCTAACTGACTGCCACTCATACATGGGGTCTATTTTTGAGACCCCTTTGATTTCAGTGTTTGCTTATTTGGGGTTTGCTAATTGCTATTAGTAGCTACCACTTAGAATTCGATACTTTAAAAAGAACATTTCTACTATTTATCATAAACAGACTGTTCCAATCATGCAGATTCTACTTTTTCCTGGTTCCATGCTAGTGTTGGAGTAGCAGCGATTCTCACCATCATCGAATAGCCAACGGAGCAAAAAGGTGCTTCACTGATTTCTCACTCTCTCGGAAACCAGTCAGTCCCCCTTAGCTGCAGGCTGCGGTGCGTCGCACAGCAGCAGCTAACATTTTTCGCAAATGGAAGGTGGTGTGAGCAGACAACGACGCAAATAGAAAGCGGTGCAAAAATGCCAAATGCGATTAACAATGGAGCTACCATGAATTTGAATCTCGAATGTAAATGGATTTTACATTGCACGGGACCTTTGATCTAGCTTACACTTTAAATTTCAGTGGGCCCTTTCATTGGGTTTAATATACAGCATGTCCCTTTGAAAATATGAAAAAGTTTACAGCTTCTTGTTGGGTAAATAAAAAAATTCCAAAAATGAATAAAAACTATTCAAAAGGGGTTTTATATAAATCAGTTATTCGCAAGTTTGATAACTGAGATTTACCGAAGCATACAATGAATGAGATTATATTCTTCGCTAAACATTCTAATTGACAAGTTGAATTACTCACCTTGGTAGAAATAAGGTTCAAAACATTATGAAAATTTGGCCAGTAATAACCAACAATCTATTATTATTACTATTACACTGCGAGTTAAAACGTGTTTTAACACTATCTTGATGACATTTTTCTTGATGCTAATTATTATAACGTGTTTTAACTCGGTAGTGTGACCATGGTATATGTATAAAACTGGCCTATAAATTTGGCTTTTATCTAGTAAATACATAAATATTTGATATTTGATATCACTTTGTTGCAATGATGTTGCTCTATAAGAACAAAAGAGCAAGAAATTCTTTTAATGCCAATGTTTTGTGTTTATGGCAATCTTAACGAATCCATAGGGTTATAAGCAACTAGCTGTAACCCAGTGAGCTTCGCTATACCCATCGGGACTAACTGAACGAAATAGTTTAAATATATTACATAAAAAATAACAAATATTTTTAATTCAAAGAAGAAACTTATTTGTAATTCTCGCGGATAGACAATGTTCTTGGTGTGACCATCTGGAGCACAAATAGATAAATTGATCGGTTTCCCTACACAGAATCGTTTGAAATTCGTTGGTGTCAGTCGAATTCGTGCTTGCAGTACACCTTCTTCTTTATATTTTCCAGTTATAATGGTCGCTTAAATGAGATTGTTCAACCTAGGTCATTGCACAATCATGGTGGGTGGCTGTTTCGCAGTATCTAAAATAATAGTTTCAATTGTAACACATGCGGTGGAAAGCATGGGTGAAGTAAAGAATTCAACAGTATAATCGAAAGAGTTATATAGGTAACCGAATTCCAATCGATTCTATTCTGAATGCAGTGGTATGTGGAAGTTAAGTCAATCGATTAATTCTTCAACGGATTGCATTATTTTACAAAATCGTATGAAAATGTGGTGCATTTTTTGTTGCATTGATTAACATTTTCCCAATTCATATATCTTGGCGAATCGACCTGCTAATATTCTCGGGCACATTGTCAATTCGATAGTTTAATACAATTCAATTTCTTATTGATTGAAATGTTATTCATATGAATGATGGACGTAAAGGGGCGGATATAGCGTAGTTGGTAGATCGATTGTCTTGTACACAGCTCACCTGGGTTCGGTCTCCGACCCCCACACGTAAGATAGGAGATTTTTCTAAATCGAGAAAGGTGGAGAATGAATTTTAACCTGCATAATCAAAACAAATAAACTATTGTGATAACATGCAATTATACTGTAAATTAATTGCATTAGTACATACAACGAATTGCAAATATTTTTGAAGCTTTGAACTTGATCACCTAAACTCAGCTAAATTGTTCGATTTTTTTAACAAATTTCTTAATGATAACGTTCAAGTCATGTCAAATGTCAATGCTATATTCCTAGAACATTGATATCCAGTTTACTTCATAACAAAGTTCGCCTTATCCTTATATGTTCTCTGAACCATCCGAAGTGGCCAATATTGCCGGGCACACGTCTTACAGTCACCCTCCATCTAGATTTGTGATTTTAAGCACTGTATTTTTTATTGCTTCCAGATTATTATGTTTATGTAGGAATTTCATACCTGTTGGCTTAAATACATTAACCTATATATCTCTGAAGGTTTACGATGGACGAATTCTACGCCGAACGATGTAGAAACACTATTAAACGTTACACTGCTATTGTATGATTATATGGTAGGTTTTTAAAAAATATTCCCAATGATGCGAAGACACAAATGGTGGGAGTGGAAAGAATTAAGTTAATTCGGAAAATGAAACATTTTTAAAAACAAATGTTTTGGCGATACAGAGATTGTTAGTGTATTCATTCACTTTCGATATAATAGTTGTAAAATTAAACAATATTCCCTCAAATTTTCATGGTAAAATACTAAAAAAATAAGCGAGTGACGGTGAATCTTCCGAGAAGCCTCATTGAAGACTTATCTTGTGGTGTACATCGTAACTCAAAATCTATTGGACCAATCGTTTTCAAACTTTGCACGGTTCTTCTTAACATAATTACACACCAAGGGAGTATTGATGGAATCTTTTTTTGCTCGATATTTAAATGTTTCGTAGCACTTTGAAGCCAAAAATACGAAATCTAATTTGTTATTGTAAAAATAATGATAATTAAAAATATAACCTGGGCAATGATAAGAAGAAGCACTGTGTGAAATTTAAATACAACTGGTCCATTAAATTCAGAGTTATGGCGTACACCACATTTTTTCGAGATGTCTTCGGAAGATTCACTGTAACTCACCCAACCTCAAACACTTCTGAGTGAAAATTTAGGAAAAAACCTGTTTTAATCCACCTAGAGGTGCAATTGTGCCTTTCTCATTTCTACAAACTATGATTTAATAGCTGGTTCGTACAATATAACATTATGGAAATGTCTTTCATTCTTATTACACTTGGTAAGTATATATAAGAGCACCTTTTTGCATTCATCGCGGTATCGGTTTGAATCGGAGTTTTCTATGTGATCGCACTCCACAACCCGTAACTCCGGAGCCGGAAGTCGGATGGAGATGGAATTTAATATCAGTTTCCTGGGACGCAACACCTTTCATTTGAGACTAAGTTGATCAAATCGATCTAGCCATTTTCGAGAAACCAATATAATCGTTATTCTGAATTTGGATGCTTCCGGATCCGTCGATGGTGGCCAGTGTGGACAAAGAGACTTTGAATGACTGTTGGTGACCGAGATCTACAAATTCAACAGTAGTGTTTACATTTTGGAAAAAAATTCACCTTATTACATTCATCGCAGATTTCGTTAGAATCGGGATTTGCTGCGTGATCGTACGTATCACCCTGTAATTCAGGAACCAGAACTCGGATCCACACAAAATTCAACAGCAGCTGATGGACCTTTCATTTAAAATCAAGTTTGTCAAAATCGGTTCAGAAAATTCCGAGAAACCGATGTGGACAAATCAACAAATTTTTGTTTTGTAACCATACTCTTTAACTCGTAATCCGTAACAAGATATCGGTTGAAAATGAAATTCAGTAGCAACCTATGGGAATATTATACCTTTCATTTGAATCTTAGTTTGTAAAAATCGTTTCAGCCATCTCCGAGAAACCGATGTGGACATTTTGTTAACAAATCCGCACATACACACACATACATACATACATACATACATACATACATACATACATACATACATACATACATACACACATACATACACACATACATACACACAGATATTTTGCGATCTCGGCGAACTGAGTCGAATGTTATATGAGACTCGGCCCTCCGGGCCTCGGTTAGAAAGTCGGTTTTTGGAGCAATTGCATAACCTTTCTATATGAGAATGGCAAAAGAATAATATTTAATTAGCTTAATCAGCATGAGTTCAATGTTATCTTCATGTGATTATATTTTGAAATGTTGGTGGAATGGGTTTGAAAGTGGAGGGAATGGGGGGTTAGTAGAGTGGGAGTGGAGGATGCGTCAGAAATCCTTCATCTTATTTCGGTATACGGGGTGGATGAAGGAAATGCGGGCGTGAGGGTGGTCCAAGGGGAGGGGAGTGATGATAGAGGAAGGTGTAAGGGCAAGGCGAGGGGAGGGGCGGCGACGCAATACTCAACTGCATATTTTGCCTTCCATTTGAAACTTAGTTTGAGAAAATCGGTTCAGTCATCACCGATGAACCGATGTGACTTTAATTGTGGAATATGCCCGGAATTCCGGACTTCCGGAATCGTCGATAGTGGACAATATATTCAAAGAATGTTTGATTGGCAATCAGTGATCTAGATCTGCGATTAGAAGTAATTTGGTGACCATTTCAATAGTTTTTAGCCTCTGAGGTATTACGATTGTACCGATTTATATGGGAAATTCCAATGTATCCTTACTAACACCCCTGTAACTCCGGAAGCAAGGGTCAGAACCGAATGAAATTCAGCAGCAGTCAACGGTATTACTGTATCTTTCATTTGAAATCAAGTTTGTAAAAATCGGTAGAGAATTCGTTGTGGAATGGGTGTGATATTAGCTTAGGAACTTGGCGGGTTCCCCGGGGGCGTCATGAACCGTCATAGGTGGCCAATGTGGTCAAAGCTGCTTTGATTGATCATTAGTGATCCAGACCCGCAAACTAGAGTAATGTTACATCAATTTTAATATGTTTTACATCATTTGAACATCATGGTGGTACCAGTTTATATGGGAATTTGCTGTGTGACCGCACTCTTCAACCCGTAACTCCGGAACCGGAAGTCGGATCAACTAAAAATTCAATAGCAGCTTATGGGAGCGTTATACCTTTCAGATGATACTAAGTTTGCGAAAATCGGTTCAGCCATCTCTGAGAAAATTGTGTGAGTTTAAATGACACACACAAATACTCACACATACACACACACATACATACACACACAGATATTTGCCGATCTCGACGAACTGAATCGAATGGTGTATGACACTCGGCCCTCCGGGCCTCGGTTAGAAAGTCGGTTTTTACAGTGATTGCATAGCCTTTCTTTATATGAGAAAGGCAAAAATACAACATTTAATCCGCTGGAAAATTTTCGAAGGTGGCAGAAAAGCCAACAAAGGTTACCAACAGTTTTAATGATGCATGAACCGAAACTAAGATAGTTTCTAACTCCAACTGCTGCCAAAATGTATGAACTGACATCGGTTAGGGGTTCAACCTGACTCAGTGTCGGGACCAAGCGAAAACGACATTAGTAATAGTGAAGTTATCTATACACTTCTAGAATTATATCGATAAACATCACCTGTTCACAGTAGTATTGATTCATACGAATAGGAACACGATGTTGAAAAATTGAGTTTCATACGCGCACGTTCTCGAAGCACAGAATATATTCTGATGCGTATCTACTTCACGAATACTATAATTCGCACATTTTGTACTTTTATCTAGTGTGTGATCAAAGTTCCCAATTTCTGTTTATTGCACATAGTAAAGGGTGTTTTTAATTACTTTTTCTTTAACCACAATTTTTCGTTGACTAAGTTGGCAGTTTTCTCTACAATTTTATCATGCCATAAAATACGCTTGAACGTCTTTAAATTTTGGAATTTCATTCAGAAATGACCTATCATCCAAGATAGCTTTTCGCAATTAGCTGCCAAAAACTCATCTTTTCAGATGAAGTTCATTATTAGTGTATGAGGTATTAAATAAACTAAACTGCTTCTTCAGTGTGATGTAATTTTTAAATGTTTAGTAGTTTTATAATCGTTGTGTGAATATATGTTTTTGCATGCAAAAGACAGCATGCGATAAACGGTTGTCAGTGGCGGATCCAGGGGAAGGGTCTTGGGGGTCCGGACCCCCTCCAAAATTTTTCAACTTGTTCAGAAATTTTAAATTAATTTCAATTTTATATTAGTTTCAAACTTAAAATAATTTCAAACCAAGTTTAAGTACCAAAACTAATTTTCATTAAATGAGGTTTTGACGCACAACGTATTGTATAATGTTCATTCCAAAATCAAAATTTCGGACCCCTCCCGAAACTTTTTTCTGGATCCGCTCCTGACGGTTGTTCCTGGATTTGATAGCGTTTGCTTTCAAGATTCGTATGAATATGTCTTGGCCTGCGAAAATTTGCGGATTGAATTGATCGTTCATACCAAAATGTTGTTTTTTGACACTAAAACTTTCTATAATTCCATAGATATAAGATATAGAAATAAACATGCACCACAAAAATTGTATATGCGAAAGCCGGACAAAATCTTAGAAAATTTTGAAATTCTAAAAAATCACCGAAAAAATTATTTTGAAAAAGTCATTTACAGAGATCAATCATAGAAAACTCCACAAATCTTGAGCGTTTTTTCAAAACGTCATATCTGCAATGAGTTACTCTCTTTGTTTACTTTCTCTTCTGTTAATAATTCGGTCACTTTAACATTTATCCCTCAGCTCTTTGCATAATATGCTAGCTAAAACCACCGTCTTTCGATCTGTACTGTAAAATAAGTGAAAAGTGTTATAGTGACGCCGTAAAAATCGAAAGAGAAAGTATAAACAGAGAGTAACTCATTGCAGATATGACGTTTTGAAAAAACGCTCAAGAAATATCTATTAAAACCAACAGATAGACACATAGTCTCTTCAGCAAAGTTGTTGCTTATTATATTGCTTCCAATTTTGCTGAAAACAGTATTTTTATAAATGACCAAACAAAAATTTGCTTCTCAACTTTAGGGGGATTAGCCAGTTTATTAAATAATATATTGCTATGCACTGTGTAGATCACTGTGCAAAACCAGCTGTACCTTTACTGTCAAAATGATATGTTCGATCGTGCTAATATCAGGTATTCGAATCAAAATTATTGTATTTTCTGCCATCCAACAATTCAATCAGTTTTAAACCTACTCTTACAATACATTTAGTGAAACGATACAATGTACATAAATATTTATATTAAAAAAATGAAAATTTCAATAAAAGTAAGACATTCAATTAAATTACCTTTGGATAACTGGCAATACCTGATATTAGCACGATCGAACATATCATTTGTTTCAGTTAAATGCCCCTTTCGACCAAATGGCATTCAGCTAAATAAACCAATTATCCAAATGAAATAGTTTTCGGTCCATTGGCCTAGAACCGCACTGTCTATTCCACAATTCAATGCTATGTAAAAATTAGTTTTAATCCACCTCGTGGTGCGATTGTGCTTTTCTCATTTATCCAAACTAAATGATTCATTGGCTGGTTCCGTTCAATATAATCGTGGAAATGTCTATTACATTCTAATTATACTTAATACGTATCCCACGATTACCACGCAAGTCGACGCTGGCACAATAAAAAAGTATTATATTTAATTTGTTTAAGGGGTTACATACCTTTTTATTTTTCAAACAATCGAATAATTACAACTCCTTGAGAATATTTTCCCAAATTTTTATAAAGATCTGAGAAATAAATCGAAAGTTACAGCACTTCCAAGCACGCTTCGTCTACCAAGAGCAGTGGTAACTTGAAATTTTAAACTCGATTATCTCGAAATGTCGTTTTTCCAAAAATGGTTTTTCCGTGATCACGATTGCCGAAAAACCACTCAACCAATTTTCTTTATTTTATTTTTTTCATTTGATCGTAGTGAATTTTTCTCGTACATTAACGATTCCTTTTTATGCATAAATTTTTGTTTTGTAGATGAGAATTTTTTGATACAGTTTTTAGAACTTAAAAAGCGATTTTTTTAGGAAAAACGTTCCCGAATTCAGGAAAAAATATTATTTATTCAACTAATCGTTAAAGTATGAGGAATACTCAAATACTGATAGAATTTTTGAGTTTAGGGATTTTAGTTGAGCTATTGGTCTTCAATCGTGATCACCGCAAACATCTTAAATAAAAAGGGATTTCGGGGAAAAAGCCATAACTCCGTCAATTATAAAAATAAACTTTTATAAACTAATGCTCGTTTATTTCACTGAAAAATGCACTATCAAAATACTATAAATTTGATGTAATGAAATTATTGCTTTGTGCCTTTGCGTAAATTCAAACACTCATGACATTTTTCTCATAAAAAGGTATGTAATCCCTTAAGCAATTGAGTAAAGCCATGTCAAATGATCCTCGAATTTTTCGAAAAATCACCGATCTTCATGAGGTATATTTTATTGGATATGGATTATGGTGAATAGCTTTTGGTATAAATATTTCGTTAAAACACCTTTTATTCTTTAAGATATTAACCCTTAAACTTAACTGCACGATAAAATTGTAAATTTTATATCTCAAAAACCACTGAAGATAATTCAATGATTTTTTGCACACTTATGGAATGGTATTTGCACTATCTCATAAAAATATTTTTGCTGCATAATTATGTAAATAACGGTACTTTGCATCTATTTAAAAATTTCAATTATATTTTTTCTTGTGTTCTTCACGCTAAAAATTTTCAAAACGTATGTCAAATTATGCGGCAATCTTTCATCTTCAATAATCTGATTTGATCATTTTTCATTTTTGATCCTATCGAGAGTTATGGAGGATTTTATAACAGTGCGCTCTTTCAACGCACGGCCCACTTTGATGCAGCCCGCGAGAACGTACATATTGGCAACGTCGTACGTCGCAACGTCAGAATGCGCATCGCGTTGGAAGTGCGCATCGCATGACAAAAAGAAACCGCATCTCTTGATTAGTGCAAAAGGGTAAACTTTTCTATACGGATTATCGAAGATGACTTTTTTCCAGATATTTTGATATGCTTTAAAATTTTTTGACCGAAGTAAACAACAAAAATTATAGTTGCTTAATATTTTTTTATTAATATAATTTAACGTTTCTAACAATTAACATCATCAAAAACACTTTTGTTAGTCAAAGTACATCTACGTTATATCCAAATTCATTCTTGGTCTATAACAAATGAAAAATTATATGACAACAGCATTTTATTTCACGTTTAAGCAACGATGCGTCTTTTGAAAATTTTTTACTTAGAATCTTTACTTGTTCAATCGTATCGATGTTGAGGTTTTTTTTTATCGCTATTGCTTCTGGTAATTCTGTTAATTTGTGGATCTCCAAGTTCTGGTAAAGTATTATTTATTTTATCGAATTTCAGTTAATCATCAACGATCTTTATTTACAAATCATCGCTACAGTTTTCAGCATGAACCTGTTGAGTCAACGAATATTCCAGTTCCATTACTTTGGAACACTATAAGAAGAAAAAATTTCCTATGTTCTAAACGCGTAATTGACGAACCCATTACTATAAACATGGGAAGAAAAATTGAAAATTTAACGAACTTTGCGTTTTGTTCATGTCCATATTTATTTTCGTAGTATTTTTTGCACTCATTACGACATATGCCACACATGTGTTGACCTTGTTGACCAATATAATTTTAAAATTTGTCACTCCACAATAACCAGATACGACGAACACATTTATGATTTTATTAACGGAATAAATCATTTGTGTGATCGACCCATATTTATAACATCAAACAATCGAATGTTTTTTTGAACAAAGTTTGTCTATTTTGAGATAATTTAGCATTTTGTCGAGTTCTTGCTATATGGGAAACACTCGAGTGCGATCGAAACAAAAACAAACGTCAAAACGTTTTTTTCACTCGCACTGATGCAAATTAAATGGGCGCGTAATTTAACGCAAGGCCCGATGGCGCAAAAGTTGTAATGTGTATTTAAGAAAAGATTCGCAATAAACCATGCTACCTCTCAGACAAATGAACTGACAATCAAATGTGGTGAAGTATGTCAATTTGCAAAAATATGTCAACGCAGGTTAAAACATGCCCACTGCTCAACTTTGTTCATCGGCTGCCAATATCCGAGCACGCTTGTGCGAGGAATTGAGTGACAGAAAATTAAATAACTCCTGAATAAAACATTCACCTTCAATAATCTATAAAGAAAAGCTTGGCTCATAGATGCCAATTTTGTACAAGAGATACGCTCCTTCAAAGCGATGCGCATTAGGACGTTGCAAGGTGCGGCGTTGCCAATATGTATGTTATTTTGCGGGCTACATCAAAGTGGCCCGTGCGTTGAAAGAGCGCACTGTTACAAAATCCTCCATAAATCTCGATAGGATCAAAAATGATCAATACAGATTATTGAAGGTGAAAGACTGCCGCATAATTTGACATACGTTTTGAAAATTTTTAGCGTGAAGAACACAAGAAAAAATATAATTGAAATTTTTAAATAGATGCAAAGTACCGTTATTCACATAATTATGCAGCAAAAATATTTTTATGAGATAGTGCAAATATCATTCCATAAGTGTGCAAAAAATCATTGAATTGTCTTCAGTGGATTTTGAGATATAAAATTTACAATTTTATGATGCAATAAAGTTTAAGGGTTAATATCTTAAAAAATAAAAGGTGTTTTAACGAAATATTTATACCAAAAGCTATTCACCATAATCCCTATCCAATAAAATATACCTCATAAAGATTGGTGATTTTGCGAAAAATTCGAGGATCACTTGACGTGGCTTTACTCAATTACTACGATGAACCAATTATATGCATTATCAACACACGTATTGCGTTGTTAATGGCTTTGCCAAAGAATCCCCACAATATTGACCAAAGTTCAAAGCAGTTTCAATCATTGAAAAGTAAAGAAAGCAACTGAGAATAAATCTTTTAGAATCTAATGGAGTTAAGAAAAAAATCTTTTGGAATCTTATTTACCTACGTGAATGTTAAGCCCAAAATCACGAAAATCGAATGGAAAATGTTGATGTTATGATCATCATTATCAAAGCTTTCGATCTGAAATAAACTTTCATTTTATAGATGCGATGTTGTGATGGAATCTTTCGTTTTGTTCACCGGTCTCTGCTCTTAGAACGAATACCATATTCGTGTCTCTGGAAAAGCTATAATATTCAAGGGTTAAAAAACATGGCACATATTCATACCAGCAGAATATTTTTCTATTATTTCATTTATCAATTGACGCGCATTAATTTTGTAGCTCCCCAGCAATCCCTGTATTTACACCGTAACAAAAACAGGTCGACGATCCTGCTTTAGCATTGTTGAGGCGTTTCAAAACTTGCACATCTTCTAAAAACATATAGAGCTACATTTTTAAAGTTCGTACAAAAGAAATGTATAGGATTCTCTCGAACTATGACAACTTTTTCCGAGGCCCGGAGTGCCGAGTCTCATATACCAATCGACTCAGCTAGACAAATTGGGACAATGTCTTTGTGTGGGTATGTATGTAAGTGCACTAATGTCATGTAACTATCTCAGCAACCGCTGAACCGATCTTAACGAAATTGGTTTCAATTGAAAGGCCTAACGTTGCCATTTGACACTATTATTTTTGTTTTTTGATATGTTATTTACTTTCTGAGATATGGATGATTTTGTCAAAACACAAAGGGTTTAAAGCAAGTAAAGCTTTACAGGTGTTTTAGGGTTAAAAATTAAACCGATTTTGAATATCGGGGTATGAAAATACATCTGCGTGATTCAAGGAATTCGATTTCGAGAACATTTTGTGAACAGTTTTTTCGGCATTTAATTAGCAAGGGACTGGAAGGTGAAGTATATTTTTCAATATTTAGAGCCATAGTACTCAAGGGAGAGCAAGGTGTTGAAAGGAGAAAGTTTAGAAAAGCGTGGAAGGATCATATATGCAAGCTTAGAGTTCACCGGCGACTTAACCCTTTGTCTGCTACCGTAGGGGTCAGGGTCTTTTGGCATTAGAAATGCGAATCACCTGAGTCTACGGCATGTCCGAACAAGCGTAAAGTAACTTGTTACTTCATGCTGTCGGAACCGGAACCGGAGTCGGTTCCGACAGCATGAAGTAACAAGTTACTTTACGCTTGTTCGGACATGTCGTAGACTCAGTTGATTCGCATTTCTAATGCCAAAAGACCCTGACCCCTACGGTAGCAGACAAAGGGTTAAGTCGCCGGTGAGCTCTAAGCTTGCATATATGATCCTTCCACGCTTTTCTAAACTTTCTCCTTTCAACACCTTGCTCTCCCTTGAGTACTATGGCTCTAAATATTGAAAAATATACTTCACCTTCCAGTCCCTTGCTAATTAAATGCCGAAAAAACTGTTGACAAATTGACTCAATAGGTCGTTAACAAAAAATGGTTAACAAAAAAAATGGTAAAAAAATAACATTTTGTGAATTTACTTAATAATTAATTTAATAATTTTTTCAAAAACTAGTACGCAAGTTTACTTCAAAGACAAAACAATGTGTAAATTCACTTCAAAGTGAAAATTTGTCCAGAGTTGATGTATTTATCCGTTGGATTAAGCATTGCGTTCAGTCGTGAGATAGACGTTGGATTGTATATGAATGCACAAATCACCAAGTAATCCACCTAGTAGTGAGAAAATAGATTTCTAAGATAATCCATATTCATATTATACTCGTAGCACCGAGAACAACTGTGTTTTTGAATAACAAAATTCTAGTGAAAGTTTATCTTCTTTCACAAGATTTGTGTTATAATAATGATGGTGCATTATGTATAATAAGGATCTTATAGTTCTCTTTATTTTTCGTCAGCCTATTTCCGTTAGGAGGCCAAACACCGACGCCAGAGAGGTGACACTCCCACTATCTGGACTGGATATCGACCCATCAACTCATGGACCGAGGATCAACGGCTTTACTTCCCTTCCGAAGTAAGGCGTGACCTCAGATTTTTCTCACCTCTGAAAAATCGCAACGACCTTGACTGGGATTGAACCCAGACCAACTAGGGTGAGTGGCGGTCACGCTTACCACCCAACCATCGGCGCCGTCATGTATAATAAAGATGTAAGGAATCAAAATTTCGCCCTATATACGAAGAAAAAAATGTCGTGATTTAGTTAATGTCCCTATTTTGTCAGCCTAAAGTACACCATGGAGATGATAAAAACGGGTCTTTACTGTATTTATTATTCACAGTAATAAGTACACCCCATTTTCTGAGGATATTTTCTTTCAATTGCATTAAACTACACCATTTTTAGGTAGTTTTCAAGGGGTTATTTTATCGCCTTCTTCCAAAATTCGGTGAACCTATTCCCATTCGTGCGATAGTTTGTGTTAAAAGGGTATCCTAAATTAATTGGTATACTTAAGGGTTTATATGTTGCAGATAGAGAAACTTCATAAATTTTCAGTTTTTCCTACACAATATTACAAAATCTTCTTAAACAACTTGTTCCTAATAAAATTATGTAAATTTTATAGTATTTGAAATTTTTTAATAGAAGTGACAGAAGGTTATCGAAAAGTTTCGTGAAAAAGAAAATTCTAGTAATGATAATGATTTTCCCTAACGGGTTTGGAGAGTTTTTTATTTGTTCTTCGGCATTAGAATTAGGGATAATAATTCAGATTCAAGATACTACTGGGAAGTCATTTTTACAAAAAGTTGATATCGAAGTAATGTTTGAACTATGCACGCATGCACTTCAGAGGTAGCGAGATATCAAGAGCTAAAATTTCAGTGCTTAGTTATCAGCCGCATTGGGAATTTGAGTAAACGCTATTGAGTATGAACTTCAAATCCATTCCATCCATCCATCCACTGATATTGTCTTATGCTAATTTGAGAGATTATCTGAGTCCTGCCACTATCTTTGTAGTATGTGTTATCAAAAACGTGTTTAATCCACGTAACAGTGTGATAAAAAATTTCTTTTAACACTTATCACTCTTTTCAGATATTATAACGATTGAGAACATTTCCAACATGATGTTTCGTGATGTTTTTGATAACACATACTACATGGGACAGTAGTAGGCTTCAGAGAAACATTCAAATCAACATCTTCGGATATTATATCGATCAAATTAGCATACGACAACATCTTTGCGAGAACTGTCGAAAGTCAAATCAAAATAAAAGTAAAGCGAAAAAATGCCCTTTAAAATAGGCCAACAATCCACTTAATACTAATAGTTTGTGAATAAAATATTTAAGTTCTTCATTCAATGCAACAGAAACAGGAAATTTCCTTTTAGGGACTATATATGTGCTGTCCCAAAAAATGGAAAAAAATATTGCGCATATTTGAAGTTCATATCATTGATAGCGTTTATTCAAATTTTCATGGCGATCAGAGAACTAGAACTGAAAATTCAACTCTTGAAAACACGCTATCTCAACGCGATTCTTTCGATATCGACTTTTTCTGTAAGTGACCTCATAGTGAGCAACATATTTCACCTCACAATAGTTAGTGGATGAAAAAAGGATTTTGAACCATTATCACTAATCCTAACGCCTAAGTCTTTTATAATATTTACACTTTGTAATATTCACACCCTTATTAATAAAAGTGGAATTTTTAAAAGAATCTATTTTTTATTCATTTGCCTAAAATATGCATTAGGGTCTTAAAAGTAATATGTCCAAATATGGAAGGCAACAATAACAAACGAATACTTAAATTTTCAATTTTGCCGTATACCCTGAGTGTACTAAAAACTTTGTGTTTTTTGCGGTGGCCGAAAATATAACTCAAACAAATATCCTTTTATCATTCTGAAATTTTCACAGTGTTTTCGACATTGCTTTCTCCAGCGACGTACGTAGGATTTCATTTTTTATTGCACTTTTTTTTAAATAAGCAATTTTGTATCTATTTTTATCAAATGTTCAGCGTTTCCATTTTGCAAAAAATAAAAATTTTGTCGCTTTCTATCCTTCTAAGGAATCGAAGAAACTTTTGTTTTTGGCTTTAAGTCAAAAATTACGGAGGATAGATTTCCAGCAGTGGACCTTTTCCAAAAGAACTAGTCTGTGAGAAAATGTTTTTTGTGCATCAAAACTAGTATCATAACTCGCAATTTACGAGATCTCGATTCATCTTTATATTGCATAAAGAAAAATGTTGGGCATGAAAGGATTAATACAATTTTGCAATCTTGTTTAGAGAAAATAATGTAATTTTCTAATTTTTGTCGTTCCGCTACATATATAAACGAGGTGACCTGCTATACAAGATCGAAAAATCGAGTTTTTTACTTATGGCTATAGATAAAACGAAGAATACATCACAACAATTTAATTTTTTTAAGATTCTAACAAACATTTTAGGGGCCATACACTAATTACGTAAGGGCATATGGGGAGAGGGGGAGTTTCAAAATATCTTACAAATTCTTATCTGAAGGGGAGGGAGGGTTTGTTCTTTCTTACATAATATCATAAAAAGTATGAAAATAAAATCAATAAGAAAAATATTCGGGAAAATATACTTTTGCATATAAAATATTTAAAATAATCCATAAAGAATTGTAAAACGATCCATAAAAAAGTTGTCCATGTTCCATAAAACAAAACTGAAAATCCATAAAACAGTGTAAATGATCCATAAAAAAGGGTGATTTGATTCATAGATTATGAAAAATTGAACCATAAAATGGTCGCAAAAGAGCACTAAAATAGTAATAAAAGAGCAATTAAAATCAACCAATGCCCCATAAAAATATTGGAAATGTTCCATGAAATGATACATTTTGCGCAATAAATTAACTGACATTGATCCATAGAATATTAACAATGTACATTAAAACACGTCGATATGTTCCCTAATATCCACAAAAATATTCCACGGTATTACAAAATGGAGCAATAAAATGTTAGAAAAAGTTCCATAAATTTGATGAAAATGTTTGCTAAATAATTTTTCTTGGTCCATAGAAGATGTAAAAATGAACATTAGAAATGCTATGTATTGATTCATTTATCCAACGCTAAATTATGGTTCATGGATATTTACAAAACGATCCATAAGAAAAGAAAATGTAAAACGATCCATTAATATGTGCTTATGCACTAGAAAAAATAAATTTAATGAATTCATGCGAAATTTTACGGTAAACTGAAAAAATAAGTTGTGCTTAATAATACTCATAACAGTGACAGTGTTTTAACATGTGAGCTTATACTGGGAGCTAGTGTGATGCGGCTTGGCCGCATATCCGAGGCCAAAGATCCGAAGCGGCGCAAAGCCGCTGAGGATCCGTTGGACGAGGCATTGATTAACCCGTAGCTGAAATTGCAAGCGAACCTGTGGTCCTCTCGTTTGCCCGGTTTACTTAAACATAGGGGCTATAGCTAGTTAAAAGCCGACTGAGCGGCAGCGAAGTCGGACAGTGCACTAGAAAGCGAAGTTTGTGTATAAAGTGTCCGTTTTCGCTTCAGATAGTTGGTATTTGCGACTCATGCCAGCCTGTTCCAGTGGTCTAATAACTCTCAGCGCGCTAATATCATACATACCCTGCCGTTTAAAGAGTTGCCATAATGATTTCAGGTTAGCTAAGGTCAGTTACCTGACTAGTGGGATACGGAAGCTGAAGTTTAACTATAATGTATGCATTGTTTGTTGTAGTTTGACATTACAACCAAATGTAATAAACTTTATTATTAGTTCGAATAGCAAAAATTTCGCATGAATTCATTAAATTTAATTTTTCTTGTGCATAAGCCCATATTAATGGATCGTTTTACATTTTCTTTTCTTATGTATCGTTTTGTAAATATCCATGAACCATAATTTAACGTTCGATGTATGTATCAAAACATAGCATTTCTAATGTTCATTTTTACATCTTCTATGGACCAAGAAAAATTATTTAGCAAACATTTTCATCAAATTTATGGAACTTTTTCGAACATTTTATTGCTCCATTTTGTAATACCGTGGAACATTTTTGTCGATATTATGGAACATATCGACGTGTTTTAATGTACATTGTTAATATTCTATGGATCAATGTCTGTTAATTTATGGCGCAAAATGTGTCATTTTATGGAACATTTCCAATATTTTTATGGGGCATTGGTTGATTTTAATTGCTCTTTTATTACTATTTTAGTGCTCTTTTGTGACTATTTTATGGTTCAATTTTACATAATCTATGGATCAAATCACCCTTTTTTATGGATCATTCACACTGCTTTATGGATTTTCAGTTTTGTTTTATGGAACATGGACAACTTTTTCATGGATCGTTTTTCAATTTTTTATGGATCATTTTTGTTGTTTTAGCGGCACAAACTTAGGGCTGCCAAAATATTCTTTACATAAGAATTATTTATTATTTGTGCCGTTCATTTTCTATATTAAACAAAATTAGCACATATTGTACATCATAGCCAAGGAAGGGTGGACCTGGAATTGAAGTGTTTTGCAACAGCAGGATATGATTGTTAAATTAATTATGTAATTTTGTTTATTGTTACCATCGTGAGGAGCGTCTTAACACTTTCATGTCCAACTTTTTTCTAGTGCATGTGGGGTTTTTTTTCTTGAATACGGTGGGGTCAAGAAACACGAAAAGCCTATTTTCATAGATAGGTGCTTCCATGGCAGTGCTAGAAACTGGTCAATTTTTACCTTCCAATGCTTAATACAATTCTCCTAGAATAATTACAATAGTCCAATTACGTGGAAAACGTAGCCAACTACAGTCTAAATTGCTAAGTTTTATCACTTTTCAATAATATTGCACCATAACGAAAATATATGAAAAAATCATTTTCCGTCGTCAACGCAAACTGTCTCTGGCAGCACTGCTCCATCGGAATCCAATCAGACTAATTGCAACAACTTCAGTTCTAGAACTGATCCTTGTAACTGTTAATACTCAAATTAAAGGCAATAATCACATTAATGAGCCTTACTTGTTTTTGTGAGCAAATGTTGTAGCTGTTTAAAAACGGTGTTGTCCACAAACATCATGGGCATGAATTAATGAAGGGTTAATTGTCGATGGTGTTAGAGCAGTTACATCAATTTCTTGACGCTTGGTGGCACGATGTTCTGAACCAGGGTGAACTGGGGTCACAGTATGCCTTACAAGTTAAGAAGTGCTGACACTCTTCGTGTTGATGGTCCAATATCCCTCTATTCATACTTTTTGTTCAAACCGCAAGGTATGTTCTGTCATGCGATGGTGACAGATCTTGTGGGCCGAATATTTCCAGAGTGTGAACTGTATTTTACTTCAAGAAAATTCGAAGATGTCGGAGCTATGCGTACGATAATCGTCACAGTTGGAGCTCAGAACAAATTCATGCCAGAACAGGTTATAAATTCTTATGAGCTCTGCATCACAAGAAAATAGATTCAAAGGAAGTGGAATATAGCGAAGCAGATTATATGGACCAGATTGGCTTTAATAAATATCACCCAATAGTTGTTCTACTAGCATGCAAATAAAATTACTACAGATGAATGCAGTTAAATTTTGTCATGAATTTTCTTGAAATAATTCTATAAGTATCGTTTTCGCTATCTTATTTAATGAATTTTTAATTACGAAAATCATGATAAGATCTTATGTAGGGGGAGGGGGAGTTCGTCAAAATCTTACGAATTCTTATCTGGGGGGAGAGGGAGGTTGGATTGTTCTAAAAATGCCTTACGTAATTAGTGTACGGTCCCTTAAATATTTCTGAGGCACGTTAGTATCAAATATTCATGTCAAAAAATGTAATTTATAGAAGAACATGGAAAAAACGGGTACAGAAAATCAAACAGAAAGTACACTTAAGTAAATTGAAAATTTTGTTGTTTCATTGATTTCAACTATAACTACCAGCTGCACTTTTCCAGTATGGAAATATTGCTTTACTTGGCCATATTGTGAAGTTTACCAAGAAAATTTTTTATTTTAGCTTCCCAAAGGGTGTACGAGTACACATGAATTTTCACCCCCTTAGTTGTACCTATTAATTTAGGACACTTTTTGAACATAAACTACCCAAACAAATGAACGAGTGGAAGAAGGTTCGCCAAATTTTGAAAGAAAACGTAACATTATTCTTTTAATAAACTACCAAAAATGGTGTAGTTGGTGCAGTTCGATGAAATAGAAAAAAGATATCCTCAAAAATAATCCTCAAGTATTCGAAGAAGTTTCTTGTGGACGAGTTTATAATGACCTTGTTTCCACTTATTTGAAGTTATTTATTTCGCTTATCGTTTGCCGAGATACATTCTAGATCGATCAAAGGGTCATAAGTTAGAAACTTAGCTGTCAGAATGTACCAGAAAATGAAAGATTGCACATTGATAAGCGATCAAGACACAATCAGACAACTTGAAATTGTTTGGTGCATAATCCAAGCAGTGAAAGATAGAAAATGAAGTACAAAATATGTCCTGATATCATCCTGTTCCGTTTCATCGAAATAAAATTCGGCTGGTATATTAAAACGGATCATTACTTTATTGAACGATAAATAACATGCTATAACTTTTAAAGCATACAAGACAGACAATTGGTGTCTTCAGAAAAGTTGTTCGCAAAAGAAAGAGCTACTTAAAAGAAAATTAATGTAAAAATCTCACCTCAATTACCTGAGTAAGACAACCTGTTTTTCTATCTTCAAAAAAGTGAACGCTACCGAGAGACCATGCTTTGGGGTTCACGTCGAGATTTGCAATCATTTGACACAGGGTTGGGTCGTTTTTTGCTGGTGTGTCATCAAATTTGATTTAGCACAAGAAAAAGAGTATGTTTTTCGCGTGGATCAAACATATTGTATCCAAATGTAATTATTGAGAAACAGATAATCGACAAGATCTACGGTTTCGTGTGAAGCCTTGAGCGATGTGCGTTCAGTACCATCCCTAGAAATTTCAAACAGTAAACTGTTGTCGTTTACGCTCCATCCAGTAAGATAAATTCAACCTAATTTAGATCAATGCGTTGGACGCGCCACATTCCTAATGGATATTGCTGTTACTATTGCTGTCAAACTGTTGTCAAAATCAGGACTGTCTCAATATTACTAGCAAGGCATAATTGTTTGCTGTAACGGATTGCTGAATGCTGGGTACCATTGTCTCAACCACAAAGAGCTAGGATTTTTCTTAGTAATTAAAATGAAACTACCTTCACCAAGGTTTATTACTATTTACTTGATATCAATGAGAAACCTAAAACGAATATTTCAGTTATATTTCTTACTAGAAAGTTTGGATGGTCCTGGTTAGGACCGTTTGTTGTTTGCTAAGGGGACAACAGTTTAGGTACGTTGTCTAAGGACAAATTTCGAACAGAGCGGGGCGACGGTTCATGGTCAGTAACGATGGTGCTGGTTTCGCAAATGACAAAACACGAAGCTAAGATTTTTTCATGCAGACAATTTTTATATGAGTAACCAACATCATCCACTAGGCGGTGCTTACAAGGTAATAATATGTTCGATTGCCGGTCAAATGCTACGGGTCAACCATGACTGCTTTCACAAAATCTTTTTTTTTGTAATTTGAAGTAGTCTATTATACGGATTTAGATACGAAATCGTCCCTTTTTCCGTTCAGATAGTGCAATAATCTAGTTATGTCAGTTAGTGCAATGACAGATATTCATATTCATAAACTGGGAAACGTCTCCAGCAAAAATGTTTGAATAGCGAGAATGGATATGTTAAGGTAGTTGATGAACAAGATCCGTTGATCCATGAGGATAATAATGAATCCAAATATTTATCATAATATTGCACCAGAAACTATATTTCAGACAGTTATCACATATCACCATGCCAAAACGGTAATAGTTAAAACTAGAATGATTTAGTATATATCGAGTATTAACAATGTAATTTATTTACAAAATTTGATTTTTCTGAGATATCAAATTTGATGGCTACGCGATTATGCGAAAATTTCCAACTAAATTAAGTGTGTAGCTATGCGAATAAAATAAGAATGTATTCTCATCACAGTGTTTTTATTATTCTTTGGTGCGATTAAAGTGGTTTTAACCTTATAGTTATTCGCCTCTTACAAAAAAATTTAATCCAATGTGCGAGGGTTGGAAGCCCAACACAAGTGAGCAAGATACAAGGCAATCGATTTACTAATTATGTAAAACCTGTCTCTAGTTATTATTAATTCATTTCCTCGGCTGTTGTTATGAAATTAGACCTATATAATGAAATTAGACCTATATAATTTGAAAATTCAAAGATTACTTTTTGGTCTCAGGTTTCAATCACAAAATATTTATTTTGCGTTAAAGTTAACGTTTCAACGGGAGGATACTTCATCTTCAGGACAAAACGACTACAAATATTTTCTGGCAAATTACGTGCGCAGGATTCGATGAACACAGGTTGAGATTAATTTTATTTTCATAAAACTGCAAGGGGCAGCCCTATGGGGTTGCACGAACTGTGGACGTAGGACTATACTACTTAATGTAAAATATTTATTTTCTTAGTACTTAGTGTGTGGGAAAAAACACCCGGACCGGTGAAGAAAAATCAAATTTTAGACAATATAATCATATCTCATGTATAGAACAAGCTTTCTAGTTGCTCTCAAACAGATCCTAAAACTTCAAACACCCATGGGTAACCCCAAGCTTGTAGATGTGTTTCGATGCCACAGGATTGTAAAATGGTTAATATTACGTCATGAAAATTCAATTCTTCCGTGACAATTTTTTTTGCCTGCAAAATGACCTGTGTGTATGCAAAGCTCATGATTTGTTGGGATATTAGCATTGATCGGAAAATGCTTTCCAACGCTGCGCATTGCATACATACAGGACATTTTGCAGGTCACCAAAAGCTGTTCATTTTAACACCGCCACATGTTCATTTTACCCACTATAAACATGAGTCAACGCTGATGATGATGGGTAGAACGAAAGAGACAACTAGTACCACCACTATTAGCGCATTTCACCAAAATTCTACGCGGCCTTTCCCGATTGAAAGGAACGGCCACGCTTAGCCCATCTGTCATAATATCGTGATTTTGCATAGCGAAAGGCTGAATGATAACACATAATTTTGTTCCAAAAAACAGCCCTGCGTTACGCAACACTTTGTGCAGGTTGATTATACCAGTTGCAAGTGGGGCCAAATTCACCAAGTTCCGTAAAATTCCTTTTAAATTACAGAAAAAAAAATTGCTTAAAATTGCTTAGATGAGCTAAACTAATTAATCAAATCCTGTTTTAAAAACTGTCCTTGCGTTTAAACCAAAATGGGAAGCTTATTACTACCACTACATTACTTAATTTCAAGCGCAAATAGCAAATACATGTGCTAGTTAAACCAAAAATTTACTGGCAACATTACAGCGGCATTTAGGAAGCAGTTTGAGCGGTCGCCTGTTGGACGACACAGGGTAGCGTCCCTCCATACTAGACTTCTAGCTCAGCTACACTGGCTATAAAAAACACAGCGCAGTGATCTGCTACGCCAGCTGTTCAACAAGGAACTGAGCGTGTCTGGCCAAGTCCGTTCTTTAAATAGTCGATGATGACGTCATTCATAGAAGCGTTGCGCGCTAGGTATACCAATCCGTCGTACAGGGCTTGGGAAGCGCTATCTTCTGTGTGTTAATGCGCGATATTTTGACAAGGTTGTATATTATTTAATTTTTTAATGCTATGATATCAAAAATCTTTGGGTTTATCTATTGGAATCTATTCTTAGAAGTATTTCGGGGCTATTTGTGCAAAAAATTGAAAATTTATCGTGAGATGGCTGAATTATATGCGTTTAAAATTGGACCACTTTTCGTTACATACCATTTTTGTAGAATTTGCAGAGTGCACCCCTATATCGAAAACAAAGACGTAGTCCTACGTCAATATATATTTTTCATAAACAGATTGAAAAGACCTACAACTCCGTAAAGCTCGCGCGCCTAGACATTAAACACTATGAAAATTGCTTTTTCAACAATGATAATGCAGGAAAATTTTTGTGACGTTGTGTATTCCCTGAGAAAATTCAACCCAAGTTGTCGTAACTTTCCAGTGAAACATAAATAAAAAACCTGTTTCAATCCACCTAGCGGTGCATTTATCCAAATTCTGATTTAAATTTAATAACGTTGTCTATTGCATTCTTATTACACTTGGTAAGCATATATAAGAGCACGACTGTAACGAACTTGATAAGCAACATGTCGACGCTGGCACACTTGAAACAAACAAAAATATAATATTCAATTGGCTAATCAGCGTAAGTTTAATGTAGTCTTAATGCTAACATATTTTGAGATGCGAGGCGGCGTCGGGAACCACCTAACCTATTTTGGTATACGGGGTGGATGAAGGGAATGCAGGTGTGAGATTAATCTGAGAAGGAGATGAGAGAGGGGGGTAGTGAGGAGAAAGAGGGTAAGGGGTGAATGTCAGGTGCAACAGCCAACTTCACATTATACCTTCCAGTTGAGACTAGGTTAGTGAAAATTGCTTCAGTCATCACCGAAGTGGATTTAGTTCTGGAATATGTCCGGAACCTGACTAGGAATTGTCGATAGTGGACAATACATTCCAAAAATTTTTGATTCGCCATTATTGATCTAAACCGGCGAATCGAAGTAATTTGATGTTCATCTCAATATATTTTTAACCAATGATGTGTTTCGAATGTATCGGTTTATATAAGAAATTCCTATGTGACCGCAATAACCAACCTGTAACTCCGGACCCAAAAGTCAGAACTGAATGAAATTCAATAGCAGTCAATGGTAGTATTATATCTTTCATTTGAAATCAAGTTTTGTAAAATTCGGTTATGAGTTTGCTGGGAGTTAGGTGTGTCATTAGTTCAGGAACTTGGCGAGTTCTCCAGGGGCATCAAGAGCCATCATAGGTGGTCTATGTGTTCAAAGTTACTTTGATTGGTCATCAGTGACCTAGACCCACAAATCTAAGTAATGTTGAACCCATTTGAATATGTATTACATCATTTGGGCATCATAGTGTTACCAGTTTACATGGGAATTTGGTGTGTGGCCACACCCTTCAACCCGTAACTCCGGAACCGGAAGTCGGATCAACTAAATATTCAGTAGCGTCTTATGGAAGTATTATACCATTAAGATGAAATTAAGTTTGTGTAAGTCGGTTCTGCCATTGAGAAAATTGAATGACATTATTTGACACACAATCACACAAATACATACACACATACATACTCACAGGCATTGCGATTGTGCCTTTATCATTTATCAAAACTATGACTCATTAGCTAGTTATGTTCAATATAATTGTGTAAATGTCTATTACATTCTTATTACACTTATCAAGTATTTCACAACTACCACGAAAGTAGAGGCTAACTTGCTTTAAACAAAAACGTATAAGCTTAATCAGCATGAGTTAAATGTTATCTTCATGTGATGATATTTAGAAATGCTTAGGAAGAAAGGAGAGGGGGGGAGGGGTGGATTAGTAGAGTTAGAGTACAGGATGCGTCAGAAATCCTTTATTTTACTTCGGAGTGCGGGGTGGATGAATGAAATGCGGGTGTGAGGGAGGTCGAAGGGGTGGGGGGTGTGATGAGGTAGAGAGGTGTGAAGGGTGGGGATGACTGATGCAGCACTCAACTGCATATTATATCTTCCATATGAGACTTGGTTTGAGAAAATCAGTTCAGTCAGTTGGTGGAAGCAGTTTATATGGGAATTTGCTGTGTGATCGCACTTTTTCACCCGTAACTCCAAATTTTTCAAAAAAATGGTCCAAAGCTCCGTTTCTTCGATTTTCGTCGCATTAACCTTAATTAAATTGCATGTCATCGACGCATATCATATATATTTGGAATGTGCATACCCACCAGCGTTGCCAGATATACCGATTTTTACACTCAATACCGATAACGTATCTAAAAATACCGATTTTTAATGTTTTATACCGATACATACCGATTTTTTAAACTTTCTAGTTTAAAATATGGTTAAAACGCAGATAGTTGGCAGTTTGATGGACTGTAGCAGACGAACCAAGTTGAATACGAGTAAATCCTTTCTTGTGCATATTTTTCTTATCTTATACATTTGAAATATGCAAAAAAAGTTTTTATTTTTTATTTTAATTTTGCACTGTTGGACCCCGTTAAGGGAAATTTAAGCTAAATAATCAGGAAAGGTAATGAAGCTATATCTAGGGACTAAAGAAAAATATTTTAAGATCTTCGGTTTCTTAAAAAGAAAGAAGAATATATTTTCCGATTTTGTCAATGTCCCCATTTTATCAGCCTAAAATTGACCAAGGGGCTGATAAAAACGAGTCTTCGCTGTAGTGCTATAATGGTTCATCATTCAGTTAGAATTCTGTCTGGTTTCAGGTAAAATACTGACTCAAGTTCAACAAGCGATTACGATTAAATCAACAAATTTCTAATATACATATTAAAAAATAACTATAACGTGGCGCCGCAAAAAAAAAAAAGAATGTGCTTTTAAAATGGTCTGTTAAAGGTTGTAGATCTCGTCATATACAACACAAAACCACGTTTGATCAATTTAATATACCCTCTAAATCTTGATTTATAGCAAAACAAAAACATTTTTCAGGATTTTCAGCGCAAAAAAGTTTTCTACGCGGTCATTTTTTGACATATTTTAAATTCTCTAAGTGTTTTGGAAAGAAGAAAAAATGACCAGAGTTTACAATTTTCCCAATCGTGAACAAAATAAGGCGATATTTCACCTACTTTGACCAGCAATAAAAAAGCAAACATGCGATGGAACATTGTTTGCTCTCCAACTTTTCTCGACAAGACATCATTGGATCTCATCTTTTCCGCGGTATAATATGAGATGATATTTTCGCGCCTAATGTAAAACTGCCGAATAACTAATGGTTTCGCAAAAAATCACAAAAATGAGTAGATACAGATCCTTAGAATGAAAATACTGCAATAATGTGGGGAAATAAATTCTATAATGTAATATATTAATGGTTTTTCTTGAACTTAATTTATCATGAGGTTCGAAGCTGCGAAATTATCACGTTTCCATACTGCATTGTCAGCAAATTCTCGCAATTTCTTGAAAGGTGAAAAGTTGGGTCCGTGCCTACTAAGGATGAAAAAACTGTTCGATGAACTACTTGTCGTGAGAATGAGCGAATATTTTAACCTCTGAAAATGACCTTTCTAACTGTATGCTACACAGATAAAAATGTTCTGTTATTTTAAATTTATTTTCATGCACATATTCGGAGCATAAAAATATATGTAAAATTAAGTCCCACCACTAATACACACGACTTGTAATGCTTTCTTCAACTAATTTTATTGTAATTTTACACGTTGATTGAAAATTACAGTTTCATTAAACGGACAACCTTTAGTGTATTTTTAATCCACTACTGCTAAAATAAATGACATTTTATATGACAGGAATGAAAGTGTATAATCATATGCTTTTTAATGCTCCAATTGAATGCATTGATTTTAACTAAATTTTCAATAAAATTTTCGATTCAAGCTTTGTATCTTTACATTCGTATTTATTTACATGTCATTTAAATTTCATTATTTTTGGTGTGAACGTTATGTACATACATTTGTTAAAAGTACTATGCGGTTTTAAGCAATATGAAAATAATCATTATTTTGCATTTTTTTTTCATTAAATATATGAAAATGGCTCTACATATTTATTAGGATACGTCTTTGTTTATATAGAAATTTTGGGAGAACATTTATTTCCGCATCTAACGACCTATTTATGATCCAAATCTGTTGAAAAATGGAGATATTATTTTTTACAAATTAGAAACTTGCTCGCAATTAACAACTCTGCCATTTTTCAGCCGATTTTAATGATAAATAGGTCGTTGGATGCGAAATTGAATGCACTCTTTAAAATTTTATTAAGACAAAGACGCTTTTTTAGAAGAATGTTGAGTAATTTTCATAATTTTCATGGAAACATCGCAAAATTAGGGTAGTTTTCATATTCTTGACCTAAAACCGCAGAGTATCTTTGACAAAACAACATAGCATAGCATACCATTTGGAAGGTAATTTTTTTTTCTTCCCAGAACACCCAAAAATTTAACATCGGTTGAAAAATGATCTCGTAGAAACTTTTTTGCCGAAAGTTCCGAAAAATCGTTTTTTGGCCATAAATCAAGATTTTGAGGTGGTGTGCGTAACGTAGTTGGTAAATCGATTGCCTTGTACGCAGCGCAGCGGGGTCGGGACTCTAACCGAAATTTTTCATAAAAGATTTTTCTAACCCGACGAGGGTTTTAACCTTAAGGTTAAAACTCTATAATCGAAATAAAAAAAAAAGATTTTGAGGGTATACAACATTTTTCAAACATTGTCTTGTGTTATATTTGGCGAGATCTTCAACCCATACTAGGTTGCTTGAAAAGTACAGAATCACTGTAGCACCGTGTAATTTAACACTGGTTTGCAAGAATAAAGTTCATACCGATTAATACCGATTTTTTATTTAAAGTTATACCGATATTCTATGAAACCATCTGACAACGGTAATACCGACACCTTTTGGATTGTATGTTGATTTTATCGATTGGGTAATTTGCTCATGAGATATTGAGATACTTCTTTTAAAAAGAAAATGAGATTTTCGTGTTCAGTAATCCAAAATTAGCATAGAAAATTCGTTTTTATAATGAAAACAAAATCAATAAAAGATTAATTATGAGGCTGACAAAATCGGAATATAATCGAACTTAATTGAAAAGAATGTTTTTCTGAGCTCTTAAATAATTTGATCTATTCTACCTTAACCAGGGCACGAAATCTGAATTGCGGATCCGACATATTATAAACAAAAGAAATATCCTCATCCCACGCGAATAAAATAATGCACCATAAAGCGCAACTGCGAAAAGAAAAACAGTACAAGGCTCAACCAGCGAATGTATTATGATCTGTCACTGCATCAACCAGAAGCGAGAAAACAACCTGGATGAAAATGTGCAATGGCCAAGAGCAGCGATAAAGTACAAGAACTATGTATGCTCCACATATAAACGACCTCGACGAAAGACGGACGTGACTCTCGCTGGCACAATACACGAAGAACATCGATCAATACATGCTCAACACGATCGGAAAAATGTACTCATTCTGGTGAACTTGCCTAGCCAACAGAAAAAGCATCAGCTCTCTTTCAATCAAGACGCTTTTACCGCACGCAAGTAGCGCAACTGTAGGGAAAACCATTCCCGACCGAGCATCGCAATGTGCGCGGACATCTTAGCAAGCTGGGCAGTACTACCAACAGAGCCCGACAGTTTCAAAGTGAAACAGCTCACTACACAGCACAGGGTTGCCACCATTTGGAAATGAAACTTTCCTCGACCAACCATGGCTGTTCTAGTGAAATAGTGAAGACCATTGCCAACTGTGTATGGTTAGGTCTTTTGTGTACACTAAAAGCATGCCTCCTATGAGTATACGAGGGCATTTTAATGACATGACACACGGACTGCTCTAGTATATAAGCGCAATGAATTGCGATACACTTTGGTTGTCACAGAGCTTACCCATACACCCGTGTGGGAATAGGGAAGAAAATAATTATCGCAGCAAAGTTTCAAGAAAATGTTTCCAAAGGAAAATGTAACTTATGCAATGAAAGCTGGAAAAATCAATAGGGTTTATGATATAACCATCTGGTTTATGACTTATTGTTAATAAATCAAATGTCAATATTTATTCTAAGATATATTTCTAATAAAAGGGGTACCTAAAAGGATTTATATGCTTATATAATTGATCCTAACTGCTACGCATTTCCCGGCGAACCGACGTGTAACGGATCAGTGTCATCGACTATTGGGATCCATTTCGCCTTTCGTTTTCCGACCAAATGGGTAACAGTTATTTCAGATTTCTACTCTTATATTGTTTTCTAGCTTTAACTACAAAGTTTTACATACCGATATACTTCTTTTATGTACACTGTTGCTGCCTTCGCTTTTGGTCTGAAAACACCTCTCTCACACCCTAAACCACTGCGACGCGATCGTGTCTCACACTCTCCCGGACTCGAAACTCGCGGCTTATGTACATGCAAACAACGCACGGCACATGTATATAAGAAAAATTCTCATAGCCGTCAGCACGAACTCCGAGCGGCGAGTTTTCGAAAGCAAAGATGAACGAACAGAATAAAAAATAGTACCGTGTATCCGATTTGTTCGAACCGAAAATTTGTAGTACAAAAATCCATCCAACAAAACAGAAACGAAAATCGCTTGGACAATTCAACTGAGCTGCTAAGCTGCAGAGAGCGACTCTACACCAACAGAACGCTCATTTAACACTACACCAATGCTTCCGAACAAAATTTGTATTAAATGACGTTTTCACATTTTCCACCCCTGTGTGAGTGCGCGTACAAGGTAAGAGCGAGAGAACCGAGAGAATGGCCGTGTACGGATACGGGCTACAGGGTACTGATACCAGTGGAAATGGCGTGTGGCAAGATACCTCGCGATACGGTATTACGGGTGTATTGGGGTGTTGATTTCCATTTGGCAACAGCCACAAATGCCAAAGATGCGTTTAGCGCTAGAGACTCGCTTAAATCATTGGCAAGGATAACAGATAAATTGTTCGACGGCCGATTATGACTCAAGGTTGTTTATGCGACCAAAATATTAGATACCTGCGTTGTCGGCGATTTTTATTCCAAATGATAGTTTAATAATGAATTAAACTATTCATGTAACAGTGCACAAACACGAAGAATGTATTTTCTTTTGACATTATAAAAAAATAATTATGCCACTTATTGAAAGCTGATGGTCGAGAAATTCTATTGTAAATTGAAATCATGATAATGATTAAGGGAAATGCAACTATTTCTGTAAATGTTTTGAAAGAATTCCATATAATCAAAAAATCCGATTTTGTGCCCTCGAAATAATTTCGTTTTTCGTCGGATCAGTTAATATTACGTCGCGCAGCTTTATTTGGTGAATTTATATGAGAAAATTACTTTAAGTTTTTTATTCTGAACGTGAATAATCAATTGTCTTCGTGCATCGTTCCTTTCGGTTAAATAATCTTGCAAAATAATTTGTTTAATTCAGTTACTGGACATTATACTAATGCTTGCTTTCCCTACTAACGAAAACATTGGAAATCAAAAATTTGCCATTACTTCTGAACATAATAAGGACAAAAAAGTTTGGCTAAAATATGAAAATACAGTTAAGCCGCGGTATTCATTTGCTTCGTAGATTTTAAATACGTCAAACTAATTTTTTCAAGAGTTTTTAAGCGACTGCGTTGCTTTAGCTTGGGAATGTCAATTTTTGAATATTTTGCATTTTTGTTTCCTGAATTAGATTTATACCTTTATTTTATTGCTTTTTTGTTTTAGACTTTGAAATGAAACAAAATAAAATTCTGGTATTAATATGCTGGTAACGAAATTACAAGAATTGTTACATCACGGATGGTGGATGTCTCTGTAAGAAACAACATTCCTTCCCAGCTATTCAATCTATCCATCTTCATCTATTCTATTCAATCATTTGTAATATTAAAATATTCAAATTAAAAGTCGATTTTTATCACTAAGCTGATTCTATATAACTTGATGATAATAATAATAACTAATATTTAAAATTTCGCAGATCCTCAGCTAGTTAAAAATAACGACATTTAAAGTGTTTGAAATGCAAAATAAACACGATTTTACTAGAACGATGGAATTCTTATGGTTCTTGTATTTCGTTCTGAATTCCCCTACTAAACGCACCCTCGATCAGAACGGATGGCAGATCCTCTCATACACGAATGAAAAGCTGGGAGAGAAACCCCGACCATATTCCGTTTCCGTATTTTTCTCTTTGTTCTCTTTTGGCATCACTCCATGCTGATGTTTGATTTGGTTGGCCAGAAGGGAAAAAACAAATCCGCCTTGTCCTTTGTCGCCTCGCAAAATAATCTTATGATATCACTTAATAAAAGCAACAGCTGAAGGGCGAGACGGTGCACTAAGAAAGATTTGACCATATTTTCTGGATGCGTGGCTTGGATATAAATTCTGATCACATGCACGTCAAAAACCAGTTTGTTTTTTCATGTATGCTAAATAGCAAATAATACAAAAAGCTCCACTCTCCGAGTGGCAATTCATGTCTTCATTGGATTGCTGCGGAATCAACGGAGAGTCGGAGTAGCCGAAGTTGTAAACATAAACGGGAGTTTTTTTGCCACTTACTATGCCTTTGTAAACACCATGAAACAGGCAATGATTAGCAATCCTATAGCGTAGATACAGGAAGACAGCAAACAGTTTATGAACATTCCATTCGAAAGCTCTCAGCTCGCTTACGCTTGCTTCATTACAGATGGGGGCGGAATGATTCGTTGACTCGAGGTCATGTAGATCTGGTGTATTTTAGTGCGTGTTTCCGTGTGCCATCAGCTAGTTGCCAGATGAAGCTACTATTGGTCGGCTCAAAAGGTGCCGTAATTTATTATATTGCCGGTATTGTTAATTCTGGGAGTACAGACCAGAGTTCATGTTTTTTGCTTGCGTGGTTGATTTCGTTTTAGAACTGGGATGTTTTATAAGGGTGCTGGAGGAAAAATGAACACGCTGAGCAATTTCATTATTTTCTAACTAATCATTAAAAGCATATCATAGGATTCAAGTTTTACATATTTTCAGCACAGTTGATGTTAGTAATTTGACAAAAATACTTTTTTTTATTTTGATTATAGATGGGTTAACCTTAGGGTAATTCACTTCTTTTTTCGGGTTAGAAAAATTTCTTTGGAAAAATTTCTAACTCTATGTGCGGGGTTGGGGATCGAACCTAGGTGAGCTGCGTACTAGGCAATCGATTTACCAACTACGCTCATGGCAAATGGGACAAGGTTATAGCGTGTGAATAAACTAAAACCAACTTAATCCACCTAGCAGTGAGATGAGACATTTCTTACACATGTCATTCATTAATTTGCAGAACTCGTTTATTAGTTTGCAGTTTCTGGTCCTGCACGAATAAAACCACGAATAAATTGATAAAATATAGAAAATCAATAAAACGAACCAAATTAAAAAAAAAATAAAGCAAAAAATGCAAAACAAAATGTTTTCAATTTTATAAAATGAGTACAATGATTTATATAAATCAAATTAATAAAATACATAAATCAAATTAGATTAGCTCATTGAATGAAAAATTAGTCAATATTTAAAAATAGTTATAAAATTAATTGAACAAATTAAATTGACTCAAACTAACAAATTGAATGAAATAAATAAGTAGAATGACTGATTATGAAATTATTAAAATTAAAGAAATGAACAAAATGAATCAAATGAATCAAATGAATCAAAAAAAATCAAATGAATCAATTAAATCAAATGAATCAAATGAAACAAATCAATCAAATGGATAGAACGAATTTAATGAATCCAGTGAAAACAATGAATCAAATGAATGAAATGTATAAAATGAATAAAATGATTGAAATGAGTGAAAAGAATAAAGCTAATAAAAGAATAAATAAATTGAATAAAATGAATAAAATGAATTAATAAAACGAACGAATCAAATAAACAAAACGAATAGAATAGATTAAAAGAATAAAAAGCGATGTTTAAAAGTTATAAATTAATTGAAAAAATAAATTGTGTCAAATAAATAATTTGGATGAAATGAATAAATCTGAAAAAAAGTCAAATGATTAAAATGAAGAAACTACAAACATGTATAAACTGAAAAAAAAATGCATTGGAGGAATACAATGAATAAAATAAGTTGAATGAATGATATGAATAAAATGTACGAAAAAAATAAACTGATCAGAGTGAATCCAAAGAATGAAATTAACAAAATAGATTAAATGAACCCAAATGAACAAAATGAATAAAAAGAATGCTAAATGAAATAAATAATTAAAATGCAAAAATCATATACTTAAAACTAGTCAAATATTAAAAAACGAATAAAATAAACACGACGAATAAAATCCATGAAATGAAGAAACTGAAAAAATGACTTTTTAGAATGAAATTAAAAACCATTTTTGAATAAAGTAAATGAATAAACCGGATTGTACAATTTTGAGAACTATTGTATCAGAGAGTTATAAATTGTTTTTGATAATCCCCAAGCAACCAGAAGTTCAGATAATACTTAAAAAGCACACTTTAAAGTTCACATAAAGTTCTTAGCGAACTTTCAAGCAGCTTAAGCTTTAATGGAATTTGAAAGCTGCTTAAGCCGCTATTGGTACACAAAACGTATCGCAAAATTACTTAAAACGGAAAGCTTATGCAGCTTCCTTATACGCACTTTTGGTTGCCTGGGTCCCATGATCTGAAAAATGACTAATTAATATACCTTGAACATTCTGAAGTTTTCATTCTTTATCTTTTATCTTTTCATCTTTTTTTTTCGTTGTTCTTTTCTTGGCGGGGTCGTTTAAGATTATCTGGAGTTTTTACTTTATTGATGGACCTTAATTAGTTATCAGGAACTTGGAACGTTCAATTTGTTTTGGAATTCGAACTTGTCGTTTTGGTCACATATTAAAAAAAAGATTTTTCTGCAGAATACGTAAATACGCGCAATTAGAAATAGTAAAGTAAGACAAGGTCACATATGCTTTCAAACCCCTTAAACAGAGAGCGACAGAGAAAGAATGCGATTTGTGAATGAGACAGGTAGAATATTCATTTGCATTGACGTAAATAGTGTGAAGTTTCTAGGCTACGTCGATAGCACAAAAGCCGTACATTCAGTTGATAATAATGTACTCTCTTTCCATCCTTATAGCGTGTATATTGTTTCGTTCGGAATTTTCGTTGAAAAAATATGGATAAATGAGTCCTAAACAAACCAATACTACGAAAAAGAAATGGTTGAAATTTTCAGGATAAGTATTTAATTTGTTGGAAACGCAAGCGCCAGTGAAATTGTCACTTGATATAAAACTGTTCTTGTTGAATAGGCATTAGGGTGGGACAAAATTTAGATTCCAGCTCCGAGCAAATTTTTAGGTACCATTTGGGTCCTAGAATAACTGCAAATTCTTAGCTCGATCCCTGACTATTGTTGCGCCCACTGTTTAAAGTTTACATGGGCCTTTGTATGGGAAAATTATAAATAAATCGTTATGTGGCTTTTATAGGAAATATAACAAAGAAACAAAGTCTCGAAAACCACAAAACGATCTGACGCTTGAGAAAAAGTTATTAAGCAAAAACCGATGATGCTCTGACGATTGATAAAATATTCATTTTTTCTAGCACCACTGCTGTTGGTTGTCCAATTATACGCAATTTTGTTTTTATCTTCTCTTAACGTGTCTAAATCCTTTATCTATACTGTTTTACCATTTCGTAAGAGTTTTGAGGGACAAATTGAGGCTTCGTTTGTGCATAATAAGAGAAAGTTAAAATTTTTTGTTATAGTTCGACCGTCAGAAGCACTGATGCTAAGAAAAGTGAAATTTTCATCAATCTTCAGGCAACAATAGGTCTTTGCTTAATAACTTTTTCCACATACATCAGATCTTCTCGCGGTCTTTGTTTCCTTGATAAATTTCCTATAAAAATCAAACCTCTATTTATTTTTAGGAGGTAACTGGTGACACTTGGAAAAATTATTTTGCAAAAGACAACTTTCCCATACGAAATACCATGTAAACTTTAAACCGTGGGCGCAAAAATAAAGTTTCACCGGTCGAGCTAAAAATTTGCAGAGTTGTCCTGGGAGCTAAATGTGACCCAAAAAGTTACTCGGAGCAAAATTTTATTTTTTTCATATAACCATGTCCCACTCTAATAGGCATGCTTGACATTCCAAGTATTAATTTTCTGCGAATAAATATGTTTCTAGTTACATTGGTCATGAAAAGGGTACCTTCTTGTTCATTTGTTGTTACACAGTTATGTCTATGACAAAAATATAGTCAGACCAAACGTTTCAGTACACAGTACATCCAACGCCTCTCTTCTAATTGAAACTGCCAATGAAACATCAATTGAATTTTACTTAGTATAGAGCAAAAATGGACAACGATAAGTTAGAAGAAACATTGTACTTGTATCCCCCATCGAGAATGGGGTCTTTAAAGACTTCTTTTCCCAGATTTAATTCGTGCATAAAAATTTCCACGAATTAGAAGGGAAAAGAAGTCTCTAAAGGGCTTTGATCCGTTATTCTTCATAGTAGTTCATACCAATACAATGAATATATATTTTCAATAATATCATCCCAAAAAGATGTTCTTACTTTTCACATGACATATTTGAGCATTTGATTCATTCAAAATTCAATTCAGATACGAAAAGTTTAAATAACGCATGTGGAATGTCTCTTCTTAAAATTTTCATCCTTGAAGATGAATCCATATTACCCAGTTAAGTTAAATATGTTTCTAGATAGCCATGAATTTCCTTAATTATCGTGTATATAAAAACTATGAATAGAACTGAGTTAAATTTGAGTTGATGTAGTTTTCGAATTTTGATCGCCTGCCAACCCATAGTTCAACGTTTCGAAGGGATACACCTTTCATCTTGAGGGTGTGAGCATTTGAAAATAGTTATAGTTTTCTCACAATACAAATATGTTGCAAAATTTCTCAGGACTATAAAATAATTTATTTACCAAGTAGGATGTAATATTAAGCTTTTTTAATTTCGGAGGTTTTAACCTTAGGGTCATTCACCTCTTTTCGGGTTAGCCAAATCTCTTTTGGAAAAATCTGTAACCCTATGTGCGGGGATGGGAATCGAACCCAGATGAGTTGCGTACAAGGCAATCGATTTACCAACTACGCTATGCCCGTCCCCTTAATATATTAAGCTTGTTTTCATACACTAAAATGCAAAAATCTATTTACAGTGTAACGGTAGACAAAAAATAGTATTGTCTTCTCAAACCTCCACAATTACACACATGATTGGACATTAATCAATGTTTCAGGTTATCAGAAGATCCTATCACACAACTTAGAAATAGATTGAGAAACAGCAAGAAATATGTGAGTCGTGACAGTTGCCACGAACACGAAGGAAGGGAGAAAGAGTGAGAGAGTAAGTGAGAGAGAGTGAGAGTGAGAAAGGGGGAGGGGGCGTGTAAGAAATGGCCAATGATGTTTAGTGCCGTGACCTTATATTTAAAGGTAGGGTAACCAACCTAATTTAGACCCCAACATATTTTGGACCCTGTTACTGTATGTGCCTCCTACACTGCCAAGTTTCTCTGCATTTGTTTGGTTTGATGTAGCAATTACATTCCTTGGGTTGTCTATTAAGTTTCAATATCATTAGTTCATCTCTAATTGTTTAAAATTAAACAGAATCCGCAGTTTTCAAAAATATCACCGAAAACGTTTCATGTTTCAACGATAGCCAAGAGGAACCGGTGGAAATGATACATTTTCAAATTGGATTTAAATGTACAATTATAATATTTTTATCGATTTAATTAGTTTGTCTGATTTAGTATTATGCATGTTACGTGTTTGAAAAGGTTTCTTCGTAATGTTTTTTCTAAAAAATCTTAAATAAATGGTATCCACAATATGTCTTGAAAAATTGATATCAACTTATTTTGGACACCCCTCGATTTTCTTTATTGACAGCTATTTCTTTATCGAGTTAGAATAATCAAAAAGTGAAAAATTTCATAACGGTAGGTCGCCTGCTCTTTTTGGTCAAATTATTAAACGATTGAGGAATATTTCATTGAAGACCATAATATGACCAAAGAGGATACTTCTGAAATCCATCTTGAAGAACATTTGTAGTTCGAATTTGTTGAATTCGACGAGCTACATGTTGACAAATCTAAGAGACATATCACAGCTAAATAATGATAATAAGAGTGTGCTTGCTGAATTCCTAGAATCGCCTGAAACACTCACGCTAACAGGAACATCACGATTCAAGCGACGTAGTTCTGCTGTTCTAACATTGCGCCGAACAGTTGAATACCACAAGGCGAAAACTGAAGAAAAAAGGAAAGTAAAGGAAGAGAAACAAAGAAAAACTGAGCTTAGAAAGAATAACAAGAAACCACCTCGTAAACAAAAGAATTAAAAAATTATATTTAGTACAAGAAGATTTCTGACGAACTTTGAACCTTGATTTATCATCCACTTGAGGATGTTACTCCATAATACTACTACAGATGAATTGTTACACGAAATATATTATTGTTAACTATATTGCATAACATTTAATGCTGCTTTGTTAAGTCTGCAGTAACCTAATTGTACCGAAAGTTTTTCTATTTCTCAAAATGATAGAACTAAAAAAATACTTCATTCAGTCAGCCTTCCATATAAAGATTAATGTACAATTTTTGATTGGCAGTCACTGATTTGCTTATGTTCTTCTTTCATGCATTAAATATACTGCAAAGAGAACGAGTCAGTAGGTCAGTTTAGTAGAAAAAACTTCACTGTTTCCAAAATATATTCAGTCACATTCAGTGTGTCCAAAATATGCTTGGAACACTTTCCAAATTAGTGTGGAAGGGTCCTAAATGTGAAAAATCCATGCTGTGAAGAAATGTCATTTTCGAGTTTATGTCAAAGTATAAAAAATCCATTGACAGTTTTCTTCCAAGAACAGTAATTTTGGAGCAGACTCGTGCATGTAATGCATTAAAAAACATAGGCTAGCAAATATTTTTTGATCTTCACGTAATTTCATTTCCCCTAGGGGTCCAAAATTGGTTGGTTACCCTATATTATGCGATATATTGATTCCTTACATCCTTATTATAAATAATGTAAGTAGTAATTTTTACTCCATAACCAGTATAAAAAACTTAAATCATGCAAAAGAGCTAAATTTTCGCTAGAGTTTTGAGATTCAAAAATACAGTTGCTTTCAGTAATACCGCTAGTATAATTATATGAGAAATATTTTATCTCACTACTAGGTGAATTACTTGATGATCTATGTATTAATATACCATCAACATTTACCTCACGATTGAATGCAACACCTAATCCAAGGGATAAATACATAAACTCTAGAAAAAATTTCACCATGAAGTGAACTCACACACGGTCTTATTTTTACTTAATGGAAATTGGTAAGCGAGGAATAAAAATACAAAATGTTTAATATCCCCGCCGCTCGTGAACGGATTTTGACAATCTATAGCTTGTTAGAAACGTATTTTCATAAGCTTTTTATGTCTACCTAGTTTGCGCTATGTGATTGCTTAGTTGATTGAAAGTTATGGGCTTTAAACCCGTTTTGTTTTGACATGATCACCCATTTCTCAGAAAGTAAACAACATATCAAAAAACAAAAATAATGGTGTCAAATGGTAACGTTAGGCATTTCATTTGAAACTAGTTTCGTTAAGATCGGCTCAGTCATTGCTGAGATAATTACATGACATTTTGTACATACATACATACACACATACACACACGCATACATATACATCAATTGGCATCCGATGGCAGAGGATCCCTGTCAGGTACGCGGGTGGAAGTCCAATCACTTCGACAGCGAAGCTTTCAACGCGGCCCTGGGACTGGAGGCCAACACCGACAGTCTAAGCGGGGATGCGCTGGTAGCTGTTCTACCACGCGCGTGCGACGCCACTATGCCGAGAAAAACACTGCCAAGAAACGGCAGATGCCCGGTATACTGGTGGAGTGCCGAGATTGCAGCTCTACGGTCAGCCTGCCTCAGAGCTAGACGTAGGATGCAAAGAGCTCGTACCGAGGATGCAAGAGAGAACCGCCGTGAAATGTTTCGAGCTGCGAAATTGGCCCTTAACAAGGCCATTAAAAGCAGCAAGAGAGCGTGTTTCGACAACCTGTGTGAGAGTGCCGACGCGAATCCGTGGGGTGACGCCTACAGGATTGTGATGGCCAAGACCAAATGGGGCTCTTCACCCCCAGAACGGTCTCCGGACCGGTTGGCGACGATTATCGAAGTACTCTACCCGTCTCGAGCCACAAGCCCCTGGCCACCTGCACTACGAGACAGTGCGAGCATGGCCGAAACGGTGGCTCCGGTGACGAATGAAGAACTACTCGCAGTGGCTAAATGGAAAAGGCAGAAATTGGTGCTGTTGCCGAAGCCCGGGAAGCCGCCAGGCGACCCATCGGCGTACAGACCAATCTGTCTGATCGACACGACTGGCAAACTGCTTGAGAGGATTATCCTCAACAGGCTAACCCCGTACGCGGAAGGTACGGACGGCCTGTCAAGCAACCAGTTTGGCTTTCGGAAGGGTAAGTTCACAGTGGACGCTCTCAACTCAGTGATAAATACTGCCGAGATAGCGATCCAACGAAAAAGGCGAGGCATTCGATACTGTGCGTTAGTGACACTTGACGTGAAGAGCGCATTCAACAGCGCAAGCTAGGATGCCATCGCGCTCTCGTTACACCGGCTTAGCCTACCGGTGGGTCTGTACCGGATCCTGGAAAGTTACTTCCAGAACCGCGTACTGCTATACGAGACCGATGCCGGTCAGAAAAGGGTTCCGATTACCGCCGGAGTCCCACAGGGCTCGATCCTAGGCCCGGTGCTATGGAACCTCATGTATGACGGGGTTCTGAGACTGAAGTTCCCTCCTGGGGTCAAGATCGTCGGCTTTGCTGACGACTTAACCTTGGAGGTCTACGGGGAGTCAATCCCTGAGGTAGAACTAACCGCAGAACACGCGATCAACACGGTGGAGGAATGGATGAGCGCGAGAGGCCTGGAGCTCGCTCATCATAAGATGGAGGTAGTTATCGTCAACAACCGCAAGTCGGCACAACATGTAGTTATCCATGTGGGAGAAGTCGCGATCACTTCACAGCGAAGTCTGAAGTCTCTCGGAGTCATTATAGACGACAAGCTGACCTTCGGCAGCCATGTCGACTATACATGCAAAAGAGCGTCGACTGCTTTTGCGGCTCTATCGAGGATGATGTCCAACAGCTCAAAGGTGTGCACCAGTAGACGTAGGTTACTGGCAGGCGTTGCCGTATCTATCCTCAGGTACGGCGGCCCGTCATGGTCAAGAGCACTGAGGGTAACCAGTTACCTACAGAAACTGGAGAGCACCTACCGCGTGACGCGCCTCAGAGTGATATCTGCCTACCGCACGGTATCACACGATGCATCCTGCGTGATAGCGAGTATGATGTCAGTCGGGCTGGTCATTCGGGAAGATAAGGAATGTTTCGAGCTACGTGGAAATAGAGGAGCCCGCGAGCGCACCTGGGTGACCTCGGTCGCCAGATGGCAGCGTGAGTGGGACAACTCCTCGAAAGGTAGGTGGACCCACCGGCTGATACCTAGCATATCGAGCTGGGTGGGAAGACCCCATGGGGAAGTTCACTTCCACCTGACACAATTCCTGTCAGGCCATGGCTGTTTCCGACAGTACCTCCACAGGCATTCAAAAAACAAAGCTTGGGTGAAATACTTAAAAAATCGTAACATATTTGGCATTTCCTTTCTCAAACAAATTGCCAATTTTCTCAGGCTGGAATGTACCAGGATGTATATTTAATTAAACTCAGAGAGATAAACAATCTCAAGATTATATGAAAATCATGTTTTATGTTTCACGATATCCAAAATTCTATCCTGCCGTTGATGATAATTTTTGATCACGAAACAAATAAATCTCTTTTTGATATAAAATGTATTTTGTCCGAAAAAAATACGACAGAAATACGTAAATTGTTGTGGATACCATTAATTTTAATTCTGTCCGTGTCCTAGTAGAATTTATTTTTAAAATGTTCGATATACGCAACATAGATAGCAAAAATTTTCCTATACTTCTTCAACTAGCTTCCAGCAAAGCAGGGCGATTGATTCTTTTTTACCACTGAAAACTCTTCTGTTCCAGCCATACCAACTGTTTATTTTTAATTTACATTTGGCTGTCCTTCAATGTCAGCTTTCTTCGAACAGCCTAGTTAAGCCGTGTAGTGTCGATAGTGGCCGTTTCAAACAACTAAGAATTACATTACAAACCACCTATTCCGGTGGTAAAAAAACCCATCAAACAGAGAGCCCCCATTCCATAGTGTCGTGCGATCTGTGCTATGGTTAAAATTGTTGTTTATTGGGGGTTTATAATATTCTCAATGTCACCACCATGCTGCATTACGCAGCGGAACGTTTTTTACGCAACGAAACGCTGACGTTATTTTGCCGAATTTCTGTTAGCGGGGGTTTGCTGAGGCTTTCGGCTGATGGTACTTCGGTCCAGTTTTGCTGGGTTACCAAATTTCGGTGTGTACAGACCAGTCAGAGGCCGTGTGGCAGCCGGCCAACAATTGAGCCACAGGGTTCCTGCTCCCATGTCGTAGGAGGCGACTGAAAACAGAAGTCCCAAAATCAAGGTGTTGTAATTATGCCAGTCGCGTACGGAGCATTTTGGGTTTTGCCCTTACTGTGTTATGCGAATCTCTGACCGTTATTTTATTCGCAAATCGTGGAAATCAAATGTACTATTTAAATCTGATGTGGTCCGCTGTATGCGTTTACATCCCAACATGCTTGGTGTCTTCTAGTTGTTGAGCAATAGATGTTGGAAATGAAACGTGCGGTTTTTTAATTATATTATATATTAATAATTATATAATTATAATTATAAATGATGGTACAAAAAATCATCGAATGATCTTTAAACCCGATGCTGACATACCAAAGACAAACGGATAACGCTATTTTCTAAGGGTGAACGAAAATTTATTTTTTCGCAAATTGTCGGAACGAAACGAAATTTTTCGCAAACTTTGCGAAACGAAACGTTAAGAAAAATTTCGTTTAAATTCACAAATTTCGCGAGAATTTTGCGAATTTGAAACTTTTCGAAATTTATCTAAATTCAATTAATTTTAGAGGTGTATAACTGTTTCTTGGTTAAATCGATTTTACACAAAAATGATAATTTATTTATTGAAAAGTGAACCGATGCAGCCGGTGTTATTTTCAATTCTTAAAGCCGACTTGCGATTCCGATAACTGATAGGAGCAACGATTTACCTGATTTGTCATGCGCATGGTGCACTAATGAAAAATTTATTCAAAGTACAGCTTACTCATTTCATACAATTATATCACAGAGAAAATTCGTCCATCTTGAGCGCTAATGGCCTATTTAAAAGTAATTGAGATATCTGTTACCAGGTTGACTAATTTACAAATTTAATAACACTAGTTTGCAAATTTTGGGGTAAGCTAAGCTAAGAAAAAAGTTTTCAAAATCGACTTTGCTTCGCTTAACACGGAAACAATACTCGTTTACCTTAAAAAAGGCGCTCTTGAGATTTTTTTTTGAAAAGCTTTGGGTAGTCTTATTCGTCAATATTTCGTATAAAAAATCCGATGAATAATTTTTGATAAGTCTTAATTTTTTTATTTCCACTGTGGTCGCTTGTAACTCTTTATGGGATTTTTTTGTTATTGGAAAGAGAACATGCTTTGAAAAAACTTTATTGATTGTATTGATCGTGCAATTTTCACACGAGATAATGACCGAAAACCAAAAGTAGAATGAAATTGGATATTGCAAAAGAATTTTGTTTTAGTGTTCAGTGACCTAAAATGGGCCTAGGACAGACTAGTACAGTGATTTTCAACCGGGGGTGAATTCACCCCCAGGGGTAAATTAGACTATTGTAGGGGGTGAATTAAGCGGGGTAAATTTTAACTTGTTATCCGAGCATTCCCGTCGGATATTTGTCTTTATATATTGGTTCGGTGTGTCAAGAATTAAGATGCTTACTGAGAGTGCTCAGAATCTGGTTTCTAATTGGTAAATTAGGGTTTTCATTCAATTGAAAATCTTTTTTTTTTTCTTACAGGGTAATGATGGTAAGCAATTTGCATCATGGGGATCAATATTCGGAAAGGGGTGCATGGAACGAAAAAGATTGAAAACTACTAGACTAGTATAATGAATGATACATATTTGCTGTCTTCGGAAAATATGAATAACACATGATGAAATAATTTCTTGGAATCCTCTATTTCTAGGTCTTGTAATTGTAATAAAAGTTCCTCTAGAAATTTTTCACAACATGCCCTTCAAACCTAATCTTTTTATGCCAAGAAATTTTATTTTGCGCATTTGGAGTTATTATGTGCGGAAAAGGTAGATTTTTCGAGTTTATTTTTTATAATCTGACAATTGTTACCCGAAAACGAATACTTGTTCCGCCATTAAATTTAGATTGGCGAGCATATGTTTAAAAAAATACATCTTGAGCCTCAAACAAGGCTTAGATCAGGGCGGACATAGCGTAGTTGGCCTTGTACACTACTCACCTGTGTTCGTGTCCCAACCCGCACATAGGGTTAGAACTTTTTCTAACCCGTAAAAGAGGCAAATGACTAAGGTTAAAACCTCTATAATCGAAACAAAAAAAGCGTAGATGATGAGTTATAGTTTGCTTCTGTGGCCCAACTAACTAGAAGGGCTAACTAGAAAAGAGATAATTGCTCCAGGCTTTCCTGACTATTTTTACAAATACTCAGTCACACATTTTTGAAAAATGTGTGTGATCTCCGATTGCTTACCATGAGTTAAAAACATTTTTCATAATTGGACACTTTCTACTATACAAAAGTATTAAAAAGCAATAACTTTCCTCATACCAAAAGTTTTTTGAAAAATTTCGCAATAGATTGCAAACGTTTTCATCAAAGTAGAATTTCGTGTTACGAACAACTTCTACTATGAAAATTTCGTTTCGTATCGTTAAGAGAATACGGAACAGTTATTCTTTTCCTTTCGTACCGCATAGACCAGAATCGTGTTTCGCCCACCCTTACTATTATTCATCATTTTTCAAAAAAAACAATATGTTGACTGAGCACATTTGAATTGTTTTATTTTTTTTATTTTTTTTTTTGTGAATTGTTAAAAATGTTAAAAAGGTAATCTAACAAAAACTTAAATAACTCATACCGTATTTGCCGTAGCTATACACTTTCTTCAACAAAACTACGCCCCTATGTTTGGCTCAACTATTTGAAGTATCTTCTATACTTCTAGAATTGTGTAGTTTTGATGAAAAACTAATGGAAAACACCAAGAAATGCGCTTGTCACAAAGTTTTAATGGCTCTGCCGCTCTTATAATCCAAAATTTTTACAAACTAACTCACCAAACTTTTCCATTTGGATCACCAGAAAAATGAAAAAATGCTGAAAAAATCGAAGACAGTTCAGGAGCACTTCAACAGGCATTTTCCGAAAATCCATTTTTCAAAAAATCTATATACGCCACTAGTAGGGAGCATTCTAGCAAATTCACTCCGAAGAAGAAAGTGGTCCTAATACCCTAATCTTTCATTTAAGAAGTGTGCCCGATGACTTTTTTTACATAATGTCATTTTGGGACATCCTTATATACTGCTGAACAAATTTCACATTTTGATTTCTTAGTAATTGTTTGATGTTTTGTAATTGACGAATGTGACCCAGTTCAAAACTATAAATTGTTCAATTTCAAAGGATGTGTCGGAAACTCGTCTCTGTTGCACACAATTTCGTGAAACAAAATACCGGCACAGGTTGAACTGAGATAAGCTTCCGAACGCACTCGAAGTATTGGGAGTATAAAAACTAATTTGTTGGGATTAAACCAGCGAGCGCTATTGCACATAGTATTTGGAAAAAATCCCATCATTCGATCTAGTTTCGCATTGATCAGTATATCGAAGAATCCGCATTCGTCAATTATATTACATGACTGATATAGATCGACTGTATTTTAGCAACTTTGAAACCAATAAACAAGATAAGAGTGAACACGCGGAAAACGCGCTTGATATTGCCCTATGAACTCTCTTGTTAGCGGAGATAAGCTGTGATAAATAATTTGAAGGAGTATCTTGTAGGCGGCTTTTAGCAATGTGATTTATTTGAAGTGGCAGCAATTCAGCCTTCACTCCTTTTGTAAATGAGACACACTAGTCGCCTTGTTATCGCGATCTTTGTTCGTCAGAATACCGAGTCTGGACCTTTATGGCATCATCATCTTTGTCTACCGTCTGGCACTCAAACCGGGGTGGATCGTATGTGACGGTTGAATAAATATTATTTGTTCTAGCATTACTCGAAAGTCTGCGAAGTTCACACATCGTTCATAACGGTGTACTGACTGACCGGATCGATCACTGATTTACTAGTCCTTGTATCTTGCTTCGTGTGGACATTGCACGTTGACGATATTGTAATTGAATCCTTGCGTTTCGCTTTTATGAACAGAAGGTAACAATGGCCTACAGATTAAATGTCATCAATGGACGCACGGTGTAACTCTTCGGGGCAGCCATTTTGAACCGGGTGGAAAAATACCAGAATATTTACTATGCAGTCCGTAAAGTGTATTGTTTATGCAACACAATAATTACTGCTGTTCCTAATAATTAACATTTCCATGTAAATTTTGTTTGTTCCAACTTTTGTGTAGGAAGCTAGTTCTATATTTGTGTATAAATGTTGGAGTTTAGTTTGACTCCAATTCTTGGTGCAAAGAAGAGCTTTTGAATTCGCTATTTTGCGATTTGCTGATATCGCGCGGAAGGCGGCCATCGAGAAAAGGGAGTACATTTTGGACAAAATGTTGGAGTTCAGTTAGTTTGCTTTTAATCGTTAACGATTCCTTGCTAGATAATTCCAGCCTGCGAAAATACGCGCGCGAGTTCGAAGGTTTTGTACCCGCTTAAGCGCCGGTCTGTGGTCTGGAGATAACCCTAGTAGTAATTGTGGTTTTAAGAAGTCCTTCTTAAAACTTAGAATGCACTTGTAGTTTGCTATAAAACTAGTATTGTTACTTGGGAAGTGTGCTGGAATAGGGTCCCCGGCAAAGGGAACCTAACCGCTAAGGAGCCACTCGCTTCCTCGGCTAGCTGTAAAGGCCTATAGACGATATCGATTCTCTGTCACTGTGGCGGATCATCCAAACGAGCCTTGCTCTCCTTCATTGCTAGTGCTAGCCAAGGAAAGCGAAGCAGGTGTCCACTTAGCCATTCACAGAGTGAGTGGACTCGGCGGTTAGTTGCCCTATCATTAGGGAGGTTCCAACAAAAGAACCTTGCCCACCTTCTTAGCTAATTGTTAAGGATCGTTGCCGGGGAAGCCAATGAAACAACCAAAAGAGAAAGTGGTCGCAGGTGCTAAACTATTGTTTGCTTACAAAAATCCTAAACTCTGATAGTTGCAACATGGAAAACACGCTTGTATAAGGGACCATCCATAAATGACGTAGGATTATATAGAGAAGTGGGAATTTTGTATTTTGTGATGATGTGTGACGACAGGGGGTAGGGGGTCATATCATGCTACGTAGCTTTTTTAAAGGGAAATAACTAACATCGTTTCTTATTTTTTTATTTAGGGGACAAGTGGGGGGGAGATTTACCGTCAAGCTTCGTAATTATCAGGGGGTATTTAGAGGTTTGTGACGAAATGCTACGATGATGGAGGGGGTGTTAAAAATCACTCAAAAAATGCTACGTCATTTATGGATGGTCCCTAAGACATTGTTAGAAGAATTGTTATGTGTTTAATTTTGAATAATTTCACATTTTCGCAAAAATGTTTGTTTTATTATCCAATTTCAAATTTAAATTATTTTTTATTTTTAGTTCGTACTTTTATTTTGTACTTTGTATAGTTAATATTATGTATTTTATAGAGATTGTACCAGTAACTGCAAATCATATGAAAAAGGCCTCTCCTTGCTTAAACTAGATGCTTTAGACACTAATTATTTCTGTTGTTAAAGGCAATCATCGCAAAGCGATCAAGTTAACACAGTCGTCGCATCACTTTGCACGCGGCAAATAATGCGTATTTGATTCTCAATTGCGAAAAAGGATAAGAATAGGATAGTCCCGTCATGAAGCATAGCTCTTTTTGTTTAGTCTAAGCAACTGCAGGCTTTTTTTCTCGGTGGGTGTGATAAATTTCTTTGATTGTCGTAGTCCAGGTGCGGTACTCCAACTGTTCTTTATAGCTGTGATTTCTCATTTTTCCAGTTCCATTTTGAGGGCACTCGATAAGACTCCACAGAATGGTTCTATGCCGATAAAATTAGTGGAAGACCTTCTTCTTGTTAGCTCATCGGCTTTTTCACTCCCTGCAACTCCACAATGTCCAATATAAATTAACATGATTTTTCTCCGCCAATTGTCGGAGTGCAAGAATACATCCCCATACTAGTTTTGAGCGACATTTAAGAGCCCTAATGCGTTGAGCGTAGCCTGTCTATCTGAGAAAATGCAGATATTTACATACTGGTATTTTCTTTTCAGACATTCGAATTTGAATGGCATATATTTCTGCTTGAAACACTGTCGGCCAGTATCCCATGGAGAATCCTGTCAAATTGTTCATTTTTCTCCCATCTGTGAAGAAAATTACTGTGCCTGGGCGGATACTAGGGCTACTTTGTTCCCAAGTTGACCGTTCTTGCTCTATAATTTTGTAAGTAGTATCAAAGTTCGGCATCGCATGCAACCAGTCTTCATAAGCAATGACGAGGTTATTTATAAGAAAATCTTTCAGATCCGCAAGATATCCTGTTAAATTCCCAGATAATAATTGTTATTGACGACTTATTTTCAATGCGCTTTTTTCCGCCACTAGTTGTATGACTTGATGTAGCGGAAGGAGATGCAACATTGCATCTAATGCTTTCGATGGAGTACTTCGCATGGCACCGATTTATCGCTCCACAAGCAAGCCTTTAAAGTTTACCTAGCTTTTTACATTTCTTAGAAAAAATGTATAGAATTCGCTCAAACTTTTCCGAGTTTTTTTCCGAGGCCCGAAGGGCCGAGTCTTATATACCAATCGACTCAGCTCGACGATTTGGGACAATGTCTGTGTGTGTATGTAACGGACAAACTCTCATTCGTTTTCTACCGAAATCGACGACGTAACTAAAAAAAATATATTTTTTTAGAAAGCTTGTACGAATACCTTTCGAACGAACTACATATTGTTGAAATCGGACTATTTTCAAAAAAGATATTTAACATTAAATGCGGACGAAAGATTTTTATCATTTCCCATAGCCAGAAATAAGACCAAAACATCCAATGTATTATTAACGCTAAAACGGATAGTTTTAGGTCAATAGTATCTTCAGAGAATTTAAAGCATACAATATGCCCTTTCTTTTGGTATTGTGATTTTACTGATTTATCCCCCTAAGAGTGAGATATTTTCATAAATTTTTTTGGAAGTGATTGTATCGAAATAATGTCTTCAGCAAATTTGTGGCTCTTACTTTTGCGAATAACTTTACTGAAGACATTAAATACATATTTCGAATACTTTAAAAGTTATGGCTTGTTGTTTGTGGATTACCCTTTGTCGCCTATTTATTGTTCAATATAGTGATAATCCATTTAAATTAACCAAATATTATTTCGATAAAACGAATAATCGATCTGAAACATATCTCGGCAAATGAAAAGCGAAATGAATAACTCCAAGCAGTGGTGTAGCCAAGAGGATGCTTTGGGGTTTAACCTCACCAAAAACAATGGATTGAAGTTAAAAATTTATTCTTGCTGACTGATTTAATTCAATATTACAATGATAATTATCTGATCAGTACATTGTTAACCTATTGTTTAAAACATCATGAGGACCTTTGAAAAATTGTGAGAATGCGATCCTGATCTGCAACTGATCTATTGGTCTTGATCTCACAGTTGTCTAATAACATCAATATCAAATACTTGCCTAAAACATTCCAATAGAAACTCATTCCAGAGTTCTGAAATCAATCATAATCATAATCATAATTTTCTATCATATTTAGTTCAGTTTTGAAGGGGTGTACTGTAATATGGATTAGGGTCTTTTTTAATGGGAAGCGAAACTGGAATTGTCTATGAAACTCAGAACTGCTCACCGAAAAATTACATAACTTCCAACATTTGCTGAAAATGTTTTTATTTTGGGAATGCGTCGAGTTGAGACGAAAACGTTATGAAATTAATAACGAGAAAAACACATTAAAGATGTAAATATGCCAAAATAATAAAAATCATTTTTTTTTTAATTTTTGCGCTAGAAGACTATATTAAATAATCAGAAATAGTTATTAGACTACATCAAGGGAAGGGAAGAATATTTTAATAGCTTCAGTTTATTATGAAGAAAAAAAATGTCGCCATTTGGTCAATGTCCCCATTTTGTCAGCCCAAAATACAACACGGATATGATAAAAACAGGTATTTAATATTTACAGTAATAGGTACATCCCATTTTCTGAGGATATTTTCTTTCGATTGCATCGAACTACACCAATTTTTAGGTAGTTTTCAAAGCGTTATTTTATCGACTCTTTCCGTAATTCGGCGAACCTATTCCCATTCGTGCGATAATTTATGTTAAAAGGTTATCCTATATTAATTGGTATACTTAAGGGTTTATATGTTGCAGATAGAGAAAATTCATAAATTTTCAGCTTTTTCTACACAATATTACAAAAGCTTCTTAGCTGTTCCTAATAAGATTATGTAAATTATAAAGTATTTGAAATTTTTTAATAGAAGTGACGGAACTTTATCGAAGTTTCGCGAAAAAGATAATTCCAGTAATGATAATGATTTTCCCTAACGGGTTTCGTGAGTTTTTTATTTGTTCTTTGGCATTAGGATTAGGGATAATAATTCAGATCCAAGATACTACTGGGAAGTCATTTTTACAAAAAGTCGATATCGAAGTAATGTTTGAACTAAGCACGCATGCGCTTCAGAGGTAGCGAGATATCAAGAGCTGAAATTTTAGTGCTTAGTTCTCAGCCACGTTGGGAATTACGTAAACGCTATTGAGAATGATTTTCAAATCCATTCGAAACTTTGTTTTTCGAATTTTTTGACTCAGCACAACATAACCCCTTTAGGAAAGTTCAGTTTTCCCTACACAATGCATTGAATGAAGAATTTATATATGTTATTACAGGGCATTAGCAATAATTCGTTTGTATTTTTCTTTTATGGGCCATTTTTCCGCTTTGCCATTAAATTGGTTTAACCTTTGAGATTTCTTGCGCTGATATTGTCCTATGCTAATTTGAGAGATTCTCAGAGTCCTGCCATTATCCCATGTAGTATGTGTTATCAAAAACATCGCGAAGCATCAAGTTCTATATGTTCTCAATCGATATAATACTCGAAGAAAGCGATAAGAGTAATAAGAAATGTAGCATCACACTGTTAGGTGGATTAAAAGCGTTTTTGAGTTGATGTCTCTTATGTTTTAAGGCCTATGTTATTCCTGTTTTGACTATTGTAGAGTATAACCAGTGAACCATACTTGGCCTGAGACCCCATTGTTCACCAATTGTCCTACTGCACACCCAGAATTGCCTTGATTATAACCTGCTCAATGTGCGCATTCCAGTTTAGTTAGAGGACATTTTAATTACTGTTCCGTTGAGCAAAAGTGTTTCGAGTAAATGGGATTATGATTGTTTTGGAGGAATTTATGTTCAGGCCCTCCTTTTTACACAACTTCAAAATGAAGTTCAGCGCAGAATGTATTCTATTTGAGATAACATAATTACATTATCTGATTTGCGTCTTTTAGCTGAACAGCATCTATCTATTAGAGTGCCCAGAAAAATAATGATTTTTTGAAAACTCAATCGGCCCACCCCTGAGTCGATTCCTAGTCCCATCAGGAGTACATGCTCCAAATTTGTAGCAAATCGGACATGTTTAACTACCGGACCAACGTGCCTGAAGTTTGTAAGGAATTTTTCGACAATTTACATGGAGAAAACCCACATTTTCGCCGCTAGGTGACACTGTATGCATCAGATTATCACTGTAAGTGAAAATAAGAAAGATAATTTAATTGTCTACAACTTTGTCAAAGACTGCTAATACATCCGGTTTTGTTAAACGAAGTTATTAAACTTTTAACGAAGTGATGTCTGCCAGTTTTGCATGGGGCCTTACAGTGCATGGTTGTGTATCAGTACTAGACTCCCACCAACTATATATTTTTGCGAAATAATCGTTAGGTTTAGCTAAATGGTATGTTCGGAAGAGTTATAGTACATGATACGAGTTATGTTTTGGTTTTGAACATTTTAGTTCTACCTGTGACCGCATAGAGGGCGCCAACATTAACTTTTCATAGAAGAGAGATAGAATATTGAGATGTTCGGAAGAATTATTGCAAAATTCCTGTTGTACAACTTTGTAGACGATACCTAATCTCTATCTCTTTCCCTTGAAAAGTTAGTGTTGGCGCCCTCTATGTGGTAAAATGTAGAACTAAAATTATCTAACCAAAACATGACTTATATCACTTACTATCATTCTTACTATTGACCTAAACCTAACGATAATTTCACAAAAATGTTTAGTTCGTGAGAATAGATTACTGATACAAAAGTATGCACTGCTAGGTCCCATGCAAAACTGACTCAGACATCACTTCGTTAAAAGTTTAATAACTTCTTTCAACAAAGCCGGATTCACTAGTAGTCTGCAGCAAAGTTGTAGGCAATTAAATTTTCTTTCTTATTTTTAATTACAGTGATAATACAATGCATACAGTGCCGCCTAGTGGCGAAAATGCGAGTTTGCAGGTTTTCTCCATGAAAATTGTCGAAAAATCTTCAGGCACGTTGGTCCTGTAGCTAGACTTGTCCGATTTGCTTCAAATTTGGAGCAAGTACTTGTGATGGGACTAGGAATCGACTCAAGTATGGGCCGATAGGAGTCATTTTTTTTCCTGTCACCCTAATAAGCATCCATAAGTTTAGATGTTATAATATTTGACGAGATCTCTAATTCTTCTTCAGTTTGGATTTCTGCTTCAAAACATGCTTTTGCGTCCAGCAGATGTTAGATCCAGCACTTCCTCGCGTATATTTTCTTTACTCGATATTAAGATATTTCAATTCTGAACAAATTCTATTTAATCATATTCAGGTAAGGTGAAGCTACCGACAGCAAAAGCAAGAAAGATGCAATTTAAGATTTTATAATACAGGGCATTCGAAGTGTGACCAATTTAAAAAGTCATAAATTCGAGTCGGAAAATTCAATATGTGTGCAAAGTTCAGAATGTGTGAAATTATTTACATTTGCCCGATATGACCACATTTTACCTTGACTGTCGCAAGTTACACGAATGTGACTTGTTGGCATTTTGGCTCACCCAAGGACAATGGTTTTTTCAGCGTTTCGAGGCTGGATCAACTTTCTCCATACAATAACCGGAACATTGTGGAGTGCCCACCCAGAAGACCTAGAGTACGGCAGTTTCTGTTTCCGTTCCGCTGCGAAGATACATTTAATTAAACAAGAGCGAATCAAATATTGTTGTTTGCGTATTGCTTAGGGTTGCATGCACTCGACTCATACGATGAGTCCAGAAGTGCTGATAGGCGTCCTTCCGCTGGAAAATCGATTTTGGGACCTCTCATATCGATTTCTCATTCAATTCTCAAACCCGATTTATGTCCTTGTACATCGATTACATGGCTCATAAATCCTTATTCATATTATCCTAACCGTGTCAATCCCACTCATGCTTCCGATTAAACTGTATTCTTCGGCACACCCATGAAAGACGAGATTCGTGGAATCTCGGATCACATACGTCCGCAAGCGTCCCAAACATCTTTCATAGTAAATTTCGAGAAGTCAAGATGTTTTATACTGACGAGTCAAACCTCGACGGGTCTACTGGCTTCGGTACATTCAATCGAAACCTCGCCGCCTCATTCAAACTCAATGATTCTGCTTCAGTTTACGTTGTAGAACCTGCTGAATTTCAGTATACCCTTGGGTTAATTGATGCTTTACCCACCGATCATTTTTTTATTGTCTCGGATAACCTCAGCTCAATAGAAGCTCTCCGTTCGTTGAAACCTAGAAACCACATTCCATATTTTATGGGTAATATGTGGGAGCTCCTGCGTGCTTTGTAAGATCGTACAAAATTACCTTAGTGTGGGTTCCCTCGCATTGCTCCATCCCCGGTAATGAAGAAGCGGACTCTTTAGTTAAGGCGGGCGCTTTAGAAGGTGACATCTACACACCAAAAAATAATGAAATTTAAACGACATGTAAATCAATACGAATGTAAACATACAAAGATTGAATAAAAAATTTGATTGAAAATTATATTAAAATTAATTGGAGCATCAAACAGCATTTAATTTTACACTTTCATTCGTGTAATTTTACATGTCATTCATTTTACAGCAGTATTCGAGTAAATATACATTAAAGTGCATTGGTTTTCCGTTTAAAGTAACTGTAATTTTCAATCCACGTGAAAAATTATAATTAAATTCGTTGAAGAAAGCACGACAAGTCGTGTGTATTTGTGGTGGAACTTAATTTTACATTTATATTCATGCTCCAAATATGTGCATGAAAATAAACTTAAAATTACAAAATATTTTTTTCTGTGTACGAAAGACCAATCTGCTTCAATGAATTTTTCTATATCTCTCGTCAGAGGGCGCTAGAAAGTTGGCATACATCTTGGAGTAACGGAGAGTTAGGACGGTGGCTACATCGTCGCTGTTATGCTATCTTATGATAAGCGCCATTTACCACTTTTCGAGAAAAACGGTTTTTAAAGTGAGTGATTGAATATCTTGCAATTAATGCATGTTAGAAGCTTTTCGGAGAAGGCAATCGAAGCTTTTATCTTTTCTGAAGTACAGTGAAGACCTTTCTTTATCAGCCCCTTGGTAAATTTTAGGCTGATAAAATCGGGACATACATTTTTCTTACTTTTTAAGAAACCGAAGCTCTTAAAATATTCTTCTTTAGTCCCTGGATATAGCCTTTTCTGATTATTTAACTTAAACTTCCCTTAAGGGGGTCTAACAGTGCAAAATCTAAAAAAAAAATTATTTTTACATTTCTTACAAAAGAAATGTATAGGATTCGCTCAAACTTTGAAAACTTTTTCCGAGGCCCGGAGGGCCGAGGCTCATATACCAATCGACTCAGCTCGACAAATTGAGACAATGTCTGTGTGTGTGTGTGTGTGTGTATGTGTGTATGTATGTATGTACAAAATGTCAAGTAATTATCTAAGCAATGGCTGAACCGATCTTAATGAAATTAGTTTCAAATGAAAGGCCTTACGTTGCCATTTGACACTATTATTTTTGATTTTCGATATTTTGTTTACTTTCTGAGATATGGGCAATTTTGTCAAAACACAGCAGGTTTTTTGCAAATAACTTTCGAACAATTTTATCCCACAAACTGCACATAAATAGAAAGCTTGTAAAAATACCTTTCTAACAAGCTGTAGATTGTCTAAATCTGTGCACGAGGGGCGGAGATATTAAACATTTTGTATTTTAAGTCCTCGCTTACCAATTTCCACTAATTAAAAATGAGATTGTTTCATACAGAGTATTGCTTTACTGGTGTTTTACGGGCAAAACTAGACCGGTTTTGAATATCGGGGTATGAAAACACATCTACGTGATTCAAGGAATTCGATGTTGAGAACGTTTTGTGAATTACCTTTATAATAAATTAACTATTTCTCAAAAATCAATATATAAGTTCACTTCAAAGACAAAATAATGTGTTGATAAAGAAACAGTGTGTTCTAGTATTTATTCCTTGGATTAGGCATTGCGTTCAATCATGAGGTAAATGTTGGATGGTATATCAATACACAGATCAACAAGTAATTCACCTAGTAGTGAGATAAAAGATTTCTAATATAATTATACTTGTGGCGTCACCGAAAGCAACTGTATATTTGAAGCCTAAAACTCTGGCGAAAATTTAGCTCTTTTGCAAGATTTAGGTTATACTGGTTATGGCGCAAAAATTACTACTTACATTATTTGTGATAAGAATGTAAGAATCAATATATCATAATAATATACCTATAAAAATAATGTCACTGCATTAACCATCATTTGTCATTCCTCACACGCCCCCCCCCCCTCCCATCTCTCTCTCTCTCTCTCTCTCTCTCTCTCTCTCTCTCTCTCTCTCTCTCTCTCTTCTCTCTCTGTCTCTCTTCTATCGCATCTATCTAGCTATTTCTGTTTCCATTTCTAAGTTGTGTGATAAGATCTTCTGCCAATCTGAAATATTTATTAATTGTAATTGCGAAGGTTTGAGAAAACAAAACTATTTTTTGTCTGCTGCTACATCAACTCAACTTTAATTCAATTGTATTCAAAGCCTGTATCTACACTATAATTAAGGAAATTCATGGCTATATCAGAAAAATATTTGGCTTAACTGGGTAATATGAAAGTTTGACGATGAAAATTTCCAAAAGAGATATTCCACGTGCGATATTTAAACTATTCGTATTTCTATTGAATTTTGAATAAAACATATGCTCAAAGACTGAAAGCTGAAGCCAGCAGGATTGGACTTGCCATCAACGTTTCGAAGACAAAATACATGAAAGGAAGAGGTTCTAGAGACGACAATGTGAACCTCCCACCCGAGTTCGGATTGACGGTGACGAAATCGAGATGGTCGACGAATTCATGTATTTGGGCTCACTGGTAACCGACGACAATGATAGCAGCAGAGAAATTCAGAGACGGATCTTGGCGGGAAATCGTGCCTACTTTGGACTTCGGAGGACGCTCCGGTCGAACAAAATTCGCCGCCACACGAAGTTGATTATCTTCAAGACGCTGATTAGATCGGTGGTCCTCTACGGTCACGAGAGCTGAACTATACTCGTGGAGGACCAACGCGCCCTTGGAGTTTTTGAACGAAAGGTGTTGCGTACCATCTATGGTGGCGTGCAGATGGAAGACGGAACGTGGCGCAGGCGAATGATCAATGAGTTGTACCAGCTGCACATTCGTTGTATTGGTACGAACTTTCATGAAAAATAACGGACCAAAAATAGCCACAAATTAGATCCAGGAAAAGAAGTCTCCTAAAGTAAACACTCTCGATGGGGGATGCAACTACAATGTGTCTTCTAACTTATCGTCGTCCATATTTGGATATACTAAGTAGTTTGAACCATTTCTTTTTCACAGTATTGGTCTGTATAGGACTTATTTATCCATATTTCCTGCACGAGAATTTCGAACGAAACAATATGAAAGCGAGAAGGATGAATGGAAAGAGACTGCATTGCAATCAACTGAAAGCACGGCTTTTATGCTATCGACATAGCCTAGACATTTAACACTATTTACTTCAATGCAAATAAAAACTTTGAAACATCTACCTTTCTCATTCACGAATCGCATTCTCCCTGTCGTTCTCTGTTCAAGGGGCTTGAAAGGACAAGTGACCTTGTATCATTTTACTATATTCAATTGCGCGTTAAAATAGTGGATCAGTAAATTCTATTCTGTACATAAATCTTTTTTTCGGGAATATGTGGCCAAAAAGTAAACTTTGAATTCGTCAAGTAAAGAAGCATGAAAACAAAAAGAATAAAACCAAAAAAAGATGGAAGCCCTAGAAAGTCCATTGCATATTTATTAGCCTTTTCTCAGAAGATGGGATTTTCAAAAACATTTCAAAACTTTCTGATGCAATGGTTCTCAAATTCGTAAAATCCGGTTTATTCATTTTCTTTATTCAAAAATGTTTTTGGCTTCAAATATATGACCATTTCATTTAAATTAATTATTTCATTCCGCATCTTTTTATTCGTTTTGGTCATCTGCGTTCATTTTACTTATTTTATTCGTTTCATTCTTTGGATTCACTCTGATCAGTTTATTCTTTTTGTGCATTTTACTCATTTCATTCATTGTTTTCATTATATGCATTTTATTCATTTTTTCCAGTTTATTCATTTTAATAATCTGACTACTTTTTCAGTTTTAATAATTTCATCCAAATAATTTATTTGATCCAATTTATTTCTTTATATTAATTTATAACCTTTTACTGTTGTTCAATTTTTCATTTTAATCAATGCATTCAATTCTGCTCATTTTCTTCTTTTTATTCATTTTATCACTTCAACTCATTTTGTTTATTTGATTCGTTTGTTTTATTTCTGCATTTCATTTATTTTTACTTTATTCATTTTGTTCATCCATCCTTTTTATTCCTTTGATCCATTTCATTAATTTGATTCATTGCATTCACTGGATGAATCAAATCATTTGATTCATTTGATTCATTTAATTAATTTGATTAATTTGATTCATGTGAATCATGTGATTCATGTGATTCATTTGATTCATTCGATTCATTTGATTCATTTGATTGGTGTGATTCATTTCAAACCTATTGTTTCATTTTTTGCTTTACTTTTTTATTTCGGTCGTTTTGTTGATTTCTATTATTTATTCAGTTTATTCGAGATTTTATTCGTGCAGGATTAGAAACTGTTTTCATCCCACCTCTAGTTGGGTGCCTACTTCTCGTGAGTTCTGCAAACTAATGCAATAGTGAAATGTGTAAGAAATGTCTCATCTCACTGCTAGGTGGATTAAATCGGTTTTTTTGCATATTTCGGATCTCTAAGATAAGAACAATATACTCAAGAAAGGAATTACTCCACGGAAATGCTCCCGATCGCATAGCAACTAATATATTAGTCGAATTTCTGAAATCGATTGGTTAAAATTTGGTACAGCTAAACGATTGTTGATTTTTCTAAACTTTCATTTTTGTTTTTGAATGAACAAAACAGTTGCTGAAATAACTAAATCATCTAGTTGAAAATGTGATGCTGTCAGTTAGCAAAGACACACACCATCCGAATCAGCTCATCAAATAGCTGTAACAACTAATATAATTGTCGATTTCAAGATTGGTGCGAGTTGAAACTGAAAACCGAGATGGTTGTTTCAGTCAATTGTAATATTGGAATAATTGCCAACCAGTTGTAACAACTAATATAATTGTTGATTTCAAGATTGGTGCGTATTGAAACTAAAAACCAAGATGGTTATTTCAATCAATTGTATTATTGAAAAATATCCCAACCAGTTGTAACAGCTAACGATTTTGTTAATTATAAGAAGGATTTGTTACCCAGTAATAAAAAGCCAAATTATCTTCGAAGAAGTTTATTGCTATCATATCAATGGCTTGATTTATCCAAACGCGTTGTATCACTAGAAAATATAAATATTAACACTGTTCAGCGCCAATACGTTTACAATTATTCTATTTTATAAAAAAATATATAGCATTGACTTTCTATACGAATTATGGTTCCATGTTCCACTAGATTCTCTATTTGCATGGAACAATTATTTATGCAATGATAGAATATACAGATCAATTTACTGATGGAGACTAATGTCCTATTCTAATGTCTAACATTTGTTAACATGTGAGAAAATTGGATGGCTGATTTGTAAAAACACATGAAACATACACACCTGGTTCCAGAAGATTTGCTCACGTTCGAACATCAGTCGAATCATGCAATTTGTTGTCTACCTGATGTATTATATAAAAATGCTTCCATAAATTCACATATATATCACTAAATTAGGTAGGCACTTCTAAGTATTATGACTGGTTTATTAATCTAAACTTCAAAATCAAGCTCTTTTATGTTAGCCTCAAAAATTTTACAAAATGAACATAGCGAGAAAACTGACGTATCCTTTTCAACTAAAGAAATGGTTAAATAAAATTTGCAAATTTTTGTTTCCTTTTTGCTGTCTTTATTTTCTGAAAACTGACAGCTTTCAAAAACAACTAATTTATTCAGCCAATTGATGATGCGAAAATCAACAGGACAGTTAGTTGAATCAACAATTTTTAGTTGAAACAGTCAAGACAAAAATCAAAAATTGCCATATTCATTTTTTGTGATAGCGGGGTTTTCCGTGTCGAATTCAATTTGGTTCGTCTACTAGAGCCCATCAAACTACCAACTATCAATTTTCATATGAAGCTGATAAAATCGGGTCAAAAAGCTGATAAAATCGGGGGTAGATAAAATCAGGGGCTGATAAAATCGGGTGCTGATAAAATCGGGTCTTTACTGTACTAACTCGATTTATGTGAAGATCGGTTGATTATATTGACAGTGTTTGCTTAAATGTCGCTCGCATACGTGTCATAAGTGTGTATTGATGATACAATATGTTTGTCGTATCATAAATGTGCACAGGAGATCTTATATCGTCACTGTTGTGCTATCATATGACAGCGCCATCTAGCACATTTCGAGAAAAACGATTTTTAAAGTTTGAGATTGTATATCTTGAAACTTATAAAAGCTAGAAACAATTCAAAGAAGACAATTGATGTTTCTATCTATTCTGTATTTATCTCTCGAATATTACGAAGATTGGTTGACTATTCTACGAGTTTTTACTGTAAATGTTACCGTGGATCAGCTGTATTAGTGTCAGCGTCGTTTATGATTTCGCGTGTTGTTCTGCGAAAACGAATTGTCTTTCGTCCTCAGTAAGTACATTTAGTCAATGTAAAAATATGTCAAGTGAGTTTTTCATACGTAAAAACTAAACAAGAGTATTGTGTTGGTTTTTCGATATTTTTTATTTTTGAATAAAAAAATAAGGGCATCAACATGAAACATACGCTTTAGGACACGATAAGTCAGCCGTTTGGGGGCACTTTAGGACATTACTATAATGTAAATATGCATTATTATGACAGGGTAATGCAATGTAATTTGACAGGGAAATGTAATTTCGTGCAAAAGACGCCAAAACGAAGTGAAGAAACATAAAGAACACAATAGCCTCTGTGCTAGATTGCGTCAGTATTCTATCAGCCTCCAAACAATTCAAGGTTACGTTCGAAACATTACGTGCTCGTGTGAAAGGAAAATGCTCGTCATCAATGAAAGCGCGTCAGATATTTCGCGTGTGTTAACAATATAATAATTTAAAGTGTTGTTGAAGTAAATAATCAAAAAAAACATTATTGAAAAAGAGAAGCAAAAAGAATCCAAAAAATGCTCCGAAGCGCAAACGCGATCGTCGCACAGCTAAGCAGCCACGTTAACCAGAATGCACAACTTTAATTCCACACTCTGGCGACGACGAGAGCACCGAAGAAGTCATTTGCAAGTACAAAACCAGACGCAGTTGCTGAAAAAATGTTTTTCTAACATTGCCGTTTGCTACTTCCTCATTTTTTTACCTGAAGGACGTCAATGGATTGCATTTATTATTTGCGATATATATTTTTAAATGATCTGCAGTATTCATACTCTTCAAATAAAAGTTGAACCGCTGATTTTCTAAGTGTGTACCTACATTCTTCTATTTAACCTAGAATATAGTGATCTTCATATCCCCAGATTTTAAGAACATCGAAAAAGTATCTACGCCTTATTGGATTTAGCCAGGCATAAAATCATTATTGCCAAAACGTTGCAGGATTTATAACCTTTCCAAAGGGTGTTTGTTTGTTAACATCAGTTCAAAAATGCGGTCGCACGAGCTCAGCAAAAAACTGACCTTCTTGATCCCACTCTACTCTAGCAGTAATATTAGGTTACAAAATAATAGTATTAGAACGCAAAGTTTTCGCAATTTTCCTTCTTTATTCGGGGAAAACAATAAATAAAAGTTGGTTTCATTAACAATTTTGAGACAACATATGGTCGGTGTTAAGTCAGACCGGACTAAGTCGCAAAACATTAAAAAATTAGATAATTATAGCTCTGGATAAAGAATATCGTCAGCTACATTCGCCTGTGGCCAGATTTGAAATATGTAACAATAAACAAGAATTATGGCAAAAATAAATTTCCAATCATAATGTAAAGGATGCTGCGATTGAAACTTTAAACTCGTTTTTCTCGATATCAATATTTTGTCACTTAGTCCGGTCTGACTTAACACCGAGCATATATTAAAACAATGTTATTGTTGACAAGCGACTAGATTAAAAACTTATTTTTCATGCATAAACCTTCATTACATTTCGGTAAGCTTTCCAAAACTAGTGGAAATCTTGAAAGAAAATTTGTGTAATAATCTTGAAAACACAAGCCAGCAATTCCCAGAAAAAAAACTATGGTAGGAAAAGTTTTGCTCCCAAGACAAGAACCTAACTGATGATTATGGTTGATCTGCATAGGAATTACGTATGTCATCAGAGACATCTGATTGCTTGCTATATGCTTTTTGGCTTATAGCAAGTCAACAAGCTAGGATTGCCGTTTTTTTGTTATCACAAAATAGCACAACTCGATCACTCGAGAAATTCGCGCCTGTCATAATCGTGTTTCGCTATATCACTGTAACCCAGCAGAATTGAAAAATTCTGAAAGCGCAAAATTTTAGAATTCAGTAACATGGCATATATCTAACGCAGTTTATCCCCAAATGGCGTTTGAGTCAAACCACGTCAAGTGGGCCTCAAAATTTCCACAAAATCACTTATTTTCATAAAAATATGTTTTTCGTGCAGGGAACATGGAGTGTAACTTTTGGTGTAAATATTTTGTTGAAATTCATTTTTTTGTTAAAATTATAGGCTTTAAAAACTTTTGAAAACAATAAAATTGCAATTTTTCAATTTCTCATTTCTCAAAAACTACACCAGATAATTGAATGTTTACACTAATAATTGAATGTTTACACTGTTATAAAAAATATGTTTACGGAATATTTGATTTAATATCAGTATTTTACATACATTTTTTATAAACAATTTGAAATATTTTCGTGTTCTCGGCTCTACAAAAAATTAAAAAATATGTCAAATAATCCGGAAAACATTACCCTTCAATAATCTGTAAATATATTGTTGTCCTTTCGTTCCTGTTCAGAGATATGAAGTTTTATGTCTCTTTCAACATTCGGCGCATTTCGATAATGCCCACGATAACGCACTAGCCACAGCCCACGCGAACTCGACCAACGGGCATGTTCAAACTAGCGTTCAGTACATTACAGAATCTATCATTTAGACGTGATAACTTCTGTTGTATAGAAAATCGTAACTTCTATTGTTTAGAACTTCATCAGTTATATTTTTAGCATTTAGTTTAATATGTGTTAATCGACATTATTCCTATGTCAGTGCACAAACAAATTTGCAATGAAAATGAAAAACAAATTAAATTTACTACAAATTGAGGAATGAAATATTTCGCTATGTGCTACAATTGAAATTTTGCATCACATTACGTCGCTCAAAATGGTGTAAAAAGTTTTTTTGCTGCAATTTTATTAAATCATTTCAATGTTGGTGGTGCTTATCGACAGCTGCACCAAGGTATAGCGGATTTGTTCTAATTCAACTGGCTAGGTCAACATCAAACGAATTTTACCGGTGTTGTTGCTACTCCTGCAGCAACCCTTAACTGTTTGACTAAGAAGGTGAACTTTGCACCTTTGTTGGGACCTCTGGTGATGAATATCCAACACCACATAGTGCTACCCATGCGAATCCGCCACCCTGGCTCCGTTGCTCTTCTTTTCCTGTTAGTTGTGAATGAGAGCAATGCTCGTTCGATTTATCCGCCACAGCGAGAGTAGCTGGTGTTTTTGTATTCTGGGCACTTATTCGGGGAAGTGAAATATCACACCTAACCGACAAAACCGTTCTCAAATGTAAAAAATGCACAGCTTTCTTTGAACACCATGGGAGAGTGATGCGCAATAAATTTGTCAAAAACATGACACTCTACAGTGGTGTGAGATAATATTGGTAATGAAAGAGTACATATTTGACCCTTTTTTATACAATTAAGTAATAAAAAGCGATTAAAGTGCTCGAAAACGACGAGCAATCGCTTTGATTCAAATTTCTGTCTAGTTTCAATCATAATCCATCATCCCCCAGGTCAGTGAAAATCTCCGGGTCAAAACCACTCCAGAGGCGGTAACCCTAAATAAATTGTATCGTTGCTCCCGGCTGCGGAGTGAAATGAGTTTGCCAAATGAAACAAAAGTGCCCGTGCTACTGGATAACACGATTTCGATTGACTTTAATAAAACTCATGTTAGACCCACAGTTCAGGAAGTGGAACGTTAATCAAGGTTAAAATGGAGCTTAATCTCGCTTAAGTTACGTACATTCAGCTGCACCACGTTAAAAACTGTGTTTTGATCACGTTTAGAAGAGTAGCATAGGCAGAGAACTTCATTGCAAAGAACAACATGCAACACGAGGTCGAATTTAATAACGCCAGAATCAAGATCCCCGTGCATATGGAAAACGACATGGTGGACGTGCCTATCCATGATTTGGCCCCGCGCACTAGGGAAGATTACATCAAACGAATCATGTCGCAATATGGAGAAGTAGAATCTATTACGAATGACACCTGGAGAAATTTTTTCACCTTCAATCCCAAAGGCGTTCGTATTGTGAGGATGTGAGTGGCTAAACCAATACCTTCTTACATGACTATCGAATGCAAATCACCGAAGGAAGGCGTCCCCTATAAGCAAACAATGCTAATCACATATCCTGGGCAGACCCCAACATGCCAATTCTGCAACCATACAGCCCACTACGCAAAAACATACGCCGAAGCAACTAGTTAAAACTTATTTACTACAGCCAACTCTAACAAGCAGCCACCGACACCTTCAGATAAACCAAAAACGACGATCAAATTAACCAATAATGCAGGTAAAACGACCACGACAACCGCTCCCAAACCAACAACTAGCATCGCTAATAGAGAAGCAAATACTGATGAAGAAGGATTAACAACAGCGACCCGTAAGAACAAGAAACAAATAAGAACCTCTGATCGTGAACAGCAACAAAGCGGTACCGATGATTTTGTATTTTTTGTATTTTATTGATTACTTCAACTGACCTTGTATGTAGTCTTATTGAAAATTTATAGCTAAAAATACATTGAACGTAATCATTCCATCGGCGTCATACAGGCTAGAGAACATAAAAATCAGTTCAAATTACAGAAAAAAATTACACAGGACATCACTCGATTCTTTATCTTACATATACGAACATAAAAATCAATTAATAGATCTAAGCATATCGGGAACCGGGTTTCCATGTAACATTTGCACGGTTGATGAACTCGCGATATTTGACACCACGGGGCCATGTCGTTGCATCCAATACAATAGACTTCCATTCCACACCAAGCTCGATTTTAAATGAAATGTAGTCCAAAGTATCACTGGCCTTCCAAGCTACTAATTTCGTTACTTCTACTTTCGTTACTTCTAATTTCTCGCTTTCACTAAGCCCAACAGCCTGTCTGACCATATAGCGCACATCAGATTCGGTTGCGCTGGTATCGATGTTAGAAACAGCAAAAAATGCTCGTTATCTTCTTTCGTCGTATTGCCCGGTGGAAGAATATCCGTTCTATTGACATGATTATTCTTTGGGCGACTTTGAAGAACTGGCGAAGACACTGGTGTTGATTGGCGGATCGCAACTGTACTGAAATTGGATGCCATCACCGAAAGCGTGTTCAAAATATCCTCGATCTTCGCATTCATGCTTGCCATCTCATTGTCGATTTTCGTAGGGGAACATTTAGGAGAAACAGGCACTGTGTGTTGTGTATCGCGCATCGTTAAAAATCCCTTCAAACAGGTATCACATAGCCAAATAACGTTATTGGTAAGGCAACAGATATGCGATTCAGTCAGTCCAACACAACTGGCATGAAACTTTTTGTTGCACATACCTTCGCAGACCGCAAACAAATCAGTTGAGTCAATCAATAAACTACACTTTTGGCAGTCCATTTCGCTTTGTTGTACTCGGCGTCTTCTCTGTAATCCTACGTGTTGAACAATGGCACTGTATCTCGGTCATAAGCGGCGGCAAAATTATGTAATGTACGACGTAGAAATTTCTCCAATTATACTGACAGAAAACTCAGTTATCAGGCTAGATACTGGCACACGCAAGTTCTTCTTGAATTAACTAGTTTTACACAAATAAAAACGAGAATAACCAAGAGCGACGAAAACTGCGTTAGGCGGGTTACGAGTAAACACAGATTGATGACGCGGACGGGAACGATAACGCGAGAGAAGGCAGACTGAATGACCCCAAGCGGCTTCACCACCAAGGAAAAGGATCTCAACACGCAGCAGCAAACTGCGTCAACAAGATCTGGCAGACCGACATTCTTGGCATTTTTTTTAAATTTTTACTTATTGTAAAAAATTAAAAGACACACGGCTCAGTTGTGCTAACGCATTGAGCCGTTTCAAATAAATCTTCGATTAAAAAAAAAAGAAATATTTATCATAAATGAGGTTGTAACGTTGTAACGAGTACGATACAAGCTGAAAAAAGATTTGTAGGTTCAATGAAAATATGGATTAAGGTCAATAAATACAATTATTGGTCAGGCAACAATACATTTATTTATTGAATTCAATAAAATTTATTTATTGATGCAATAAAAAGAAAGTTATTGTTCCATTTTTTTTAAATATTTTATTGAAATTAAAACAAAATTACTGAAATTACAAATGTTTTTATTGAAAGCACAAATATATTATAATTGCAATAGAGAAATATTTTCAGACCAATAAGTTTGTTGTTTGAAGTAATGAACAATAAATGATAGGATTCAATAACACATCTTTTTGGTCTAAATATGGTGAATTTTTCCAAAAATATAGTTGCTCTGAGAAATTTTTTATCTCCCTACTAGGTGAATTACTTGATGATCTGTGAATTAATATACCTTACAACATCTACTGCACGGTTGAACGTAACGTCTTATCTAGGGCATAAATACCTGAACTCTAGAAAAAATTTCACTATGAAGTCAACTCACACTAAATCACGTATATGTGTTTCCATAACCCGATATTCAAAATCGGTTTAGTTTAGCCCCTAAAACACCAGTAAAGCAACACTCTGTATGTAATGGTCTCATTTTTAGTTAGTTAAGCGATGAATAAGAATACAACATGTTTAATATCTGCACCGCTCGTGAACGGAATTTGACAATCTATAGCTTGTTAGAAAAGTATTTTTATAAGCTTTTTACCCGAGCAACACCGGTTGTTGATTAGCAGTTTCAGCAACATAAATCGTTACATAAAGGTAAATGGCAACGATTATTGAGCTGGTTTAGCAACCAAAAAGCGCACGTGTAAAAGCTTATGTAACTAATCGCTGTCGTTGCTTGTTACAAGTGCTACTTGGGTATTTCTAGGTAGTGAATGTGAACGTTGTTCGAAAATTATTTGCTTAAAACATGTTCTGTTTTGACAAGATCACCCATATCTCAGAAAGTAAATAACATATCGAAAAACAAAAATAAACTGTCACGTTAGGCCTTTCATTCGAAACTAGTTTCATTAAAATAGGTTCATCCATTGCTGAGGTAATTACATGACATTAGTGTACATACATGCATACACATATACATACAGACCCTGTCCCAATTTGTCAAGCTGAGTCGATTGGTATATGAGACTCGGCCCTCAGGGCCTCGGAAAAAGTTTTCAAAGTTTGAGCGAATTCTATACATTTCTTTTGTAAGAAATTTAAAACGGCCCACAGTGTCGCCTAGCCGGACAAAACCTCAAAATTTTATCTTAGATTTTTCGTGATTTAACATTTTTATCTGTTTCTTAACAGGTTGAATAGAGTCTTCTCAAAATATTAAGTCCCGAAGACGAGAGTTCAATTTTTTGCAGAACCTCAAAGGTGAAATAGATGATGAATTCTAAGGAAAACTCTTTAAAAACCTAAGTTATTCAAATGAATATATCTTTTTAGTTAAGATTCCGATTGGGGTCAAACTAATTTCATTTGAAAGATTATTCGCTGCACTTATAGCTGCCATTCGATTTAGTCGATACAAGCCTTTCTTCTAGATCAGACATGAAAAACAAATAATAAATCGAGCAATAGTTTAAAGTTATAATATTCAAAGTGGTTGTACTTTTTTTTGAAACGGTTCGGAAAGATCGCTTGTTGTTCATTATACTTAAAAATTAGTGTACTTTCCGAAAATGAATATCTTGTTTTGCCCCTTTCTGCCCCGAGGTATGAAAAAAGGTGATTTTTCATGATACGTCTGAAGGAGACGCATGGTAGCCTTTGACTACTCAGGGTGCGCAATATAATTTATAGATGTGTCTTATCATTATCAACAATTGAAAAAATGTGTATTCTGCTAAAAAATTTACTGCGCCTAATTTTTTGAAAATGAATTTTCGGAAATAGTGCACTTTATATTCGTAAATGTTGAATTTTCGAACCACCCTAAGTGCCAAAATTTTGAGGATTTAAAAAACAAAAAAATAAACATGAAATATGAATTCAGCGTCACAAAATTACCCTAATGTGAAGATTTCATCAAATTCGGGCCACATTTGAGGTTTTGTCCGACTTTTGTATGGAAGGTGATCACTGTGCGGCCGTAAGCTGTAAGTTCGTTTTATTGATTTTCTATAAATTATTCAGTTTATTCGAGGTTTTATTCGTACAGGACTGCATTTCGCATAAGCTCTGCAAACTATTAAATGATCCAACAGTGATATGGGTAAAAAATGTCTTATCTCGCTGCTTGATGGATTAAGTTGTAAATAAATCTGAAAATAAAATAATTGTATCGCCCACGTTGAGTTTTTTTCGATTAAACTTCCGGAAGTCACGCTACTGCACTGAGTGCACGTTACTCTGAAAATCTAGCGAAATCGTCTTAGCGCACCAGCGGCGCTCGTTCAGCGAGCCATTTGCGCGACTTCCGGAGGGTTAAGGGGGGTTTTTACTCATAAAATGGCAGATTTTTTCATGAAAGATAGCAATTTTCAAATGAGTAAAAAGCACCCTTAACAGAAAATTGTTTGTTAGGTATTTTTAATATAGAATGTGTATGCAAAATTTGAAATAAATCGGTTAAGTAGTTTTTGAATGGCAGGTAACACCGCAAATCGTGTTTTTTCAGAGACGTTCTACAAAAAGCTTCATCACCGAGTCGCTTGTGGATATTTTTGCATGAAAAAATTGCAGAATATTATTGAAATAATACATTACAACACACAAAAGTTTTGATCAATTCGCTTTACCCAAAGTTCTAAAAAAATTGGCAAAAAAGTGATTTTTTTCTTGCTGAAACCTTAACCACCCCTCCCCCCCACATTCCAATATATAACAGCACAAGACCTCTAGTAATGTGATTTGGAGCCAGCTCTTGGGAAGATCCATATCTGGTGGCATCGTTATAGCTTCGCCAAACTGTCTTGGAAAGATAATATTTTGTTGTACACACTATGCTGAAAAGACACGATATGTTGATATAAATATGATATATTATTTGGTATTATTATTGACAAATCAAAACATGATAAAATTTTAATTTAATTTTAAATCGTTCCAAAATTATAAGTTTGAATGATATAAATATCAAAACGAGAAATAGTTTTGATATATTCTTGACATGGTTTCTTATCGGGTTATGGATATATACTTACCGTATATTTATTTGGATAACAGCACTTTACATAAATTTTTAATAAACAATTTAATTTTTTTGTATTCTCAGCGTGAAAAGAGCTTTCAGTATCCGTATAGATATTACTCCTATCCATATACAAACGTAATTTTTTAAATTCTTTTTTATAAAAAGTGCGGTTGGGGTAAGTTGGCGGTGACGCACACGGGGCAAGTTGGCGGTACTATTTACAGTGCAAAAATAGTCATCAAATATTTTCATTTCTGGAATTCACTCTAAAGTAAGAGAAACTTTTTCTTGTGTCTCTCGTCAATGCAGGGGACAATTGTTTCGGCCAATCGCCTGAAGAATTTCGAAAATTTGCTTTTGAATATGGAGTACGCGTCGAAGTCGATGACGGGGTATTGAGACTGAAATATAATGAAAAGTGTCGAATAATATACATTTTTATTGAAAAGACAATCGGCACTTTTCATAAGGACCACTGATGTAATTGAATTTCCATTTTATTGCTTATTTTTTGGCATTCCGCCATCTTACCCCACACATACCGCCAACTTACTCCGGGGCTGGGGTATGTTGGCGGCTTTTCCGCGTCACATATTTTTGTCTCTAGCAATAAAGACAACGTATGAAAACTTTTCATAAAATTCAGAGATGTTGCCAACAGTCCGCCCTTTCATGAAATGTGTTCTATTTTGCAAGTTCTACCAAAATCAAAGCGGTAAAAAATGAAAACTGAAAACACCGCCAACTAGCCCCGGTCTCCTCTATTTTTACTGTAATCCTGAGAAATAGAATTTTTTATCACGCGACACTCTTCCAATTAGGTTTCGTCGCGGTTGCGGTTATTACCGCAACCGCGCGGTATTTACCGCACCAGCACTGCAAGATCTGCGGTGCGGTGAGATGCTTTTGCTCGCAGATGCGGTGCGGGAAATGAAATTTTACCGCGCGGTATTACCGCCAACACACTTCAAAGAAAATACTCGATTAAGTCTGCATTAAAACTAGGACTTTTGCATTTGAGAAGGACGCAAACTGATTTATTTCTTTAGCAAATGCTTAGCAACAGAATTGTTAGGCTAAACCCCTGACAGAAAATTTACTTTACTTTTCGCCCTACAATAGAGAAACATAAAAAAATAATGTATTACCATAATGTCCATTGACTTGCTAACGATTTGAAAAGAAATCAAAATATAACCTGCATCCGACCTATCGCAACTTAATTTTTTACATCTTGGAAAATCTAGATGTGTGACATATTTTGGACACTATTTATGTTATACCTCCAAGTAAAACTTTACAATCGACCCATTTCGAATATATAAAATGCACAATAAACAGAGATACAAATTTTGGATCATTCGAAGAAATACATCACTTCTGATTCCTCTTGGCAATCGTGTAATTCTGAATCGTTTTCGATGTCATTTTTTGAACTGCAGCAAAATGTGAACTATTTAGTATATTTTTCATATATACACAGAAAAAAATATTTTGTAATTTTAAGTTTATTTTCATGCACATATTTGGAGCATGAATATAAATGTAAAATTTAGTTCCACCACAAATACACACGACTTGTCGTGCTTTCTTCATCTAATTTTATTATAATTTTATACGTGGATTGAAAATTACAGTTTCTTTAAATATTACCGTGGCTGTTTTTTTCATTTACAAAATTTTAGAACTCGAATAATGATTTCTTTTCTTGTATATTTGTTTTGTCATGTATAATAATAGAATGTAATGTATGCATTTGAAAGCTTTTAATGAATATAAACAACGCAAACATTCTCGTGTTCATGATTGAGAAAGACACAATTGCACCGCTAGGTGGATTAAAACAGGTTTTGTCTTTTAACGAAATACTCGAATAAACAAAACTGCTTATGCATTGGAAATTTTTGCAGATGCCCGCGAACCTCGTTCTTCTGAGAGTGCCGTTTCGACGAACTATTCATACCGCTAATGCCGCTATCACGGGACTACAACGCCTCTTCAATCGTGTGTCGCACCTGTTCGACTTTCATTTGTCTCGGATATCATTAAGAAATCGATTCTTGCAGTTCTTTAGATCTAATTAGTTTAAGTTTCCACCATTGGGGCCGAGGGCGGCCTGTTGATGTGTGTGTGATAAATAAATAAATAAATAAAAACCTCTGCTATACAGTTTGCGACAACGCCTATATATTGTTCTCTGTATGTATGGTAAAAGGGCCAGATTGTGAATCATGTATTAAAACATTAACAATATTTGGATACTGGTTTAGGAGTGGAATAATCTTAGAATAAAAAACTGTCGGGGGAAAATTGAGTGAAATCATTTTGAAGAAAAAATCATGTTTTGATGGAGGCGGAGGGTCTTTGGTTAAATAAAAATGATGCTTGGTAGTGGCACCGTGTTATAACGTGTCAGATCAGTGCGTAACAATGTCGGAGAAATTATTATACAAAAAGGATGCATCATAGGATCCGTAAACGACAATGCGTCAAAATTTACGAAATAATACATGTAACACAACATCCAAAAAACCAAATACCAAAGTTTTTTCGATTCCTTAGAACAATTGCAAGCGATGTACATGGGAAAAGTGATAAACAACACTTGTCGAAAGATAGCACAACAGTGACGATTTAATAGGCTCAAAAGATCTATATTTACACGATTTTTTCTCAGTATATACGGTTCGCTCCTAGCATGTAATGGAATCAGTGACCATATTTGTTGTTTTGATACAAACTTAGACAAAATTTAAAACAAATTTGACCTAAACAATGCAGCGAGCTAAGAATAATCGTCTGCTAAAGTGCTAAGCAATCAGGTCTACATGTACATTTTCGTAAATTTTGACGTTGACGTTAGCTTGCTGTAATGCCTTATTTACTACTAATACCTCTTTTCCTGGTGGTGACGACGTTGTAACTTGGACGTTGTAACTTGGACGCTCGCATATTTTCAATTTTTAATGTTAAAAACACAGACTCATGAGTGTTTTTCATGATAAAGTAATACGACACGTATTAAAGTTTGAAACTATTTCGATTTGAATTGAAAAAAATACGCCTACTTGAAATTGGAACAGTCGAGAGGGTATGATAGTTCAAAGCCGTACTTCAACCAGTAGCATCATGAAGTGGAAGCCAGAGAAAAAAGCTTCGCTATGGTTTTAAATCGTTTTTGGCAACTTTTTTACGTTTTAACGACATTCAATTAGCTAGAGATTACTGGGTAGGGAAAGTTATGAAACTTAGAGCCATAGTACTCAAGTGAGAGCAAGGATGTGAAGTAAACAGATCGGAAAACTAGAAGTGGGAGGGTCATTAGAACAGGTTTAATATCGAACGGGCTTAATCTTTGCCTTCTGTTAATGAGGATCGAGCTTAGGCAGAATAACTACGAATCACCAGAGTTCACTAACATGTGTTCTGATAAAAGTAGACGTATCTATCTTTACCGTGACAACCGGCAAAAATTAAGCCACGCAAGATCACCACTGAAAACCTGTCGACGGTTAGCATCAATCTTAATGATGATTGCTGCTGTTCATCTCTGTTTGCCTTTCGAATGCCGCCCAGTAAAGTTCAGCCGGTAATGAACTGGAATTCTGGCTGGATCCAGTTCGCATTCCGGCTCCAGTGACACAACCGATTCTAACTAGAATCGGTTGTGTCACTGGAGCCGGAATACGAACTGGAACCAGCCAGAATTCCGGTTCATTTCCGGCTGAGCTTAACTGGGCGGGATAGATTTTTATTAGACTATTGTCACTGTTCTTACAGTCGTGGCGGGTTTGCTACATTGTGTAAGGTAATGGCTGTGTCTACAACGGCTACCCACCGCTGGATTCCCATCAGTTTCTTTTTCTTTTTTCCTTTTTTTATTTCGACTATGTTAGTCACATTTTCTTTTTTACGTTTTAACGACATTCAATTAGCTAGAGATTACTGGGTAGGGAAAGTTATGAAACTTAGAACCATAGTACTCAAGTGAGAGCAAGGATGGGAAGTAAACTAGTTTTCCGATCTGTTTACTTCACATCCTTGCTCTCACTTGAGTACTATGGCTCTAAGTTTCATAAATTTCCCTACCCAGTAATCTCTAGCTAATTGAATGTCGTTAAAACGTAAAAAAGAAAATGTGACTAACATAGTCGAAATAAAAAAAGGAAAATGTTTTTGGCAACTCTATAATCAAGATGCTTCAATAAACGCTCACATAATAAATAACATATAGCTTACACAGATATTTATTTACTTGTTTTCTTGAATTCGTTGGTCGATATTTCCTAAGACAAGACGTGACAGTCGACTTCTTATTGTTCCTTCCGCATTCTTCGTTTCGCACATTTTCACCCTGCCGAAATCTTCCGAACAGTGTTGCTATTTTTATTAATGAAAATGGAGTCTTGCTAATTTATTTTATGCCGGCAATATTTTGTATCTTGAATCCACTATATTGATGAAGGGCACCGTTTTCCATGTCATGGGTGTTTAGTAAGGTTTGATGAAGCCATTTACTGAAATTTTAGATTATGGTTTAGTTTCTGTCTTATTTTTGTTAAAATTAATCAACGACGTATACGGTATACGGTGCATGATAAATATTTGTTTCACTTTGCCGCACAATTTCTGTTCTATTTAGTCGTTTTACTTTTTTAACGATAATAATTTTATTTGTCAAAATTAATGACAATCTTTTCCTATAAATATTAGCAACACTGCCAAACATCATTTCGATATCCCTACAGTAACATTGCGTACGGTGCAAAAAGTCAGAATCAACCAATCAGAAGCTGGATTATTCTGACGTAAAATTATAACAAAAACGCCCCCCCCCCCCTATTGTCACGTCTTGTCTTAGGATATTTCGACATTGTCGATAAAACGAATTTTTCTTGGTACTACTTTACCGATAATACGAGATTCGAGTGTGTATGCATTATGTATGTATAACCTTTTTAATTAATATTTACTTTGAATACCACAGAAAACGATTTAGGCCTTTGGGAATCATTCAGGGCAGGTAAATACTTTTGTCCCGAGAGGGTAGTAAGATTCGGAGTAATTTCTACTCGTATTGATGAAAGTTTAGACATGGCGTGTGTAAGTGACAATGAAAGCTCCCTGATAATAGCTTGTATTCATTTGAAAACACCCTTTATTAACGGGCTGTATGATCGACGGCTTAGCGAAAATGTCTTTATTGATTACTGATACTACATTGAACCTTTGTACAGCTAAGTACCAATAACTCCATTCTTTTCATTTCCGTTACATTCCTGCGATAGAACCTTCTTCGCGTTGGTGGATACTGAAACCCGCATGAAAATATTGACTAACGGAGAGGTATCTCCGTAGACCGACAGAGAACGATAAGTCTCCTTTTCAATACAAACCATATCCATCTAATACAACCGGCCCCCGGACGGTCTACTTTTAGACCAAAGATAAGCCATTCAACATCATCCGTATATCGCGTGATCTAACTAAACAACACTCGGGCGTGTACGAATAAGTATTTGTATACGTACCCGCCCGGAAAGTACAGATTGATGGTGTAGTCTGCGGGAGGGAAAATATGGGATTGGCTCCAAAACCCTTCGCTTTAGTCAGTGAAAATTCTGGTATGCAAGGAATTGCGTTAATCTTCCGGCAGTCGCGCTAGTGCACTGGAATCCACCACGACTCCGACTGCTGCTCTTGAGACACTTCTAAATATCAAACCATTACACATACACCTTAAACAAGAAGCACTATCATGTGGTTACAGGCTGCAGGTTACTGGGCTTTGGAACAGTAACCATATTGATCTTGCTACCAGTCATACACAACTGTGGTCACAAATGATAGCATGGGGTGAAGACATTCTTGCTCCCAGCGTATAACACTCGCATGTACTTTTCCTTACAGGACATTCCATGTGAAGATTCCCTCTCGAGAGGAGTGGTTGTCTGGCTATATGGAAAGACAACAACAAACACAAGTGGTCTGTTACACTGACGGTTCTCTGATGGAGGGACGTGCTGGTGCTGGTACCCCCTGGTAATTACGTAGCTTGGTGGTAACTTCCCCCCCTGTCACCGTAAAATTTAAGAAAAAATAAAAACGATGTTAGTTTTTCCTTTTTAAAAAAAACTACGTAGCATGCGCATGACCCCCTACCCCCCTGTCATCACACATCATCACAAAATGGAAAACTCCCCCCTCCCCCATATAATGCCACGTCATTTGTGGATGATCAATTATCACATGGCAACTATTCAGCGCGCTGAGTCCTTTTCATATGATCTTTTTGAATCCGACTACGGAACCTCATGTTATCTGATATGCACCTGTCCAGCGGTAGCGCAGTTGCGATTTCGAGTCTTCGGCTGTCCTTATATAGACAAAACCATGTTTGGACGACTGAAATTCAGAGACATACTAAAATTTCTTATCCAATGTGGTAAAGAGTTTTAGGCTTATTCGCAGGTAAGTTGAACTACTTGTGAGTTTAACTTACCTGTTGTTTATTTTTGTTTTTGTGCTGTTATTTTTCCCACCCTTCCAATTCTACTTCCTCACACCTCCTTGTCCTTTCCTTCCGCTCAGGAAATGATGAAAACACACGGCAAGGCACAAATCCCCGACTACATACGGGGAACGTGCCATTTAAGCCAATATATTCTGATTACTGATAGTGCACTGAGTGCACGCTGCTCTGAAAATCAAGCGAAATCGTCTTAGGGCACCAGCGGCTGCTCGTTCAGTGGGCCATAAACGCGACTTCCGGAGGGTTAGGCAACAATCGAGGAGTATAAGAAAACAATTTTTTCCATTGGCCTCATTTCGAGCCTTTCGCCAGATCTGTTCTTCCAAACTTTGTTCTTTTGAACGGGGTTCGTCTAGCTGTTCGCCTTTTTGTGCAAACAATAAGGTTATATAGTTACCCATTGTATAAACAAGGCACGGAGCGGTAAATGCAGAGAGAATCGTGAAAAGTTATCTGGAGAGACTCCATGTAAATTTCAGGCAAATCAAAAGCTCCTTAAGAGCCGGTTCTTGAAAGTAGTAGATGACACGTTGAAGTCGAAATCCGCAAACACTTCGTTGAATGTGGCAAAAACGAAGCGAATAGGGTCATGACAACCATACAAAGAGTTCCTATGTTCCAAAAGCAAAAAGTTTCGTTGACAAAGCATACGTTCGGGTGCATATATGTGTAGTTGGTTCAATAGCTCCGGAGAGTCTGCATCACCAAGAAGTATTTTAGCGACGAAAACAGCCTGGGCTACTCTTTTTCTTTTTTCCAGCGAGTGTAAACCTAATAATCTGTAGCGATCTTCGTTTGACAGAAGATTGATAACGTCTTGCCACGGAAGGCGTCTCAGTGCATAACGAACGAATTTCCTTTGTAATGCTTCAATCCTGGCTACCAATGTTGATTGATACGGACACCATACCATGGAGTTAGATTCTAGGATCGACCGTACCAAGGTACAGTATAGTGAACGGAGACAGAGACATGAATCCCATCTGGCGGTTTGCTTTGTTAATGATATGGTCGTAATGAGGTCGGAACGTGAGTGCCGAGTCCAAAGTGACTCCAAGGTCGTGCACTTGTAGAACACACTCAAGGTTCTGATCTCCAATACAGTAGTCATACGAAATTGACTTATGCTTACGATGATACGATATTACAGTGCATTTGTAAACACTGATTGTTAGCAAGTTTATTGAACACCAGTCATCGAAACTGTCCAAGAGCTATTGCAAGACTAAGCAATCCAGGATGCACTTGATCACCATGTATAATTTGACGTCATCAGCATAAAATATGCGACATCCAAGTGGTAATATTGTAGCTAGATCATTAATAAATAGTGTAAACAAGAGTGGGCCCATATTACTTCCCTGAAGAACGCCCGGTTAGTTTGAAAACGGGGCGGAGGATGCGCATCCAATTTTCACTATAAGTTTACGATCACTCAGATACGATTCGAGCCAACGAATCAGATCAATAGAAACGCCTATTAATTCAATCTTTCCAAAAGTATTCCGTGGTCAACTCTGTCAAACGCTGATTTCAAGTCAGTATATACCGTGTCGATCTGATATTTCGTAAGCAGAGTGAGACGAATTGAACGAGAATATTCGTTCTTTTTGGGATGAATCCATGTTGGTCAGGAGAAATGTAACTTTGACTGGATGCAGAGTACATCGTTCACCACGATCTCAAACACTTTGGAACATGTAATTCATCGATAATTTTCAACATTTCGCCGATCTCCTTTTTTAAAAACAGGAAACATAATTGACTTTTTCCAACTCGTCGCTGTTGTGCTATCTTATGACAAACGCCATTTTGGGGTAAATTGAGTTAGATATGCCACATTACTTGTCTAAAAGTTCTCTACATAGTGGCGTTTACAAAATTTTGACATTCTGCTTGGTTACTGAGATATAGCGAGAAATGTGCTGAGAAATTTTTAATTTTTTGCTTCAAATTACTGTATCTGGGAATTGGCTCAAATGATCTTGATGTATAAGATGTTTTTATATGTAAAACTATCTGAGAAACACAATGGCATAATCATTTTCAAAACAAAAATGCTCGAAATGTGAGAAAAATGCAATTTTAGTTTTAAACTGGAAATATAGCATATTTGGCAACACTGTAACCAAAAATAACTATTTTTTCTAGATTCCCTGACTCATTTCCTTCAAAATGCATCTCACCGTTTGTTTATAGACCAAATGAAGCCAAAGATATGAATAAAAGTTAATAAGGCCATTGCAAATCTTTTTTAAAAATTATGTCACCCCCCCCCCCCCTTCAGAATCGCTGATAAAAATCGGGGGGCAAATAAATTTTTTAAAATAACCAAAATTCAAAAAAATTTCACGTTTTATAGAACAACAATAACTTTTATAGAGTTTTGCTTTTCGTAACTGAAAACTATTATGGTAGTTTTAGAAATTACCATCCCATGATAATTTTTATTTTGACCATTCTCGGGTAAATGTGAAGTTTAAATGAGATCATCGATCCAGTCCAACATCAAATGAAACGTTTGCTGGTCGCGGAAGGAAGGACCCATCTGTGTATTATCAAACAAACATCTCATGGAAAGGCTAATACAGACCGACTTCTGAATCGATTCCATTTTAAACGCAACAGTCGATAGAGACATAATCGATCGTTGCATTCGAAAATAATTTCGATAAAGAAACAATCTAAATTCAAATCAGACTCCTGGAGATTTATATGTGGTTCAATATTCAATATACATGAGCTTTACCGAAAGGTTTTTGACATTTAAAGATTTCATATGGGATCGTAGTATTCATACCGTATTTCCGCAGCCATATGTGCGATTCTTATGAACTTGATCAGATCAAAATCTGCTACCAAACCTTCCATTTAAGGCTAAGCTTGTGAAAATCGAATAAGCCGTTTTCCAAGAAGCCGAAGAGACATTAATTCTGAAATATTCCAAGAACCAGAAACATGCGAAATTTTCGAGATAGACGCTGGAATCTAAAGAACTTTGTCTGGCCATCAGCGATCAAGAATGCTCTAGCAAAGCTAAATATAGATCTTACAAATAGTGGTATCATCGGCACTTACCGCAGGAAGAACCGGGAATCCATTATCGATGTCAATTTTTGTAGCCTTGGAGTAACCGGAAAGATGGACTGAAAAGTGTGCGAGGATATATCCACAGCGCCCACCAAGCGATTTGGTACAGCGTTGATAACAGGACTATGAACTACACATGAATATGAATATGTAGGAGATATATAAACGAGGGAAGATGGAAAACAGCGATTTTTCACAGGAACGTGTCCGTCGAAGAACTTGAATTTGAGGGTATCTTCAACCTAAATGCGAACGAGTTCACGGCACTACTAACAAAGGCGTGTAATGCGACCATACCAAGGGATGGGAAACTGAGAAACGGTCGCCGGGTGCAATACGACGATTATCGATCTACGTATAAGTTGCCTCCGAGCTTGGAGAAGAAGTCGGAGATCACTTCGGTTTCTCATCTCGCTCAGTTCAGAAGCTAGAAATCGCTCCGCTGCAATAGCAGGGCAAGTAATCAAATTTACCCGCGCGACGTTTGGTAAAAATTGATTCCTTCTGCCTAGTGTGTGATACGTGAACAATGAGTGACAATGCCAAGCAAAAGTATATCACGATGCGGGCAAACTGTGTTGCTGTTGACTACACGAAATATCCGGTAATACCATCAATTCATGAAGGGGAGCAAATGTTAAAGGTGAACTTGAAGTTCAACGTAGCTTGCGGTACTTTATGCGGTGCAATTCCACCATTTGCGTCATGCGGTACTGAATATGTTAAAAAATATTAGTCAAGCAGAATCATTCGCTTCCCAGAACAACATGAAACACGTCATCGAATGTAATGACATTTTATACAGTATCCCAACGTATATAGATGTTGACAGTATTGAAATAAAGATACATGACCTGGCACCACGTACTAGTTCCTTCGCTATCAAACAAATCCTGTCAAAATACGGAGAGGTGAATAGTGTTAAGGAAGATAGTTGGAGGAACTTCTTCCCAAGACTCCGCAACGGAGTTCGTGTAGTGAGAATGCGTCCGACAAAACCTATTCCCTCTTACTTGACTTTCACATGCAAATCATCTCATGGTGTTGAATATTCTCAACGAACACTAGTCACGCACCCAGGACAGATTCCTACCTGTCAATATTGTGATCATCCGCTACACCACGGGAAACCTTGCGCAGAGAATGCTAAAGAAATTCCACCTGATACGACCAAAGCCGGTATACAATCATCGTATGTTAAACCACAACCAGTTGGTAAACCAACGACTGCAGACCGGGCATTCACAAGCACCAGCTCAACAACGATCGGCCCCAGTACCACTAAACCAACTGCCATTACCAACATCGAAGTAACAACGATTACAGCAAATGTTTCCAAACCAACAACCAACACCATCAATAAGGAATCTAATACCGATGAAGAAGGATTTACAATAGCGACCCGTAAGCACAAACAACAAATAAGAACATCCGACGATGAGCAAGATGAATGCAGTACCGATGATGACATGGACGTAAACGAAAACGCGAGAGAAGACGGACCAAATGACCCCCAAGGTGCACTCCACGGCTCAGTTGTGCTAACGCATTGAGCCGTGTTAAATATATTTAAAATTAAAACAGAAGTCAGAAAGCTCAAGAGAAGCGAGCTGCAAGAACCGCTCTCAACAAAGCAGTCAAGCTGTACAAGAAAGCCTTGCCACGAAGCCAACGCGAATTTCCTTAGGAGAGACCTACAAAGTTGGCATAACAAAGATAAAAGGCACAGCTGCACCACCTGAAAGGTGCCCGGAAACGATGGAGGTCACTATCGAAAGGTTTTCCCCACAACATGAATCTATTTTCGCCGTACAGTGAGGAGGATGATCATAAAGATGAAGATCGATTTACCAACAAACAGCTTATCGAGATGGCGAAAGTCATAAAAGTGAAGTGATACATGAGAGCCCGGATATGTTCAAAACGATCCGATAATTGGAAGCGACAAAAGCTGATGTTGCTTCTGATGCCGGGACAACATGGCGATCTTTCAGCGTAGTCAATATATCCCTTGGTAATGTTAGAGAGAAGGAGTAATCCTGAACAAGCTAATGAAGTACGCGGACCGTGAGAACGGCACCTCATGTAATTCGGCTTCCTTATAGGCAGGTCTACAGTGAAATCCATCCAAACGGTTGTGTGAACTTTGGAGACAGCAGAGATAAGGATATCGTTTTTGCGTGGTGGTTCCCTTAGACGTGAAGAATGCTTCAATAGTACTAGCTGGGAAGCAATCGCCCATTCGCTGTACAGCATGAGTAACTCTCCAGGATATTATAGAGCTACTTTCAGTACCGAACACTGATCTACGAGACAGACAAGGAAGAATCACAACTACAACTGACGTTCCTCGACTCGACGCTGTGGAACGCAGTGTACGATGGAATATTGAAGCTGAACCTTCCCAGAGATACAACGATTTTCAGCTTCACGGATGATGTGGTGTTCCAAGTAATCGGACAATCGCTAGAAGAGGAGACACTTGACACGGAGACGATTGCCCATCATAAAACAGATGTGGGGATGACTAGCAGCCGAAAGACAGCGCGGTCGGAAAATATATCATCGATTTGAACTTTTAAAGTTACGATGATTATGTTAAGCGGAAGGCTGTGAGAGCAACCACAGCTTTGCTTGTGGCGCCAGTGTACTGGGCACCACGAACCAGCTGGAATCGCCGGACCGAAGCATGTGAGCAGACTAGTTTCACTGTCAGGGACAAGATCGAGTAGGTCGAGTGAAGCACCAGCAGTGGGTCGTCGAGTTTTCAACGAACCGGAAGCAGCGAACCAGAAGCTACGCTCCATCCGGTATCGCCGAACCGTCCTCGCCAAGTACTGGTTGGCCCTTTGAGTGGGATTTATGGACTATGCGAGAAGATTGCGACAAAACTGGGAGCTAAATGACTCACGCAACAGGCATCGGTATCGGGAGAACTTCCGACGAGGAATTGAGATGGTTCGCGAAAACAGGAACTAAATGGTTCACAGAAACGGGAGCCATATGGCTAACGGAAGTTCACCACTGCGATTAGCCGGATATGTGTTCGGAGCTAAGCCGCTCTAATGTATCATTTTGTCTTAAGACTGAATCAGCCTCCCCACGATATAACACTTCGATGCAGTCTCGTGGAACAAAAGGAAGGAAGAGAAGTAAGGACTATTAGTAGCGGTTACGCACAAACGTGAATCCCACCTAGAGCCAATGCACTTTTGAAGCTATTTAACCATACTATAAAACATACAGACATTTGCAGATATCGACGAACTGAATCTAGTGGTATATGACACTCGACACTCCGGGTGTAGCTTAAAAAGTCGAATTTCAGAGTGATTGCACAGTCTTCCTTATATGAAAAAGGCAAAAAATGAACTGATGATTGCTATACATTTCATAAATCCGTACGACTATCAAATGAATTTATCTGATGTGGTTACCTACTGCGCAACAAGATGGAGAAAAAAGCAAAGATTTCGAAGATGTACACGGAACCGAGCCGAATTACTATCATGTACCAAACAAATAAATCTACAAGTCTTCAAGCACAAGCGATAAACCAAAGCTGACGTTTCCACTAGAGTTCGGAAAAGTATAGTATGCACAGGATGTACGTTCGCCAGGCTACTGTATACGAAATACGCAATAGAAAATAATATCAGAGAAAACCATATCTGAGATGAATAATTCCATTGACGCACACTTTACCTTTGGATTCATTCCAGAATGTTTTCCAAAAGTCCATAAGTGAAATGTTGCAATCCTGTTTCTGTACATTGTTATCAAGCAGGTTCACCTTTGACCGATTTTCATGCCTTGTGTGTACAATCGGTCCATGTGCCACCACAACGGAACGAAAACTATTCAAGCAACCAAAAGTTAATACCTTAAAGTACTCTTAAATGTTTACATTAAGTTCTTAGAGAACTTTCAAGCTTTTATTGGGAATTTAAAAATTGCACTGTTGGGAAAAATTTTTAAAACGAAAACTTTAGCATCCCTTTCCTATGTGAACTTTTGATTGATTCAGTAATGTTTGCTTGAATTTTTCTAGTAAAACAAATAGCTCAACCCCGCTATACGAAATCACCCTGCGGAAACGTCCACGAGAACAATCGAAAGAAAATGCAAAAAAAAAATGTGTTTATTAAAATAAATATTTATTTTTTGTTTGCCCCCCCCCCCTTCAGAAAAAAATTTGTACTTGGACATAATTTTTAAAAAAGATTTGTAATGGCCTAATTGATGATTTTTTTCTATGGAAAATCTTCCATGCACGAATATGACACGCCATACAAATTTTGTCATCAATCCACACCTATGACACGTGTGAGTGCGACTTTTGTTTACATTTATAGTAAAAACTCACAACATAGTCAATCGATCTTCGAAATATTTGAGATATTAATACAGAATAGATAAAAGCATCAATTGTCTTCTTTGAATTGTTTATTCCATTTATAAGATTCAAGATACTCAATCTCAAACTTTAAAAATAGTTTTTCTCGAAATATGCAAAATGGCGCTTGTCATAAGATAGCACAACAGCGACGAACTGGCGAGATAACAACACTGTTGAATAGAATTGTCAACGGGGCGAATAATACGTTAGCGCATTTCTTGAGAATACATGTAGGTATGTCGTCATGCTGGTCACGGTGACGGAATATTTTAATTTGCTGACTGCTGATATAATCTGCTGCTCTGTAATCGTGAATCTTCTCAGAGGACAGATATTTAATGGTGTGTCTACAAAACCAAAGTAAGTGCGTCACTCCTATTATTTTCCTAAGCTTTACACCATGTATTTGCATTATAACCTGGTTAACTTTCGACGTAGATCTTCCACAATTTTAACATTATTCGTCAGAGCCGCAAAAACACTATGTAGGAGCGTTTTGGGGATCAAAATGTGCTATTATTTCAATCGGATTAGCCTTTGTTTGGTACTAGGTATTGAAGTTGTCGCTTGTCAAATCCGAATCAAAGGCAAAGACTTATTAATATTGTTTCCACACTCATCGAACATCAGTTGGTTCTTCAACTTCCACGGTATGCCATGGGCTTGTCTTCACGATGATACTCGAGCTATCTTAATGTATGATAATTGCGACAATTTCAATATGACCGTCTTGACCACGATGGAAATGACACGAACGCCAACTACAGCAGCTCGGCCTAGCGCGTTAGATTTATTATTGCACTCGACCTCGCTACATTTTAGTGTGCCCATTGATTCAAAGAGTTACGCGTCCACTATATCCGAAACAATCGAATCAAAACAAGAAAATCGTCTGGTGGAAGCGTATAACGTTTTGACTGGTTTGATTCAGACAAAACGAAAAACCGTATCAGATTACCAGATACAAATATTAGTATGAGTTCTTTCACATTACTTCATTTCGGGTAATGAGAAGGCGAACACTAAGGCATTAGAAGGATATATTTATGAAAGATTGCGTAGCTTGTGCGCGAGACACTACGTGGTTCATTTCACGTTGTGATTTGTTTCAAACTTTTGAGTGGGTAATTCTCCCCTCGGTTATTTTCGAGTGGGTAGTACTACCCATATTACCCACGTGTTCCGCCGGCCCTGGAATCATTTTCGCTGGAATACGTTTTTCCAAAGCCGTCGTGAGCTCTTTGCCGCTGATGCGGCGTTTCTTGTTTTTCGAGACGCGATTACCCGGATTTTCTCCGGAAATATAGGACCTATAAAATTGTTTCGTGAACCAAAAGGTTTGTAAGGGACCGTCCATAAATGACGTAGCATTTTTTGAGTGATTTTTAACACCCTCGTCCCCCATCGTAGTATTTCGTCACAAACCTCCAAGTACCCCCTGGTAATTACGTAGCTTGGCGGTATCTCCCCCCCCCCTCTTGTCCCCGTAAAATTTAAGAAAAAATAAAAAACGATGTTAGTTTTTCCCCTTTAAAAAAACTACGTAGCATGCACATGACCCCCTGCCCCCCTGTCATCACACATCATCACAAAATACAAAACTCCCCCCCCCCCATATAATGCTACGTCATTTATGGATGATCCCTAAACTAATGCTAAAATACAAGCAATCGCACGATTTGGCGATTTTCGACATTCAATCACTTTTTTAAACGTCAAAAACAGGACGTATTTAGCTTGATATAAATGTGGTCAAATCTCAGCTCCGGTAATAAGGGATCAATTTGAAATATCTTCATTCAGTCATTAACTACTACAATTAAAAACCCAACCCTGCATTGGTTCAGCGATCTTCGGAATGTGATGTTCACCACGAGGTCACTTTTCTCGAAAAAGACGAAACTGACATAATCGCGTTGAAATTCAACTTCAAACCTTATATTGTGTTATTAATTCAAGTTTCAATAAAACGCGTAGGAGCGAGGAACTAATTTTTGATGCTCAGTGATTGTATTTGATGCTCAGCGTATATTTCCTATTGTATTTGATGCTCAGTGTATTCAGGATAATTCATCATGAGGTGTTATTTTTTTCAAAACAGCAAAAAATTTAAAAAATGAATTAAACTGCGAAATCTTTATTATCACTCGAAAGAACATTGTTTGCCATTTATTGTTTGTAAACAATGTTGACCATAGCTGCATTTGAGATGGTCAATTGGAATGGTTCAATGGTTTTCAATGAAGCGTTCGAGCGTTTCAAGTGGTATCTCGTGTTATGTTGGCTTCCAATGCTTTAATCGTTGCAGTCTTATCCCCACAGACTTTTAACTTCACATAGCCCCATAAAAAAGTTAAAAGAATGACCTAGAACTAATAAACTGAGAATGATGACCATTGTTGTCAATTCGGGAAAGTAGCATGTTGTTTATTATTATTCGTTCAGGAACGTTAATGTCATTATAACATTACCACAAGACAAGAAGTTCATCACCGAGGAGAGTTGAAACAAGGTGTTTCAACTCTTCTAGGTCGACAAGTAAGGCTCAATCCACAATTTATAATTTATAGGGGAGAATGGGTACGCTTGATCCCACTTTTGTTTTTTTTCATAACTTTTCAATGAAATAAAAATTTGAATTGCAAAAGTCGCCATCTTGTAGTAATTTCACGCGTATTAGAAATACAGTGAGTGAAAATGATGTTGTCGAAATGGTCAAAGATTCGCTCGGTGTTAATCCTGCCGCAGTGAAGAAACTTGTGGATAGCAAATATGTTTGTGAAAAATATAATTTCCTGAAAAAGGGTTAAAAAGCCAAATTTAAGTCTACGTGGTTACAGAGTTCTGAATTAAACAAATCACTGTCTCCACGGCATTTTTATTGTTATAAAATTATCCGAAACAACGAACTTTCTAGGTAGTTAGAATCATTTAATTGAAAAGTTCAAAATGCATCATTACTTATATACACCAGTGCCACGTGGTAATAGCATACCGAACTAAAATGATTATAATCAACGTGACCATTTTCTATTGAACAACTTGGTTGAAGACACTTGATATGTCGTCGCTGTTGTGGTATCTTACGATACCCAACCAACCAAAAATTCGTATAATGAAGCTGCATAAGCGCCTCGTTGTAAGGAATTTTGCAATACGTTTTATGTTCTAATGGGAGCTTAAGTAGCTTTCAAGTTCCATTAAAGCTTAAGCAGCTTGAAAGCTCCCTATGAACTTTATGTGAGCTTTAAAGTGTGCTTTTTAAATACTATCAGAACTTCTGATTGTTTGGGTAGCCATTCAGCACATTTCGAGAAAAAGAATTTTTAAAGTTTGAGATTGACTATCTAAAAACTTATAAATGGCAGAAACAATTGAGAGAAGATAATTGATGTTTCTATTTATTCTGTATTAAGCTCTCAAATATTACAAAGATCGGTTGACAATATTTCGAGTTTTTACTAAAAATGTAAACAAAAGTCGCACTCGCACGTGTCATAGGTTTGTATTGATGACACAATTTGTATGGCGTGTCATAATCGTACATGGAAGATTGTCCATACAAATAAAGTATTAATTATAAACTTTTATTCGTATATTTGGCTTAATTTGGTCTATAAACAATCGAGGAATCTAGAAAAAATAGAAATTTTTGGTTACAGTGTTGTCAAACATGCTATATTTCCAGCTTAAAACCTAAATTACATTTTTCTCACAATTCGTGTATTTTTATTTTGAAAATGATTATGTCATTGTGTTTCTCAGATAGTTTTACATAGAAATAACATCTAATACATCAAGATAGCTTGTGCCAATCCCCAGACACAGTCATTTTAAGCAAAAAATCACAGAATTTCTCAGCACATTTTTCGCTATATCTCAGTAACCAAGCAGAATGACAAATTCTGTAAACCCCACTTTGCAGAGATTTTTAGACAAGTAATGTGAAATATCTAAATCAGTTTCCCCCAAAATGGCGTTTGTCATAAGATAGCAGAACAGCGACGATGTAGGCTATTAACTTCATATTCACACTAGCGCCCAGGGATGCGAATGGTACCGGTAAACTACGGTAACTGTAGTCCGAGTACTCGGTGAGAGTGTGGTTACTACGCCACACTTTGCCCTCTTGCTTTGTACATTTTTCTCTGCATAGTCAAAGGGAGAGGCCCCCACACGAAAGCGTTGATGCCAGTCGTGGCGTAAATGAACCGCATTTATTATCGTCGTTTGTGATTAAAAATATTAATAGATTAGGGATATTAAAAAGTGTAAAATAAGGAAAGAGAATCTGTACCGCTCGCGTCTGGTGGCTGCACTGGGGGCAGTTTTAGTTTTGTCATGTTACTGCTTTGCACACATGCTGCCGTACAGCGCTGGGCGTCCTGCACTACCGAACGACAGCAGCATCATATGAAAAAGGAGAATGTAGGCAGAAATATTACAGCCGTAGAAAAGGTAGGCATTTTGCATCCTTGCTAGCGCCACATAGTGGAAACATTCTGATCCAAACCGTTCATCTACATAATCTCCTTGACCTTTAAAGCAGGAGAGAGTCGCTTTGCAGATAAGCAGGATCTCGAGTTATAGCATCCTGAATGTTCCCTTTTTAGAAAATGCTAAACTTTTCGAGGTGTTGCAATATTCAGGATGGGTATTGCAATACTTATTGAAGCGATTCCGAACTTTTGATAGTATGTTTGTTTGAAATTATTTTTAAACATTAAGTTGAAGGTTACCAATAATGTACATACCCTTAAAATCACATTATACGCCCAGTGACACTTTCAATAGTCATTTGCTTTTCTAAGAATTCAAACATGTATTCTGATAGCTTGAACCATTTATTTTTCATGATAATGATTTGTATAGGAATCATTAACCCATACCTCCGGAACAAGAATTCAGAACAAAACCTTCGCAAGCTTTAAGGATGACAGGAAAGAGACTGCATCGTAATCGACTGAATGCATATTTTTTGTGCTATCGATAATCAAGCATTCGCCAACATAACCTAGAAATTTCAAAAATGTCTTACTAACGAATTTTATTTAATTATTTTTTATCACAGCTTACTATTTCCAATTACGAATTCCAAATACTGGGCCTGAAAATTTTATTGTGCACAGAATTCCTCAACATAAGTGTTTATTAATTCTGTTCTGTTTAAAAATTGCTTTATAATGTTCGTATATTATTATTAATTCAAGCAAACTTTTTGTGCAAGAATATGAGACAAAATACTTTTAATCAACCGTTTGTATGGAACCTTCCCATAGTATGTTAACCATTCGACGCAAAATAAATATTTTTTTCAGAAATCTGTGACCTCAGAACCCATTTCAAAACAAATTGAACGTTGCAGTTTCCCAGTAACTTATTAAGGTCCATCGTTAAAGTAGAAAGTATAGATAATCTTAAACGACGCCTTCAAGAAAAGAAGAACGAAAAGGAAAAGGTGAAAACGGAAAAAATAGAAGCACTAAAAAGTGCATTATCTATTAATTAACCATTCTTCAAATAATGGGATTTTCACAAACATTTTAGAATTTTTGAAAAAAATGATTCTCAAATTCGTTTTGGTGGTTTAATTCAAATGGATTTTATTCCTTTCGTTTATCTTTCACATTTTGAATATTTGACTATGTTTTAAATATATCGTCCCTGTTGTGCTATCTTATGACAAGTGCTATTTAGCACATTTCGAGAAAAACGATTTTTAAAGTTTGAGATTGAATGTCTTGAAGCTAATAAATGGTAGAAACTATCCAGAGAAGACAATCGGTGCTTCGATCTATTCTGTATCAATTTCTCAAATACTACGAAGATCGGTTGACTATATGGCGAGTTTTTACTAAAAATTTAACAAAAGTCGCACTCATACGTGTCATAGGTTTGTATTGATGACAAATTTGTAAGGCGTGTCAAATCGTGCATGGAAAATGTTCCATACAAATAAAGCATCAATTATTAACAATATTTTGAAAATGGTTATGCCATTGTGTTTCTCAGACAGTTTTACATAGAAAAACATCTAATACATTAAGATAACTTGTGTCAATCCCCAGACACAGACATTTTAAGCAAAAATCACAGAATTCCTCAGCACGTTTCTCTCTATATCTCAGTAACCAAACAGAATGTCAAAATTCTGAAAACACCACTTTGTAAATTTTTTTAACCAAGTAATGTAGCATTTCTAACTCAGTTTACCCCAAAATGGCGATTGTCATAAGATAGCACAACAGCGACGATATGATCATTTCATTTGGTTATTTATTTCATTCAATATTCTTTTTTCATTTTGTTCTTTAACATCATTTTTATTTTTTTTATATTATTCGTTTTTTCCCAGTTTATTTATCTTATTTAGTTTCCTTATTTTAATAATCCTAACAATTTGTTTTATTTATTCATTTCATTAATTTAACCCAATTTTACTCAGTTTAATTTATTGTATTAATTTTATAACTTTTAAATATTGTTCAATGTTTTATTCAATGGGCTGAACTGATTCGATTTATTTACTTTATTTAGTTGATTTAAAGAATGATTTATTCATTGTTTCATTTTATGAATATGATAATTTTTTTGCTTTATAAAGTTTTTTGCCGATTAATAATTTATTCAGTTTATTCGTGTTTTTATTCGTGCAGATCTCGAAACCGCATTCATGCTACATCTAGTTGAATGAATACTCCAACAGTGATATGTATAAGAAGCGGGAAATGTAAATACAACTGACGTTTGTGGGGGTTTGTTGAACCTAAAATGTGTACTACTTGTTAGTTTCAACCATAGGTGATATGGCATGTATTTTGTTTCTTATGTCATGATTATTCATTATGCAAACTAACAACACTAAGAATACTGATTTATCCAGCTAAAAAAGTAGGATTATCGTATAACACTATTATGTAATAATATAAAATGAGGTTCTGCGTTTGATACGGGAAATAGATGAATTAGATGAAGCGGCTTGTCAACATTCAACAAACAATTTCCAGATTACAGACAGTTCTGAAAATACTATTTCTCCAAGTGTCGATGAAATAGTTTATGTACGCTTCTACTAAATTGATCATTTTACCCGATTAACATTTATACAATAAGTGTTATTGTTGAATGACTCAACAGGTTTTCCAAATTATGAGATTTTATATGAGTAATGCAATCGCTCTCAACATCGAGGGTCATAAGACGAGGTCTCATATCTCATACAGTGTTAAGTTCGTCGAGTTCAGCAAATAGCTGGGTATGTGTTTGTGACTGTGCGCGTGTGTGTAACCGGAAATCTCACATCGATTGCTATGAGATAGCTGAACCGATTTTAGGCAAAATAGGCAAAGGTATCCGATTATGATCCGACTTTAGGCTTGGGAGTTACAAGTTTATGAGCAAGGTTATATAGAAATATCGATATAAACCATACCACTAGGAATCTTGTGCAAATAGGAACCAAATTTCTTTGGTTGTATGGGTTTATGTCATGCAAGGCCAATCATATTCTCTTGTGGCTTTGATTTGATCACCTTTGCGATAGTTCACTAAGCCCGAGGGAAAGTGATAATATTCTGAATTAAAGCCACATCGGTTACTCCAAGACGACGCAATCGCTTTTCACAAACTTAGTCTCAAATGAAAGGTGCATCGTTCCCATCAACCACTATTGAATATTTTTTATCGCACCTATTTCCAATTCTGGAATTACAGGTTGATGAGTCCGATCACGAAGAAACCCAATTAATTCCACCTAACAGCGAGATAAGACATTGCTTATATCATTACTTACTCATTCATTATTTTATGAAATCAATGGGAAATGCGCACTCTTTTAGATACCAAGAGTACACAGGCTCTAGTCCTTCACGATCAAAACGTCTGATAAAATGTAGAAAAAAAATCAATCTGAACAAATCAAATGAATAAGATTCATAAATAATTGGACAGAATGAACAGCATAAAATAACCAAAGTGCATTAAATAAATTAAAAGAAGTGGAATTAATAAAATGCATAAAACAAACAAAATAGATAAATTAAATAAATAAAATTTATAAAATAAATTAGGAAAAAAATAAAAAAAATTAAATTTAAAGAGTGTGCGATTTTAGTGCTACTACTATTTTTTGTTAATAAAATTCAATCGATTTTTCTTATACAGCATAACAATAACATTAGAAAATATTTAAATCTAATCTCATAAAGTCAATCTTCTCTTATTTTGAAAACTCTACTAGAAAGGTTATACACACTATTAAAAACATGCGCTTGTGCATCTTTCCAGTATAATGGAAAAATCACATCTGGCCACACGGATGTTGAGGACATTATCATTTTTAGTTATGCAGCTTTTTATGATATTTTTTTCAAAGTCAAACAGATTTTTTTCCAGTTTATAATGTTTTTTATCACGCATAAAAAAGTTTATTCCAAGAACAATTTTAAGACAAACTGTGCTAAAAATATCAATTCTCTTTGCGCCAATAAGCTCTACATTATGATTAAGATCATGTCATCTAGCGGCGGACACTAGCATTGGTGTATCAATGAGCGTTGCTAACTTTGTGGCATGTGCAGTATTGTGATGCAAATCAATTTGACATTTTATTGGGTATGCCATAAAACCACGCGACATAACAATAAGACGATACTCCTAACCTGATCAGAATTTCGTATTTTCCTAAAATTATGCAGTTTAAATAATATTGTACGTATATTCAACTTAGGGGGAACTTCGATAACATTGGGCGCCAAAGAAAACTACCGCTGATGATGATGTTTATATCAAAAACCTTTCCACTTCCCTCCCTTTAGAACTTGATGCTTCGCGATGTTTATGATAACACATTCTACGTGGGATAGTGGCAGGACTCAGAAAATCGCTCAAATCAGCACAACATCAATGCTAGAAATCTGTTTTTTGAATCAATCTGAAGTTCATACTCTCAATACGTTTACTCAAATTTCCATCACGACTGGGAACTAAGAACTGAAATTACAACTCTTGATATCACGCTACCTGTGAAGAGCACGCGTGTATAGTTCAAACTTTACTCCGATATCTTTGATTTGAATTATTATCGCTAATCCTAATGCCAAAGAACAAAAAAAAACTCGAAATCCGTCAGTGAAAATCATCACCACTACTCAAATTTTCTTTTTCACGAAACTTTTCGATAACCTTTCGTCACTTGCGTTAGTGCACTGGGTGCGCGCTGCTCTGAAATTTCAAATATTTTATAATTTTCACAACCTTATTAGGGAAAGTTGTTTAATAAGCATTTGTAATATTGTGTAGGAAAAAAGCTGAAAATTTCTGTATTTTCTCAATCTGCAACATATAAACCCTTAAGTATACCAGTTTATTCAGGATACCCTTTTAACATAAACTATCGCACGAATGGGAATAGATTCCCCTTGAAAACTTGTATAGTACGAAGCAGTTGCAAAAATATTTTCAAAAAATGGGATGTTCTTATTAATGTGGGACACAGTGAATAATACATGCACTAAGGACTCGTTTTTATCATCCCTATGGTGTATTTTAGGCTGACAAAATGAGGACATTGACTGAATCGAGATATTTCTTTTCTTTCTTATGTAGTCTGATAACTATTTCTGATTATTTAATATAAATTTCTTTTAAATCGAGCAGCGTAAAATAAAAAAAAAAACTTATTTTTTTATTTCTTCATATTTGATTATTATATTAAGATTAATTATATTAGGATTATATTAAGATAAGGAAGCCCATCAAACATATTTTCATATGAGGCTGACAAAATCGGGGCCTGATCAAATCGAGCCTTCGATGTATTATAATAGATAGGCAGTATTCGAAGATGTTTCTTGTGGACGAGTGTAGAACGACTTTGTTTCTACTTGCTTGGAGTCAGCGACTAGAAATCCGGTTTGGTGGGTGCGTGGTGAAAATCGAACTTACTGTCCAAATGGCATAATTCCGAAACCATCATCTTTGAAGTTTTCAAATTATGGAGAATAAATTTTTCAAAAAAATAGTAACAGAGTTCGTGTCTTTGGAGAATTTGAATCATTTAAAATAACTTTATTGCAGTCATGAATACTACGTGTAGGGAGTATATCGGGTTATAAAATGATATTTAAGAAATATTCCTTGATCAATTTTGATAACTTTCTATTATTCTAACTCAAGCTTTGTTTTATCTTTTTATTGTTCATAAATAGTAGAAGATATTTATCATAAACAGTAAAAACATAATAGTTTATTTTAAAGGTAAATACAAATAGTCTACAATATTTTGATAGCCTGAACACATGGAGCCTTCATCTCTTCAACACTTCAGCACTCCCCAACATTTTACTAAATACATTATTTTCCTCTACTTTCGGAAAGTGTTATTCACGTTATTAATCCTGAAGGCAAGCTAAAATCCTAACATTAAAAGGCAAGCCGGGCCTGTCAGGCCCGTTTAAATTCAAGCTCTTTTTTTCCTTTCTCATATAGAAAGGTTATGTAATCGGTCGAAATTTCCACTTTTTAACCGAGACCCGCAGGGCCAAATCTATTATACCATTCGACTCAGTTCGTCGAGATCGTAAAACGTCTGTATGTGTGTATGTATGTATGGATGTATATATGTGGCAAACAATCTCACCGATTTTTCTCAGAGATTGCTGGACCGATTTGCACTAATTTACTCTCAAATGAAAGGTACAGCCTTCCCATCGGTCGCTATTGGTTCTTTTTATTGATCAGACTTTCGGTTCTGGAGTTACGGTTTGAATAGTACGATCACACAGCAGATTTCCATATAAACTGATATCACCATGATGTCCAAATGATGCAATATATATTAAAATGTGTGCAACATTACTTGGCTTTGCATGTCTAGATCATTAATGACCCACCGAAGGCGCTTCGACCAAATTGGCCAGCTATGACGGTTCTTGATATCCCGGGGGAGTTTACCAAGTTCCTAAGATTTTTTTTTGTTGGAGACGAACCACTGCGACCTGTATTTAGATCTATTGTGGTAAAGTTCCTAAGATAATGTCATACCTATTTCACAGCGAATGCTTTACCGATTTTTACGAACTTGGTATCAAATGAAAGGTACAGCTATCCCATTGGCTGCTGTTGAATTTCTAATTGATCCGACATCCGGTTCCGGAATTACAGGATGATGAGTACGAACACGCAGCAAATCCCCATTTCAAGGTGTAAGGCGATGGATGTAAAAAGGTGAAATATTTTTCCAAAAGGTGAGTATTCGGAAGATCACGTCGACCGTCGATTGGTTCTGAGCTCCATTTCGTTTGAACACGACCAATAAATATTTCTGGATTGGTATTGATTTCTTCTGATGCATAACCGGAGTACATATTCAGATTCTTCTTCCGAGTCTGCATCAGATTCATCGTCGGAAGCAATATCATACGCATCTTCTTCCTCGCATTGCAAATCAGTTTCGGAATCGTCTGCTGTTGAATTTGCTCGAATTTCTTCCATTATTTCAGATTCCTTGAGACGATTGAAAACATGGGCAGATCGTCTTATAGCCATTTCATTTTTTGTTGCTTCTAGATCCTACAATTTGAATAATTACGACAACTATAACACAAAGAATAGACAATAACGACAAATTTAGGTTATGTTGTATCCAAATAATTGTTAAGTAGACCACAGTGGGTGAAATAAAAATATTTACCCAAAAAAATATGACACACGTCATTATCGTATGCTATTTTTTCTTATAAGAAAAGGTAAAAAGATAAAATCAATCAAAACTTGAAAAAAATACCTGCTAATATGAAGATGAACTAATTAAAATGTTTTTTTAGATAAATATTAATGTATAAAACCCGTGGTATTCCTAGTAAATATTGCATGCACACCGGGCCTGCCAAACCCGGCTTGCCTATTTGTGCATGTAAAAAATTCAAACATAGCTGCGCATCACTCCAAAGATGAAAATTTCACAATTCTTTGTGTTTGTTATAGATGTCGAAGCTACTTATCAAAATAATACATTTTTATTTGTAACTAAAAATTGTAACGTGCCGAGCCTCTGAGACCCGCATGCCTTTTTAAGGTGGAAAATCATACTACGTTTTCGTCTCAACTTGACGCATTCCCAAAATATAAACATGTTCTGCAAATCTTGTAAATTATGAAATTTTTCGATGAGCAGTTCTATGTTTCATAGACATCAAATCAATTCCAACTTCGCTTCCTATTAACCCTCAAAAAGGCAAGCCAAATATGTGACTTCTAGAAGAATCGCCCATAAGAGCCAATGAAATCAAAAGCTTCTTTGTTGTCGTTTTATCAGTAAGAGAAGCTAAAGCCCTAAAACGCTCGATCATTTGTATTTTAAATTACAAGTCCATTGAAACTAGAGAACTGTAACTTGCCGGACCTCTGGGACCCCTTGCCTTTTAGAGGGTTGAAAAAAGACCCTAATCCATACTACAGTACATCCCTTCAAAAGTGAGCTCAATATGATAGGAGATCAGAGAATTATGCTTGATTTCAGAATTCTGGGATGAGTTTATATTGAAATGTTTTCATGCAGGTATTCGATATTGATGACTGTAAGATCAAGACCAATAGATAAGTTACTGATCAGCATCCTATTCCTACAATCTTTCAAAGGCCCTCATGATGTTTACAACAACAGGTGATCAATGTACTGTAGATAATTATTATTGGAACATTGAATTGAATCAGTCAGCATCAATAAATTTTTAACTTCAATACAATTGTTTGGGGGGGAGGGAGGGGTTTGGTGTGTTTTTAAAGAAAGCAAAATTTGGATTCCTTAACTGGTTAAATCAATATCAATTCTTCAAAAGGGCTAATGAGATTTTTATAAACAAACTTATTTCGCTCATTACTCCGCTGTCGCGTCGAATTTCATGAAAGATACACATGAATCAACATCTTTACGCTTGGTAGAATCAATTTCAAATGTCTTCTGGGTTTAAAATATAACAAATTAAGAGAAATCAGCAAAACAAAAGTTTGTTTACAAATCTTATTAGCCCTATTCAAAAGTTGATATGGAAATGTGCTATCTTATGACAAAAGCCATTTCTGGGTAAACTTAGTTGGATATTACTTGTTTAAAAAATCTCTACAAAGTGGCGTTTTCAGAATTTTGACATTCTACTTGGTTATTGAGATATAGTGAGAAACGTGCTGAGAAGTTCTGTGATTTTTGCTTCAAATGACTGTGTCTGGGGATTGGCTCAAGTTATCTTGATGTTTATTGTTTTATGTGTAAAACAATGTGTTTGTTGATTTTATGTGTAAAACTGTCTGAGAAACACAATGGCTTAATCTTTTTCAAAATAAAAATACTGAAACCAAAAATAACTATTTTTTTCTAGTTTTCCTGACTCATTTCCTTCAAAATGCATCTCACCGATTGTTATGTATATCAAAGCCAAAAGTATGAATAAAAGTTGATAATTAATGCTTTTTTATGGAAAATTTACCATGCACGATTGGCATCTTTACGCAGAAAATATATGTAGGGGGCGCTACATGCTTGGGGTGGGTGTTTTGCGAATAAACTGTCAGTAGCAAATCTTTAAAAGTTTGCGTAATTTTTGCATTTTTAAGAAAATTGGCCTTAGTTGCATAAAAAAATGAAAGTGAAGTGGAAGAAAACTAATTTCCTTCAAGATGGTAATAGATTTATTATGCAAAACAGGGATAATATAGCATATTTTTAAATTTTTCTTTCTGAACCGGTATAAAACCACTTCGTACAAAGTTGGGTATGTTCGAAATGAGAGCTAATTCTTGCCAAACGTGAATTTATACTGGTTATGCTTTGATTGGTTGTTTAAATATTTCTAACTCGGGCGGTCGTGAACACTAACCTAGAAGCACAATATACACATTTTGATGATGATGATGATGGTCCCACCTCATACCCCCACAAAGGTGTGAGCTGAACGATTTATCTCAAAAATAATTAATATTTTGATCCATAACAAAACCAGTTAACAAAAAGAAACGGACTGGTTCAATTTGCAGACATAGCCTTTCCTTCAAAAGAACGTAACCAGATACATTTCAAATATTCCGCCAACAACCAGGGTCCATCAAGAAAATTTCCATTCCGGGAAGATACTTGATAGAATCGGGAATTGAACCCAATAGCTTCCATTTCCGATAATTCTCTGTAAGACTCCTCCCGCCTGACCAAGACATCCGTACTACCACCTGCTAAGGTGAGCAGTGTCGAGCCTAGTGGCAGTGCAGAGTCCGGTCGAGTTATATCATCCACATCAGACCCCTATATTGAAAGTTTCCTACCATTAACCCAAGGCAATTAAGGGATACTCCTATCCGAGAACATCCTTGATTGATCAGGAATTGAACCCGATATCTAGTAGTTATCAGAAGGAGTCATCAAGCCCCATACTCAACGAGCTAACTCCGTTATTACCACTATCGCAGCAATAACCGAAATTAACTCTATTGTCGAGCAAAGTCAACACAACTCCATCATCAAATCAGACCCTGATCACAACAAAAGTCTAAAAGCTTCGATTCAACCCGATGAGCTTTTAGTGCTGGTCACCATGTTCGATTTCAAGTTAGTCTCTATCTGTTTAGCGCGCGCGTGGCTCAGACTTTTGTAGACATCTCATTATTTTTTAATAACTTTAATAAACAAGTAACAAAAAATCCATCATCATCATAGCGAATACAATAACTTAGTGTGACTAAATGCAAATAATAGAAGAAAAAAATACAATCTTCGTGGTATTACATAGTTATTCAAATAACTCCAAAATATAAAAAGCCAAAAAATCTGTCTACAAAGCATATTTTACGTGTGAAATACATAGTGTTTTGAACTCCGCCAATGTTGCTGCACGTTTAATATGTCTAGCAATCGAATTGAAAAAACTTATTCCTTTGTACAACAAGGAGTTCTGTGATCTACTAAATAAAAAGTTTGGTGTTCTTGCATCCGACGCGTTTCTAGTGTTGTACCTATGCACATCACTTCCTCTTTCAATTCGATCACACAAATATCGAGGCAGCATTCCATTAATAATTTTAAAAATGAACACCATTGTTAAGTAATAAATTCTTTGCTTCACAGAGAGCCATTGTAATGCGCTTAGCATGAAACTAGAGGAAGTGTATCTGTTACATTTTAAAATTAATCGCATGATTCTATTTTGCAATCGCTGTAACCTCAATATTTGTGTTTGATTGGCAAGAAACAAAATGGATGGGCAGAAGTCAATATGTGGTGAAACAATAGATTTATATACTAGTTGTTAAATCATTTTTCATACGACACAATATACCATACTTTTTAGCAATCTTTTTGATGACATTGTCGATGTGAGACTTAAAGGTTAACTTGTCATCAATGATTATTCCAAGATATTTTAATTCACTAACGCGATCAATAGTCTCACCATTTATTTCAACGTTAACGTCAGGCCTAGTATTAGCCGAAGAGATGATCATATATTTAGTTTTAGAAACATTTAACTTTAATTGTTTAAATTTTAACCAACGAGCAAGGGAATGCAAATCTTCGTTCAAATGCGTTCATCTATATCCTTAGCTGCAATGAACAGAACAGTGTCGTCAGCAAACAAATTTAAGTCACAAAATCGTAAAACTCGCCTCATGTCATTTATATACATAATAAATAAAATAGGACCTAAGACACTACCTTGCGGCACTCCAAGAGGATTGCCGAGAGGACTAGATACAAAATCGTTGAAACTAGTTTTCTGAGTTCTATCACATAAATAGTTTTCAAACCACTTATGTGCTATCCCTCTGATGCCAAATCGCTCTAAAGTTTTCAAAAGTAACGGTCTCGAAATTGTCTCAAAAGCGCGTTTCAGATCCAAAAATACAGCAAAAATAGTCTCTTTAACCTCGATTTTCTCTTTCCATTTTGCTAACACTCGATTCAAAGCGGTTTCGCAAGAGTGTCCCTCTCGGTATCCCGAATGCTCCGGAATTAGCAAATTATTATTATTCAAATAACTCATCAGCTGGCCCGTAACAACAAGTTCTAAAATTTTCTCTAATGTGTGCAACATGTTAATGGGGCGGTACTCTTCGGCTTTATCCGTCCCAGTAACTTTGGGAATAGGAATCACAAGTTATTCCTTCTAAACTGTCGGCACGTGCCCAGTTTGTAGCGATTCATTTACAAGGTCCAGCAGATCGTGTCCGATGACATGAAAGCAATCCTGTATCACTTTTGCGTTTACATTATCGATACCAGCCGATTTTCCCAAAGAAAAACAAATATCTTTCAATTGTTCAAAAGTGATTGGGTGAAATCCATCAAATCTACAGTTAATATTAATCGGCTGTGTTATTTCCGCAGGTTCACTGACCAGCTCAATACTTTGATTGATCAGTTGCACACTGTTAACGAAATAACTGTTCAATTTTTCAGCTATTGTTTGCTCAGATTGTTCTTCTACCCCGTTAAAAGTTATGGACTGCGAGGAACTAGGTTTAAGTTTAATTAAATTCTTTAGGATTTTCCATAACTCTTTGCTGTTGTTTTGATGTTGATCGATCTTCCTTTGAATGTACTCACATTTGGTCTTTTTCAAAGCTCGTGAATAAATATTTCGCGCCTGTACCTGTATGTGTACCTATTCCAAAGACGTTCACTATTAGTTCTGCAAAATTTCTTGTACTTTTTATCCCTTTTACGGTTTCAGGCGCAAAAGATCTAAAGAGTACCAGCTGTTCGAGTTATTTAAATTAACATTTCTTATGTTTAACTTGAGTGTATCTACAAAAACTATCATTAACTTTCAAATTGTTTTTCTTCCCGCCTGGATCCATTATTTACTATAAATGATGCGTATTTACGGAAAACATTAAAAAATTGCATCAAATTACTTATCGTAGATATGGTCGGTGTTAAGTCAGACCGGATTAAGTAGCAAAATATTGATTTAGAAAAAAATGGGTTTAAAGTTTCAATCGCTGTATCCTCTACGTTATAATTGGAAATTATTTTTTGCCATAATTCTTGGTTACATATTTCACATTTGTCAAAAGTGGAATGTAGCAGAAGAAATTCTTTATCCAGTGTTATCATTATCAAATTTTTTGATGTTTTGCGACTTAGTCCGGTCTGACTTAACACCGACCATATGAAAAACGCACAAACATCTTGTTTGTGCTATTAATCGGTAGATGTCGCAGCAGGTAATTGAGCTTTGCAGCAAAATGCCAATTACGCCTTACAAATTTTGTCATCAATACACACCTATGACACGTGTGAGTGCGACTTTTGTTTACATTCTTAGCAAACAATAGTCAACCGATCTTAGTAATATTTGAGAGAATTATACAGAATAGATAGAAGCATCAATTGTCTTCTTTGAATTATTTATACCATTTATATGTTTCAAGATATTCAATCTCAAATTAAATCGTTTTTTTCTCGAAATGTGCTAAATGGCGCTTGTCATAAGATAGCACAACAGCGACGACATGAGACGTATAATACCATCATGCATAGCTTTTGAATTTCATACTAATTGGGAAAATGAACTGCATTGTTTTGGCCAATTATAGTCTGTATAGCATTTCAAATCACATTTTAAAGGCTTAGCCCACAACTATAATAAATACAGAACAGTGCCAGGAAACCGTCATTATGCGAATTTCCATCTCTAGCTGTACTAGAAAATGGTCAATTTTTTTCTTCGAATGCTCAACTGGATTTTTCTAGCATTATTGTATTCTATTTATTATTGTTCGATTTCATAGAAAAGATCGTTGACAGTGTAAATTAATAGGTTTTGTCTGTTTTCAAGAATTTTTTAAGACAACAAAAAAGTAGTATAATTTAGTTTTCGCCGTTCACTGAAACTATCCCTGGCAGCAATGTTTCAGTGGAATCTAATCACGTTAATTGCGATAGCCTTAGTTCTATGGATAATACTTGAAACTATTAGTTCTGAAATGAACGGTTAAAGCCCCAATAGTTAGCCTTTCCTTCTTTTGTGAGTAAATCTGGAATAAATCTAATGTTACAGCTGTTCAAAAACTTTTTTTCTAGTTTTCCTGACTCATTTCCTTCAAAATGCATCTCACCGATTGTTATGTATATCAAAACCAAAAGTATGAATAAAAGTTGATAATTAATGCTTTTTTATGGAAAATTTACCATGCACGATTGGCATCTTTACGCAGAAAATATATGTAGGGGGCGCTACATGCTTGGGGTGGGTGTTTTGCGAATAAACTGTCAGTAGCAAATCTTTAAAAGTTTGCGTAATTTTTGCATTTTTAAGAAAATTGGCCTTAGTTGCATAAAAAAATGAAAGTGAAGTGGAAGAAAACTAATTTCCTTCAAGATGGTAATAGATTTATTATGCAAAACAGGGATAATATAGCATATTTTTAAATTTTTCTTTCTGAACCGGTATAAAACCACTTCGTACAAAGTTGGGTATGTTCGAAATGAGAGCTAATTCTTGCCAAACGTGAATTTATACTGGTTATGCTTTGATTGGTTGTTTAAATATTTCTAACTCGGGCGGTCGTGAACACTAACCTAGAAGCACAATATACACATTTTGATGATGATGATGATGGTCCCACCTCATACCCCCACAAAGGTGTGAGCTGAACGATTTATCTCAAAAATAATTAATATTTTGATCCATAACAAAACCAGTTAACAAAAAGAAACGGACTGGTTCAATTTGCAGACATAGCCTTTCCTTCAAAAGAACGTAACCAGATACATTTCAAATATTCCGCCAACAACCAGGGTCCATCAAGAAAATTTCCATTCCGGGAAGATACTTGATAGAATCGGGAATTGAACCCAATAGCTTCCATTTCCGATAATTCTCTGTAAGACTCCTCCCGCCTGACCAAGACATCCGTACTACCACCTGCTAAGGTGAGCAGTGTCGAGCCTAGTGGCAGTGCAGAGTCCGGTCGAGTTATATCATCCACATCAGACCCCTATATTGAAAGTTTCCTACCATTAACCCAAGGCAATTAAGGGATACTCCTATCCGAGAACATCCTTGATTGATCAGGAATTGAACCCGATATCTAGTAGTTATCAGAAGGAGTCATCAAGCCCCATACTCAACGAGCTAACTCCGTTATTACCACTATCGCAGCAATAACCGAAATTAACTCTATTGTCGAGCAAAGTCAACACAACTCCATCATCAAATCAGACCCTGATCACAACAAAAGTCTAAAAGCTTCGATTCAACCCGATGAGCTTTTAGTGCTGGTCACCATGTTCGATTTCAAGTTAGTCTCTATCTGTTTAGCGCGCGCGTGGCTCAGACTTTTGTAGACATCTCATTATTTTTTAATAACTTTAATAAACAAGTAACAAAAAATCCATCATCATCATAGCGAATACAATAACTTAGTGTGACTAAATGCAAATAATAGAAGAAAAAAATACAATCTTCGTGGTATTACATAGTTATTCAAATAACTCCAAAATATAAAAAGCCAAAAAATCTGTCTACAAAGCATATTTTACGTGTGAAATACATAGTGTTTTGAACTCCGCCAATGTTGCTGCACGTTTAATATGTCTAGCAATCGAATTGAAAAAACTTATTCCTTTGTACAACAAGGAGTTCTGTGATCTACTAAATAAAAAGTTTGGTGTTCTTGCATCCGACGCGTTTCTAGTGTTGTACCTATGCACATCACTTCCTCTTTCAATTCGATCACACAAATATCGAGGCAGCATTCCATTAATAATTTTAAAAATGAACACCATTGTTAAGTAATAAATTCTTTGCTTCACAGAGAGCCATTGTAATGCGCTTAGCATGAAACTAGAGGAAGTGTATCTGTTACATTTTAAAATTAATCGCATGATTCTATTTTGCAATCGCTGTAACCTCAATATTTGTGTTTGATTGGCAAGAAACAAAATGGATGGGCAGAAGTCAATATGTGGTGAAACAATAGATTTATATACTAGTTGTTAAATCATTTTTCATACGACACAATATACCATACTTTTTAGCAATCTTTTTGATGACATTGTCGATGTGAGACTTAAAGGTTAACTTGTCATCAATGATTATTCCAAGATATTTTAATTCACTAACGCGATCAATAGTCTCACCATTTATTTCAACGTTAACGTCAGGCCTAGTATTAGCCGAAGAGATGATCATATATTTAGTTTTAGAAACATTTAACTTTAATTGTTTAAATTTTAACCAACGAGCAAGGGAATGCAAATCTTCGTTCAAATGCGTTCATCTATATCCTTAGCTGCAATGAACAGAACAGTGTCGTCAGCAAACAAATTTAAGTCACAAAATCGTAAAACTCGCCTCATGTCATTTATATACATAATAAATAAAATAGGACCTAAGACACTACCTTGCGGCACTCCAAGAGGATTGCCGAGAGGACTAGATACAAAATCGTTGAAACTAGTTTTCTGAGTTCTATCACATAAATAGTTTTCAAACCACTTATGTGCTATCCCTCTGATGCCAAATCGCTCTAAAGTTTTCAAAAGTAACGGTCTCGAAATTGTCTCAAAAGCGCGTTTCAGATCCAAAAATACAGCAAAAATAGTCTCTTTAACCTCGATTTTCTCTTTCCATTTTGCTAACACTCGATTCAAAGCGGTTTCGCAAGAGTGTCCCTCTCGGTATCCCGAATGCTCCGGAATTAGCAAATTATTATTATTCAAATAACTCATCAGCTGGCCCGTAACAACAAGTTCTAAAATTTTCTCTAATGTGTGCAACATGTTAATGGGGCGGTACTCTTCGGCTTTATCCGTCCCAGTAACTTTGGGAATAGGAATCACAAGTTATTCCTTCTAAACTGTCGGCACGTGCCCAGTTTGTAGCGATTCATTTACAAGGTCCAGCAGATCGTGTCCGATGACATGAAAGCAATCCTGTATCACTTTTGCGTTTACATTATCGATACCAGCCGATTTTCCCAAAGAAAAACAAATATCTTTCAATTGTTCAAAAGTGATTGGGTGAAATCCATCAAATCTACAGTTAATATTAATCGGCTGTGTTATTTCCGCAGGTTCACTGACCAGCTCAATACTTTGATTGATCAGTTGCACACTGTTAACGAAATAACTGTTCAATTTTTCAGCTATTGTTTGCTCAGATTGTTCTTCTACCCCGTTAAAAGTTATGGACTGCGAGGAACTAGGTTTAAGTTTAATTAAATTCTTTAGGATTTTCCATAACTCTTTGCTGTTGTTTTGATGTTGATCGATCTTCCTTTGAATGTACTCACATTTGGTCTTTTTCAAAGCTCGTGAATAAATATTTCGCGCGTGTGTGTACCTATTCCAAAGACGTTCACTATTAGTTCTGCAAAATTTCTTGTACTTTTTATCCCTTTTACGGTTTCAGGCGCAAAAGATCTAAAGAGTACCAGCTGTTCGAGTTATTTAAATTAACATTTCTTATGTTTAACTTGAGTGTATCTACAAAAACTATCATTAACTTTCAAATTGTTTTTCTTCCCGCCTGGATCCATTATTTACTATAAATGATGCGTATTTACGGAAAACATTAAAAAATTGCATCAAATTACTTATCGTAGATATGGTCGGTGTTAAGTCAGACCGGATTAAGTAGCAAAATATTGATTTAGAAAAAAATGGGTTTAAAGTTTCAATCGCTGTATCCTCTACGTTATAATTGGAAATTATTTTTTGCCATAATTCTTGGTTACATATTTCACATTTGTCAAAAGTGGAATGTAGCAGAAGAAATTCTTTATCCAGTGTTATCATTATCAAATTTTTTGATGTTTTGCGACTTAGTCCGGTCTGACTTAACACCGACCATATGAAAAACGCACAAACATCTTGTTTGTGCTATTAATCGGTAGATGTCGCAGCAGGTAATTGAGCTTTGCAGCAAAATGCCAATTACGCCTTACAAATTTTGTCATCAATACACACCTATGACACGTGTGAGTGCGACTTTTGTTTACATTCTTAGCAAACAATAGTCAACCGATCTTAGTAATATTTGAGAGAATTATACAGAATAGATAGAAGCATCAATTGTCTTCTTTGAATTATTTATACCATTTATATGTTTCAAGATATTCAATCTCAAATTAAATCGTTTTTTTCTCGAAATGTGCTAAATGGCGCTTGTCATAAGATAGCACAACAGCGACGACATGAGACGTATAATACCATCATGCATAGCTTTTGAATTTCATACTAATTGGGAAAATGAACTGCATTGTTTTGGCCAATTATAGTCTGTATAGCATTTCAAATCACATTTTAAAGGCTTAGCCCACAACTATAATAAATACAGAACAGTGCCAGGAAACCGTCATTATGCGAATTTCCATCTCTAGCTGTACTAGAAAATGGTCAATTTTTTTCTTCGAATGCTCAACTGGATTTTTCTAGCATTATTGTATTCTATTTATTATTGTTCGATTTCATAGAAAAGATCGTTGACAGTGTAAATTAATAGGTTTTGTCTGTTTTCAAGAATTTTTTAAGACAACAAAAAAGTAGTATAATTTAGTTTTCGCCGTTCACTGAAACTATCCCTGGCAGCAATGTTTCAGTGGAATCTAATCACGTTAATTGCGATAGCCTTAGTTCTATGGATAATACTTGAAACTATTAGTTCTGAAATGAACGGTTAAAGCCCCAATAGTTAGCCTTTCCTTCTTTTGTGAGTAAATCTGGAATAAATCTAATGTTACAGCTGTTCAAAAACTTTTTTTCTAGTTTTCCTGACTCATTTCCTTCAAAATGCATCTCACCGATTGTTATGTATATCAAAACCAAAAGTATGAATAAAAGTTGATAATTAATGCTTTTTTATGGAAAATTTACCATGCACGATTGGCATCTTTACGCAGAAAATATATGTAGGGGGCGCTACATGCTTGGGGTGGGTGTTTTGCGAATAAACTGTCAGTAGCAAATCTTTAAAAGTTTGCGTAATTTTTGCATTTTTAAGAAAATTGGCCTTAGTTGCATAAAAAAATGAAAGTGAAGTGGAAGAAAACTAATTTCCTTCAAGATGGTAATAGATTTATTATGCAAAACAGGGATAATATAGCATATTTTTAAATTTTTCTTTCTGAACCGGTATAAAACCACTTCGTACAAAGTTGGGTATGTTCGAAATGAGAGCTAATTCTTGCCAAACGTGAATTTATACTGGTTATGCTTTGATTGGTTGTTTAAATATTTCTAACTCGGGCGGTCGTGAACACTAACCTAGAAGCACAATATACACATTTTGATGATGATGATGATGGTCCCACCTCATACCCCCACAAAGGTGTGAGCTGAACGATTTATCTCAAAAATAATTAATATTTTGATCCATAACAAAACCAGTTAACAAAAAGAAACGGACTGGTTCAATTTGCAGACATAGCCTTTCCTTCAAAAGAACGTAACCAGATACATTTCAAATATTCCGCCAACAACCAGGGTCCATCAAGAAAATTTCCATTCCGGGAAGATACTTGATAGAATCGGGAATTGAACCCAATAGCTTCCATTTCCGATAATTCTCTGTAAGACTCCTCCCGCCTGACCAAGACATCCGTACTACCACCTGCTAAGGTGAGCAGTGTCGAGCCTAGTGGCAGTGCAGAGTCCGGTCGAGTTATATCATCCACATCAGACCCCTATATTGAAAGTTTCCTACCATTAACCCAAGGCAATTAAGGGATACTCCTATCCGAGAACATCCTTGATTGATCAGGAATTGAACCCGATATCTAGTAGTTATCAGAAGGAGTCATCAAGCCCCATACTCAACGAGCTAACTCCGTTATTACCACTATCGCAGCAATAACCGAAATTAACTCTATTGTCGAGCAAAGTCAACACAACTCCATCATCAAATCAGACCCTGATCACAACAAAAGTCTAAAAGCTTCGATTCAACCCGATGAGCTTTTAGTGCTGGTCACCATGTTCGATTTCAAGTTAGTCTCTATCTGTTTAGCGCGCGCGTGGCTCAGACTTTTGTAGACATCTCATTATTTTTTAATAACTTTAATAAACAAGTAACAAAAAATCCATCATCATCATAGCGAATACAATAACTTAGTGTGACTAAATGCAAATAATAGAAGAAAAAAATACAATCTTCGTGGTATTACATAGTTATTCAAATAACTCCAAAATATAAAAAGCCAAAAAATCTGTCTACAAAGCATATTTTACGTGTGAAATACATAGTGTTTTGAACTCCGCCAATGTTGCTGCACGTTTAATATGTCTAGCAATCGAATTGAAAAAACTTATTCCTTTGTACAACAAGGAGTTCTGTGATCTACTAAATAAAAAGTTTGGTGTTCTTGCATCCGACGCGTTTCTAGTGTTGTACCTATGCACATCACTTCCTCTTTCAATTCGATCACACAAATATCGAGGCAGCATTCCATTAATAATTTTAAAAATGAACACCATTGTTAAGTAATAAATTCTTTGCTTCACAGAGAGCCATTGTAATGCGCTTAGCATGAAACTAGAGGAAGTGTATCTGTTACATTTTAAAATTAATCGCATGATTCTATTTTGCAATCGCTGTAACCTCAATATTTGTGTTTGATTGGCAAGAAACAAAATGGATGGGCAGAAGTCAATATGTGGTGAAACAATAGATTTATATACTAGTTGTTAAATCATTTTTCATACGACACAATATACCATACTTTTTAGCAATCTTTTTGATGACATTGTCGATGTGAGACTTAAAGGTTAACTTGTCATCAATGATTATTCCAAGATATTTTAATTCACTAACGCGATCAATAGTCTCACCATTTATTTCAACGTTAACGTCAGGCCTAGTATTAGCCGAAGAGATGATCATATATTTAGTTTTAGAAACATTTAACTTTAATTGTTTAAATTTTAACCAACGAGCAAGGGAATGCAAATCTTCGTTCAAATGCGTTCATCTATATCCTTAGCTGCAATGAACAGAACAGTGTCGTCAGCAAACAAATTTAAGTCACAAAATCGTAAAACTCGCCTCATGTCATTTATATACATAATAAATAAAATAGGACCTAAGACACTACCTTGCGGCACTCCAAGAGGATTGCCGAGAGGACTAGATACAAAATCGTTGAAACTAGTTTTCTGAGTTCTATCACATAAATAGTTTTCAAACCACTTATGTGCTATCCCTCTGATGCCAAATCGCTCTAAAGTTTTCAAAAGTAACGGTCTCGAAATTGTCTCAAAAGCGCGTTTCAGATCCAAAAATACAGCAAAAATAGTCTCTTTAACCTCGATTTTCTCTTTCCATTTTGCTAACACTCGATTCAAAGCGGTTTCGCAAGAGTGTCCCTCTCGGTATCCCGAATGCTCCGGAATTAGCAAATTATTATTATTCAAATAACTCATCAGCTGGCCCGTAACAACAAGTTCTAAAATTTTCTCTAATGTGTGCAACATGTTAATGGGGCGGTACTCTTCGGCTTTATCCGTCCCAGTAACTTTGGGAATAGGAATCACAAGTTATTCCTTCTAAACTGTCGGCACGTGCCCAGTTTGTAGCGATTCATTTACAAGGTCCAGCAGATCGTGTCCGATGACATGAAAGCAATCCTGTATCACTTTTGCGTTTACATTATCGATACCAGCCGATTTTCCCAAAGAAAAACAAATATCTTTCAATTGTTCAAAAGTGATTGGGTGAAATCCATCAAATCTACAGTTAATATTAATCGGCTGTGTTATTTCCGCAGGTTCACTGACCAGCTCAATACTTTGATTGATCAGTTGCACACTGTTAACGAAATAACTGTTCAATTTTTCAGCTATTGTTTGCTCAGATTGTTCTTCTACCCCGTTAAAAGTTATGGACTGCGAGGAACTAGGTTTAAGTTTAATTAAATTCTTTAGGATTTTCCATAACTCTTTGCTGTTGTTTTGATGTTGATCGATCTTCCTTTGAATGTACTCACATTTGGTCTTTTTCAAAGCTCGTGAATAAATATTTCGCGCGTGTGTGTACCTATTCCAAAGACGTTCACTATTAGTTCTGCAAAATTTCTTGTACTTTTTATCCCTTTTACGGTTTCAGGCGCAAAAGATCTAAAGAGTACCAGCTGTTCGAGTTATTTAAATTAACATTTCTTATGTTTAACTTGAGTGTATCTACAAAAACTATCATTAACTTTCAAATTGTTTTTCTTCCCGCCTGGATCCATTATTTACTATAAATGATGCGTATTTACGGAAAACATTAAAAAATTGCATCAAATTACTTATCGTAGATATGGTCGGTGTTAAGTCAGACCGGATTAAGTAGCAAAATATTGATTTAGAAAAAAATGGGTTTAAAGTTTCAATCGCTGTATCCTCTACGTTATAATTGGAAATTATTTTTTGCCATAATTCTTGGTTACATATTTCACATTTGTCAAAAGTGGAATGTAGCAGAAGAAATTCTTTATCCAGTGTTATCATTATCAAATTTTTTGATGTTTTGCGACTTAGTCCGGTCTGACTTAACACCGACCATATGAAAAACGCACAAACATCTTGTTTGTGCTATTAATCGGTAGATGTCGCAGCAGGTAATTGAGCTTTGCAGCAAAATGCCAATTACGCCTTACAAATTTTGTCATCAATACACACCTATGACACGTGTGAGTGCGACTTTTGTTTACATTCTTAGCAAACAATAGTCAACCGATCTTAGTAATATTTGAGAGAATTATACAGAATAGATAGAAGCATCAATTGTCTTCTTTGAATTATTTATACCATTTATATGTTTCAAGATATTCAATCTCAAATTAAATCGTTTTTTTCTCGAAATGTGCTAAATGGCGCTTGTCATAAGATAGCACAACAGCGACGACATGAGACGTATAATACCATCATGCATAGCTTTTGAATTTCATACTAATTGGGAAAATGAACTGCATTGTTTTGGCCAATTATAGTCTGTATAGCATTTCAAATCACATTTTAAAGGCTTAGCCCACAACTATAATAAATACAGAACAGTGCCAGGAAACCGTCATTATGCGAATTTCCATCTCTAGCTGTACTAGAAAATGGTCAATTTTTTTCTTCGAATGCTCAACTGGATTTTTCTAGCATTATTGTATTCTATTTATTATTGTTCGATTTCATAGAAAAGATCGTTGACAGTGTAAATTAATAGGTTTTGTCTGTTTTCAAGAATTTTTTAAGACAACAAAAAAGTAGTATAATTTAGTTTTCGCCGTTCACTGAAACTATCCCTGGCAGCAATGTTTCAGTGGAATCTAATCACGTTAATTGCGATAGCCTTAGTTCTATGGATAATACTTGAAACTATTAGTTCTGAAATGAACGGTTAAAGCCCCAATAGTTAGCCTTTCCTTCTTTTGTGAGTAAATCTGGAATAAATCTAATGTTACAGCTGTTCAAAAACTTTGTTTTTTGTAAAAAACAAGGGCATGAATTTTAAATAAATTAAAATAAAATTAAACAAATTCAATGAAATTAAATTAAATGTCCAAATTATAGTACATTTGGTTAATGTACTAGAGGTAAACAAAAATATACTGCATCTGATTTCAATGGAGGTAATGTGTTGCATGTTACCCCATATGCGGGGACACTTGCAACAGCCATAATTTTTGGTCATCCTGAAAACAGGGAATGATATTTTGATTTGATAAGAACCATTTAGTATTCTTCGTACTCCCATTAGCGCTTGTACCGTGAAGGCACATAATTCCGCGCAGTATAAAATTCCCCGCACTCTGAGCTATTTGTCAAATTGCAGAAGAAGGCTTGTTAAAATAATTGAGCATGTAATGCACATATACTGCTTATACCATACCGACAGAGAGAATTTTTTTTTCTAGTGGTTTATACACCTGCAAAATAATAAAATAGAACGCTCGTCCTTGTGGCCGCCATGTTTGCATATTTACTTAGCAATTGGGTTAAGACCATAATGTAGACAGTATAACTAATTTGAAGTCATACGGTTGATTTTCATTTTCAAACTTAAAAGAGTGTGTTAAATAACAATTCAAAAATAAAAAGAGTGTTAAATAACAATTCATAAGACCAAAATGGTCAGCCCACTTGAAAATAGGTATTATCGGCTGAAATTATAGTGCGCGGAAAAAGGTGCACTAAATTTAGGCGAATCTAATTCCGGTCATATATATATATATATATATATATGTATATATATATATATATATATATATATATATATATATATATATATATATATATATATATATATATATATATATATATATATATATATATATATATATATATATATATATATATATATATATATATATATATATATATATATATATATATATATATATATATATATATATATATATATATATATATATATATTCTGAGCTTTCTGGAATTAATAATACAGATAAGACAGTAATCCGCCCAGTATCCAAGGAAAGAAATTTTTCTCTCATTGGTAATCTGCGATTTTAAAGCAACGTTTCAATACGTGGTCAGATAAACAAAAAGTTACAAATCGAACAAATTATGGATGTTCCATTCTGAGTTGATATCAACTTAATATGATTTGATTACATAACCTGCTGAATCGACAACATCTCAAAAATCGTCTTTGATAAAAGTTTTCACAAATCAGTAAACGTAAATTCCAAGACAATACGAATGGATTGCGACTAGTCAATCAGTAATATTTTTATGAGGATACAATGAAGAAAGAATTGTCGAAATAAATTTACAAGCAAAAACAGAAGTGAGATTGATTAAAAAGCGGGTTAAAGAAGAACAGATAAAAACGTGTAAGTAAAAAACCTTTCCACAAAGAACAGAAAGGAACGGAACTGCAGTGTAAAAACCAATCCAATCTAAAGCTAATTATGTAAATTTAATTTATTAATCAACAATGCGTACACATAGCAAAAAACAACCAAAACAATAGGTTCTTTACAGTGGTTAAATGGAAATGATCTTCATCGCGGATACAGAAAATTACCTTATTCAAACGTTATCCTAAAATTGAGTAAAAATTCAATCGCTCGGAATTTTAATCAATGCAATATATGATGTGCAGAATTTAGCACAACACATCTTGCAATTTTTGTATAATTTTGTTAAAACTCTTTTGTTATTATAATTTTTCATGGAAACATGATGAAATTGCTAGCCAGTGGGACCAATTGCATAACTTTATCAATTTTGATTGATTTTTCATAAAGAATTTAGGTTTACTTATGCCTTAGCTGCGCGGAATTATGTGCCTGAACGGTACATGTTGAATATTATTCAAAAGTTTCAGCATTTATAGTTGTACCGCTTTGATTTTGAAAAGTGTGGCAAGTGACCCCGTTGGCGGCATATTGAATATGAGATACAAATTAAAGGCAGTAGTGTACAACTTGTCTAGATATATGTATTTCTCAGATGTTAATATAATTATGCATTTTTTTCAATTTTACTTTAAATCCTTTGTTGCAAACCTTGCATTTTTTTCGTTCATTTTTTATGTTCCCATTTATTTTTGATCATTTCAGCTTTGAATTTTGCATTTGCCTATTTTCTTTGTTTCATAATAAATTGGAATTTTGGATTAAAATAAGCTTTTCTATTCTGCATTCAAAAATAAATGCAGCTTTAAATCTTAGAAAATCTTAAGCACGTTATTTCATTTTATTGCCAAATCAATTGCGTTGAAAACAAACCTTGCAAACAAGAAAAAAGTTTGACACCGATCCATAATATCGAAAGTATCGATACTTTTCAGCCGACAATCAGTATCGAAATAATTCAAAGTATCATGATACTAAAGTATCGATACTTACCTCTGGCTCATAAGAAAGAAGTAGCTGGGTTCACAGGCCTACATCATTGACTATATTGTCCCCTACTCCGAAAACACGGTAAAAGTGATAAAAATCTACCAAAACTGTTCCATCTGTTTTCATAAATTTATCTTGTTCTCTGGTCACTAATATAACATCACGCTTTGAAATTTTAGGGCCCATATACCAACAATACCAGCAAAATCAAACTAAGTCTGGAACTGCAGTTATCAGATCAAATGGCAGTCCTGATATTGAACACTGAAGAAGACTATAAGTAATAGTTGAAATACTAGTATCTGATTTATAGTGAAAAGCAACAGTTTTTCATTATTATATCGATAATGGAATTAAACGGAAGACATCTGTCTCAACAAGTTTAAGAAAACAGGTTTTAACATTCATTCCGATCTTAAAAACTGTACACTAGAATCATATACAAAATTTTAGAGTTCTTTCTGAATGTTGTGGCAAACATTAGTCCAGCCGTTCATTAGAAACATAAATTAGAATAGGACGCACACACATTCAGATATTGTCTCAATTCGTCGATCTGCGTCGAATAATATATAAGACTCGATCTTTCATGCCTAGGAAAAAACCTTCAGAGTTTAAGCGACATGCTTCCAATCAATGCAACTGGATTGGAGAAGTTCGAGCAATCATGGAAAAATATGTCGTTATTTCTTAGAGAGAAGTTTTTCCAATAAATTAAATTATTTTTCAAACACGAAAAAATCCATCGCATCTGAAAATCATTTTTTATTTTTCCTAAAATCCTGCATTTCGCGAAGGTATGACCCACATGATCAATATTGATAAGGCATAGCATTAAATTGAACAAGTTTCAAAGTCACCCACCCCTGTCTGCTTCATCGAATCGATTTCACTGCTTCTAGAACTAGTCGTAACACTATCTAGTTCGAATACGAAAACAGTGAAAAAAAGGAAAGTGGGACGATGAGCGAAAACTAGTAGTATTCGCAAAAACGATGTGGTTGGATTTGTTTGGTTAATTCATAAAAATCGATCAGGATATATACAACAATGACTATTTAAGCTCAATGATTAAACAAATACTTACCCCTTTTGTGTTAATTTCCACCACCAATAGGTATTCACTTAACTAGTCACGAAAAGTAAACACACAAGGAGTGATTGGTATAAGAAAATCCCGGAGAAATTTAATTGTTAGGTTGTGCCGAGAGAATATAGCAACCATTAGTTTTGTGGCAAAGAAAAATGTTGCATTCGTTGAGCTCAAATTTGTGAGGTAGACACAAAACAAGCAGGCAGAAAAAGCAAACCTATATAACGGTCGCTGTACCGAGCGAAGATACATAACAGAAGTGCTCGTACGACGGCTACAGCAATAAATAAGAACGCCACAAGCATGCCATGTACATAAGCCAAGTTATTTTTGTTTATAACAAAACGGATTTTCATTCACTCAAACTTCCGAGCAAATTCAAAATGGAACATTTTTCCAAACGCTTTAGGGTATTTAATTTGCAAATTGACACCCAATCGTTTAATTGAATGGACTCTCAACGAATTGCATAATTTGTGCTGTGGTTGTGTGGAACTGGCAATCGACTAGGGGCTATAAATAAAACCATAACAAAAAATGTGATAAGAATGTCTGCCCGTGCCGTTACGACGAGGCCACGTCAATGATGTTGACGGCGACTCATGACGAATGTGGAAAGTAAGAGCGCCCACTCGGTAACAGGAATAGTTTAAGGCCCCGCCATCGCAACGCAGTGATTTGTCGGCCAAGCAAATTGGATTATTTTCCTTTCGAAAGGGTGGTTTTCCGACTATTTTCTGTACTGCCGTTTTACTGCTGGAGTGCCAAATAAGCTTAATATTGATGGTGTTGATGGATCGCGCGTACCTACATAAGCGTGGTTCTGCTAGCAACAGCAGGCAGCAAGCGGAAAGCGTGTGCCAAACAAGGCTTGTGTATTTCAAGATACAGCTCACTAGCAGTAGTCTCCCGGAAGGCGCCTGTAAATTCAAACTTTGATCCGTCGTGCGGTGGTCCACCAGTAATTTGCAATGAAGAAGGCGATATGTATGTATATATGTTGTAAGTACACAAATGAGTTGAATAGGGAAGATTGAAATTAATCATAAAATTCTTGCTATACACCCTGACTGCTTTCATGGTAGGATGCGAAGAATTGCATATGAGTAAATCACTCGAAAATACTAAAAACAGAATAGTACTCGAAAATAGCACTCAAGCTTGACATGGCCCACGTACGAACTGATCTATGATAATCATAGACGAAAAGGGTTGCCACCCCTTCTGGGTTTGTTCCGGAGACTCCGGTTTTTGGGGGCGATCTTCGGGTTTTATATTAAGTTCCCGTTCCTGATACGATTACGGGTAATTTTATCTTTTTGTATTGAATTTACTTTTCTCTTCGGATAGTTTTTAATGGGCTGAGAGCAAAATAAGGACATTTTGAATCTCGACCGAGACTAACAAATTTTACTCATCTTTCAGTAAAATATGATGGTTGAGTGGTTTATAGAAAAGATGCACAATATTGTTTTTTCAGAAACAGCGATTTTTTTGTTCTTTTTGTTCTGAAAATGCATCTCACCGATGATATATAGGCCAATTGACGCCAAAGATATGAATAAAATGTAATAATTGATAATTTTTTTTCTATGGAAAATTTTCCATGCACGATTATGACACGCCATACTAATTTTGTCATCAATACACACCTATGACACGTGTGAGTGCGACTTTTGCTTACATTTGTAGTAAAAGCTCGCAACATAGTCAACTTATCTTCGTAATATTTTAGAGATTAATACAAAACAGATAGAAGCATCAATTGTCTTCTTTGAATTGTTTATACCATTTATAAGTTTCAAGATATTCAATCTCAAACTTTAAAAATCGTTTTTCTCGAAATGTGCAAAATGGCGCTTGTCATAAGATAGCACAACAGCGACGATATTAGTACGGGGACACCTACCTTTTACATTTCCATTGCCCTAAACGAAAGTTTTTCCTGAAGTATACAACTTAGTATAATCCATGAAGTGACTAAGAAATTTGCAGAAGATAATTTTTGATTATTTGTTTATTGATGATGATGATGATGATGATGATGATGGTCCCATCTCATACCCCCACAAAGGTGTGAGCTGAACGATTTATCTAAAAGATAATTAATATTTTGATCCATAACAAAACCAGTTAACAAAAAGAAACGGACTGGTTCAATTAGCAGACATAGCCTTTCCTTCAAAAGAACGTAACCAGATACATTTCGAATATTCCGCCAACAACCAGGGTCCATCAAGAAAATTTCCATTCCGGGAAGATACTTGATAGAATCGGAAATTGAACCCAATAGCTTCCATTTCTGATAATTCTCTGTAAGACTCCTCCCGCCTGACCAAGACATCGATACTACCCCCTGCTAAGGTGAGAAGTGATGAACCTAGTGGCAGTGCAGAGTCCAGTCGAGTTATATCATCCACATCAGGCCCCTTTATTGAAAGTTGCCTACCACTAACCCAAGGCAATCCAGGGATATTCCTTTCCGGGAATACCCCTGGATTGATCAGGAATTGAACCCGATATCTTTTTATATCAGAAGAAGTCACCAAGCCCCACACTCAACGAACCAACTCCGTTATTGCCACTATCGCAGCAATAACCGAGATTAACTCTATTTTCGAGCAAAGCCAACATAACTCCATCATCAAATCAGACCCTGATCACAAAAAAAGTCTAAAAGCTTCGATTCAACCCGATGAGCTCTCAGTACTGGTTACCATGTTCGATTTCAAGTTAGTCTCTATCTGTTTAGAGCGCGCGTGGCACAGACTTTTGTAGACATCTCATTATTTTTAATAACTTTAATAAACAAGTAACAAAAATCCATCATCATCATAGCGAATATAATAACTTAGTGTGACTAAATGCAAATATTAGGAGTGAAAAAAATACAATCTTCGTGGTATTACATAGTTATTCAAATAACTCCAAAATATAAAAAGCCAAAAAATCTGCTGATTTTACGTGTGAAATACATAGTGTTTTGAACTCCGCCAATGTTGCTGCACGTTTAATATGTCTAGCAATCGAATTGCAAAAACTTATTCCTTTGTACAACAAGGAGTTCTGTGATCTACTAAATAAAAAGTTTGGTGTTCTTGCATCCGACGCGTTTCTAGTGTTGTACCTATGCACATCACTTCCTCTTTCAATTCGATCACACAAATATCGAGGAAGCATTCCATTAATAATTTTAAAAATGAACACCATTGTTAAGTAATAAATTCTTTGCTTCACAGAGAGCCATTGTAATGCGCTTAGCATGAAACTAGAGGAAGTGTATCTGTTACATTTTAAAATTAATCACATGATTCTATTTTGCAATCGCTGTAACCTCAATATTTGTGTTTGATTGGCAAGAAACAAAATGGATGGGCAGAAGTCAATATGTGGTGAAACAATAGATTTATATAATAAAATTTTACTACTAATTGTTAAATCATTTTTCAGACGACACAATATACCATACTTTTTAGCAATCTTTTTGATGACATTGTCGATGTGAGCCTTAAAGGTTACCTTGTCATCAATGATTATTCCAAGATATTTTAATTCACTAACGCGATCAATAGTCTCACCATTTATTTCAACGTTAACGTCAGGCCTAGTATTAGCCGAAGAGATAATCATGTATTTAGTTTTAGCAACATTTAACTTTAATTGTTTAAATTTTAACCAACGAGCAAGGGAATGCAAATCTTCGTTCGAATGCGCCACGGCTTCATCTATATCCTTAGCTGCAATGAACAGAACAGTGTCGTCAGCAAACAAATTTAAGTCACAAAATCGTAAAACTCGCCTCATGTCATTTATATACGTAATAAATAAAATAGGACCTAAGACACTACCTTGCGGCACTCCAAGAGGATTGCCGAGAGGACTAGATACAAAATCGTTGAAACTAGTTTTCTGAGTTCTATCACATAAATAGTTTTCAAACCACTTATGTGCTATTGGCGATTTGCGGCAAAGCCAAAATTAGTCATGCGACACCTATGATTCAGCTCATGAACTGGCAAAGTGATACAGTTTGCTTTTTTTCACCCGTAAGTGAGTCGTAGCTTACAACAAAATCCTCATTATCTTCTCGGAAAAAGTTTACCACTGCCAAAATATGAATGAAACGAGTAAGAAATTTAGTTTTATTTGCAATTATTCTGAAATTACAGCCATTTGCAACTATTTCACTCATACATTTCTTCGAAATGTAAACGGGGTATTATTGTGGTTATAAAAAATCGTTCCATAAATAAAGTTCCAACTCGAAACCGAGACCCAATCAGTACCAATGTCAAACTCCTTCATATTTTGAACTACGTAGGAGATTCAGTGAAGACTATCGGAGAGAAGGATCGGCTGTGCATGATACAAAGCTGACACTTTCCTATTAGCCGGATATATTCTTTCCTCGCCTGATCTGGAGAGTTTCATGAATTTACACCATCTCATGAGGGTTTAGCTTAGCTTAGGACGAACGGGAAATGGTGTTGCGGCGGCTACGGTGCTCAACAAATTACATTTCGAAACAGCGCGCATATAGCTCTGCGAATAATATTAGAAACCACTATGTTTTACACTCTTTTCGCAAGATGTTTACTCATCATCTTATAAAATGATGGTTTTCCTTCATTTTCATAAACAATTATCAACAAATTGATCGGTAATTTGGTGTTTAAAAGTCATTTTTTACCAATGTTTACAGAAAATATATGCACTATGACAGAACAGAATCAAATCAGTAACACTTTCCTTCCAGCGCTATCTGCGAGCGGTTTCAACGTAGAATCGCCAATCCCTCCGATACCAAATCGCTCTAAAGTTTTCAAAAGTAAAGGTCTCGAAATTGTCTCAAAAGCGCGTTTCAGATCCAAAAATACAGCAAAAATAGTCTCTTTAACCTCGATTTTCTCTTTCCATTTTGCTACCACTAGATTCAAAGCGGTTTCGTGTCCCTCTCGGTATCCCGATTGCTCCGGAATTAGCAAATTATTATTATTCAAATAACTCATCAGCTGGCCCTTAACAACAAGTTCTAAAATTTTCTCTAATATGTGCAACATGTTAATGGGGCGGTACTCTTCGGCTTTATCCGTCCCAGTAACTTTGGGAATAGGAATCACAAGTGATTCCTTCCAAACTGTCGGCACGTGCCCAGTTTGTAGCGATTCATTTACAAGGTCCAGCAGATCGTGTCCGATGACATGAAAGCAATCCTGTATCACTTTTGCGTTGACATTATCGATACCAGCCGATTTTCCCAAAGAAAAACAAATATCTTTCAATTGTTCAAAAGTGATTGGGTGAAATCCATCAAATCTACAGTTAATATTAATCGGCTGTGTTATTTCCACAGGTTCACTGACCAGCTCAATACTTTGATTGATCACACTGATAATATAAATTCGTAAATATAATTAAATCGATCATACAATACACGAATTCATTCGTCGTTTTCTGCAACGAAGTATTTTCGTGCATTCTAAATAGTAGGTTTCGTTCATTTCATGAACAAGAATGGCCGCTTGATGAACGAAATCTTTCGTAAATTTTACACGTTTGATGTATACTGCACGAATGTTATCGTTGATAACGACATTATTTTTCGTGAATGAAACAAAATGTTTTGTTTATTTTAATAAACGTGTGTGTATATTACGAACGATTTCGTTGGTCGCACGAATTAATTTTGTTTATCTTAGCAAAGTGTTCGTATTTATTATCCTCTTATTGTTTTCAGTCGATCTTTTGGGATCGATGTTTGACAACAATGATTTTTTCAACTAAGTAAAAGGATCGATCTGGCAAAATCGATTTTATTTCAACCTGCTCCCTTGTTTTGAGGACTAAAAAGATTGTGGTGTGAAGTAATGGCCGCTTGATGAACGAAAGTTTTCGTAAATTTTACATATTTAGTGTACATTACATGAATGTTATTGTTGAAAAGGGCTATATTTTTCGGGAATGAAAAGAAATGTTTCGTTTATTTTAATAAACGCTTGTGTAAATTACAAACGATTTCGTTGGCCGCACGAATTCATTTTGTACATCTTAGAAAAGTTTTCGTATTATTAGCCTCTTATTGTTTTCAGTCGATCATTTGGGATCGATGTTTGACAACATCGATTTTTTTTATTTAAAAAAATAGATGTGGCCAAATCGATTTTACTATGTTACAAAGAAATGGCCGCTTGATGAAAGAAAATTTTCGTGAATTTTACTTATTTAGGTTAGATTGCACGAATGTAATCGTTGATAACGACATTATTTTTCGTGAACGAAACAAAATGTTTCGTGTATTTTAATAAACGTTTATGTATATTACAAACGATTTCGCATGTCGGATTCGATCTTTTAGGATCAATGTTTGACAATACCGATTTTTTATTAATTAAAAAGATCGATCTGGCAAATTCGATTCTATTTCAACCTGCTCATCACTATTGAGTACTAGAAAGATTGTGGTGTGAAGAAATGGACGCTTGATGAACAAAAGTTTTATTAACTTTTACTTATCTAGTGTACATGGCATGAATGTTATCGTTGATAACGACATTATTTTTCGTGATTGAAATGAAATCATTCGTTTATTTCAATAAATGTTTGTGCATATTACGAACGACTTCGTTGGTCGCACGAATTCATTTCGTTCATCTTAGAAAAGTTTTCGTATTTATTATCTTCTTATTTTTTTATTCGATCTTTTGGAATCGATGTTTGACAACACCGATTTTTTTTAGTTAAAAACAGATCTGGCAAAATCGATTTTATTATGATATGGCAGAGAAAAACTCAAAATTATTCATACAAAACCATCGAGCAGTTTGCGATGGCTCAACTGAATACGTACTGCTTCGGATTCTGGATCAACTAGAAGCGGAAGAGGTTTAGAAAATCTTCTTGAAACCGGCGGACACGGATACGGCTACTAAATAGTCAGACCGAGACCGTCGTGATCATCAATAATTATATGACGTATAGCAACAATGACTCCATATTGAAGCTCTGTTGACGTTGACGGTTCGACGAATGGTGCTCGTAAATATTATAAAGATATTCGTATATAGCAGCGAACAATTTGTTTGCCGAACGAAGCTGTTTCGTAATAAGCCAACGAAAGTCGTTTCGTGGTTTTCACGAAAAACTCGTAATAAAAAATAAATGTGTTTCAATAGAACAACGAATGATTCATTATATGTACGAAAAATTCGTATATTTTATGAAAATTATCTGTACGAAACTAATGCATAGCGATTTACGAATATATTCTATCAGTGCAGTTGCACACTGTTAACGAAATAACTGTTCAATTTTTCAGCTATTATTTGCTCAGATTGTTCTTCTACCCCGTTAAAAGTTATGGACTGCGAGGAACTAGGTTTAGGTTTAATTAAATTCTTTAGGATTTTCCATAACTCTTTGCTGTTGTTTTGATGTTGGTCGATCTTCCTTTGAATGTGCTCACATTTGGTCTTTTTCAAAGCTCGTGAATAAATATTTCGCGCGTGTGTGTACCCATTCCAAAGACGTTCACTATTAGTTCTGCAAAATTTCTTGTACTTTTTATCCCTTTTACGTTTCAGGCGCAAAAGATCTAAAGAGTAGGGAAAAGAGGGTAACAGTGGAACTATGAAAACGTATTGTTTTCATAGTTCCACTGTTACCCTCTTTCCCCTACCAGCTGTTCGAGTTATTTAAATTAACATACTTTTGAGAAACTAAACTATTTGTACACTCTTTTAACACATTAGTTAGAACAGCTGCCTTGTTATCCAAATTTCCATTCAATTCCGTAAAATCCAGGCTTCTCGAAATCAGGCTTGTTTCGAATATCTTTTCCAGCACTTAATTTTAACTTTATCCTCCTCACAAATTTATTATCCTCCTCACAAATTTATCACAATTATTTGAGAGCAAGGCAAGGGCTGGAGCTGAGTTTTGTTTTAAACCTCTGCTGCCCAACCCGCCTTTTGACGGGACTCAGCAGAATGGCTGTAAAATCTACAATGCACGATTTTGTGTTGTGAACCCCACTAAAACCGCTTCAAAACATTCCCATCAATCATATAAATATGTTATCTGATTGTTGAAATCATGATATAAAACGATACTTGAGTTGAAAGTTGGAAATTTGAGGGAAATGAAAAAAAAAACTTTTTATTTTGCATGTGATAGTGCAGTTTAATTGGAAAATTATCTCACATACTTGAGTTTTCAAAAAAATAAAAATTATTGGTAAGTTACTTTACAGAGTACTTTGCTGTAGAATTGAAATTTGGTCATTTACTAACTTGAAACTACACTTATGGGCTGAAGAACTTACCCCACCAAAAGGCGGTGTTGGGCAGCTAGGCGAAAAAATGCGCATTCGAAGTACTGTAAACCTGGGTGACATTGATCACTTTTCGAAGTAATCATTGCATATTGTTAGACGCAACACATTTTTTCCAAGTTTAATATTTTACTCGAAGTACCGTAAACCGGGGTGGCATTGATCACTTTTCGGAGTAATTGCATATTTTTAGACGCAACACTTTTTTTTCAAGTTCAATATTTTTAAACCATGTACTGATTTAAGAAGAACAGGATTGGATGGTTTTACCTAAAATTGTCCGCCTACAGCTATTTTTCCAAAAATGATTTAAAGTTGATGTCTATTTTCGTATTCCGGGGTGACTTTGACAATCTGCATGTTCACCAACATTAAGTTATTGATGTCAATGTTTTTCATTCAAATGTTTGTTTAAACTGATTCTGGAAAGATACTCATTATTAAACAGATGTTAATTGGTATTATACAAAGTATTCAATGTACTGTAAAATTCGAGTAACCAAAATTCGTATAATTTGTGTCCAATTAGAATAAAAGATTCTGAAAACCTTTAAAACTGCTAAAATTGTTTTATTTCAGTGCTCTATCAATGTACAAAATGTTTCATCCATTTTAACACGTTGGAATATTGAACAATAAAAAAAAGTTGCGAGTTTTAGCTTAAAAAAATTGAAATAATTGCCAACTAGTTTCACAAAAAATTGTATTTAAAATAAACAAACTCTTAAAAGTAAATTTGGTACATCCCACTCTAAAGGAAAATAAAATCTCGCTTGTAATTTATTGCTCTTGCTCAAATCTGAGATTTATTTGTTTTATAAAAAATAGACATTTTATGAAGCTTCGTAAAAATAAGGTAAATCAAATTTCGGTTTTTTGTAGTTTTTGTCCTCAAAAACCGAACAAAATACTCAAAAAGTATAACAAACCAGTATTTTATAAGTTCAGAGTAAAAATCATTTCAAACTAAAATGATTGGGTGGACTATTCTGGTTTAATAAGCGATTTACGAAAAAAGTTTCGAGTGATCAAAGTCACCCCGATGATCAAAGTCACCCCGGTTTACGGTACTTATGACTTTAAAGTTTATGTGTTTATTTGGCACTAATTTTCTCAATTTTCGATCTATGTCAACTAAACTACTTGCAAATGATCGGCAAATTATCCAGGAATGATTTGTAGTGATCAGTAGCATCGTTGCACTAGTAGGGTTGCCACCCCTCCGGGTATGACCCGGAGACTCCGGTTTCCGTGAGCGATCTCCGGGCCTCAGGGATTTACACCAATTTCTCCGGGTTTGGTAGGAAGAATAATAATTTCAATTCCGAGAGCCATATCAAACTTCACAGTTATTTGTATAAAATGCATAAGAATACTGCAGCTTTCTCTAGATTCTATTCCCAGTTGCATTCATGAATTTCATGCCAAGTTACATCAACTCGATGATTAATGAATCATAAACATTTCAAATTATACGGAACACTTGCGGAAACTTTCCAACAATGCAGTTACATTTTTAGTCATCTACGTTTTTTGTGGACACGCTATGTTTGATTGAGGGAATTTTTGAACCCGGCTAATCGAACGTCGAAATGGAAAGATAATGATCAGTCGAGAATTGTTGATTCATATTCCTGACTGATCATTATCTTTCCATTTCGACTCGGGCATATCAGATACGATGAACTCGATTCAATAACATCATCTGGAAAATATACTGTAAAACATGTTACGAATAGTCCTCTAATATACGTTATGATAAACAATGCTTTTGTTTGTATGTTGTCTCTACAAACAGTAACAATGCTGATGCTTTATTAACATATGAACAGCGCCATGGGAGCATCAACGGTACTCCAGGTATAGAACCTTCTCATTTTTTTTATTAACAGATAACAAACACTTAAATGATACATTTACATACAGACTACAGCAAGGCAACAGATGTCTCTGATGACATAGGTAATTCCTAAGCTGATCCACCAGAAACCTTAGCTAGGTTCTTGTCTCTGTAGCAAAACTTTTCCTACCATAGTTTTTTTTCTGGGAATGGTTGGCTTATATTTTCAAGATTATTGAACAACTTTCCTATTGACATTTCCACTAGTTTTGGAAAGTATACCGAAATGAAGTGATGGATTATGCAAGAAGAATATTTATTTCGTCTAGTCGCCTGTCAACAATAACATTGTTTATATATATATATATATATATATATATATATATATATATATATATATATATATATATATATATATATATATATATATATATATATATATATATATATATATATATATATATATATATATATATATATATATATATATATATATATATATATATATATATATACATATATATATATATATATATATATATATATATATATATATATATATATATATATATATATATATATATATATATATATATATATATATATATATATATATATATATATATATATATATATATATATATATATATATATATATACACATATATATATACATATATATATATATATATATATATATATATATATATATACATATTTATATACATATATATATATATATATATATATGAGTATAGTTTTTCCCGAATAAAGCAGGAAAAGTGGGAAAACTTTGTGTTCCAATATCATCGTTTTGTAACCTGACATTGCTGCTATCGCGTGGAAAAGTATAATATTGGACAAAGTGATCAATAACGCATAATTTTACGAATCAGTTATGATTCATTATTATATGAAATCTTCTGTGCACATTTGTGACACGTCATAATATTTTATCATCAATACACACTTATGACACGTATGCGAGTGACTTTGGTTTACATTTTAAGCAGAAACTGTAAATATAGTCAACCATGGCCGTCCAGAGCCGCGTCGGGCCCCAAGGCATATATTACTGCCGAGCTATTTTAAACCTAAACCCTCTAGTTTAGTACGAAATAGTACCTCTTCAGCCATGAGAAACTCGTGAGTCCGTGGTTTCTATTAGTCTCCGGTTGACTCATATTGCCACATCCACAGATAGCGTGCCAGACAGGTGAATTTCGACAGCTTCTTATTCCATGGTATCTAAATCGGGTAAAATTGCCATAGCTACATAGGGTTGTTGAATTTGCGGGTATTCAGGAATCAGGAATCAGTAACGTCTAGCTCAAATGGTACGAATGAATAGTCTTTTCATGATTTTTCTGATGGGAAGTATTGAGGAAGTGGTAAGGTTAGGGGTAAGAAATATACCCAAGAGACTAAGCATTATTTAATGGCTTTAGATATGTACTATATTCGCATACAAAATATATTCTTTACGGCTTCATAGTTCTATAGAGATCATTAAAGCACACTTAGCATCGGAAAAGACGAAAGAATGTGCCAGAATAGAGCAAGTTCAGAAGAACCTTAATGGCTATCAGCAATGTTAACATAGAGCTGTGTTTTTTTTAATAACTTCCCTTCTTTATCGACACAGCAAAAGAAAAAAATACCTTTCGATAACGTACCCACCCTTCCTCTATTCTTTTGTTTGACATGCCGACTGTTTAAATTGACGATTTACTGGCTATAGAAATGGAATTAAATCCGCAGTCGAAAACCTCGTCTCAATTGGGTATATGCGTTTGATCACCCAAGTAACCATAAGCACTAATTTAAAACTCTAGATTGACTATAAGTTAGCATTCCTACTGCTAACTAGCCGCATACAAGTATTTTTAAGGCTTCAACGTACCTAAAATTCCAATAATCACCTAAACTCGTATGCATTTCTGTAATAAATGAAGATGCAATAAACGAAAAATCAAAATGCAAATTCTACACGATTCTTCGAAAAAAATCCAATTGCAAATCCACGTTTGTGCAATTTCAACTAAACGTCTAGGTAGAGTTTGGATTCAACCGAATATGCAAGCAAATCTTCCCACAGATCAGTCAAACGCGTATATCACATTGGGATGAGCTTTTGAACTTCGGATTGAACCCCATTTCTATAGGCACTAAATCGTCAATTTAAACAGTCGGAACGTCAAACCAAAGAAGAGCGGAAGGGTGAGTGTGTTAGCTCAACTGTTATCAAAAAAAATCATGTCAAAATACGGAGAGGTGAATAGTATTACGGAAGATACTTGGAGGAACTTCTTCCCACGACTCCGCAACGGCGTTCGTGTGGTGGGAATGCGTCCAACAAATCCTATTCCCTCTTACTTGACTTTCACCTGCACATCACCTCGAGGTGTTGAATATTCTCAACGAACACTAATCACGTACCCAGGGCAAATTCATACATGCCAGCATTGTGATCAGCCGCTACACCACGGAAAACCTTGCGCAGAGACTGCTAAGGAAATTCCACCTGCTACGACAAACCGGTATACAATCATTGTATGCTAAACCACAACCGGTTGTTAAACTAACGACAGCGGACCTTGCAGTAACATATACCAGCTCAACAGCGATCCGGCCCAGTACCATCAAACCAACTGCCATTTCAAACAGCGATGTCACAACGATTACACCAAATACATCTAAACCAACACCAGCAATAAAGAATCAAGTACCGATGACGAAGGATTTACAACAGCGACCCGTAAGTACAAGAAACTAACGCATGGAGCCCTGTCAAATAAACAAGGAAAAAAGGTATCTAAAATACACTAAAATAGTTCTTGACATCACAAAAAATACATCGTTTTTCTACGAGCATTTAAAAAATAATGGAATAATGGTCAATTCGGGAAAGATGGCGCATATGAAACGCCGTACCTTGGTCCTACACTGAAAAATAGCGAACAGTTAATGTTCAGAAATTAGCCTCACGAGGCGTGAGGCTAATTTCTGGATTTCAACGTGAAATCCACCAGATCCGTAGTTCAACAGCAATTTTTTCTTCAGGTGATCGAACAGCATCGAAATGAGCATGCTATCAAATCATAATGAGTATTACACCAAAATATAATCAATGCAATCCTCTGACATATGAACTCGACATCAGTTGATTCAGTCTGTAACGTAACTTCTATTGATAAAAGTAGGGATACAGTATGTTTTATTTCATCGTTACTATTATGCGTAGGGCATTGTGTAAATGTTTTGAAATAATTCATCTAAACATTCCAACTCGACAATATTACAGTTTGCATTTCTACTTATTATAGACCCCCCCTCCCCTCACTACGCCCTATTGCTCAACTACCTACGCTCATGAAATTGAGCTAAGACTCTTGAATAATTCATCCAAACATACCAATGTGGTAAATATAAAATATATGATGTTATTTTGGAATGCTATATGGAATATCATTGGTACACCCGCAGTGTTGGCAATAAAAATGATTTTTGGCATTTATTTCGATGTATCGAACTTTGAACAGCTATAACTTGGTTTAGAGACAATCTAAAACCATACATCCTTCGGCAAAGTTGTTCAGCATATCCTGGACTACACTTCTATCTATTTGTTGGCATACTGCAGGAAGAATTGTAGTCTGTAGAATTAAAAATACAAAAAAGTATGTTTTCCCATTCTAATTTCCATACAAATTTCAAACGCAATGCGCTACGCCGGGTCAAAACCAATCGACCCCAAATTTTGAACAGTTATTTGGGACCCCAAAAGGAACCAAAAAAGTGCTGTGCTGAAAAAACGATCATTTTGCCCCACCCTAATATCTATGTGTTGATACAATGGTCCGTACAATGAATTTATATCACTTAGGGTTATTCTTGAAAGCTTCATGCATTAACCCTTAAAAAGGCAAGGGGTCTCAGAGGCCCGACTTATTACAGTTCTCTAGTTTCAATGAACTTGTAATTTGATTGTAAAATTATTGAGCGTTTTCGGGTTTTCGATTCTCTCACTGATACACACAAGAAGCTTTTGACTTATTTGGGTCTTAGGAGCGATATTTCTTAAATTCACAATTTTAATTTGTCTTTTTGAGGGTTAACTCGTTGAAATTGGTGTTTTTATCCCAATATTGATATCTATACAAGTTGATGCGTTCACGGAAATAAGTGCCTGAATATTTAAAGAATAAACCGAAGTAACCATACTTAGATACATATCGCCCGTTGAAATATTTAGATAAATGGACTCATAATTCTATATGTCACGGTGTTTTATTGTTTTTTTTGCTTTTTTGGGAGCGGGGAAAAGCCCGCTGGAGCTGAAATCCTTTCAATCTTGCTCTTCAGCAAGCATAAAACCTCATCATCCTTTGCACCAACAGATTATAAACATCCAAATGACACATATAAACAGCGATGCCAGATATACAGACAAGTCTGTATTTTTGGATATCTTTTGGTGACTTTTGATGTCTCCTACAGACGTAGCCAGAGATCTACAGACTTTTAAATGGGTAATAGTGTTTAGTAAAATTGCATTAGAAGAACTGTTTTCGAATACGAGTGATTCCTTCACAATAGAATTCTACTTTCAATCTATTTTTAAAGTAACATTTTGGTGTAACTAGGATTTACACAACTATCTACAGACTTTTACAGACATTTTAGTTATTCTTCTACGGACATTTCAAAAAAACCATGTGGCATCGCTGCATATAAACGATTCACTATAACTAATACTACGAGTAGAATATTCACGCTTACAAACTAACACTGATATTATTATTGACATGAGACCGTATTATGGAACAATCGCTTTATAACATCTCGGGATAAGAGGAAATCAGAGACATTACATTGACGATTGAATAGACGACACATACTAGCAAATGGCTCATTATACCCGTAGTAGGGCGCTTGCAGAGCGCATATGTATTGGTGAGGCGTTGGGCAAGCAAAAATGACAGCTACATAATATGTAACGTTTAACGTTTAACGGAGTGGCGAGATTATTTTTTTTTTGATTAAATAATTCTTAATATATCGAGCAAAAATAAAAAAAAATTAATCTGCAAAAATAAGAAAAAAATATTCGAGGGGCAAGCACTAGGTTTGAGTGCAGCGTATTGAAAATACCAGTATATTTTGAATGTTATTAAAGTAGTTAACGAAAGTATTTAAATTACTTCTGTTCCATTTAATAAAGTACTTAATATAATTAAGGTCGATGAGCAAGTACTTAAACTATTTCGGGTACATAATGCGGCGGCAATTAAAATATTTTGCGTATTTAAAGTACGAATACTCTGTACTTAAAATCTTTTGTGTAATTAACGTACAATTAATTTGACAGGTGCTATTTTAATTGTGGCGGTATTTAACCCTAGAACGTTACACTTACTTTTCTTACCTTACAACGTTGCACTGAGGTACAAACGTACCCCACGGGATTGATTTCAATTTGCGCAGATCAAAATGCAAACAAAAGAAATGTATCATTTTCTTCGTTTTTTAATTGCGAAAACAGCTGTGTAGTAGAAACTAACGAAATTATTAAATCAATGATACATAAATTGGTTTATCCCAGGTCGGTAAATGCCGAATTCTCGTTTTCTCACGGCTCCAAAGATGGAGTGGGGTAAATTTGTATCCCAGTGCAACGTTCTAGGGTGAATGGAACTTAAAGTAACTAATTAAGTACGATTTTTGGCACTGCGTCGCATTGAAGATTTAGTGCTTCTGCTTGCCCCTCGAAAATATTGCCAAAGTTATGCTTCATACCCATGGAAACAACGAATATACCGTAAGATTTTTGCCCAAAAAATGTTTCTTATTTCTTATTTGTGAAATATCTTGTACGTCGAAAGTTCGTACATACAAGAAAGTTTCAAGGTATTGTGAGGTTTTAATGCCTATACAACCTAATCCATGGTTTTAAATATGTTGAATTTGACTTTTTTAACATGGAGAGTCGGGTACAATTTGTAAAATGTGATTTGTAAAAAAAATTAAGTTTTATTTTTATAGGTGAACCAATATTATAACTGAAGCCTGAGTGTCGCTATATTCCACAACGGTTTCTTACGATTACATGGTTGGATTTGCGAAATTTGCTTTGATACCAAGTCAGCCTACTTCAGTCCATTTAGTATTGTAGATTGCAAATATAACTGAACAAAGCTGTTCTGGACAATTACTCCCTTGCGAAAAGTGACCACCCATTACGTTTGTCTCTTTTGCAACCATAAACTGTACACGTTCCAAACACGGGTTTATATGTACAAATGTTAAAATAATCCTTTTCGTTTATTGCCATATAATCACAGATTATAATTATGAAAGTGGTTGGATTTATTTTTGAGGAAAATATTATTTTGGTCAAACTTTTATCTTGCTGCATAGAATGTCAACATGCAATGTGCGCCCAACAGATGCTTTGACTGTATGTGTAGCAAGAGCCCTATTGGTTCTGGCATTAGGTATTTTTAAAAAGGGATGAAATCGAAGACTATGAGGTTGAATATTGAAGTCCACATATTGTAGGAGATTTGAGCAATCAATTCGTGATTGTAGCAGATAAGCAATAAAAACAGTTTTGGAGACATCTTGTCGAACGAACAGCAAGTCGAGAATGATAAGTTGGCAGCGGTCCTGATATGGCTTAAACCAATTTTATCAATTCTCTAAACTAAAAAGAATTTTTGAATTTTACTGAACGTGATGAATTTGGCACCACTTGCATCTGGTATACTCAACCTTCACAAAACGATGCATAACGCAGGGCAGATTTTTGGAACAACTTGTTTACTCATTCATTCCTTCGTTATGCAAATTTGTAACATTATGACAGATTGGCTAAGCGCGGTATTTCATGAAGCGCGGCCGTTCCTTTCGATCAGGAAAGGCAGCGTGGAATTTTGGGGAAATGTGCTAATAAAAAACACTTTGTGTTTCAATCGAACGACTGGTCACACGTGATATCCCGTCCGAGCAGAAGTTCTGTTTATTCCGATAAGACAGTGAAACTGAAACTTGTCTTGGCTAGCAGGCCTATGCGAAAGCACTATATTTTTTTGGTAAAGCCAGTCTTTGCACTTGAAGGGCACAAATCCTTACTTATTACTCTATTCCGACAAAAGTTAGTGTCGGTTTCTGATGAGACGAAGTCGAAACGCACCCAAGTAATAAGTCAGGATTTGTGTCCTTCAAGTGCAAAGACTGGTTTTACCAAAAAAATTGTCCTAGTGGGAAATTTTGGTGTCTATCCATTTTTTCTCCTTAGGGTGAAATATAGCGTAGTGCTTGTAGTCATATTTAATTATCGTGCGTTTGCGGGAGAAAGGGATAACGGAACATTTTGAGGGATTCAATACCATCCTCTTAACGTTGCACCGATTTCAAAAAATATCCAACTGTGTCTGCAAAAAAAAACTAGTATCTTCAGGATGCTTGTTTAGATTAAATAATTTGATGTCGTTGACGAATGACAACATACAGCATTCAAATGTAAAGTTTAAATCATTTAGATAGAGTAAAAATATGAAGGGTCCAACATGGGTTCCCTGAGGGACCCCAAAGGCCACTTCGAATGGCATGGTTGTGCAGTCTCCAATTTTGCAGTCATGTCACGACCAGTCAGATATGACTGGGTCCAAACCAGAAGAGAACCATTGAATCCAAGCCTATCGAACATGGCAATGGTTATCTGGTGATTTATGTTATCGAAAGCAGCGGAGAAATCGGTATATATGCTGTCAACCTGAAGTCGTGCTTGTAAGAACTTGATGATAAAAGATGTGTAACAAACAAGATTTGTTGAAGTTGATCGTTTGGGCATAAAACCATGCTGGGTAACAGATATGTATCTAAAGCAGTTGTGAGTGATAAATTGGAGCACAATAATTTCAAATAGCTTAGATACTGCACATAAAAGGCATTTGTACTCTTTTTTAAAAACGAGAAAAATGTAAGAATGTTTCCATGAATCAGGAAAATTCCCGAACGCAAACAGGTATTATTGACAATGGTACAAGGAGACTGCTTATGCTTTTCTTCAGCACAATATATAGAATTGAATTGGGTCCGGCGCTCGACGATGACTTCAATTCAGAACATGCAGTGTTGACAATGGCAGTTGTGATGATGGGAAGGGGCCCGATGAGAAAATGGGGTGGAATATTTCTGGTTGCAACTAAAATTTGATGGCTAGTCAAAGTTTCTTTGGTAAACATACTACTGAAATGTTTACGGAATAGGCTACATATTCCGGTTAAGATTGATGCATACGAACCATAAAGTGACATCTGATCTGGGTAATGCGGATTTCCTCTGCTCGTTACCGTGATTTCAAAACAATTTTGGGTTTATTTTAAGACTATTCGGAATGCGACATTACTAAGCATAGTGAAGTGCCTTTTCTATCGCTTGTAACGATTGTTGAGGTGTACGTAATATGACCTCAGATGGAGGGTGGGATGCTTCGACAATTTTCTGAGTCTGCTCGGTCAGCATTCATATTGTTTTAAAGTTGGGTTGGACCAAGGTGGATACATGGGTTCACGGCGCGTCTTTTTAGGAATGAACTGAACAATTGCATAAAATACAATATCACGGTGTCTATGGTAGAAAAAATTTAGACAAAAAAAATAGGAATTGCTAAAGTACTCACTAATCAAAAGCTTAGATGCTCCTCTTCCATTTGAGCATAACTTTGAATTGTTCTATCGGAGGGCCTAGAACAACTTTTTTTAACATTTTGATGATCAATTTTTTGGGCAATTTTTCAATGAGTAGGAAGTTAGATCAGTGAACAGACACTGTTAGAGGAACGAGCTTGTAATGTTAATGAAAATCTTCGTAGACCCCATTTAGCCAGTGTCGTGTTGGTAATTAGATATCTTGAAAATCGCAAAACAAAATGTTTCCTTCAATTAGTTTTTCTTCGAAAGATATTTTTGCTCGGGGATGCTATGCTAACTACTGTTACATTTATTTCAAATTTTGCATACACATTCTATGTAAAAAATATCTAGCCCCCACGTTTACTTTTTGAGATAATTTTGTGTTTAAGGGGGTGTTTACTCAAAACAGCCGAAATTTTTCGTGAAAAATAGAAATTTTTATTTAACATGAGTATAAAACTTCCATAATTGAAAATTTATCTCGAAAACTCAATGCAGGGGATAGGTATTTTTAAATAGAATGTGTATGCAAAGTTTAAAAGAAATCGTTAGTTTTTGAATGGCAGGTAACACCGCAAAACATGTTTTTTATGAGACGTTCTACAAAAAGCTTCGTCACCAAGTCGTTTGTCGATTTTTGCATGGAAAAATTACAGCATGTTATTGAAACGATACATTATAATGTAGAAAAGTTTTCATCAACTGGCTTCACGCAAAGTTCTAAAAAATCACCAAAAAGCGTTTTTTTCACGCTGAAACCGTTAACCTACCCCCCCCCCCCTCCCCTCTTCCTTCTTAAACACTATCGAAATACTCTCTCTTAAAAAAAACAGAATAACATTGGTTCACTTTTTAGTAGAAAATTGTATTTCCCGCAAAATCATTTCACGTTCTGTTTTGTAGTCAGCGAGAAAATGTTTGGAAGCAGCAATGTATTATCTGTTTTTAGGTATAGTGTATATGTTTAAAGTAGCAATTTTATTATAGGAAATATGGGAAAGTTGAAGTTTTAAAGTGCACTTGATCAAGTATTTCGATTTGATTAACCGATGAAACAAAGGATATAAATACATCAAATAATGGTCTGAGAAATCCGAAAATAATAAAATTTTGAATATGAAAAGGGTCGGAAAAGAATCCCGAGCAAAAAACTCTAATAACATAAAAACTCATCTATTTAAGTCTTTTCACAATGCGATAGATGCGAAAACTTGTAACGTTTTCTATATAGTAGTATTTTCAAGGTAAAATATAATAATATTTTGGTGTATTGATCGCAAATCCAAAGAGAAAGTATTCAAAATTTTAAGTAGAAAATAGATATAGGAAGCAGATATTAGGCTGTTATTGTTCTTATAACATATGTACTAACAAACACTGTAATAATTGAAATCAGTACATGCATAAAAATAACTTCAAGATGAAATGGAAGCTCGCTCGCGAAAAAATTCTCTAAATTTAAATATTAAACAACCCCATAACTAATTGAATTCAAACAACATAATTACATCATTATCTAAGAATTCATTTTCTGATGCCAATTATTCATCAATTTTCAAAAAAAAGTTAGTCTCTAAGATCGACGTACAAACGAGTAATGAAGTATCCATATGCATGTAACTTAGATATGGGTCATTCCACGCGAAGTGATCAAGGCACCTGTAATCTACCTTTACGGATTTGAACCAAATTTGGAAGAATTGTTCATCTAGGACCAATATGTAAAAACCCAAATTTTTGTTTCAATTGAATGACAACTCGGGTCATGGAAGCACCCCCCGTTTTGACAAATTGCCAAAACCCTTGATTTTCTTTTGATTATATCTCCTGTTCTGTTTACTCAAGAATCAAACCGTAAGATGGCTTTTGAAGAAAATTGTTCAAGGAGTCTAGAAAATTAAGATCATAAGTGTTTTTTTTTATGTAAAAATGTCTGAGGAACACGATGACATTAGAATTTTCAAAATTAAAATGTATGTCTTGAGAGAAAACTAAAAAAAAATATTCAACTGAAAAAATCGCATAGTCGGCAACACTGCCGCCAAAAGTTAATATTTTTTCTAGATTCCTTGAACAATTTTCTTCAAAAGCCATCTTACGGTTTGATTCTAGAGTAAACAGAACCGGAGATATAATTAAAAGAAAATGAAGAGTTTTGGCAATTTGTCAAGACGGGGGATCCTCCCATGGCCCGAGGGGTGGTTCGATTGACCCAAAAAGTTGGGTTTTTATATATTGGCCCTAGATTAACTATTCCTCAAAATTTGGTTCAAATCCGTTAAGGTCGATTTCTAGTTTGCATTTTTTTTATCACTTCGCGTGGAATGACCCATATTTTTTCGATGAAGGTTTCTAAATGTTTCTTGCGCTTTATTTTAGGTATCAAAGTAAAATGGACGCAATTCAAATTGCCGAAACCGAGGAAAACGCGAAATGCAGTATTATCACAAATATCATTGAAGTGATTCATTAAGGATTTATATGTTGTAGATGGAGAAAATGTAGACATTTTCAGTTTGTTTACACAATATTACAAAAGCTTTGTACATTATAGTGTATCATTTCAATAACATGCTGTAATTTTTCTATGCAAAAATATCGACAAACGACTTGGTGACGAAGCCTTTTATAGAACATCTCTGGAAAAAAAACTTGTTTTATCCACCTAGTGGTGCAATTGTGCCTTTCTCATTTATCTAAACTATGATTCCTTAGCTGTTTTTTTCTTTTTTTATTAATGACTTACAGTGAATCATTCTTTTTACTTTTTATATTGTAACGATATTAAATTGCCTATTCCACGCTTTTCTAAACTTTCTTCCTTCTCGCTCTTCCTTGGGTGTTACAGCTATTAATATTGAAAAATATTTCAAACCTTCCAGTCCCTTGCTAATTAGCTGGGATTGTCCAATATAATTGTGAAAATATCTATTACATTCGTATACGTAGCATGTATCCCTCTACTACCACGAAAGTTGACGCCGAGTCACTTTAAACAAAAAAACCTGTTTTAATCCACCTAGCGGTGCAATTGTGCCTTTCTCATTTCTCTAAACTATGGCACGGAGGCTTTTTATGTTCAACATAATTGTGGAAATGTCCATTACATTCTTAGTACACTTTGCACTTATACACAATGGCATGCCAGCCACGAACTTGATGAGCTACGTGTCGACGGTGAAACACTTGAAACAAAAAAATATCATACTCCATTAGCCTAATCAGCATTAGATCAATGTTATTTGCTTGCTAACTCATTTTGTCATGCGGGGATGGGTATGTGAGGAGGGCGAAAGTCCCATGAACGAACGACTCCCCAGTTTAAATTGGTATGCTTTGTAATACAGTGGTGGTTTAAAGATGATGGGGTTGAAAGGGAGGGGTATGAGGTGGTGGTCTGAGGGGTGATTTAAGGAGATTTTTAAAGGAGGGGAGTGAACAGTAGAGGGGGAGTGTAACCCCTCTCCGTAAACCATCAACTACGCCCCTGTTAAAATCCAGAAACCTTAAGCGAGTCGAAAAAAAATGAGTGACATTATTTGACACATACGCACATACATACACACACACATACACACACACATACACACATACACACACACAAACATACACACATACACACACATACAGACTTTTTCCGATCTCGACGAACTGAGTCGAATGGGATATGACACTCGGCCCTCCGGGCCGGGATTAGGTTGACGTTTTTCAGAGTGATTGCATAACCTTTCTATATGAGAAAGGCAAAAATATAATATTTAACTGACTTTATCAGCCTGAGTTCAATGTTATATTCATGTAATCAGATTATGAAATGTCGGTGGAATGGGTTTGGAAGTGGAGGGGGTGGGGTTTAGTTGCTTGAGAATGGAGGATGCTTCAGAAACCCTTCATCTTATTTCGGTATACGGGGTGAAGGAAAAGAATGCAGGTATGAGGGTGGTCCAGGGGGGAGGATGATGAAGGGGAAAGGTGTAAGGGGGGGGGGGCGTTGCTACATCCAACTGCATATTATATCTTCCATTTGAGACTTGGTTTGAGAAAATCGGTCCAGTCATCACCTAAGAATCGATGTAACTTAAATTGTGGAATATGCCCAAAATCCAGAACTTCCGGAATTGTCGATAGTGATCAATATATTTAAATTTTTTTGATTAGCATCAGTGATCTAGACCTGCGAGTCGAAGTAATTTGGTGACCATTTCAATATATTTTTAACCTATGAGGTATTACGATTGTAACGGTTTATATGGGAAATTCCAGTATGACCTTACTAACTAACCTATACCTCTGGAACCAAGAGTCAGAATTGAATGAAATTCAGCAACAGTCAATGATATTACTGTATCTTTCATTTGAAATCAAGTTTGTAAAAATTGGTAGAGAATTCACTGGGAAAGAACCGTTATAGGTGACCAATGAGGTCAAAGCTACTTTGATTGGTCATTAGTGATCTAGACCTGCAAATCTACTATCAACTAAAAATTCAATAGCAGCCTATTATACTGAGCGTTATACCCTTAACTTGAAGCTAAGTTTGTGAAAATCGGTTCAGCCATCTCGGAGAAAATTGTGTGAGTTTAAATGACACACACGCACATACACACACATCCATTTTCCGATCTCGACGAACTGAGTCGAATAGTATAAGACACTAGGCCCTCCGAGCCTCGGTTGAAAAGTCGATTTTTGCAGTGATTGCACAGCATTTCTTTATATGAGAAAGGCAAAACGCGATTTGCGGTGTTAAGGTGGATGTACCAATAGTCGCATACTTAAGGAAGACTTGCTAAAAAATCGATGAATAGACCTATGGGCAATGTTAATACTTTAAACAAAAGCTTTCAATCCCTACTTCATAGGAAAAATTTAAAGATGGCTTAATAACCAATTAAGTATTCAAAACCGCTTGTACCACTATAGGAACACATGTGCCAATAGTGGTGCAATCGCTAATTTCGGTTCCTATTGTTCCAAATCCCACTGATTTCTTATGGGACTTGCAACTATAGGTACATTAGATCAATTATAGGTGCAAGAAAATCATTTTTTTCAATAGTTATTTGAACAAATTTCAAGGATAACAGTTTTATTGTCGCATAACTTTAGTGCGATGAATCGATAAAAAATATTTGTTGATGGATGGTACCTTAGTTAGGCGTACAACCCACTACTGCAACCACCCTGTATGCCATTCGAAAACTACTTAACCGATTTCTTTCAAACTTTGCATACACATTCTATGTTAAAAATACCTAACCGCTACGTTGAGTTTTTGGAATATTTTTTCATTTGCTGTTTACTCATAAAAAGGCGGAATTTTTCTTGAAAAATAGTAATTTTTATTTAAAGTGAGTAAAAAATCCCCTTAATTGAAAATTTATCTCAAAAACTCAACGTAGTGGTTAGGTATTTTTTACATAGAATGTGTTGGGTAAAGTTTGAAATAAATCGGTTGAGTAGTTTTTGAATTGCAGGTAACACCGCAAATCATGATTTTCCAAAGACGTTCTACAAATAACTTCGCCACCAAGTTGTTTGTCGATATTTTTGTATAGAAAAATTATGGCGTGTTGTTGAAATGATATACTATAATGTACAAAAGCTTTGATTAATTCGCCTGAAACCCTTACCCTTCCCCCCTTAAGCAACTTTCCCGAATAAAGTTATGAAAATTATAAAGTGCTTGAAACTTTTTAATAGATTTTCAGAGCAACGTGCACTCAGTGCACTAACACAATTGACGGAAGGTTATCGAAAAGTGTCGTAAAAAGAAAATTCCAGCAATAATGATGATTTTCCTTAACGGGTGTCGAGTTTTTTTTATTTGTTCTTGGCATTAGGGTTAGCGATAATAATTTAAATGAGTGATATTACTGGGAAGTCACTGTTAGGAAAAGTCCATATCGAAGAAAAGTTTGAACTATGCACGCATGCACTTCAGAGGTAGCCTGTTATCAAGAGCTGCAATTTCTGTTCTTAAACGCTATTGAGAGTATGAACTTCAAATCGATTAAAAAAAATTCCGGTTTTTTTTGGCTCAGCACAACATATATAACCGCATTAGGAAAATTCAGTTTTCGCTACACAATGTATTGATGGAAGAATTTAGATATGTTATTAGCATTAGCAATAATTCGTTTGTATGTCTATTTTATGGGCCATTTTCCGCTTTTCTATTGATTTGGTTTAACTTTTGAGATTTTTAGCACTGATGTTGTCTTATGCTGATTTGAGCGTTTCTCTGAGTTGTGTGACCCTGAAAACCCGCTAACTTACCCCGGCCCCGGGGAAAGTTGACAGCATGTATTAATGCGCCAGAGAATAAGCAATAAAATATAAGTTGAATTACATTAAGGGAAAATATACTTTTGCATATAAAATATTTAAAAATAGTCCATAAAGAATTGTAAAACGATCCATAAAAAAGTTGTCCATGTTCCATAAAACACAACTGGAAATCCATAAAACAGTGTGAATGATCCATAAAAAAGGGCGATTCGATCCATAGATTATGTAAAATTGAACCATAAAATGGTCGCGAAAGATATTTTCATGTACATATATATTAATATTTTATGGATCAATGTCAGTTAATTTATGGCGCAAAATGTATCATTTTATGGAACATTTCCAATATTTTTATGGGGCGTTGGTTGATTTTAATTGCTCTTTTATTACTATTTTATTGCTCTTTTGCGACCACTTTATGGTTCAATTTTACATAATCTATGGATCAAATTACCCTTTTTTTATGGATCATTCACACTGTTTTAGGGATTTTCAGTTTTGTTTTAGGGTACATGAACAACTTTTTTATGGATCGTTTTTCAATTTTTTATGGATCATTTTTGTTATTTTAGCGGCGCAAACTTAGGGCTGCTATTACATTAAGGGTCCTTATGGAATGTGCTGAATGTCTTTTCAATGTAATTGTATATTACCGCCAATTGTCAATATATTTCAGTCTCAATACCCCGGCATTTTAACTTTGACGCGTATTTCTTATTCAAAAACATATTTTCGATATTTTTCAGGCGATTGGCCGGAATAATTATCCACTGCATTGACGAGATACACAAGATTTTTTTTCGTACTTTGGAGGGAATTCTAAAAATAAAAATATTTGATGACTATTTTTGCACAGTAAATAGTACCGACAACGTTCCCCGCGTGCGTCATTGCCAAATAACCCCACCACATATTTAATGAAAAACTATTTAAAAATAACTTTAATTCATGGATAGATATAATATCAATATGGATACTAAATGCACTTTTCGCGCACTATCTAATATAATCATTTGGGAGATAGATTGAAATCAAGGTTGGAAAAATTGAGAAAAACTCCTTTATCACTGAAACGATCAGAGATAAAAAGTTATATTGTTCCACAAAGGTGTAGAGGGATAAAAGTACTTTATATATTCACTTGAAAATTTTAGAATTTCTCCGCATGTTGGCGGTAGTGAGCCAAGCAATTTAAAGGGAATACTCCTATCTGTACAACGCCATTAAAAGAGATGAAGTATTTTGTTGTTCTACAATGTTGTAGAGTAGCAAAAAATACTTTCTTTTCTCATTTGAAAAATTCAAAATTCTACTATATGGTGGCGCCAGTGAACAACATTAATTCAAGCTAATACGCCTCTCTATACAATGGTAAGAGATAATGCAATGATCTGATGTTCTACGAAGTTGTAGAGTATTTGAAAGGCTGGAATGGTGCATGGGGTCTATGAAGCCAAACAAAACACTTCTAAAAAATTTCTTTTACGTCAAAGGGATACCTTTAAGTTATTTTAAAAATATACGATTTGGTAAAGCAAATCAACAGTTTACGACGTGTTAAATGAGCAGTTACTCGAGGCACTTCCTGAATGGCAAAGAGTACCCAATGAAGTGTCTCTATCATTGGGTACTCTTTGGAACACAGCCAGAAGAATTCGAAAATGAAAGGTAACGTTTGTCTAGATTCTTATACTGCGCAGAATATCATTAAGTATGCTCCCATAAGTAACGTCTTAAACGACTCACCCTTGGCATTGATGGAGTTTTCAATTAACCTCCAAGCATTCAGCAATAATGATCAGGGTCGAACAGAATCAAATTCAACTCGATGAAAAATCTTTCCGACCTTGCAAAAAGACGCTAGTTGAATTTATTCAACAGGTTTTTCTAACAGAATATTGCTGCGTGTGACAGAAGACAAGTGAAAGCTATTGGCATTTCAAAACCAGGAAACAGACCCCGATCATAACTCGTAACTCGACTGCAATTGCGAAATTGCAATTGTTGGAGAAAAATATCCTACGAAGTCTCGACAGTTAGGTTGAGGGTGACTGCGTGTTATCAGTTACCCAATTTTGTTTTCGGAGAAGAAAAGGAACAGGATTCTCAGTCATGGAGAGGATTTCGACGCAGGATAAATTTTCTTTGTACAATTACTGGAGTTTTGTGTATGGAATGACCTGATAAGATTGTACCAAAAACGATATTTTTAGTATTGAATCATCCGTTTCTTCACTTACATTATTAAATTGGTACGAATATAACATAGTTGAATACGAACCACCTTAGTTTGTAGCCATAAGATGAGTTGCTAGGTATGCCTAGAAACTAACTACGTATGCTAGTGTTTTAACGACATTTAATTATTAAGGGACTGGAAGGTGTGAAATATTTTTCAATATTAAGTGCCGAAGTACTCAAGAGAGAACAAGGAGTTGAAGAAAGAAAGTTTAGAAAAGGAGCCAGGATATTCAGGCATTGAAACGTCTACGTCCTTTAAAAAAAATGCTCTTGACTCTAAATAATATTATTGATTGTGGAAAATGTTTAGGCTTCCATACCAATGAAACGTGTAAAGGTTCGTCGGAATCTAAGAGTAGAGGTCACGATTTTAAAGATTTTTAGACCAAACTCCGTGGAATCCCTCTTTTGCAATTTTCGACAATATGAACTTAGGTTCGTTTTATGTATTATAACAATGGTTATACAATAATGGTGTCGACGAATTCAGAGGGCAGAGGAGTTTTGCTTTCATAAGAAAATCGGTTTTTTTCATGGTCGTCAAACGGTGGGATAACAAAATTCTCACAAGTTTCTATCTCATGCCTCCACGCGAGTCTAAGTCTATTGATGACATTTGGTCCTTAGACTGGCGACGACTGGGTGCTATCAGCTTTTTGTCGCTAGTAGCAGAATGAGAGGGTGCGAACAGATCTATCTACAGCCAGTATTGAAAAGCATCCTGAAAAACACTGCAGTTATTCTGTAGTGTTTTTCTTGTCAATATTAATATTTGAAGCATATTTTCATATGTCGCAAATATTAAAACGGCCAGGCCTACTGTGCAGAGTTGGGTTTGGAGATGTTTCAAAATTAGACGGCAATTAAATTATTCATTCAATGAATAATGTGATTAACGTATTGTTTTGAATCTTAAAGGAGGAAGAAACGAGGACAACCGTACCGACCGTTTCAGTTTAAAGGGGATATAATAAATCGTTGGGAGTGACTTGGCTAAGAAGGTTAATGCCACTCCTTTGGTCCTTTGGGATGGGACAGAGGTATTTACACCTTGCCCTGGATAATAAGCCTAGGTTAAAGCGCCGTTACTCGCTATGAACCTGTTGGATAAAAATTGTTAGTAAAAAGTAAGAAAGAACATTATAAGATAAAATGTACAGCTTCTAAGAAATATTGATTCGCAACAGCTGATAATCATGAATGAGGGATTTTAAAAATTTCAAATACTGTACGATACAATCTGCCAATGTTTGATTAACAGACACCTTTCTATAGCGTTACTGTAATTATATAAGTTTAGAGAACGTAGATAACAATCCATGGATTTCAATTAGGTTTTACACCAACCGACACAACCCCACAAAACGAGCCAGATGAACTTCGTTAGACAATTCCCAATGGCCCGCTTACATGAGAGTTACGTGAGTTCGAATGTAACAGATGAGCATCTGTTGCACTCGCACTCACGCAGTCGACAAAGCAAACAAATCACCGAGAATTGTCAAACATGAATTTCTTTCATCATAAGTTCATCCGTGTCGTCATCTTGTAGAACTCAATACGCAATCCTAACAGCGATGCCATGAAAAATATCGTTAACATGATTTTATGTAAAAAGCACAAAACCTGAAACACTTCATGTCATATTTATACAATTTAGTGTCCAATAATACTTATGGTTATAATAAATTATATTGGATGTCCTTCACCGTATATTTTGCTAGTCCAAAATGGTTCTCTCTTCATGTGGTAGCTCGTTTTCCGACCATCGAAAATTTTTCTTCATTATATCTTTCACACATACTTTTCGCAGGCTTCCAATTAGAGGCGGTACTAAGCCTCCCGACCGACAATTTATATCCTCTTTGGCGATAATTGATACAAAGTAAATTTCTCACTTTTCACACACGAAGCGAACCCACAAATTATGGTATTTATTTAAACACAAGCAACGATCCCGAGCAAATATTCATGGGTTCAAACACCACACAGCCCCTTCAAAAGACCTTAAACATGGTCCGTGCCAAAATTTCCAACCATTAAGACACCATAAAATAGTGTCAATAACCCATAAATACACCAACATATGGTATTTTATATGGGATCTACCGGACCATGGTAATGGTGTTTTCATGGATTGAACCCATTTCAAACACCCATGTCAAGCCCCAATAATTTCGAAGAAAAATGAAGGTCGTGAAAAAATAGCACCTGCATCGATGCTTGCTGCGATCGAACTCAATCCCGTTTTTCTCCAAACCATGTCTTCAAAGTCGGTACCATGAACATCTCAAGAACCACTCAACCGTTACTATTTTCATATAAAAACTCATTAATTTATTAAGGCTTTGACCCATCGTTTTGTATAATTTAAATTGTAAGCATTTTTTGCTCAAATGCTAACCATTTTGTTCATAACTTGAATTTTTGATGAAGGATTGGTCAAGGACTAGATAATTTAATATGCTTTAAGACCCTTTTCGAATTTTTCATTTTCAATGGACATGCGAGCGCCATTTCATGGTATCACATCGTCGCTGTTGTGCTATTTTATGACAAGCGCCATTTAGCTCATTTCGAGAAAAACGATTTTTAAAGTTTGAGATTGAATATCTTGAAAATTATAAATGGTATAAACAATTCAAAGAAGACAATCGATACTTCTATCTATTCTTTATTAATATCTCAAATATTATGAAGATCGGTTGACTATGTTGCGAGTTTTGACTATGAATGTAAACAAAAGTGGCATTCACACGTATCATAGGTATGTATAGATGACAAAATTTGTATGGCTTGTCATAATCGTGCATGGAAAATTTTCCATAGAAAAAAACATCAATTATTAACTTTTATTCATATCTTTGGTTTAATTTGGCCTATAAACAATCGGTGAGATGCATTTTAAAGGAAATGAGTCAGAAAATCTAGCAAAAATAGTTATTTTTGGCTACAGTGTTGCCAAATATGCTATATTTCAAGTTAAAAACTAAAACTACATTTTTCACACAATTCGTGTAATTTTGTTTTGAAAGTAATTATGCCATTGTGTTCTTTAGATAGTTTTACATATAAAAACATCTTATATATCAAGATACCCTGAGTTAATCCCCAGACACAGTCATTTGAAGCAAAGAATTCTAAATTTCTCATCATGTTTTTGCTATATCTCAGTAACCAAGCAGAATATCAAAATTCTGAAAACGCCACTTTTTAGAGATTTTTTAGACACGTGATGTGGCATATCTAACTCAGTTTACCCCAAAATGGCGTTTGTCATAGATAGCACAACAGCAACGATATTTTATCTATTTTTGCATTGGCAACTTCAAAGATCAGGAGACGAGTGGTGAAGGGGTTTTCGTATACAACTAGAAATTGGTTCAATACTAAAGTATGTTCTGTAATATGCAAAAAACCTCAATCCATTTCGCCTTCCCGTTTTCGAGTAAATATGGCCTGTGTTAAGCCAAGTCATTTTGAGATACAGTATGATTCCGTTTTTGGCAACAATTTTTTTTTCTGTTGCCAAAACCGGAACCGTGTCAAAAATGGAGCCTTATTTTTGAGTTTTGGATTTTCATTTTACGACTTCAAAAATGTTTCAAGGGTTTTTAATCATATGTGAAATGGAATGAAATGAAAGAAAAAAAATAAGAAAATTCAATTTTATTCATGTTTTTATCAAATTCATTTGTCGCACAGTGATCACCTTCGATACAAAAGTAGGACAAAACCTCAAAAGGGGATTGAATTTGATGAAAACACCTAAGGTGGTTTGAAAATTCAACATTTACGAATATAAAGTGCACCATATCTGACAATTCATTTAAAAAATGTTGGTTTAGTGTATTTTTAGCAGAATACATTTTTTTTTCCAATTGTTGATAATGCTAAGAGACATATTTTATAAATTATTTTGCGAACCCTGGGTAATCAAACATTACCATGCGTCTCCTTCAGACATATCATGAAAATCACCTTTTTTCATACATCGGGGCAGAAAGGAGCAAAACAAGACATTTATTTTCGAAAAGTACACTAATTTTCAAAAATCATGAACTACAAGCGATCATTCCGAACTGTTTCTAAACAAGTACAGCCGCTCTGAATAAATAATTTCAATTTAATGCACGATTTATTATTTGTTCTTCTGAAAGATTGACTGAGAAGAAAGCCTTGTATCGACTAAATTGAATGGCAAATATAAGTCCACCGAATAACCTTACTAATGAAATCAGTTCGACCCTAATCGAAATTTTATCTAAAACGATATATTCATTTAAATATCATAGGTTTGAACACAATTTTTTCCAGAATTGATTATCTATTTCACCTTTGAAGGTCTGTAAAAAAATCTATCTTTTGTTCTGTCCTCAAGACTTAATATTTTGAGAAGACTCTATTCAACCTGTTCACAAACAGAGAAAAATATTAATCCATGAAAAATCCAAAATAAAATTTTGAGGTTTTGTACGACACTGTGCGTCGTCCAGTAGAATTCTCACAATCTTCGCGCACTTCTCGAGTACAATGCCCCTCATTACGGAGGTGTAACATATCATTTAATTCTAATCGCTTTTCTTCGGTCCACTGGACGTCAAAGCTCAAACAATTCACTGCAGTGTTGATATCGCTACTGGAGCTGATATCTTTCTAAAAATTAATGAACAATTTTTCAAGAGCCACCCTACCCCAAATATTTAAAAAAAATCATAGCAAATTAACCATTATAGAAAGCTTTGTTTATTCACCAAACTAGCTTCAATTTATTTGTGTTATTATATTGTAGGGCATTGCGCAGGAAACCTTCACACATCTAAACAGACGATACTTTGAACACCCTAACCACAAGGACCCCCCCCCCCCCTAATTACATTCATTTCAAAAAATCGCCAAAAAAAACTAACAAATTTGCCAAAGACATCATGAAGCTAAAACAAACCATTTGGGAACTATCAGTTTTGTATTCCTAAATACGGGCTTTCGATATTTACTGAAAATTTAGTGCCAAGTTTTGTAGTGACGTCGCAATAATCGAATGAGAAAGAGGCTCGCAGTGTTACTAAGGTTCTATTGAAAATTTTCTCAGTTATATTAAACCTTCATTATAAGGTAGAGTTCTGGTAAAGGTTCGATTGTAAAACAGTTATTTTATTTTGTTATTGTTAATTTATTTTTTAAATGTAGAAACAGGTTTCTCAAAAAAGGCAATCAAAGTATTTCTGTATCTAATAATAATCATCCCATTTTAAGTAGGCCTAAAAATTAACATTAAACATTTTCAACGTTCTCAAAAAAAATTTCTCGTGGTCTTTGACGCAAACCAATTCTCACGTTTTTTGCAATATGATTTTTTTGAAATTAGTAAAATTGACCATTTTTCAGTCTCACATAACACGTAAACGATTGATGCATGGAATTTTTTAAGAACATTTAAAGTTGTGATTTCGTATGAGTTGACTGGAATTTTTTTGAACATTTGCTTTATGTATCCTGCAATAAGCAAAACCAATTTGATGCTTTCAATTGGAAGTGTGCTTTAGAATAAAACGTTATTAGAAGAAAATGATATTTATTGTAGTTTAAAAATACATAGCACATTGGTCCCCCCATAGTCCAATAACATAAAAAAATATATCGCGTGTTTTATCTCGTGATTATATGTTTTATTGTTTCAAACTTAATTTTAACAATAATGAATTGATTTTTTAGTATTTAGATGAATTCTTAGGGTGGTTCGCTATATACCGATAAGTTAAATAATATTGATAATTGATTGCTCGTCAGAAATTTTTTTTGTCGAACTGTAGATATCAATATTAGTATTTTGATATTCAGACTATTCAGTTCCTTTTTAAACTAGGCTTCAGATGCGCACGTCTGCGCCCAGAATACCTGGAGAATCTAAGATGTTGTATATATTTGACGAGTTAGTAAAAGACAACAAAAAGACATTTCACATTTTAGAATTATACTATTTATTAATACTTCAGATTTTGAAATTTTATAGCTTAATTATTATTTTCACAAAATTTCTTTTCGATCGGATCATAACTTGAGTAATATTAATTTATTGGAAGCTACTTTTTCAAACACATGTCAGAATGGAATATTCGATGTACGCCTCGCTCTACTTCGTACCAGAACGATGTTCTCGAATGGGAATTTTTTGAGAAAATCCATTGCGATTCATATCATATCCGTAGTTCCAATTCACAAATAAATTTGAAGTTATGAACTGTTGCTCTATTTTAAAATTATTGGTACCATAATGAGGATATTTTTTATTTATGCGAAAAGCTTTATTTTTACGGTGGCAAAAACACGTTGTATTTTTAAATTTTTTTAGGGAATCATTCACAATTAATTTTGAAATTTTGTCGTGAGCTTGCTATTATAATCACGAACAACATTCCAAAATTGAAGATTAGTCTGTGATTTGGTTCACGAGATATCATGTTCACTGGAAACGATATCAAAATATTGACGTTCAAGCACAAAAACTGCAGTTTCAAGAATTTTCAATAAAAAATCATGTTTTTTTTTGCAAGCACAACAAAAATGTACTATTTGATACTCAAAAAAATGTTAGGGCAAAAAATAATGTTAATTAAATATGAATGATTAGTGTAATAAGAAAGGCCATATCACACTGTTAGGTGGATACAATCAATTTTTTAATGTGAAATTCGGATTCAGCGACCCAAAATTTACTAAATAAATATAGTTTAGTAGCTATATTTGCATTGCACATATTTATGACACCCTCTCTTAAAGAATGGAATATTTTGAATGAAAATTTTAGCTTTGGGTTTGATACCTGCATTTAATTTCTGCACAAGCACAAGGTCAACACCTCTGGCTGCTTTTTTCCAGTATCTGGTCATTGAATTAGCACCCTTAGGCATGTTTCAATTATGTATATTTATAGAGTGTATAGATTTGAATTGGGCAGTTTGGGGAGTTCATCTTAGTCTCAAGGACGTTGACGTCATTATCCAGGTACTGCTATTGCGCATTCTTACTGTAGTAGCTACTCGCCAAATATGGCAAAAACTTGGGAGGGACCTAATTAATCACTAGATGTTTTAAGACTATCGTAGATGTAGAACTCATATGTTGTGATGAAAATCGGAGTCTTACGGCCATAACTGCAAATTTACTGCCAGATCATACACTTTTTCCGGCAAACTTGTCAACAATAATTTTATACTTCTGGGAAATTTGTGATCTTTGGCAATATAAAGCTTCTGTTCCGGAAGCTGTTTAAAATCAAATTTTCATTACCCATGCATTTATTGAATTTGTTGAGATCCTGACCATACATCTTTCAGACCCGCGATTTTGGCCATAATGTTTTGCTTTACGGTCCAGCTCGATTGCTTGATAGCCCTATACGAAAACGATGACACCGCTTCGACGACAGGTCAGGACAAACATTACATGAAATCTGTTTGTACTGCACATATAAAGGTTTGGTCATTGTGATCATCATACTCGGGTTTTCATTTCTTTTGTGGAGAATTAATTCTCTATTTTTCCATTGCGTGACAATTTATGAAAACAAATTTTTGCATTTCATTGCAAGCAAATTGCAGCCAAAAATTTACAGAACCGGTCACAAAGAGCATTATCCCGGAAAAGAAGACTCATAACGATTTTACATTCGTAGAGTTTCAAATGTTTCTAACTAGGTTTATTTTCTAAATTTTTAGAATTATGTTGGGAATTTCTTTTTAAATCAGAGTGGATCTCAACATGCGAGCTATTTCAATCTTAATAGGCCGCCTGCTATAAAGCTGCCTTGTTTTAATACCATTAATTGGTATTTTCCTGAACATCCAAAACTCAAGAATGTTTCAATGAAAAGTTTTAAAACTGAACAAAAAGCAAAACATAAATACAATCAATAAAAAAGTACTATGAACTGCTTAGTGGAAAAATTCATAAAAAATTCATTATGTGATATAAAAAGTACAAAAATATAAAAAAAAACAAAAATTGAATTTCAGTAATCAGATCAAAATATTTACGAAATATATTGTTTCTTTTTCTATCTCGGGAGGATTTGGTAATGGATTATGGTTTGTTCAACTATAGGTTTTTAAGTTTAAGTTTTTATTTTACTTTAAAACTTTGTTAACTTCATTTTATGATATCAATTTTTTAGGCACAAATCTCCGATCAACATGGGGAACGTGCCATTTGAGCCAGACGCTACTGATAGGAAAGAAATCATTTTTTTTCGTAAACCTGTGCTATTTATAGCGACTGGGTATTTCATACAAACCATGGTTGAATGCATTAAACATTTACAGGGAGCCACTTTCCAGTCAAGCTCCACACACATCTTTTCCTCGATTACATACCTCCAGTGACAGCAACGCTTTCCCCAAAAGTCAACGACGCCTTATAGGTTGTCTACTGATCACTTTAACGAGTCTCCTGCGCCCAAAACTGAATATCATTTTAAACTGTCTCTAACATTCTAGTCCATAATTATCAAACCTTATGCGCCCCTGTCGTGATCGACCTTTTCAGCGGCTTTCAGCTCACTACACTGTTCTAACCACGTATATGGCACCCCTATCCCATTTCTATTGAACTGACATAAGTCAACATCTCAGCGGGCACACAAATTATGGGCCCCACTGACAGTTCAAATTGTTCTGCTTGTTTTGCTCGAAGCTCGATCTTCACTAGTCAGACATGGTACAGTATGACTCAATGTTTAGCTGTTTGTTAAAAAGTGAATATATTGGACCGCTAATTGATGGAAAGTGTTGTTTAGGACATGTCGACGAAAAACAAAAACTTTACACCATTATGCATCAACAAATTCAACGAACTTGACTATCGCAAAGTTGTCTCGAATGAAATCGATTCTGTTAATTGTGGATCGACCTTAACGCGACGTTTTAGATCTTGGCTTTGAAATCATGGCGGCGTAGCAGATACCTGGTTCTAACATATAACCAGTGCGAGCAATAAGCTCCTAGTCTGATTTTTCTCATCTATTGCTCGTTGGCACTCCACATCGAACCAGTTTCCTCGTATGTTTTCCGATGTGCCTGCTGAACTGATCACCTTATGAACTTTTTGCTACGTTGTGATCAGGCAATCTCTTGTTGATCGTTCACCAAAACCTTTTGTGCTGAGTGACGAAGACGTTCGGCACATGAAGCGTATCGTGGCTGGGAGAAATACGGATGATCAGTACGACGATTATCAGGTAAATTTTTAAACTATCGCTCGTTAGTGAATTTTCTAATATTAGTCTTTGCAGCCCTGGATTGAGTGGTTCACATCAGAAGTAGAAAAGATGCCCATTCGTAATATTACGGATCAAAAGCGTTCATTGTTGCCAAGTAAATCGGAGAAGCTGAAAATCCATGGCCTTGTTCATGCACTCAAGATGGGTTGGATTAAAACACGTGCCAAGGTAGAAAAGCAAGCCGCTTTGAACAAAGGCCCTAAGTTCTACATGGTTTGGGACACCGATCAAGGAAGAAATGCGTCGCATTCATGATCATGTTGTCGCTCATAAGAGACCGCTTCCGGGACATGCTGAGTCCTACAATCTATAACTGGAATATTTATTTATCAATCATTTCAAGGACATTAAACAGGTTACGGGGCAAGGGCGGGGGGATTACTTCGCCACTGTCATGCTGGAACCTGCCAATCGTTCAGTATTCATTCATCAGTTCAATATTAATTCTTCAAAAAGGCTAAAGAGATTTTTGTAAACAAACCTATTTCGCTCATTATTCTGCTGCCGAGTTGAATTTCATGAAAAATACATATGAATCATCATCTTTACCCCTAGTAGAATCAATTTCAAATGTTTTCTAGGATGAAATTATAACAAATTAAGAGAAATCAGCAAAACAAAAGTTTGTTTACAAATCTTATTAGCCCTATTCAAAAATTGATATGGAGTTGTCCAAACGACGGCCACAGTTACCATTTCAAAAGAGCAAGGGGCTGATTCAGTGTGTGTTGTTCTATCCGGTGAGATCCTGCGACATATAGCAACAAGGATTCCATATTCAACCTCTATTGAAGCTCTTTTGACATTGACTGTTTGACGAATGGTGCTCGTAAATATTATTAAGTCTTTCGTAAATAACAGTGAACAATTCGTTTGCCTAATGAAGCCGTTTTGTAATAAGCCAACGAATGTCGTTTCGTGGATTTCACGAAAAACTCGTAAAAAAAATAAAAGTTTTTCAATGTAACTACGAATGAATCATAACATGTACGAAAAATTCGTGTATTTTATGAAAATTGTCAGTAAGAAACTAATTCATAGCGATTTACGAATATATTCTATCAGTGTTTACCAACTGCATTAATCATTTGCAATAAAAAGTTTATAAAAGCAAAAAAATGAAAGTCTTGTATTTTTAAGTCGGTAACCAAATCTTTACTGCAGTTACCGCTTCCTCTTATCTTGTTATCGATAGAGATTCCTGATTTTAATGAACTTGCGCCAACTAAGATAGCATGGCTTATTTAAACAAAATGAGATATGCAGTAAGTTTAATACTAAATATTTTTTTTTTAAATTCCGTAGCATTAGAGGGGGCTATAGCTCCCCCCCTTGCGCACGCCAATGCACGTATAGTGTAAAATATAGTTAACTCCTAAATGCATAACACTGTTTTAAAACAATATTGCGAAAAGCATCTCAAAATTATCACAGTAATGTATTGAAACTATGAGACAATTTTAACAATATTTGGAAAAAAATTATTTACGCCTTTGAGACTCCCATGTTTGGAAATAAAGTCAACTGTGGTGTCAATTGTTACGAAAAAATATCTAGTGCACATTTTTCAAAGACTTATTATGTACAACAAGAATGTTGCCAAAAACGGAACCCATTTGTTGCCAAAATCGGAGTGTGTGTGTACAGTATGACTCAATGTTTAGCTGTTTGTTAAAAAGTGAATATATTGGACCGCTAATTGATGGAAAGTGTTGTTTAGGACATGTCGACGAAAAACAAAAACTTTACACCATTATGCATCAACAAATTCAACGAACTTGACTATCGCAAAGTTGTCTCGAATGAAATCGATTCTGTTAATTGTGGATCGACCTTAACGCGACGTTTTAGATCTTGGCTTTGAAATCATGGCGGCGTAGCAGATACCTGGTTCTAACATATAACCAGTGCGAGCAATAAGCTCCTAGTCTGATTTTTCTCATCTATTGCTCGTTGGCACTCCACATCGAACCAGTTTCCTCGTATGTTTTCCGATGTGCCTGCTGAACTGATCACCTTATGAACTTTTTGCTACGTTGTGATCAGGCAATCTCTTGTTGATCGTTCACCAAAACCTTTTGTCCTAAAGGCAGAATTATATATCTCATGCTTTCCATGAAATAAAATATTTAAACATATATTTTTTGGTATTCACTATTAAACTAAGATTGCACTTGTAGCGTGCTATAATACTTCAATTGTTACTTGGGTAGGAACAGGCTTGAAAGTTTTCGGACTAATTTTTTATCTTCTGCTGATAGGAGTCGTGCTTAGGCAGAGTTACTATGAATTGCTTAAATTTACCATGTTTCACGGCAACAGCAGAGTCGTCCCTCTTTACCATGAGACCATAAGACCGACAGCTTTCCTATCTGAATATTCCAAATCCCTTCATAACTTTTTTTTTAAACTTTTCGCACTTAGTAATTTCTAGCTAATTTAATGTCGTTAAAATGAAAAGAAGATAGTAGTAGAATAAGTTGTTATCCAAATAAATAACATCCTTATAGTTCTTCTAAGATTATATTACTGTTAAGTTTTAGAAGAAAGTTGAAAGTTTCTCTTGTTCTCGCTTTCCATATGCCTTCACTGATAATATAAATTCGTAAATATAATGAAATCGATCATGCAATGCACGAATTCATTCGTCGTTTTCTGCAACGAAGTATTTTCGTGCATTGTAAACAGTAGGTTTCGTTCATTTCATGAACAAGAATGGCCGCGTGGTGAACTAAAGCTTTCGCAAATTTTACACATTTAATGTACACTGCACGAATGTTATCGTTGATAACGACTTTATTTTTCGTGAATGAAACGAAATGTTTTGTTAATTTGAATAAACGCTTGTGTATATTACGAACGATTTCGTTGGTGGCCTGAATTTATTTCGTTTATCTTAGTAAAGTTTTCGTAATTATTAGCCTCTTATTGTTTTCAGTCGATTTTATGGGATCGATGTTTGACAACATCGATTTTTTTTAATTTAAAATAATCGATGTGGCCAAATCGATTTTATTGTGGTACGAAGAAATGGCCGCTTAATGAACAAAAGTTTCGTGAATGAAATGAAGTGATTCGTTTATATCAATAAATGTTTATGTATATGATGAAAGATTTCGTTGGTCGCACAAATTAATTTCGCTTACCTTAGAAAAGCGAATTTCGTTTTCGTTGGCCCCTTGAATTCATTCGTTCATCTTAGGGAAGTTGTCGTATTTAATAATATTTTGACATCGCTCCGGTAGAGAAAAACTCAAACTTTCTCATACAAAACCAACGAGCAGTTCGCGATGGCTCAACTAAATCCGTATTGCTCCGGATTCTGGATCAACTGGAAGCGAAAGAGGTTCAGGAAATCGCGTGGTATGTTTGATAGTCGTTTGCACGTGCTTTCAGTAATTTTTGGTTTACCTCATTGGAATCGGAGACGGAAAATGAGAACGGTCCCAAATCGAGTCTAAAGACAACGGAATCCGCAGGTCAGGAAAGTGCCAGCGATTTTTATAAATCGGACGAGGTAAGATGCATATAGGTTGAAAGTAATGTGACTAGGCGAGCAAATTAAGCCAATTTATCCATATTTCAACGGCGTAGGTGTCTTCCCAGAAAAAAAATCGCACTTCAAGAACCAAGACGAGTATGCTGCTGGAGATACATCGGACGAGAAGGATATAAGGAACACGGTGGGAAACATTCCGATGCACTGGTACGATGAGTATAAACACGTTGGATACGATTAAGATGCAAACTGCCGGAAACTGATGCCATCGATTATTTACTGAAAAAGATGGAAGATCCGAACTTTTGGCGAACAGTTAAGAATCTACAAACTCGTCAAAATATTGTGCTGAGTGACGAAGACGTTCGGCACATGAAGCGTATCGTGGCTGGGAGAAATACGGATGATCAGTACGACGATTATCAGGTAAATTTTTAAACTATCGCTCGTTAGTGAATTTTCTAATATTAGTCTTTGCAGCCCTGGATTGAGTGGTTCACATCAGAAGTAGAAAAGATGCCCATTCGTAATATTACGGATCAAAAGCGTTCATTGTTGCCAAGTAAATCGGAGAAGCTGAAAATCCATGGCCTTGTTCATGCACTCAAGATGGGTTGGATTAAAACACGTGCCAAGGTAGAAAAGCAAGCCGCTTTGAACAAAGGCCCTAAGTTCTACATGGTTTGGGACACCGATCAAGGAAGAAATGCGTCGCATTCATGATCATGTTGTCGCTCATAAGAGACCGCTTCCGGGACATGCTGAGTCCTACAATCTATAACTGGAATATTTATTTATCAATCATTTCAAGGACATTAAACAGGTTACGGGGCAAGGGCGGGGGGATTACTTCGCCACTGTCATGCTGGAACCTGCCAATCGTTCAGTATTCATTCATCAGTTCAATATTAATTCTTCAAAAAGGCTAAAGAGATTTTTGTAAACAAACCTATTTCGCTCATTATTCTGCTGCCGAGTTGAATTTCATGAAAAATACATATGAATCATCATCTTTACCCCTAGTAGAATCAATTTCAAATGTTTTCTAGGATGAAATTATAACAAATTAAGAGAAATCAGCAAAACAAAAGTTTGTTTACAAATCTTATTAGCCCTATTCAAAAATTGATATGGAGTTGTCCAAACGACGGCCACAGTTACCATTTCAAAAGAGCAAGGGGCTGATTCAGTGTGTGTTGTTCTATCCGGTGAGATCCTGCGACATATAGCAACAAGGATTCCATATTCAACCTCTATTGAAGCTCTTTTGACATTGACTGTTTGACGAATGGTGCTCGTAAATATTATTAAGTCTTTCGTAAATAACAGTGAACAATTCGTTTGCCTAATGAAGCCGTTTTGTAATAAGCCAACGAATGTCGTTTCGTGGATTTCACGAAAAACTCGTAAAAAAAATAAAAGTTTTTCAATGTAACTACGAATGAATCATAACATGTACGAAAAATTCGTGTATTTTATGAAAATTGTCAGTAAGAAACTAATTCATAGCGATTTACGAATATATTCTATCAGTGTTTACCAACTGCATTAATCATTTGCAATAAAAAGTTTATAAAAGCAAAAAAATGAAAGTCTTGTATTTTTAAGTCGGTAACCAAATCTTTACTGCAGTTACCGCTTCCTCTTATCTTGTTATCGATAGAGATTCCTGATTTTAATGAACTTGCGCCAACTAAGATAGCATGGCTTATTTAAACAAAATGAGATATGCAGTAAGTTTAATACTAAATATTTTTTTTTTAAATTCCGTAGCATTAGAGGGGGCTATAGCTCCCCCCCCTTGCGCACGCCAATGCACGTATAGTGTAAAATATAGTTAACTCCTAAATGCATAACACTGTTTTAAAACAATATTGCGAAAAGCATCTCAAAATTATCACAGTAATGTATTGAAACTATGAGACAATTTTAACAATATTTGGAAAAAAATTATTTACGCCTTTGAGACTCCCATGTTTGGAAATAAAGTCAACTGTGGTGTCAATTGTTACGAAAAAATATCTAGTGCACATTTTTCAAAGACTTATTATGTACAACAAGAATGTTGCCAAAAACGGAACCCATTTGTTGCCAAAATCGGAGTGTGCCAACATGGGAGCATGCCAAAAATGGAACGTGCCAAAAACGGAATCTTACTGTATATGCTCAAAATACGCTATTGACATATTCCAGGGTTAGGGGACAACGTTTGCACGCATCATGCAACTGTTAACAGCTCGTCGTTTGAAAACTCCTGCGATGTACGCTCAAAAAACTTAATTGAATACTTTAAAAGTCCTAACACAACGTTAATGTTATGGGTTTGATGTTTTTCAGGTTGTTCTTTCATTCTGAGAGGTGAAGATGTCGCGTTAGGGGACAACAGCGCAAAAAAAAGATTTTCCAACCTACATTTGTATTTATCAAAAAACCTGCTCTGTCTCAAACTTTAGAGCATCTATTTGTTCTAGAAATTTGATCATCAATAGTCACAGTATTGTTCTGTATACTTAGATTTTCAAGTTTTTAGGAAATTTTTTTCACGACCGCTACGAACACTGCGTTAGGGGACAACACCAAAATAAACACAAACGGTCGCATATGAAGTGTTGTCCCCTAACGCGACTGAAGAATTTGTTGAAGCTCAAACAAAGCGATGTATATTACCTCTGAACCTGTAAATAACTCAAAATAAAGATTTGAAACGCCAAACCAGATGTATTTTTAGTTTCACCTTCATGTGTTTTATTAAGAAATCAAATTAATATGAAATGAGAACAGGACACACCGCATACCACAGTGTGGCGCGGTATAGAAGAGATTGTAGACCACAATCGCCACTTTCTAATGGATCGAAAAAGGTGGTTTCAAGTAGTTTTAGTAAGTTTATTATATTATTGACATCAGTGGCGGATCCAGGGGGAGGGTCTTGGGGGTGCGGTCCCCCCCCCCCCCCCGAAAATTTTTAACATCTTGAGAATTTTTAAAAAAGTTTCTTTATTAATTCATTCTAAGTTCAAAATCTTTGCAAACCAGATTCGATTACCAAAACTGAGTTTAATTAAATGAGGGTATTACATATGGGATCATCCATAAATGACGTAGCGTTATATGGGGGAGGAGAGAGTTTTGCATTTTGTGATGATGTGTGACAACGGGGGCGGGGGGGGGTAGGGGGTCATGTCAGGCTACGTAGCTTTTTTAAAGGGGAATAACTAACATCGTTTTTTTATTTAAAAAAGAATAGGGGGGGGGGGGGTATTTAGAGGTTTGTGACGAAATGCTACGATGGGTGAGGGTGGTGTTAAAAATTACTCAAAAAATGCTACGTCATTTATGGATGGTGCCTATTACGTATTGTGCAATGAACATTTTAAAGTCAAAATTTTAGACCCCATCCGAAATTTTTTTCTGGATCCGCTCCTGATTGACATAGGAAAATATATGAAATAAAATTAACTGTTTCTTAGAGTGACTCAAATTGTTTTATTTTGTTAACCAACTAAGTTTTTTTCATGTAAGTTTGGTGCACTGACTTTGTTTTTTGACCTTATAAAAACTTGAAAATAAAATTGACTGGTGATTAGGGCAGATAAAATACGTCATAGGGTTGTTCAATATTTATTTTCTTGTTAAGTTACAAATACAGAAATGTGACTCTGAAGCAATTCAACAAAGGAAAGACTGTCAAACGATTATACTCAGTCGAGCAGTTATTATATTTACATATTGTATATAATGTTGTCGAGAAATACTACTCGTATACGGTTGAAAAAAATTTCCAAAGAGAATATCGCACTTCCAGTTCATCCTCTGGCGTTTGCACAACTCTTTCTACTCATATATCTGCAAGATGACACTTATTAGTGAGGATTGCGGAAATTAAACAAAATGTAGCCGTTTTACGCAATTTTTGGAAAAGAAGGGTAAGATCCAGCTTTTTGAAAATTTTGGTATATTAGAGTACAAAAAAATTCGTTAAGAAATTTCACACAATTGCGGTTTTATGGCTCAGATGGCTGGCTTGTCATTGAATTATCTAAATAATAGAAAACTGGTGAATTTCGTAAAATTGTATCTTTTATTAGCGAATTCTAAGAAATGCGTATCCTCAGGATAACAATTTTAAAGGAATTTAAAGTGCTATAAAACATAAAAAAACTGCATTAAACTACGATGTTCATGTTGAAGAAAATCTTATTTGGTATTCTAATGCGTTCCATTCTATATCTTTGAAATCACTTCGAACTCTGTTCTGAAATTGTTGATATATCCTTAGACAGTTTATTTACTGATATATGTAATAAAAAACTTGATAATTTTTCGATATTATAAGGCCTCCCCCTTAATGAAACCCCCCACCCCTCCTCTCCCCGCCCCTGAGACCACCCATGAATGCATGGCTGCGGTATTGCTGAAATAGGTTGGTTATATCTTTTATGTCCATATACTGTTCTGTAGGCTCTCAAAGTAACTCTACAGAAGGATTTATCGTATTGCAACGGTAAGCGTTAGGAGACAACACTTCAGTGCACCCCTCTGAAAGAACGATTCCAAAGCTTGTTATATACAAATAGCATATTTTTAGAAAGGTATTGATGAGTACTAATAGCTTCTGAAAAGATTTCATAGATAGCGTGCTTTGCTTTTGTGAAAAATTGAAAAAAAAATGATATTTGCGTTAAGGGACAACGCAAAAATGGTCAATTTTTGCCCCCTCCCCTTTTATCCGACGATCAATTCACTGAATAAATCTGCGTTCGAAGATGAAATCTTAGTACAATATGTGAACAATAAAATGGAATTTAAGCTTATTCCAAATAAATAAAATTACAAACCGGTCGGTGTGGTACGGAAAAATCAATTCAATTATTAAAAACAAGTCATAAATGTTTTTGTTTTAAATGGTTTTCATCGACGACCGTTATAAAATTCTTTTAAAAAATTTCTATATATCTATGATTTGGGAGCCTCAAACCTACACCAACATATTTCAGAACAACTTTTACTTATATTAGCAGATTTATTTTTATGAGGTAAGCGATACAAGTGCGTGGAATGTGTCTATTGCATCCAACATCTAGTGCTAACACCCCCATGGATTTATTTTTGGGAGCACAAATAGTAAACGAAAGCAAAGAATTGTTCCTTAGGCCATATATAGTACTATAAATATATGCAATATTGCATATGTTACTGTTCCTGTTAATAGTTCGAATGTTAAGCAATCAATATCTGTCATGATTTAGCTAATGAACAACACAAACATGACACTTGGAAGCAAATTATCCATCTATGGTTCTTATTTATGCGGGTAGTTTTACGATCCAATTCTGCACCAGTGTAATAACAATAAAATATTTATATTGCATGTAGAAAATCAACGAAAACTAATGTTAATAAATGAGAAAGACAACAATCCACAGCTAGTTAGATTGAAAGGCGTTTTCAATTTTGTAAACTAGTATTATTAATTTTTTTTTCAAAAAACGCCTTTAATTCAAACAAAGAGATACTGTCAAATATATGCATTGCCTTTTTAAAGTAATCTTTGAAACTATTTTCCTCAAGAGTGCTCATATAGTCTACAAGGTCCATCACATGGGACCTTCCTTATACTCACTAATTTACGAGAGCTACTTTCTTAATCTAAGCTCCTCTGTTGCTTTAGTAATACGTGTCAATATCTAAAGAATGAGAGCTTTCGAATGTTTCTATCGACGAAAGCTTTCTGTAGCACATAACAGAACAGAACTATGAATCTGTCGAACATGACTTGTACCTACTTCACCAAGCGAAGGAAAGAGCGTTCGATGTTTAATCCGCGATGGAGCTATTTTTGTTATATACATAAACCAGTGCAGTACATAAAAGAAACGTGATATGCACACAAGCAAGGGAATCCACACACCGGCACCTGGTTCCGCGCAACGAACCAACATCGCTTGTTTTTTCATTAGTAGCAGACACATATTTCGCTTCGTTGTGCGCCGTATGAAGCACAGAGCGTGAATGCCCCCGTTGATGATGTGGAATACAATCAAAAAGTTGGAGAATAATAATAAAACTGATTTTATAATAGCGATAGCTCACGAGTAAAGGGATCACACCATTTTCATGAACTGGAAAGCGCATTCTGTAAGAGTTTATACAAGCTGGTATTTAAATATCCTTTTGTAATTTCGAATGCAACTATAATCGCAAATATAATTCTGAGTTGTCCTTACTGGGTTGAGGTACGATAAAAGAAAATTCATTCGCGGAATTAAATTGCGCAGTTCGAATCGAAAGTCGCTGTTCTTCACTTGTTGCACGCCTGAAATGTTACCCGTTCGAAATAGCTTCGTCAGCTGGCTGGTATATGCATGTACATACGTATATATCTGCTATAGACTCGTGTGCTGTATTTCAATTCGGATCAGTCAAGTACGTGTTAGGTGAAATTGTTCGTTTCTTTTGAGACGGTGATCACATTTCATTGGAGGTTTTGCAAATTTACTTACTAATCACAAGCTTCTGACCTGTGTTATAGGCAAGGAAGAGAGTTTGTATAAGCTATTAATACTAAGAGGAGCTATCCACTCTCTGGAAAAACAAAAAATCATGGAAAACCTGAAATACTCAGACAATTTTGTTTTATCTGAAAACACTAGAATCATCAGGGGATTTGATCATTCGAGGGTAATTTCTAGTGAAACTTGATTGTAACCTGCCGGATGTCCGGTGTTAATGGCCGGTTAAACGAGCAGCACCTGGTACTCAATGACCATCACGTTTTGGTAGTAGTGAACGTAGTGCACTATCGCACTTGGTAGAAGAATAAGAAGTAAACTCTTACCACATTTTGGCGTAACGACTGCTAAAATGTAGGGGAGAGTGAGGACACTTGATCCTAGGGGATATTTGATTCCCTGGCCATAACTCATAACCTATACATCAAAAGTTACCACAATATAAAAAGAAAATTAAATATTGAATCGTTTATGATGTTTTAAAAACAAATCTAATGTATGACATTTGGTTTGGAAAAGTTGTACAATATTTTAGAAAATATGTGTTGATATCCATCTCGAAGATCTTTTTACAAATTTTTAAAACGGTTGTATGAGATCGGCGAACTAAATATATATGAATATTTTCTGGTACGATTACTTTCTAAGGGGTTTGGCTAGAAAAAAAACGTTTTTCGAATAAAAAGCTTCACAACACATTCAACAAAAATAAATTTTGTTCACCTCATACAATAGGTATCTTTGATCCCTGTAACAATGGGTATACTTGATCCCTATCATCAGCTCTTTCAAGCACTTTCGAGATGAAAAGAAATACAAAAACATCATTTTCAGAAAGTGCCTGGCACTATTAATTGATCTAAAATGTTTTTTTCCGTTAACGAATTATGATATAAGTTACTGAAGGTTGGAAAAACCAGTTAAATAGCACTGATTTACCGCAAATATTTGTGTGGACTTTCTATTGTGATTAAAGTTCATCGTGCATCTAGAAAGGTAGTCTAATTAATTAATTTGTAAGAACAGGTGATTAGCTGTACATTCGTGACTATTAGTCATAGTGTACTTTGTTTCTTTAGCCCTAGTAGGCAGGGGATCAAGTTACCACACGTTTTTCCAAAAACCTCGTTTTGACATGATTTTCAAAATTGTTCATATTACTGACAGGGCATAGTATTCGGATTTACATATTATTCATAGCTACTGAATCTCTCAAGAAATGCTATTTATTTACACATATTGTTAACCCTATAACAATCTCGAACAATATTAAACTAATCACCAAAACATCAGAATTTCAATCACTGACATGGGATATTCGTATGCGTTATTATATCCGAAACTATAAGTACGTTCCAGTGTTCACGACGTCTCACAGTGGTCCAGAGCTGTGAAAGTATCAGTACCGAAGTTTCAGTACAAGAAAAGCTTTTGGCGATGACATATCAATGATTAACAGTAGAACGTTGCACTGGGGTACAAATGTACCCCATGCCTTCTTTGGAGCCGTGTGAAGACAAGAATTCGACATTTACCGACCTGGGACCGTAACCATAATTCTATTTAGAGTTCCTAGTAAGAGTAGGAAAAGGTGGTAAAGCCAGCTTGCTTATAGCCTGTGTGGAAGCAGGTGTTAAAGTTGGCGTGGGGTACATTTGTACCCCAGTGTACGGTTGCCGTTAGCGTTTCGTCAGGTTTCGAGCTGTTAGTGAAAATGTGACTCGTGACAATACCAGTTTAAATACTGGTTGGTTTACTACGTAAGTAACAATTAGTATTAAATAATCGTTTTTAAGCATTTATTCAATTAATTTAATATAATTTTGAAGTAAAAAAATCATTCTCATTTTTGCTGATAGTAACTGCTGTAATAGCCACTTTGCGTGTTACTAATGTATTACTGCTCAGAAATATTTCAATTTCGACCCCATTTCGTGGTATTTTCCAAACCCCGATTTTTAAACCTTCACTCTTCCAAATAATTGCACTTTATACCGTGAACACCTTGGTGGAATACTGAACTTGTTCGACTCGAAAATTACATAGAAGAGCTTGGAATCGCATCACTGACGGCTGCCCAAGAGTTCTTTTCAAGTAGCTCTGATTCTTGAGCCTTTACTTGTACAATTGTGACAACCGAATCGATCAAATGGGCGATTGAAAGATTTACTCCATATAAGTCTCCGGGAAAAGATGGAATCATTCCAGTTCTGCTTCAAAGAGGATATTTCAAGCATATTTTGAACTTCAAGCATATTTTGAAAAAGGTTATTACTTGTAATCTCGCAACGAGATGCATTCCATTATCGTGGCGGGAAATAACTGTAGAATGCATTCCCAAAAGTGGCCGCGTTATGAGGAGGCAAAGAGCTTTAGACCGTCAGTCTGACCTCCTTTCTTAATCGGCCACTACATTCGGAATGCAATGCAACATGTATATCAGTGGAGGAAGTCTACTACCACCCTGTTACCTAATGCTTTCTACAACATTGGAAAAGCTTTTTCACGAAAGCAATCAAGTTCAGGAGATTTTCTTGATTTTGAAGGTGCTTTTGACAACGTGTCTTTCGAATCCGTCTTGTAGCATGAGGTCATAGAGTATATTTTTTTTTATTTCGATTATAGAGGTTTTAACCTTAAGGTCATTCGCCTCTTCGGGTTAGAAAAATCTCTTATGAAAAATTACTAACCCTATGTGCGGGGTCGGGACCCGAACCCAGGTGCGCTGCGTACAAGGCAATCGATTTACCAATACGCTACGCCCACCCCCTTCATAGAGTATGTTATATATATTACGAACTGGATACACGCAATGCTTAGCAACCGACATCTGTGCAGATCGTAAATACAAGTAGAGATAAGGAAACTGATGTCCTTAAGGTGATGTGCTGTATCCATTTCTATGGAACCTCGTTGCCGATGGCTTGTTGAGGAAACTTAATGAGCTTTCGTTTCCGACATATGGTTTCGGCGATGATTATCATATGATGATGATCTCCAGTATTTGCATTAACACATTTTTAATATGATGCAACGAGACTTTAGCGTTGTTGCGTAATGGTGTCTTCATGTTGGACTATCAGTTAATCCAAATAAAACATCAATGGTGCTTTCCACGCAACGAAGGATTGCAGTTCTTTGACTTTATTGTCACAGATCAAGTACGTTTGGGTAATTCTTGTCTTAAAACTTAATTGGAATGCTCACATCGATTTCATAATCAAGGAAGCTTGCATGGCCTTCGGCCAGCGATGACTAGTGCGTTTTCGACACTTATTGGTGCTGTAGAGGCACTCTTCAACATAAAGCACTATATGTGTCTCTGAAAAATGAAGTACACCAAATTCTTTTTTTGCACGGGGGATGCGTTCCGTGCAAAAAACCGTGTAAAAAAAACCATGTTATTTCGAGAAACCGTGTAAAAAAAAATCCGTGCTATTTCGAGAAACCGTGCAAAAAAATCGTGTTATTGCGAGAAACCGTGTAAAACAATCCGTGCTATTTTGAGAAACCGTGTAAAAAAATCTGAATTTTTTTATTAACAGCTATTTGCTTATGGTATTTAACAATGAATACTGTTGGACATTTTAAATGCACAAGGGGGCTGTCAATGTGCCCAGTAGAAGATTTTTAATTTTTCGAGGTTTTTTTTAGAAAAATGTAAGTTTTTTTTATTTGTTAAAAGAAGTTATTATCCGTTGAAAAGCAATAGTTAAAATGGTAAAACGTTTCAACTATTTAGAGTTTTTGTAGATTACACTGTGCTACAGTGATTTTAAACTTTTAAAATGAACTAGTATAGCAAATGCGATACAAAGTAATGTACACACGAAATTTTGAAGCAAAAAAAACATTTTTCGGGACCTTTGCCACAACAAAATTAGCTACGTTGTCATTTTCAGCCGATTTTTGGTTTTGTAACATTTTTTGAACGAAGAAAACTAGACCTTTCGAACAGTATGCGGTCATATACAGTTTGGTAAGAAACACTTTTCGATTCTGGGACAAAATTGTAATTTTTTGCGATTTTTTCATGTAAATGGTTTTTTTTCTCATTAAAATAATTTTCATGAAAAGTAAGAAAAAAATCATTTTGATACAAAGACTCTCTTGCGCAATTGAAATGTCAGAAATTGTCAATTTTCAACGGCCTATTGATTGGCTTTTACTTAATTAAATACTCTTTCCTGAAAAGAGGCAGCATTTATTATTTTGCAATGTTGACAGACCCCTTTTTTGCATTTAAAATTTCCAAAACTGCACTTTGATTAAAAATTCTTTCCTGAAAAGTTGAAAAATTCGCTATTTTACACTTAGCGAATCTAGTTTTTTTAACGACTGCAACCTATGCCTTGGTGGATATCGGTCCGTCCCGCGAGGCAAACTTTGCGAAATCGTACGAAATGGCGACTATCTGCCAATTAAATACCGATCTTCAGGAGGACGATAAAGTTTTGTGCATGTGTGTCTCAAAAAGTGTGATGTCCTCTAATTTGTCTACTTCTAAAAAATATTCTCCTACCAGTGCCAGTGAGTCGTCTATATCTATACTAAACCAATTTAGAATTATAACCGCCTTTTGTCTTGTTCCTATTCTTTTCTTTCGTCTCCTAGGTCTGAAGCGGATCAATCGACTATTAATAAATATGATAAAAGATGCCAGCAGTATTGGCCCTTATTCGCAAATACTTTATTCATTACAACTGTGCTATATTTCTTCTCGATCTTATAACAGAATTTGAAAATCTCTGTTCTAAATAGTCGATATTGGTAGTTGTTATGATGTACAATACATTAGGAAAATATGCTAGAGTAGTGACAATATTTTTCAGTTCCACAGATACAATCTCCCTTTATTGGATACTTCAGAGTTATACGCATCTGCTCTCGGAAACCACCAGTCCTCCAAACGACTCAATCTTCTCGAACCGAATGCACATTTCAACCACTGAGCATTCAACTTGAACATATCACACCGAGGAAGCGATTTGTTATTTCCAAGAACCAACGCTCGAGTGAAACAATCAACATTCTCGTAGGTGCCAGTCCTGCACATCTTGTTGGAACCAGCTAACATATCCAAGTTCGACAGCTAGCAGAAGTTACATATATCTCCACCCAAGCAAGTGATCAATTCACTTGTAAGTAGGACCACTCATCCACAAACCAGTCATGAACACGAGAATGGATCATACCAGACGAAGGCCACAGGTCCAGCACCAACTTGTCCCATCTCAATAAAAAAATAGACTTGTGCCTGTCCCTAACTCTTTGAAAGCTCTATTTATTCAGAGATCACTAATTGGTTGATAAAAAGAAACATCAGTCGTTATCTACTCAGACCAAACAATACGTATTGCGTATCCCTGCATATTAAAATCTCCGCTATCAGTTTCTAGCTTATCAAACTGAACAAGCAAAATTAATATACTTTGTGTAGTGGCACTACCCGGGGGAACTTGGCCATATAGCAATTGCTCCATTGCCAATGCGATGTGATATATGAACCGGAATATTATTTGATGATATCTAAAAAGCATACAATCCTATAAAAACCATTGCCCAACATTATTGATTTTCAACTACCATAACTTGAATTTTGAATAACAACTCATTTCCTAAAATTGAAAAATACGCGATTTTTACACATTGGCAGATCATCCCCATTTGCATTGCAAATATCCAATGCATTTTATTTTCAGCTGCCGTTACTAAATGCCTATCAAAAATATTTTTTTTGCACGGTTTCTCAACACGGATTTTTTTTTTTTGCACGGTTTCTCGAAATAACACGATTTTTTTGCACGGTTTCTCGAAATAGCACGGATTTTTTTTTGCACGGTTTTTTTCCACGGGATGATCAAATCATTAAACTGGTATATCGAAATAGGTATTTTATACATAAAGTATCTAATAGTATAAAGTATCATCTGAAAGTCGTGCAAAAAAAAACCGTGCAAAAAAGTGCGTGCAAAAACAGAATCCGGTGTACTTTCTTGTGCATTCCATCTTAAAGTTACTAGGCTTTGGAACAGTAACTCAATAGATCGTGCAACTAGCCACACAAGACTGTGACACCAAATGGTTACTTGGGATGGCTTTACACTTTCTCCCAGTGACCTTACACTCATACGTAGTTTTCCTTTTAAAACTTTCAATGTGAGAATTAGTCCTCGTGCGGAATGGCTGTCTGGCTGGATGGAGTGACAACTTGAAGAATACGTAGTTTGTTATACTGATGGTTCTTTGTTAGAGGGCCGAGCCGGTGCTGGTGTCTATTGTTGTGAAACGAAATTAAACCAGTCTCATTCGTTTGGTGATACTGTACCGTATTCCAAGCAGAAATCTTTGCGATTCTGATTTTGATTTAACAGTCAGGCTGCCCTGAAAGTACTTAGTTCGACAAATTCGAGATCAAAATTAGTCATCGCATATCGAACTCAAGTCGAAGAATTTGGAATTTCAAACGCTATCTTCCTTCTATGGGTACCTGGTCATTCCGGTATAACTGGAAATGAATGGGAGGGCGAATTGGCTAGAGCGGTCGCTGCGACTGATTTCATTGGTTCATACCCAGTTTTACCACTTTCGATATGTTGGATAAAGGACAAGATTCGCTGTTGCGCTGCATCCGAACATGCCAACTATTGACATACCTTGCAAGCTTGCGTTCAATCAAAGACTTTTCTGCTGGATATGAGTCCGTGAATGTCAATGAATTGGCTGCATTTTTCCAAGCACAATTGCAGTATTCTAGTCGGGGCACTGACTGGATATTGCAAACTCAATTATCACATGGCTACTATTCAGCGTGCTTGAATACTATTCGTGTGATCTTTGTGAATCCGATTGCGGATCATTTGGTATGTAACTGCGCAACAATAATGCAAATGCGTATATGGATTTTTGGTTTCCCATATATAGATGAACCTATGTACAGAAAACTGAAACTCAAGGATATGCTATGGTGGTAAAGAGCTATAGTTTAAACCTATAGCCTTTCGTAGGTCTTGTCGTTTTGTTATCTCAGTATCCCCACGGGGATATATCCGCTCGTTATTTAAATAAAAATTCTGCGATTGTAGCACCTGCAGACCGTTCCGCATTCTCCCGGGGGTGCATAATGCCCTGTTTTAATTGTTCTGTGTCGTTATTTTCCTTACCCCTAACCATGCCACTTCCCCAATCCTTCCATCAGGAAAATGATGAAATAGCAGATCATGGCAAGGCACAAATCTCTGATCAACATGGGGAACGTGAAATTTGAGTCAGTCGCCACTGATTTCTGATTCCTGACGTTCAGATGGCAACCATTTGTGTAGTTGTATTCGTGTTAGTTATATTTCACATTCTTCAATAAGCGTACACACAATTATAAATACAATTGTTATAATGGACCGGATAGATTAATGGACCAAAGTCTTAATTTTTAATTATATTGATTGAAAACGCTTTTAATCCACCTAACAGTGTGATGAGACTTTTTCTATAACTCTTTCCACTCTCTCTTCGGATATTATATCGATCAAATTAGCATGGGACAAGTCAAAAGTAAAACCAAAAAATGCTCTTTAACATAGGTGGACAATCGACTTATTACTAATGCTTTGTAAATAAAATATTTAAGCTCTTCATTCAATACAATATTAATGGAAAAACTTAATTCCCTTAAGTTACGTATATTTGAAGCATATATCCTTGATAGCGTTTATTCAAATTTTCATGGCGATCTGAAAACTAAAACTGAAATTGCAACCGTTGATAACACGCTACCTCAACGCGATTATTTCGATACCTTTTTTCTAAAAAGGACCTCGCAGTGAGCAACATATTTCGAATACCATTGGACTCACAATAGCTAGTGATTTTTATTTGCTCTATTATTACTAATCTGCCAAAAAACAAATTAGAAAGCTCTCACTTTTTAAGGAAAAATCGTCACTATTACTGAGTGTACTAAAAACTTTAACTGAGTTTTTCTCGAAAGCACCTGCGGTACCTGAAAATATAATTGGAACAAATGATTTTCCATCGTTCTGAAATGTTTAAAGCGTATTAAAAATTGCTTTTTCCAGCGAGCAGAAGTTTTTTTAAGTGATCATTTTTGTGTCGATTTTTATGGCATTTTCAGTGTCTATCGTTGTAAGGAATCGAAAAAAACTTTTGTTTTTAGCTCTAGGCCAAAGATTACGGGAGATAGATCTCCGGCCATGGAAAGAACTCGCGTGCGGGAAAATACTATCCAACCGCCATCTTGTATCGAAAATTCTTGACCATTTTGTTATTTATACATCAGAACTTGTGTGATGAATCTGATTTCAAGGGATCTCGATTCATTTTTACATTGCATCAAGAAAAATTTCCAAAACATTTCTTTTAAGCATTTGATTTTTAACATTTTATGATGGAAAATTCTTGACCATTTTGTTATTTATACATCAGAACTTGTGTGATGAATCTGATTTCAAGGGATCTCGATTCATTTTTACATTGCATCAAGAAAAATTTCCAAAACATTTCTTTTAAGCATTTGATTTTTAACATTTTATGATGGGGTAACGCGAAAAACTTTTAAAAAGGGCATGATCACACGATATAACTCTTTTTGTTGGAACAAAACTCTAAATATCTCGAAAACTATTACATTTTGAAAGATTTTTGTTAAATGCATTTTAATTTAAAATGATACTTAGAATTATATTCTGTAATAAGATTACAGTTTTGTATGTAAATTAATAGGAAGTTTTAAAACATGTATAAAGTAATTGTTAGAAAAACTTTTTTACCGATAAGTTCTCCATCATACAATCACATTAAAAATGTTTCTTTTCTCTTTAGATTTTTGTTGACAAAATATAACAAATTATAAAAATTGGTTTTTTCACAATTTAAATTTTTAAGACAAATTTTAGTTTTTGTGAATAATGACACATTTTTTTCATTGTATATTTTTTCGCACATAAATATTTATCCCCTGAAACTCGTTCTCAAAAAAAATACAGCAATTGAACAAAATTTTTTTGAAATAATTGCACGTAGAAATGCTTACGCCCTTTCAAATATTACTCCTGAGTCAAAATAATCTTACTGATTGTGGAAAATGTTTATTTTTCTATGCCTGTGAAACGTGTAAAGTTTCATAGGAATCTAAGATGGTCACGATTTTAAATATTTTCGGACGGATCTTCGTGGTATTCCTCGAGTACATAAACAAATAACGATGATTAAAACCGTCTCATTCACAATAGTTTTTCTGAGAGTATTCTTGATAAAAAAAAACTTATAATCCACCTAGTGGTACAATTGCATCTTTCTCATTAAGGATATTTGGTCAAGGCTTCTGTCTGCCACGTTACAAGTTTACGCATATTTCATAACGTAAGTCTGCAAAAACGTTAAAATCAGATTATATCACAATTGCATATTATTAATGTCACTAAACCGCACATTTTTCTACAGAAAGTTATTTTCTATCATGAACGGTTTTCATTGTCATTTTGATACGTCTATCACGGTACACCATTTTAGCAGTGAGTTTGGAGGTTGCCCGACCAAATCAAAAAAGGCTGTTTCATAGGCCCCCAAATTTGCGTGAACACAGTTCTAAGTTGAAGCTTGTAAAACAAAGAAGAGTTTGAAATATAGTTTTTCTGAAGAAAAACTTTATTTTCGAATTTATGGAGTATTCTAAATGATCTGTCACGTTACAACCAAAATCTGTCATGTTACATTTCTGTATTTTTATTGAAGCAAGGATATAGAGACAGTCGTACATTAATCATTCCTGATGGGGAACTGAGTATTAACGGGAAATTTTATGTTTATTTTGAAAAACCTATTGGTTTTGATGAACAAACGTGAATAATTTATGATGTCGCAATTTCACGAAGTAACACATTATGTTGAAAGATTTTAATTCCCTAGAAGTCGCTATCATATAATTTTTCTGTATAAATGGCAATTTTTGACCAACAAATTTTGAAAGTAGGACATTCAAGATCCCATACCCCCTTTTTAAATATTTCTCTTGAATAAATTTTTTGTTCGCAATGCAAAATACTTAGTCTCCCATATAGATGAATCGTAAAAGTTTCATCAGAATCGAAGATGGTCACCATTTTTGACATAGGGTGATGAGCCCATTTGCGCCATGTTTCTATTATCACCCTACCCATTTGAAGCCGTTGGTTAGAGCAGTGTCTGCCATCTTTGTTCAACGCATTGAGTCAAATGGTAGCGCAACAATAGGGGCACCCGATTCGAGTTTTCGTTGCGGTCAAACACGAGAATTTCACTGTTTTCAGTGCATTTGTGTTATTATATTGGTTCTTAACAACGAAGCAAAGCTGTTGATGTCAATTTTTACGTATTCCATTGATTGTAGGGCGAGAAATTAACGAATTAGTGAGGCACCTTGCTTAGTATGGTGAAAATAGGCACTTCACCCTAATTGCATCGATCTTAATGGAATTGCTTTACAGCAGAAAACATCTGTCACGTTACATAAGATCAGCTGTGTTTTCTTTAAAATGAATAAAACTTTAAGGTTTCCACTATACAGCAGGCATGGCAAAAGCACCGAACGGTGCTGCACGGTGGGCACTTCTACCAATAAACACGCCACTAAGAGCATTGAAGTTGGCACGCCGTACCGGCGCTCAACAGCAGACACCGGTCGCCGATACCAAGGCACCGGTGTCGGTGCCAGCGCTTGATATTTAACCACCGTGCTCGTTGCTTCGGCAAAGCACCGACCCGAGTGTTTCTGACTTCGGTAGGCACCGTAACCGAGGTGCATCTCACATCGGCAGGCACCGCAACCGAGGTGTTTCTGGCATCGGCTGGCACCGTACCGAGTGTTTTTAAGTTCGTAAAACACGGCAGCTTATATTTCGGTAGCGATTATAGCCGCGCTATTGCTGTCGCTTGGTAAGTGGCTCAAAGCAATTTGGTGCGTTCATATGCATGAACGAGCTTGGTACTTTGTGAAGAATCTGTAATGCATTATACAGTAAGGAAGGATTAAGTTGGTATGCAAGTAGGAATTATAATTGGATAAATGAATGGATTCAAAAATGGCATTGGTACTGGAGTCGAATTGTACATCTTAGCCAACTCTTACATCAAACAACCTCAGGCCGAGTATTACGTCTGAAGACCATAACTGACCTTTATTCAGTATCAAAATTAAAAAGATTTTTCTGCACTTCGAAATTTAAATATAGTCCGGTCATTTGTATGCTTTAAAAATAAGAGAAAATTCTCTTCTAAAAACTAAAAAATTTAATATTGAGACTATCTATTTAACGATTAATAGCGATTGGATTGTAAACTCCACATTTGTATTACTAAAAGTATCATTGAAAGACTAAAGTGTCAAAGTTTTCCGAAACTTAGTACTAGATAGCTCAGTTTGAAAATTTTATTCAGGTATGGAAATACATATGCGCCTAAATTAAATTGAAAAGCAAATTGGAAAGCGTGATAGAAAAAATGTTGATTTTAAATATTTTTATTCGGTCAACACCTTTCATATGTTTTGCATAATTTTAAGACTTTTGACTCCAAATTGTTAAAATTATTATTACCGCCAAATTTACATTAGCAGAGGAAGTCAGAAGTGTTGCAAGTTCCCAGTTTGACGGTTGTATTTTTTTTTATTTGTCTCGAAATGCTCAAAATAATGTCCCGTCATTATAAAATTAATAAAACTATGATTTCTGAAAATGTAGTATAAGTCAAGGTCGTTAAGTATCCTGTAAAGTATTCAGCTTTAGTCATAATTTCAAAAAGAAATTATGTTTCCAGCCATCAGTCTGGAAAGTGAATATGTCACTGATTGAGAAAACATATTAGTTTTTAACTCTAGGTACAAAGATCAATATTTAAAATCTATGGAAATTCTCTTTGGTTTCGGCATAGGTAAAATCAGACATGAAATTGTAGTATTTTAGTAAAATTTCTAAAGTGGCGGCTTCAGCTACCGTCAAATGATTTCATGAGTGCCGTGTATGAATTAAACAAAAACTTTAGGACCAATATTTTCAGTCTACCTTTCCGGCAAATGTGAGTGGATCCAACTAGTTTGTATTACAATTTTTATATCTTGGTTTTTGTTCAATACAAATTATCGTATTTTATCATTCTAATAAATTCAATCAAATATACTGTTCATTTGTCAAAATTTACAGTAAAAGTAAAAAGAAACAACTTATCATATGATAATATGCAAGCGAATAAAGTCAACTCGCGTGGGAACATATCATTTACATACGCGTTTAAATTTCTATGACTTACACAAACTCAACACAAATTATACCGATGGTCTATTGACGAACCAAGGCAAATTCAAGTATCATTTCTTAAGAATGTTGTTCACATCTTATAGATGCAAAGTATGCACACATATTTTTTTTTTATTTTGCTGTGGAATAAGGGAAATTTATTCCAAATAATAAACAGGTCAGATTCGAATATCCGGGGATTTAAAAAATCTTACCCCGGGTAATCGAATCTAAAATAAAATATGGTAAATGTAAATGTATCAATTTGGCTCTATTCAATTTGGAAAATTCCAAGGTGTGATTTGTCTTTTCAGTTGCTTTTCATTTATTTAATATATTGTTAACGGGTTCATGATATATTTCAGTTTTGTATAGCTATTTGTGCATGAATTCTCAAACAAACTTAAGGTGTATTTAATGCATTACAGGTCGCGTTATCCGGGAAATCATTTGTCTGTTATTCGATTTTCTGGTGTAAGTCAATTAATTTTTCAACTACTAAAAAAGTAAAGTAAATTAAAGAGCTGTTCGTTGTTGTTGTGGTGTTACATGCTTTAGCTAACTTCTCAACGTTCAAGTGAGAGGAGTCTCCTCCTGTGCGTAGTGCTTACACAAAGCATAGCTTCATTGACCAATATTGTACTGGATGGTCTGGTGGTCAATATGCTTTTAGTTTACACAAACTTTCCAACTCATGTTTGCCATCTCCGACGGACTATAAAGTTATGTCGATGATAGATGCCCGACCATATCAGCAAACATCATCGCATATCCTTACGTCGATCACTGTTTCCAGTACAGTTATTCTCTCTATGATTGGTAAGTCTACTTTCCCACTATACTATGCAAGAATTGAAATCTCCTTAGAGAGCCAAAAAAAAATTATGCATCTAAAATGCATGCAGAAATTAAATTTTGCCCAGCAAATTGTAAAAACCCATTTGAAGCTGGTTTTTGTATACCTTAAAGCAGAATAGATATAAAAAGGACAAGGTATCGGATCAATTATTAAAAATGCAGAATATAGCAAGACAAAAATCTAGTCTTCAGAATGTGGTTTAGGTGATCACTTACCATCTTGTCAACTAAATTTGTCTTTGTTTTATTGTGTTTACATGCGGAATGATGAATATAGCTTATATAGTATAACTATCGAAGAACTGATAAGGACTAGGACACTAGCTAGCGATATTTATGATAACGTAGATTTTTCTAAATTAATTCTCTATAAGTCTATAAGTACAGCGAACCAAACGGCACGTCAACACACGGACGCCGTTGGATGTGCCAGAAACGTAATGAACTCCGGCCAAAATTCATTTCTTTGCATTGTGCTGAGTTAGAAGTTTTGTAATGGCACTGGCAATGACGTATAATGCGGCAATAAATCGTATGGGCGCACTCGATTGTGCCCTAACGCCTTTACATACGATAACGTGTTTCAAGTAATTTTGAAAATTGAAGTTCTCTGCAGTAGGTAACTTGCTACAAATGATATGAACAATTCCAGTTCCATTAAGGGACCATTAATAAATTACGTAACGCAAAAATTGCCCAAAATTGACTCCCCCCTCCCCCTATGTAACAAATTGTCACAAATTTCTCCATCCCCCCTCCCCTGTTACGAAACAAATTCCAAGACATTTTTTTTTTCTTCGATGAAAACATGTTACGTGACGATGTAGTTAACACCCCCTCCCCCCTATGTCACAACTTGTCGTACCCCCTCCCCCCCTAAATGCGTTACGTAATTTATGAATGGTCCCTTAGAGTAAAGCAAAGCCTCTCTCCCTTTTAACTTACCAGGCCGAGGTGCTTGGAATGAATATAAAATATTTGAGAAACATGATCATACATGACCTTGTTTTAGCGAAGGGCCACAATTTTATATGAGGTTAGCTCCTCTGAAAATACGTTTTATTACCGCAATGATAAAACTAGTACTGTAATTTGACATTCTAATTGAAATTAATTCTTTTTTCAAAACAACCTGGTAACCCATTCACTTTCCCAGAATAATCGACTTACAGGTAATAGCATCACCGGATAAACTGATTTTTTCAGTGTCTCCATTTTGTCAGCCTAAAAAGCACTATGAGGCAGTTCATCACTATTTTAGCTAAATATTGTAATAGAGTTTGCGACACGAAATGACTCAATACTTTATTATTACGACCAGCAATAGATAGAATATATAAAAATTTGTACCAAAGTTTCGTATAATAAAAATTATCCAAATGCTGTGAAATACTTGTGATTGATTGATCGAAAATTCGAAACATGTGCCCAATTCTAACGCCATAATAAGATTGAGTTGTATAGAAATACCAACTAAATGGCGCCAATAGGAATAGATTCAAATTGAGCTAAGCACCATATGTGCGTTATCCGTATAGATTGGGATCATAAAAAAAAAATAAAAAACATGTTTATCGATGGCAAAGTTCCTATCTTTTGCTTTCAATTAGATATACATTTGCAAGAAGATAAAGAAATAGAATTTTCATTGACTAGTATTTCCAAGACGCAAAATTAAAAAAAAATCCACTAACCGCGATCTATACTTGCATCGACTTTGGATATTTTATAATTACATATCTAACTAAAAATCAAACTGCCGTGATTATAGAAGTATATTTTCTGTTCTCTTTTATTCCGTCGCACCGAAAAATCTTTTTTTTCTTTCTTTTTGTGCATATGCTAGCGGACTTAAACATTCTCGCTTTGATACGGGTGCAAAGTCAAAGAGTTTCCGAGGTGTTATCCGAAGTTGAAAGCGCTCGGCTCCGGTGCTTCAGAAATTTCAAAGCACCCAGCCCGAGTGTTTTCCGAAGCATCCAAGCACCGGATCGAAAATGTAACACCGCCACCGACACAGGTGCTTCGTTTATCGTGCATCGGTGCTTCGTATCGAGCACTCTGGCTTGGGGTGCTCCTTTCAATACACTCGGTTGTGGTGTTAAAATGCAGCACGCGGTGCCGTGGCGTATTTGGACATGCCTGCTATACAGTTTCAAAAAGTAGACTCAAAGTAGAAAGAAAAAATGTAGGTTAGACATTGTATGCAAGCTGTTGGTGTGGTACACAAAACTTTTTCGAAATTTTTATCTGTCACGTTACAAGTTATTTGTTTTTCATTACTTCACCATCAAAACTAAGCATTAATAAATTTTCTTCTCCAATTTTCAAGTTATATAATTAAATTTAAATTGGACTACGATGGAAAAATGTGGTTCTAGACAAAAAGTTGAAAATATGGATTTTGTTTATCTTTTTATCTCCTTACGGTCCTTTAGCCATTTTCAAGTCACGCAAGAAGTATCAACAAACTTTAATAAATGACAGACATGCATTTTTTGGGCTCGCAATTCGTATTATTTAATATAAGAGGTTACATAGATACGGAAAAAAATTAGGCGCAAAATTTGATAAAAAAAATTTCTCCTGTGCTTGCCATTTTCGAAGCCTTGGTCATATGTTGGGATGCAGTAAAAAAGGGTAAGTTGGAATTTTTGTACCTTTGCATATTTTATGAAGTACTTGTTATACGTCTAGCTTAGTACAATGTCCAATGTGCAAAATCCTCTTGAGAACATAAAAAATATTAGTAAGTCGAAGTTATAGTAATTTCTGAAAAACGTATTTTTGCCTTTCTCATATAAAGAAAGGCTATGCAATCACTGTAAAAATCGACTTTTTAACCGAGGCCCGGAGGGCCGAGTGTCATACACCATTCGATTCAGTTCGTCGAGATCGGCAAATGTCTGTGTGTGTGTGTATGTATGTGTGTGTGTATGTGTGTGTGTATGTGTGTGTGTGTCATTTAAACTCACACAATTTTCTCAGAGATGGCTGAACCGATTTTCGCAAACTTAGTTTCATCTGAAAGGTATAACGCTCCCATAAGCTGCTATTGAATTTTTAGTTGATCCGACTTCCGGTTCCGGAGTTACGGGTTGAAGAGTGCGGTCACACAGCAAATTCCCATATAAACTGGTACCACCATGATGTTCAAATGATGTAAAACATATTAAAATTTATGTAACATTACTCTAGTTTGCGGGTCTGGATCACTAATGATCAATCAAAGCAGCTTTGACCAAATTGGCCACCTATGACAGGTCATGACGCCCCCGGGGAACTCGCCAAGTTCCTAAGCTAATATCACACCCATTCCCCAACGAATTCTCTACCGATTTTTACAAACTTGATTTCAAATGAAAGATACAGTAATGCCATTGACTGCTGCTGAATTTCATTCGGTTCTGACTCTTGCTTCCGGAGTTACAGGGGTGTTAGTAAGGATACACTGGAATTTCCCATATAAATCGGTACAATCGTAATACCTCAGAGGCTAAAAACTATTGAAATGGTCACCAAATAACTTCTAATCGCAGATCTAGATCACTGATTGCCAATCAAACATTCTTTGAATATATTGCCTACTATCGACGATTCCGGAAGTCCGGAATTCCGGGCATATTCCACAATTAAAGTCAAATCGGTTCTTCGGTGATGACTGAACCGATTTTCTCAAACCAAGTCTCAAATGGAAGACAAAATATGCAGTTGAGTATTGCGTCGCCGCCCCCCTCCCCCCCCCCCCCCTCCGTCTTGCCCTTACACCTCCATCCTTCATCACTCCCCTCCCCTTGGACCACCCTCACGCCCGCATTTCCTGCATCCATCCCGTATACCGAAATAAGATGAAGGATTTCTGACGCATCCTCCACTCCCACTCTACTAACCCCCCATTCCCTCCACTTTCAAACCCATTCCACCATCATTTCAAAATATAATCACATGAAAATACTATTGAACTCATGCTGATTAAGCTAAATATTATTCTTTTGCCTTTCTCATATAGAAAGGTTATGCAATTGCTCCAAAAACCGACTTTCTAACCGACTCATAACATTCGACTCAGTTCGCCGAGATCGCAAAATATCTGTGTGTATGTATGTGTGTATGTATGTATGTATGTATGTATGTATGTATGTATGTATGTATGTATGTATGTATGTATGTATGTGTGTATGTGCGGATTTGTTAACAAAATGTCCACATCGGTTTTTCGGAGAAGACTGAACCGATTTTTACAAACTAAGATTCAAATGAAAGGTATAATATTCCCATAGGTTGCTATTGAATTTCATTTTCAACCGACATCTTGTTCCGGATTACGAGCTGAAGAGTATGGTTACAAAACAAAATTTGTTGATTTGTCCACATCGGTTTCTCGGAATTTTCTGAACCGATTTTGACAAACTTGATTTTAAATGAAAGGTCCATCAGCTGCTGTTGAATTTTGTGTGGATACGAGTTCTGGTTCCTGAATTACAGGGTGATACGTACGATCACGCAGCAAATCCCGATTCTAACGAATTCTGCGATGAATGTAAAAAGGTGAATTTTTTCCAAAATGTAAACACATTTGTTGAATTTGTAGATCTAGGTCACCAACAGTCATTCAAAGTCTCTTTGGCCACACTGGCCACCATCGACGGATCCGGAAGCATCCAAATTCAGAATAACGGTTATATTGGTTTCTCAAAAATGGCTAGACCGATTTGATCAACTTAGTCTCAAATGAAAGGTGTTGCGTCCCCGGAAACCGATATTAAATTCCATCTCCATCCGACTTCCGGTTCCGGAGTTACGGGTTGTGGAGTGCGATCACATAGAAAACTCCGATTCAAACCGATACCGCGATGAATGCAAAAAGGTGCTCTTATATATACTTACCAAGTGTAATAAGAATGAAAAACATTACCATAATGTTATATTGTACGAACCAGCTACTAAATCATAGTTTGGAGAAATGAGAAAGGCACAATTGCACCTCTAGGTGGATTAAAACAGGTTTTTTCAAAGAGGTTTGCCGTGACTACGATTCCAGTCCAACTCAACTGAAAGCATAAAACTAAAAAAAAATCATTAATGTGTATCTGTGGTGTCCTTGAACGATTCAATAAAAAAAATTGGAAACGAGGACGATTTTTCCAAAAAAAAAACACTATTTTCACTTGAAAAAAAACATTTCGTTACGCAATCTTACTTCTTCCACTCTTAGTTCGAGATCGGAAAATGTTTTTGTGTGTGTACTGTGTATATTCTGTGTCAAATTATTTCATTCAATTTCCTCGCAATACCAATTAAGCGAATCGCCTTTAAAATATTGCTACTGATTTTTTTCAGGCGATTCAGTTTAAGAATGCAAACCTGCGGACCGAGTCATTTTCACTGTTTAAAAAAACTTTATAAAACATTTTGAAGATAATGCACACAAGATAAAAATACATGCTCATTCAAAAACGTTTTTAATCCACCTAACAGTGTGATGAGACATTTCTTATAACTCTTATCACTCTCTTCTGATATTATATCGATTGTGAATATTTAGAACTTTATGTTTCGCGATGATTTGATAACACATGCAGAGAACTAAAAACTGAAATTGTAGCTCTTGATATCACGCTACATCTGAAGTGCATGCGTGAATAGTTCAAACTTTACTTCGATATCGACTTTTTCTAAAAGTGACTTCCCAGTAGTATCTTTAATTTGAATTATTATCGCTCATCCTACTGCCAAAGATCAAATAATAAACTCTCGAAACCCGTTAGGGAAAATCATCATCACTGTAATTTTCGTTTCCACGAAACTTTTCGATAACCTTCCGTCACTTGTGTTTGTGCACTGGGTGCACGCTGCTCTGAAAATCTAACGAAATTGTCTTAGGGCATCAGCGGGTCTCATTCCGAGCCATTTACGCGATTTTCAGCGGGTTAAATATGTAAAGAATTCTAATAACTAGCTTCTATTCCATAATTTTCAGTTCACCAATTCGAGAAATCGTGCTAACCGCAAGTCATGAAAAATAAACTGCGTTGTGGAGCGACGGTCACTACCTCGTTCACTAAAGCTATTATTAATTTTCAAATGCTTTTTAATTTTTACATCCTTATTAGGGAAAGTATATGTATGTATGTATGTTTATTTCAGTTTTAACCACTTAGGTCATTCGCTGATTTCACCTATTCGTATATGTACATGTCATTTGGTTGTGCTTAGAATTGTTCAATTCTTCTTGTAGTTTTAATCGTTTCCGTTTCCTGATCGTCATGTTTCCTGTCCTCTTGTCTTCCTTCCGAGTAGTATTTGACGTTTTCGGGTTGTTTCTTTTTAGTTTTCATAGGTCCTTGAAGAGGTGGCGTCCTTTAAGAAGGAGATTAGCTTCTCTTCGTTGTCCGGTTCGTTGGATAAGGTGTCCTTTAAAGATGTCGTCAGTTGATGTTGATTTCGGACGTCCTCTAACTTTCCGCAGTTTAATAAGATGTATTCGACGGTATTCCTTACCCCGAATGCTTCACACTGTGGTGGGTCGACCCGCGATATTCTATGTGCGTGTGTTAATTTGGTGTGTCCGACTCTCAGCCGGGATAACGCTCGTTGTTCTATTCTGTCAACTCTGTCGGTCCATGCTTGAAGTGTGTCTTTAATCTTTTGTAGGTGCCCGGTTTGACTTCTCCAGTGCTGATTGAAATTGTTCAACGTTAGGGCGTCAAAGTTCTTGATTATGTCGGCGGCTAGTTTATCAGCGTCTTCGTTCCCTTTGATCCCGCAGTGTTCTGGTATCCAGCAGATCGTCGTCCACATATCGCTGTTGTTTTCAATTGATTGCAGGAAAGGGTGCTTCTTTTGGTCGCTTTCCAGAGTTTTGATTACAGGCAAGAGAGTCAGTGAAAATTACTGTTGGCGTATTCTCCGCTTTATTGGTTATTGCCAATGAAATCGCTGCGGCTTCCGCCGAGAATACGGAGCATGTCGCGGGTAGCCTATAGGAGAGTCTGATGCCCTCTCCGCTTACTCCTACTCCTACTTTTCCTTCTGCATTTGATCCGTCTGTGTACAATTTGTTGTGGGTTCGGTACTTTCTTTCGATTAGTCGTTGTTGTTCTGATTTGGCTTTGCTGGGGGGATCTCCAGCGCGGACCGTGACGGTTAGGCTAGTGTCGATTTCTATGAGTTTCGCGTTCCACTGTCTCTTGTTAGCTCTGTGCAGCTTTGCTAGTTGCGGTAATTCGTTTCCGGTGAATTCCCGATGTACTTCATTGGCTCTCTGCGCTAAAATGCCGTCTTTTCCTTCTGTTCGTTCCATCCACGCCAGGAAACGCTTAAGTATCACTCTTGCCGTTGCCTATCTAAAATGCAGTACTCCGGCTTCCATACATGCTGCTTCAGCTGGTGTGCTTGGAAGCAAATTCGACGCTGCTCTGATCGTTTTGTTGTATTGAGGGGCAAGGATTTGGATGAGTCCTTCTCGGTTTAGGCCAGTTATCTCGATGCCGTAGTATATTCTGCTGAATATAATCGCTTTGCTTATCGTTATTGCAGTCCCCCTGTTCCATCTTGGGTGTCTTGTACTGATTGTTCTCACTAGTCTGTTACGACTGTCGTAGCTTTTTTTGGTTTGACGGAAGTGTTGGTTGAAAGTGAGCTGACGGTCAATTACTATCCCAAGAATTCTTGGCTCCTTTCGATAGGGTATTGTTGTTCCGGCTAATTTAACTGGTCTGCTAGTGTCCACGTGCCGGAAGTTGCAGCAGTGTGTTATGGCGCATTTGTTGGCTGCTATGTTAAAGCCTACTGAATCGGCCCATCTTTCTACTGCGTTGACAGCTACTTGTAGCTGTTGTTCTTTTTAGTCGCGTCCCTGGTACGATTATTACTATATCGTCCGCGTAAACGAGTATGCGTATTCCTTTTGGCAACGTTGCGAAGATGGAGTTTATGCTCACTAGGAAGAGTGTGTCTGCTAGTACGGATCCTTGTGGTAGCCCGTTTTCCTCGTTGAATTTTTTAGACTGCGTTCCTCTTATGCAGACCCTGAATGTTCGATCTTTTAGGTATTCGCTGATGAAGCTTCCTAGGTTACCCTTTACTCCCCATTCTCGCAATTGTCATAGTACTCCTTCTCTCCACACTGTGTTGTACGCCTTAGCGATGTCTAGGATTGTAATGTCGGCGTGCTGGTTCTCATGTTTCGCCTTTTTTTAGAATCTCCCCAAGACTTGCAAGGAGAGTTCCTGTTCCGTGACCTTGTCTGAAAGCGTGTTGCCTGTGATCCAGCAGCTGGTTTTCTTCCAAATACGTCATCGGTCTTTGGTTTACCATCCCCTCCATGGTTTTGCCTATGCATGACAGGAGATTGATAGGCCGAAAGCCGTTGGTGTTTCGATTTCCTTCGCAGCGTTTCGGAATGGGAACTATTAGCGCCGTCTTCCATGACTCGGGGAATTCCTTTCCGTTCCAGATCTCATTGAAGCTGTTCAGTAGCGCTCTTTTTACGTGTGGTGGGGCCCTTGTTATCATTGGGTAGCAAACTTCGTCGATACCGGCGGATTTACCTTTGGTCGTTGCCAGGGCCGTTGCCAGCTCGCTTCCTGTGAACCGCTTGTTGTACTGTGTTAGCCGGAAAGGAGGTTGGTTTTAACTCTGCCTTTCGCTTTCTGGGTAGGAATTTTGCTGGGAGTGATGTATCGGGGGATATTGAAGCAAAGTGTTCTCCCATCTTCTTTTGAGCGATTATCTCTGGGTCGGTGGTGGTATTTCCGTCAACTTCTAGGGAGAATCCCGTTTTGATTCTTTTACCGGATAGTGCGTTTATTCTCCTCCATAACTCTGTGACAGGTGTTTCGGAGCGAATCCCTGCTAGAAACGCCTTCCAGCTTTGGGTTTTCGCCTCTTCTATGGCTTTCCTGGCTTCGTTGCGTAGGCTGCGAAAGTTAGCTTCTCTTTCTTCTCTTAGTGGGTGTTGTAGTTTGGTTTTCTTAAGAGACCTGACGGCTCTTCTGCATTCTGCGATGATCTTTCCCACTTCTGGATTCCACCAGTGTACTGCTTTCTTGGGTGGTGTGCTTTTTGTGCGAGGGATACTTTTTTTTTAGCTGCCATCGTAAGACTTCTCGCAATTTCTTCCGGTGTATATTCGTAGTTTCTGTTCACTAGGTTTTTGAGTTCTTCTTCGTACCCCTCCCAATCCGCTTGTTCGACTAGCCATCTGGCTCTTCTGGTGGTGGTTGGGGGAATTTCACTGAGTGATTGTAGAAAGTTGGTCTGCCGTCGTTGATAATTACACAGTTTGCCTGTTCGATTGCCTTGCTTATTGCGTTTCCTCTTTGGCAGTATCTGCTCGCTCCCCACGAAGTATGGTGTGCATTAAAATCTCCCATTAATATGCAAGGGTCTCCAAGTTGCTCTAATACCTTAGTTTGTTTCCAACCTCGGTTACATCCCGTGGTATATAAATTGATCCGACTGTACATTTTCTCGGAAAACTAATCCGTTGGGCAGTCACGATCAGCTCTGTGTCTTTTTTTTTCCAATGGAGAATACATTTACGTACTGGCCCAGTACACGTGCTATTAGTAGATGCCAAGCTACCACACGGGGTCTACTGGGGGCGTGTCAGGCTCGAATGGTGATGCTGCCATTAATACCGACTAAACTCCATTGGGCTCCACCATCGTTCCCCCCAGGGACTACCTCTCGGGATTACTTCTGGGGGGATGGCTGTACTTGATGTACTCATTCACTCTCGCTCACGCGTTCATACGTCCTGTATGAGGCTTACTTGGGTGCTCTCTCTATCGCACCTTGATTCAGTCTCTAACACTCCACATGAGGTTGACTTTTGTGCTCACCTTTTTCATTCCTTGCGAGGCTGACTTGTGTGCTCACCTTTTTCATTCCTTGCTAGGCTTACTTTTGTGCTAGCCTCTAACATACCATGTGCGGCTGACTTGGATGCTCACCCTATCACCTGGTTCACACTCGATCGTACCACTCTATTATACCCCTGTCGCTCCCCCTGGCATCCCATGTGGGACATTTTTCTTCGGCCCCACTACTGACATACCATGCGAGGCTTACTTGGGTGCTCACCGTTTTCATACCTTGTGAGGCTGACTTTTGTGCTCACCTCTACCATGACTTTTGTGCTCACCCTTAACATACCGTGTGAGACTGATTTGAATGCTCACCCTTTCACTCCTCTGCCACGCCACGAGGCATCGATAGCTAAATCCCAACATACTACGCTACGACCCTCCCATCCTGGCATGAGGCAGTCCACATATACGCCTATACACTCGCTCTTCTGCCTTGCTTCGGGGTGGCTGGGTTTACCCCTTACGCGGTTGCCAGTCGCTGCGCCAAACCTGCCTCAGCATGAACAGACCATTCAATCCTTTTTCTACGCTCGGCCTTTTTCGCTCCAACTAACTAATCACTAGTTAGTCGTGCCCGCCGTCTGCTGCTCGGTGCGCCAAATTACCTGTAGCCTACAGGCAATCTGGGTGGTTGCAGTCGAGACTGCGTTCCACTTCTCCACCGATTGACACATCCGCTGAATAAGGGTATCAGCGGTTGTGTCCCAGCCACAGACGTCAAGCATTGCTCTTCTTTCGACGTCGAAACGAGGACATACGAACAGTATGTGTTCGGCAATTTCGTCTACACCTGGGCAATCAGGGCAGGCTGGGACTTCCGCGTGCCCAAACCTGTGAAGGTACTGTCGGAAACAGCCATGGCCTAACAGGAATTGTGTCAGATTGAAGTGAGCTTCCCCATGGGATCTTCCCACCCAGCTCGATATGCTAGGTATCAGCCGGTGGGTCCACCTACCTTTCGAGGAGTTGTCCCACTCACGCTGCCATCTGGCGACCGAGGTCACCCTGGTGCGCTCGCGGGCACCTCTATTTCCACGTAGCTCGAAGCACTCCTCATCTTCCCGAATGACCAGTCCGACTGTCATCATGCTCGCTATCACGCAGGATGCATCGTGTGATACCGTGTGGTAGGCAGATATCACTCTGAGGCACATCAGGCGGTAGGTGCTCTCCAGTTTCTGTAGGTAACTGGTTACCCTCAGTGCTCTTGACCATGACGGGCCACCGTACCTGAGGATAGATACGGCAACGCCTGCCAGCTCTGTATCTAATATAATAGGAACGGCAGTAATATCCGTTCTGATGCCGACTCCAACGTCTCTGTATATGTTCGCACCGCTTGCTTTCGACGATTTGAAATGTCCGCTAAGCCATCCTGATGGGTCCACACCTGCTCTCAGATGGGTCTCCTGGAGTGCTAACACGATTGGAGATGTGTCGTTCACTAATCGTTGTAAGTCGCCGAAGTTCGCTGACATTCCATTTATGTTCCATTGCAGCGCAATTTTTTTTCGGGGTTTGCTGCCTGCGCGTTGTGAGAGGGCTCCGTCCTTTCTGCGATTTGTGAAAATGATGGATCTGTGGAGATTGTTGGGGCGGTAATCGATTCGTGAGGGACGGATTTGTTTGTGTTACTTACCCGGGGGAAAGCACGGCCCCCCGCACCGGCAGCCGCCTGAGGTTCATCGGTATTAACCGGCACTTCCCTGGTCAGGGGTGGTACTGGGGAAATGCTTTTCCCTACTTTCACTTTTGTTGAAGTCGAGGGTTTCTCTTGGTCATTTACTTTTCCTGTAGTTTCTTGTTGGCTTCTGCTTGCTGTGTTTGTTCCGACGTTTCCGTTGTTCTTTAGGTTCATGGGTGTTGTTAATGGGTCTATGTTTCTGTTTCCGGATCTTGGTTCCCATTGCTGGTCTTTTTGTCCGTACTTTGGATGCGTGAAACGAACGTTTTTGTCCGCAGAGCTCTCTGGAGGGTTGGTAAAAAGTGTACGGTGTCTGTTTGAGCGGAGCTCGGATTTACCAGACTACGAAGGTTTTACTTAACGGCCTTTGGCCTCGTACCAAGAATGCCACCACGTCACTTTAGGCACGTGGGCAGAGCGCGTCTCTGCCGGTTTGATCCACTTGATCACCACTTCTCTCCTTTATAAAAAGGGCGGACAGAATGTGTGCACCGATAATCACTAGCTTCCCCGCTTTCTGCCTGGAAAGCGCCGGGTAAGACCTTCACGATTCCGGATAGTTACCGCGTCCGTACTTGACATCGATTATTGTACAACACTCCCGATAGATGTACCACGGTACGTGATTTCGGAATGAAGCCCCTTTTACAAACGATTGGACAATTGAATACTAGCAACTTTATTGCTCGCGACGAAAAATATGCCTTGTGCTTGCTATAACGTTTATTTGAAAACTAAACTTGATAGCCGTCTGATCTATCCCTTTTATCGGACCGGTGTATTGTTTCCCGGATCGCTTATATACTGATCGTAATGTGATCATTGTTCAGTGCATCTCGCTTATTCCTGTGATAATCATTTTCGTACTATTCTAGCTCATAAGTTTACAATTTTAGATTGAATTCAATTTAATTTAGGGTAAATAATATATAGTGGCCTATGACTAATTTTAATTCAATTTTAGAATTTAAGTTATTGATTTTAGATTATCAAAAAGAAAGAATATTTTAAATTATTTCACCTTGCCCTGACATTCCGGCCACCTTAAAATAGGCCTACTATTTTAACGTATGCTTATGTTGAATGTTCTGACGATCGTTCATACAAATGATTTAGTGCCATGTTGTAGTTGGTGAATCAATTAATCCACGAATCCATGTGAGCACCGTCAGGAGGAACAGCATATCGTTCTGGCTACCGAAAAACAGAGCATAATTATTGGACAAAGTCAGTAGGTTACCTTTTATCCCGTAACGTTGTTCGCAGAAGCCGAAGGCATCGGCAGAAGAGCGATTTTGGTTACTGGACGGGAGACATGGTTGGCTGATCCAGTTTTCAAAGAGACAACCCTCACGATTCCGTCCTGATTGGGATGAGTTTTCGTGATGCGGCCTAGCATCCATTGTGCTGGGGGGATGTTGTCGTCCTTGATGATGACTAGTCGGCCAACTTCAATGTCGACGGGCGGTTTGATTCCCTTCGTGGAGCCTGCTTGAAGCTGCTGCAAGTATTCGGTGTTCCAGCGCTTCCATATTGCGTGGAATCGTTTCTGCATCAGCTGCCAGCGAGTGAGTCTGTTGTCGGGTTGTTGTTTGTAATCGGATTCAGGAATCGCTTGCATGTTCGATCCCACCAAAAAATGACCCGGTGTAAGGGCCTCCAAGTCTGACGGATCGCTGGACATCTCGGTAATGGGCCGAGAGTTGAGGCACATTTCCACTTGTGCGAGAAGTGTCAGCATCTCGTCCTGGGTTACGGTGGTATTGCCAATTTCCTTGAGAAGGTGATTCTTTGCTGATTTAACCGCCGCCTCCCACAAGCCACCAAAGTGGGGAGCGCGCGGTGGTATAAATTTCCAGAGGATGTCTTCATTGGCACACCAATCAAAAATAAGTTTTCGACTACTATCGTTAGTCTTCAGTAGCTTGTAGAGATGGTTTAACTCGTTCGCAGCCCCTTTAAAGTTCGTGGCGTTGTCAGAGTGAAGTTCGCGAACTTTGCCACGCCGCGCGACGAAGCGTTTAAGGGCGGCAAGAAATGCAGCTGTGGAAAGGTCGGCTACGAGCTCCAAATGGACGGCACGTGTAGAAAAGCACACAAAAACTGAAATTAACCTTAACCGCACCGGCTCTTCGGTGTGGTCCACGAAGATAAACCGGACCGCAGTAATCGACCCCGGAAACTGAAAACGGGCGTGACGGAGTTACTCTGGAGCTCGGGAGATCTGCGGTTGTCTGCTGGACGAGAACTGGTTTCCGGCGAAAACAGGTATGGCATTGGTGGTACACATGACGAAGTAGGTCTCTGCCGGCAATCAACCAAAATTTTTGCTTCATTGTGCTCATCATCAGTTGTGGGCCTGCATGCAATAGCGATCGGTAGAAATGTTCAGCCAGTAGGAGGGCTAATCGATGCTTGCCGGAGATAACGATTGGGTGTTTCATGGCTTCAGACACTCCGGAAAGTCGTATTCGCCCACCGACTCTAATAAGACCATCGCTAGATATGAATGGCTTGATCCACTTCATAGTTGAAGAATTGTCGACTGGTTTACCGACTCGTAAAGCTTTCAGCTCCATCGAAAAACTATCGCGCTGAGAAAGGCGACATAAAATGAGCTCGGCATCTTGTAGCTCAGCAGCAGTTAGGTGGGAGAATGGTTCAAGCTTTGCCATCGAAGATTTTGCACAAACACCATTCGGTTGATTTTTGGCGGCCGATGCATGCAGTACACGCATGTAGAAAAGGAAGTACGCAACGGTCCTGCGCAGCCTTGTGTACGACGAATAATGGTTGAAGAGCTGATCACAAAATGTATCACGTTGAGGCGCGAGTGTCACTAAACACACCTTGCGTTCTTCGGTGAATGTTTTGGATGCTGTATCGATATCACCTGATTGATTCGGCCAATGCTGCTTGGTGAGACTAACTCAGGTTGGTCCGGTCCACCATCGCGTCTGGTGAAGTAGTTCGGCCGGTGTTAAGCCTCGGGAAAGTTCATCGGCTGGGTTGTCCTTGCCAGGGACGTGATTCCAGGAATGCTCGCTCGTTGCTTCTTGTATTTTGGACACGCTATTGCCCACAAATGTCTTCCAGCAGGAGGGCGGTGACTTCAGCCATTGTAGCACCGTCATAGAATCTACCCAGAAAAACACATCAGCGTTAACCTTTATCGAAGCAGTTACCTTTTTAAACAGCTGTGTTGAAAGAAGGGCTCCACAGAGTTCCAAACGAGCGATGCTATGGTGTGTCTTTAATGGTGCGACCTTCGATTTGGCCGCTAGAAGCTGCACGTGCACATTTTGGTGACTGTCTACAGAGCGCAAATAGGCACAGGTGCCATACGCTTTCTCGGACGCATCGGAGAAGAAATGCAACTGGAGGTTGGTTGCTCCGGACACCGAAACAAAACGTGGAACTCGAATGTCGCTGAGCATGTTGAGGGTAGCGTGAAATTCCCTCCATTCATGTTGAAGTTTTTCCGGAAGCGGTTGATCCCAATCGTACGGTTTACCGTTGCTCGAAGAAAGTGCCCACAAGCGTAGCATAAACTGTTTGGCGATAGAAATAACAGGCCCAACGAGGCCGAGTGGATCATAAATCTGGGCGATGTACGAAAGTACGTTTCTCCGAGTGAGTGTAGCTGCTGGATGTGTCAGCTGAATTTTAAAGCGGAGTGTGTCTGAGCCTGGTTCCCATACCAGCCCAAGCGTTGTCACTGACTGGTCGTCAGAAAGATCGTAAAATGGCTGAATTCCAAGCTCAGCTTCGGGAATTTCTGCTAGAACGGCCGATGAATTGGATGCCCACTTCCGTAGTGGAAATCCAGCAGAATGCAGCATGGTGCTTACTTGACGACGAAGCTGGATGGCTGATTGAATATCATCTGCTCCACTGATGAAATCGTCGACGTAAAAATCTTCCAGCACCGCGTTCTGCGCGGAGAGGAAGCTTTCGCCTTGGTCCTTGGCGAGTTGAATCAAAGTACGAGTGGCGAGGAATGGTGCTGAAGCAGTCCCGTACGTGACCGTTTGCAGCTCGAACGTGGAAATCGGGACTGACGGCTGTTCTCGCCATAAGATTCGTTGAAGTGGACGATCTTCTTGGTGGACCTCAATTTGGCGGTACATTTTCTCTATGTCCGCTACAAGTGCGATCGGTCGGGTACGAAAGCGCATCACAATCGATAACAGGTCGTCCTGCACTACCGGGCCGACGAGAAGAAGATCGTTCAAGGAATAACCAGACGTAGTGCGGCACGAGGCGTCGAACACGACGCGGGTTTTTGTAGTGGTACTCGTGGTTTTGAAAACCGGGTGATGCGGAAGGTAGCTATGGACACTAGTTTCATCGACTGGATCGGGGATCTTCCGCATATGACCAAGTCGTTGATATTCATCCATGAATTCGTGGTACGCCGTTTTTGTGGCCTCGTCCCGGTTAAGGCGTCGTTCTAAGCTCATAAAGCGTTTCTCGGCTATGCTCCTTGATTCGCCTAGGTGGATATTTGGATTATCCGTTCGTGGAAGGCGGACGACATATCGTCCACTATCGTTGCGTGTAGTTGAAGACTTATAAAGTTCCTCGCAGGAAGCTTCTTCTGCTGAATACAGTCGGCCAGACTCTACTGCTTCTAATTCCCAGAATCTTTCCAAGACTGATTCTAGGCTACACGGGGTCAGAGCTGCATGGCAAACTGGAGAGGAGGGTGGAGATGTGCCATACCAACGGCCAATTACGGCCCAACCAAACACTGTTTCAACTAAGACTGGAGATCCTTCGCCGAGGGTGATTCTGCCATTCTTCAGGTACTCGTGGAACTGCTCGATGCCAAGGAGCAAATCAATGCGTCCAGAAACATTAAACGTGGGGTCGGCTAGAGCAACGTTTGGAGGTATTTTCCATGACGAGATGTCAACATTAGTAGACGGAAGCTCTCCAGTTGGCTTTGGGAGAACCAAAAACTCCAATTCACTCGAAAATTCTTCATTTTTGGAACGGATGGTGGAAAGGACGGATTGCGTGACCGTCACGTTTGCTTCCCCAATACCGGTTATGGGGACACTTACTCGTTCTGATCGCAGGCACAGACGACGAGCAAGCCTTTTCGAAATGAAATTCGACTGTGACCCCGAGTCGATCAATGCACGAGCAGAATGTGGTTTTCCGAATCTATCCTCGATCCAGAGTGCCACCGTGGAAAGAAAAACGGCGTTTGGAGAACTACGATGAGCCGGCACGCTTACTTCCGTTGGAATATTTACCGATCCGCTTGGATTTCCTTGATCAATCGTAGGTAGAGCTGCTTGCTGAGCCGGCGAACTTGCTGTAACCTTTGGTGCCAGATTTGAGGTTGGCGACTGGTGCAGCAGTGTGTGATGCCGTTCACGACAATGGTGGCACGTGTACTTCGAATCACAATTCCGAGCAATATGAGATGATTTGAAGCAGTTCCAGCAAAGACGTTTCTGTGTGATCAGTTCTCGACGTTGGCCGACGGTGAGTCCTTGGAATGTAGCACACTGGAACAACAGGTGCTTCTCAGAACACGCCAAGCAGGTGGGAGGATTTGCGCGGGAGCTCGAAGTCGCTGTATTGGCTACCGACTTATGAGACTGAATCTTTTTGGTGACAGTATTTGAACCGATCATTTTAACCGGAGCTGCTTGAGAGCGATGTTGTATTTCCGACGAAACCGTTTGTAGTATGCGAACCCGCTGATACAAAAACTCCACGCACGCATCATATCCAACATTTTCCGATTTTGCCGCATATTCTTCCCAGGCTCTGAGGGTTATTGGATCAATTTTGTAGGACAGCATACATACCAGCGGTGTGTCCCAGATTTCTACTGCCTCTCCAAGCTTCGATAATGCCTTCACGTGACGTTGAAAGTCGTCCACAAGGTTGTGGAGATCCTGCGGGGATTCTTTACGAATTGGAGCGCTTGAGGAGTGCCTCCCAAGTGGTTAGATAGTTTGCTGATTCGATGTCCACCGTTTCATAAGGCTTGCGTGCCTCTCCTTCCAACGACTGGAGCAGGAATTGAAGTTTGGCAACTAATGGGATATCGGCGACATCATGCACCATGGACTTGAATGTGTCCCGAAATCCTAGCCACCGTGAGTAATCACCATCGAATTTTGGCAAATCAATTTTTGGAAGCCGCAAGTGGAAACTGGACGGTTGCGGTACGTTCATATTGGTGGCATTGCTGGTTGAATTCAACTCAACTGATCTGCAATTCATCAACCAACCCTTTGTGGCACAGTACCTGGAATCAAATTCTCTCCGTTCCTGCAGATGTTTCACTAACGGAGCATCTCCACCGTCCATCCTTTCAATCTCTGATTGTACCTTCACATACTCACGGTACACTTGATCCACCAAGTCCAACCAAACCGGTATTTGAGGGAAATCGCGGTCTTCCTCATAATTTTCCACAAAGGACTCGACTGTTTCTAGTGATGAAACGAGTGACTTACGGACGGTAAACTTGTCCTTCAGTTTCTTGTCCTTTAACTTCTTGGTAGCCATTTCCCGACGATGTCGTTATCCGAACGACAATACACGATTTGCACACGCGACGACACGTGGGTGCAACGGCACGTGAATTCTCCTTCCCGGATCGAATCGAAAATCCTTCCCGACGCGGGTCGCGAACGCGGAAACGAAACGAAAATCCTTCCCGTCGCGGACGTGGCGGCCACCAAGGAAATTTGAGCACTTTAGTTTGACTCACACTGTGTTCGTTCACCAGAAAGCAGCAAATTTTCACCATCAAAATCAGTGCTGCTTTGAATATCACTGGTTTTCCGCCAAAACCTTTCAAGCACTTACGGACGCCAGCGTAGCGTCGCTTGGGTTAATTGACCCTTCACAAGGCACAAAGGAAACTTGGTTTGTAATGGTGCCAACTACGAACAATAGTCACTATAGTCTTTCGGCTTGGCTTGGGTAAGCGCGCAAAATGGCCACTTTCACAGGACCGAAATCTTCACGCCAACGTGGTCACTGACACTTCCTTGGCTATTGGATTGTCCTTCGTATCCGGTTGGAAGGACCAGATGTTTGAGCGGAGCTCGGATTTACCAGACTACGAAGGTTTTACTTAACGGCCTTTGGCCTCGTACCAAGAATGCCACCACGTCACTTTAGGCACGTGGGCAGAGCGCGTCTCTGCCGGTTTGATCCACTTGATCACCACTTCTCTCCTTTATAAAAAGGGCGGACAGAATGTGTGCACCGATAATCACTAGCTTCCCCGCTTTCTGCCTGGAAAGCGCCGGGTAAGACCTTCACGATTCCGGATAGTTACCGCGTCCGTACTTGACATCGATTATTGTACAACACTCCCGATAGATGTACCACGGTACGTGATTTCGGAATGAAGCCCCTTTTACAAACGATTGGACAATTGAATACTAGCAACTTTATTGCTCGCGACGAAAAATATGCCTTGTGCTTGCTATAACGTTTATTTGAAAACTAAACTTGATAGCCGTCTGATCTATCCCCTTTATCGGACCGGTGTATTGTTTCCCGGATCGCTTATATACTGATCGTAATGTGATCATTGTTCAGTGCATCTCGCTTATTCCTGTGATAATCATTTTCGTACTATTCTAGCTCATAAGTTTACAATTTTAGATTGAATTCAATTTAATTTAGGGTAAATAATATATAGTGGCCTATGACTAATTTTAATTCAATTTTAGAATTTAAGTTATTGATTTTAGATTATCAAAAAGAAAGAATATTTTAAATTATTTCACCTTGCCCTGACAGTGTCCTTCTTTCCGGTGTCTGCACAGTCGTTGATTATTCTGAAATTGATTGGGGCCAGGAGCATCCCGGAATCGGACTCGTTTGTCTGTTGCGTTGTTTCTCCTCGGTTTTACTGTTGGGAGGTTGTTCTTCTTTGCTTTCGTTTGTGTATTTTGTAAAGGTCGTTTCATTTTCGTTTGCTCGGTGTGGATTTCTTGATTTGGTGTAGTGTTTGAGGTTTGTCTCTTTTCCTGTATTGGTTTTCTGGACAGTATTCTGTTCGGTTACTGAGATTTGTTTTGGAGTACTTACCCGGTGGGAAGCCGGGCCCCTGCGCCAGCAGCCGCCGGAGGCTCTTCGTTACCTGGCGGTACCTCCCCGGTCGGGACCGACGCAGGGGTAAAGGCCTTTTCCCTACTCTCTCCGCTTCTATGGTCCTTTTTGATTCTTTCTAGTTGATGTGTTATGTTCAATGTGCTTTTTGTTGGTTTAGACGCTGCAGCACCACCGCGGTGGTCGGTTTATGAGCAGCTCTTTGAGCTTCGTAACCTCATCCCTTAGAGAGAGTATAATTCGGTCTTTTTCGTCAGATGCTATCGTTAGCCTTCTTTTCAGTGTTTCTGAGTACGTTGGGTTGTTTGTGTTTTTGTTAACCAACGCTCTGGCCTCGGGAAAAGTTATATTTCGGTCGATTTTTAATTTTATAATGTCCGCTTCTTTAATTTGTAAAGGGCATTTCCGGTCTCTTGCCGAGTGTTTGTCGCCGCAGTTTAAGCACTTGCTTTCTTCGTTGCATGCTTTGTCTCTATTTGTTACGTGTTCTTGTCTGCAGTTTAGGCACACTTCTGCCTGCGTGCACAGCATCGTCCCATGCCCGAATTTCCCGCAGCGGAGCACTGCATGGGGCTAGGGTAGTACCTTCTTACATTAACGCGAATCATACCTAGGTATATTTCATCCGGTAAGTACGATCAGTAAGCCAGTACTAGGAGCGGAGTGTTTGTTGGTTTGTCGTTTATCTTTTTCATGATTCTCCTCACTTCGATAACTCTTTGTTCTTAGAGTTCATTAAGAATTACTTCTGAGTACATGCTAACGGTGTCCAGGTCATACATTATTCCTTGAATTTTGTTCAGGACAGGATGTGAAATAACTTCAATTTTTTGCCCGTCAGCTAGTTGTTTAATATTTAGCAAAGTATTGTATATTTTCCTAGATGTGGTTCTTAAGGCATATTGTGTACCTCGAGCCTCTTTTGTTGCAGATATATATATTTCGTTGGTTCGACTCCCAGTGCCTTTTTCAAAAATAGGTGAATTAGGAAAGGATTTGTTGTTAGGTTACTGCTGTTTCCGTTTTCGTCTTTGGCGGCACGTATTAACAGCGTTTGCTGATCGATGTGTTCACCCGTATTCATATATGACGGGATCGCGTGATTATTTGATGGACCCCTCCCGGGGGCCATTCGTTTGTGCTCATTGGTTTTGCCTCGTCAAAAACTGTTGTTTTGATATTTATCTGTAGGCTAATTATCTCTTCGTAGGTTAATTACACTTTTTACCTACGGTCGTCAGCAAAGTCTCTTGTTGTACTTTCTTGCTTGCAAGCTGCTTTTCCTTTGCGCGTCGAGCTTTTGTTCTTCTGTACGGTGTTTAATACAACTGTGAAGGTTGTGTCGCACTGTATCTTACTTCGGGATACTTTTATTTTGAACTTTTAGACTTTTAGGAACTTATTTCTCTCACACAAATTTTTACGCAACTGTAAAGATTGTATCGTTCCGAAAAGACTAGCAGGGGGCTATTTCACCGACGCTACCGCCCGTAGGCGCCTTGTCTTGGTTTTTCGTTTAGTTTAGTATCACTGCACTAAGATTTTCATACGGAGTTCGCCAAAATTAATGCCATTGTCTCCAACTTAGTTATTTCACTTTCACGTCGGGATTCGACGGCCCGTCCGTGATTAAAACTTCAACCACCGATTTTTCACTGATATGCAAGTTTCAACCTAGTTACATTACTTTATTGGAAGGTTACTCTTACTCTCCCGTAAAATGAAACTAAGATCACTCTTTCTTAAAATGCCAAAAAAGGCCACATCCAACTCACATTAACGTGTCTCGCGCCGGGGATCGACGGATCGTTACGCGATTTGTATGTTTGTCACGGATTTTAACTAATTTAAGCTACTTGTGTGTCGCTAGAGCCGAAAGACGTAGAGCTTTAGTTGCAACGAACCGATTGCTCTAAGTAATCAGATCAAACTGGGATTAGGGAAAGTTGTTTAATAAGCTTTTGTAATATTGTGTAGGAAAAAAAGCTGAAAATGTCTGTATTTTCTCAATCTGCAACATATAAGCCCTTAAGTATACCAATTAATTTAGGAAGCCCTTTTAACATAAACTATTGCACGAATAGGAATAGGATCAGCAAAATGTTGGAAGAAGTATAACCCCTTGAAAACTACCAAAAAATTTGTGTAGTTCGATGCAATTGAAAGAAAATATTCTCAGAAGAAGGGATGGACCTATTAATGTGGGACACAGTGAATAATAAACACAGTAAAGACCCGTTTTTATCAGCCTTGATCCAGTCTAATAGCTTCACTGTATTGTAATAAATAGGCAGTATTCGACGAAGTTTCTTGTGGCCGAGTGTAGAACGACTTTGTTTCTACCTATTTAGGGTCAGCGGCGTAGCTAGAAACTCGGTTTGGTGAAAATCGAACTTAATCTCCAAATGACATAATTCCGAAACCGTAATATTTGAAGAAATAGCGACAGAGTTCGTTTCTTTAGCGAATTTTTGAGACTATCACTAAAAACAACTTTATTTACAGGAATGAATACTACGTGTAGGGAATATATTGAGTTCTAAAATTATATTTACGAAATGTTCCTTAATCATTTTTTTATCTTAAACAACTTTTTATTGCGAGCTTCACAAACTCAAGCTTTGGATAAATGTAAAATTTATTTTTTATGAATAGTAGAAGATCATAAGCAGTAAAATCATAATAATTTATTTTAAAGGTATAGCCTAAAATATGTTGAATATGTTGATACCCTGAACACACGGAGGCTTCTTGGCTTCAACAAAGTGGTTTGTAATAGCACTCCCCAAAGTTTTGCTGAAGACTTTAAACCTGGAACTAGATTTGTTTGAAGAGTAAATTCTCCATAAATACTTCTTAGAGGATATAACGCCAAAGTTATTTTATCAGATGATGTGTTGTTCAACGTTTGTGAAATTTATCGAAGATACTAAACCTCCGAAATTGGCGATTGCAAAATGATGTAATCTTGACCTTAAATTACTGTTTGCGAACATTTATTTCACCTATTCATATAATTGGTACCACAACAGAAACAAAAGCTCATCAAAATTGATCAGGACCTGCTAGAGTCGAATGGAAAACGCCATTTTTCATAAGTTTCACTCTACTTTCGGAAAGTGCTATCCTCGTTTTTAATCATATTACGTTTTTGTCTCAACTCTACGCATTCCCAAAATAAAGACACGTTCAGCGAATGTTGAATGCTGTGCAATTTTTCGGTGAGCAGTTCTATGTTTCATGTTTCTGTGTTTCCAACTTCGCTTCCTATTAAAAAGACCCTATTCCATATCACAGTACACCCATTCAAAAGTGAGCTCAATATGATAGGAAATCTGAGGATTATGATTGATTTCAGAGCCTTGGAATGAGTGCCTATTGGAATGTTTTCAGGCAGGTATTTGATATTGATGTGATTAGACAACTATTAGATCAAGACCAATAGATTAGTTACAGGTCAACATCCATCAATCCAATTAGTTTTTTGGGTGGGCGGCAAGAGGTGGGGTTGAATCCTGAAGCCTTCTCTTGGCTACGCCGTTGCTTGGAGTTATTTATATAGCTTTTCATTTTCTAAGATATGTTTCAGAACGATCCGATGTTTGTGACTTAGAAATTTTGCAGTCATCAGGTTCGCGCAAATGAAATTTTTTGAATCGACAAGTGATCAAGTTCCAACTTGGAATCGTTCGGCGGTTATTTCTGGCGATTGTAGATAGAAAAAGGACATACAAAATTCGTTTTATCGAAATAATATTTGGCTAATTTAAATGCTTTACTACTATATTGAACAATAAATAGTCGCCGAAGGGTAATCCACATACAACAAGCTATAACTTTTAAAATATTCAAAATAAATATTTGATGTCTTCAGTAAAGTTATTCGCAATAGTAAGAGCTACAAATTTGCTGAAGACATCATTTCAATACAATCACTTCCAAGAAAATTTATGAAAATATCTCACTCGTAGGTGGATTAATCATCAAAAAAATAATACCAAAAGAAAGGCCATATTACATCCATCAAATTCTCCGAAGACACTATTGACCTAAAATTAGCCGTTTTGGCGTTAAAAATAAATATCCTGTTTTTGGTCTTATTTGTGGCTATGGGAAATGATAAAAATCTTTCGTCCATATTTAATGATAAATATCTCTTTAGATAATAGTCCGATTTCAACAATCTATAGCTCGTTCGAAAGGTATTCGTATAGGCTGTTCAAAGATATGTAAAGTGTTTATCTATGTCGCCAATTTCGGCAGATAATTTTAAAAAAAACTGCAGAAAACACCATTTTTATATTTTCAAACATTCATATTTTGAAAACTAAACATCAGAATCAAAAACGAATTAATGACATTCTGTCTGGGTGATAGGTCTTTCATTTAAAATCAGTTTGGATAAGATCGGTTCAGCCATTGCTGAGAAACACGAATGAGAGTTTGTCCGTTACATACACACACAGACACACAGACATTGTCCCAAATCGTCGGGCTGAATGGATTGGTATATAAGACTCAGCCCTCCGGGCCTCGAATTCTATACATTTCTTTTATAAGAAATGTAAAAAAATTCAAATTTCATAAAAAGTGCACGTAGTCCAAAACTGAGTTCTCCTCGTCTACTCAGTTTTGAGTTTGGTATTAAAATGTTAAGTGTGAGTAAACTTTAGTCAAAAAGCAAATACGAAAAATAACCATTCCGCATTTTTATATATAACTACAAAGGAAATTACTGGTACTTCGTAAGTCATTTACCTATACCTCCAAGACGTTGTCCAGGTGTTTGCGATGTCTGAAGATTTAATCAGAGGGCCTTGACGATTAACGATTAACGATTCGTGTCGACTGTTCAACTGCAAGTTATTATTTTTTTATTTTTTTTATTTTTGTCGACGTCCGACTCCACGCATTTTTCTTGAGAATAAGAATTTTCTCACTTGAAACTTTGAAAACGTTATGGTTACTTACAAGTTAAGTTTATTCTATTCAAATTCAAATTTATTCTATTTTGAAATTGAGTGCTCTGAACTCAAATTTTGAGTAGTTTTGAATGAGCGTGTACGGTGTTCGTTTTGCACTGGATAAGACAGCTGCAGAGTTTCATGACCGGTGTTTTTGGTGGTGTTAAATCGACTCTTTAAAATTACCCTTATCAACATTAGAAACAACCGCTATTATGGAGTAATATGATGTAAATAGCGATATTCAACGCCAAGTAGAATTAAAATAAATTGATTTATTTTAAATGTGTATTGCTTAAATATGTTGTTAGCATGCTAGTTTCTGGAAACCAATTGCTGGCTATTGATAATAATTCAAGCGTGATTAATCAGGGACCATTCTTAAATTACATAACGCTTTTAGGGGGTGGGGGAGGTGTGGTAGGGTGTACGACAAAGTGTGACATATGGGGGAGTAAGCAAGAACGTTACGTAATATGTTTTTCTGAAGAATTTTTTTTAGGAATTTGTTGCATAATAGGGGAGGGAGGATAGAGAAATTTGTGACAATTTGTTACATATGGGGAGGGGGACTCAATTTTGAGAAATTTTTGCGTTACGTAATTTATGAATGGTCCCTTATTAAGTGTGACATCCTAATAGATTTGAAACAGGCATAGGGCCGTGTGAGACAGTTTATGTAAAATGTGTTTATTATATTTAAAACCGATTTAATCCACCTATCAGTGAAATGAGACATTTCTTACACATATCACTGTTGTATTATTCATTAGTTTGCCAAACGCACGCAAAGTTGGCAAGCAACTAGATGTGAGATAAGCACAGTTTCGAGTCCTGCACGTATAAAAATCTGAATAAATTAAAGAAAAATAATAAAACAAATTAAAGATTAAAATAATTATGAGGCAAAAAAGTTATTCATAGAATGGATAGAATGATTCATATAAAGCAAATTAATAAAATAAATCAAATTAGCTCAAATGAAAATTAGACAATATTAAAAAAGTTATGAAATGAAGAGAGTAAATTAAATTGTTTCAAGCTAACAAACTGTCATCTAATAATAAAAATTACTGACTAAACCGAATTAATAAAATGAAGAAACTGTATAATATATGAACTGGGAAAAATTTACAATTTAATAAAATGATTAAAATAAATGAAATAAATAATATGAATAAAACAATAAAAAAATTATTGAATTAATAAGATAAATAATATGAATAATGTGGATAAAATTAACCCTTTCATACCATACCTAGCACATATTTGGTTCCAAAACCGTTTTTCTTAAAATTGTTAAAGTAAAGCAACGCAAAAAATTTGTTTTGATCAAGATAGATGCTTATCTAGCAGTGTGAGAAGCTGCTCAATTTTTACATACCTTAATACACATCTCCTGCAAAGTTTTCAATACTCTGATTAGGCAGAAAAGATAGCCGAAAGCAGACTATATTGATAAAATTTATCAGTTTTCAACAATATTTCACGCAGAAAACTGTATTGTAGATATAACAATATTCTGGTTCAAATTCAATAATAATTATTATTGTCTCAGGGCTAATAATATTCTTTTCTTGATTCAATCCATAATATTGTTATTTCTACAACAAATTCTGGTTTTGACGTTTCTAGATTTTAATCGCATTATCGGTTGAATCAACAATAAAATTGTTGAAACGATCGACACTGTGTTATTGATCGAATGATGTGAACACGATTAGTTCAACAATATTCTGTTGTTGAAACAACGATTATTATAGTAAACAATTACTATTGAAATGTTTGTTTCTTTCTAGGTTTCTTTCTAATAAAAATAAAACAATTTTTGCAAGGGTTTAATTTTTATTTATAATAAAACCGTTCTAAAACTTGCAGAATCAGTTGCCATACAACTTTCAACATTTCAGGGTTGTTCTGTAAGTTAAAAAGATAATGTTACTGTCAATATAAATTATTTTAATATTTACCCTTACGCAGAGATCATCCTTTACGTCAGTACAATTGTAGCACTAGCACCCCAACTGGCCTGTATGTTGTGACCGTTGTAAGTCTGTGGAAATAGAAATTTTACATTTAGTAAAAGAATTGTGATGCTTTTGATTTGCTTTTCTTACTTACATGTATCAGGAAAAAAAATATGTACCATGCATAGAATACACACAAAAAATACACAATACACGCTGAATTGGTACTATGTAAGACCAACATAAAATCAAATTTGATTGAAATAAAAATATTTTTAGTTCAACAATAAAATAATGTATATTTAAAAATCGCTGAGTTTTGAATCAATAATAGAGTGACGATTCAAATCAAAAATCCATTTTGTTGGTTTAACCGATTGAAATTTCGCTGCGTGTTGGAGACAACGAAGATATATCAAAATACAATTTTTCACCTATAACTGAAAATGTCTCTGGCCGCACTGCTTCAGTGAAATCCAATCAGAACAATTGCAATAACTTCAGTTCTACGGATATTTCTATTAGCGCTCAAATAAACGGTGATAGTCACAATTATTAGTTTTACTTTTTTGTGAGGAAATCTTGTCTAATCCCAAAATTATAGCTGTTTGAAAACGTGATTGTTCATAAAAAACAAGGTATGCCGAGGGTTAATAAAATCAATAAAATGAATAGAATGAATAAAATAAACATAATGAAGAAAGTGATAAAATAAATAAAAATGTTTTCTTTCTCTAAATTTTCTCATTTTTTTCATTTTGTTTACTTTTAAACAATAAAATGATTGAAATGAAAAAACATCAGCGATATTAAAAAAGTAATAGAATTAATAGAATAAACTAAATTGTGTCTAATTTATGTTCTAGATGAAATGTATAAAATAATGTATAAAATGAATGACTGAACAAAATAAGTCAGATTATTAAAATGAATAAAGTGTGTGAACCCGAAAAATAATATAAAATTGCATAACACGAAAAAGTGAATAAAATAAATTAAATGAATGATACGATTAAGATGCATGAGATAATAAACTGATCGGAATGTATACAAAGAATGAAATGAGTAAAATAGATAAAATGAGGTCAAATAAACAAAATGAATCAAAATAATGCTAAATTTAAAAAATCATTCAAATGAGATGATCATATATTTAAAATCAGTCAAATATTTAAAATGGAAAAAATAAACAAATGAAATGAATGATCTGGAAAAATGAGCATAGAGAATAAAATTTAAACATTTAGTTAAATGAAGTAAATGAAAAAAACGAATTTCACAAATTCCAAAATCATTGTTTCAGAATATTCTGAAGTGTTTATTAAAATTATTATGGACGTTCTCTTTTTCGTTTTTTTTTCTTGACGGCGTTTTTAAGATTGTCTGGTGTTTCTACTGATGGGCCTTAATTAGTCATCAGGTCATCTAGAAATCAGGAATTTGTCTTGGAATTAAAAGATGCCTTTTTAGTCACAGATATCTGAAAAATGATTTTTGTACAGAATAGAATTTTCAGGTCCAGAATTTTAACGCGTAATTGGAAATGGTAAACTGAGATAAGGCCACCTGTAAATAGTATTAATTTGCATTAAAGTATATAGAAAAGAGTGTGATGTGTCTAGATTATGGCTGTTATATTATTGTCGATGGCACAAAAGCCGTGCATTCAGTCGATTGCAATGCAGTCTCTTTCCACCCATCTTTATCATATAACAATTGTTTCGTTCGGAATTCTCGTTCTGGAGATATGGGTTTATGAGTCCTACAGAAACCAATACCGTGACAAAGGAATGGTTCAAACTACCAGAATAAGTATTTAAATTCATCGAAAAGGCAGTGGCCATTGAAAGTGACCATGGATAGCTTTTGAGACAATTGAAGCGTTCTCAGCATAAGACAAATTTGGGCAATTGAAACCATCGTTATAAGCTAACTGGAAGAACGACCACTTTGTTTTCAACAGATGGAGATGGCTTTTGGTCACGGTTTTAGCCAATATTATTTTATTTGGTCTATCGCCTACGTTTCGAAGGTCTACGCCTTCATCTTCAGGGCAAAACTACAATTAACAACTTGATGACATATAACAATCACAGATTTACAATCAGTACAGAATTACTTACAACGGTTACAATAATATCATAGTCAAGTGATTTTGAACATTGAATCTCAAAACGCAACACGCTACTCTACACTGTAATATCATTAAGTTTGGTTGAAATTAATTTTAAACGGAAATATTTAATTTATCGGAAAGCTTACATAAAGGAACCCCGCGCACATCACTAGCAGACTGAGCAATGAAATGTTTCAATAGAGCAAAAGTATGTGTAATTATCGTCTTGGTACGGAACAGATGGTAGTAGAAACGAAAATTTGACAGATGGGATGAATCCGCAGAGCGAGAGAAACAATGAGAGAAAGAGCAAGTAATGGTTATGCTTAATGCGAGAGAGAATGCAACACACCAGAGTATGCTGCGTTCAAATTATTTGTGTCGGTCCTGAAATTTATCGTCGAACCGTCACTGAAAATATGGCACATTTCTAGAATTTGAAGGGCCGGCAGTCTATTGTCATGATCAAGAATTTTGGTTCTTGACAAATCAAAACTGTGCTCCTTTTCGATCATGTGAACCATTAGCGCCGTCTTTTTGAACTCATCTGCGTTTCCTGTCTCCCGCTCACAGTTTGACGATTTGAAATCGTTGTATCGTTTTATAAGCGAGCGGTGGCCAGCTAGTCGTTGTTTGAGTTGCTGAGTTGTTAAACCAACGTATGAGCACTCACAATCTGAACACGGAATGCGATAGATCACATTCCGCTTAGATTGTTCTGATGTTGGATCTTTTAATTTTGTGAATAGAGAAGAAATGGTTTTTGTACATTTAAAGCTTAAGGAAACATTCAAAATCACTTGACTATGATATTATTGTAACCGTTGTAAGTAATTCTGTACTGATTGTAAATCTGTGATTGTTATATGTCATCAAGTTGTTAATTGTAGTTTTGCCCTGAAGATGAAGGCGTAGACCTTCGAAACGTAGGCGATAGACCAAATAAAATAATATTGGCTAAAACCGTGACCAAAAGCCATCTCCATCTGTTCATCGTTATAAGTTAAAAGCATCCTTTTACTGAGATGCAACTATAGTTCGATAGTTCACGGGTCTTTCGACGTCATTTTTCCCGGTACTAATTTGTGGATATTTGTTGAATTTGATCCGTAATTTTTCATAAAAGTGCAATGAATCTGAATTTTCAATAATATCTACCCAAAACAGGTGTTCTCAATTTTCAAATGACACATTTGAGCATATGTTTCATTAAAAATTCAGTAGAGATACGAAAAATTCAAAACGTGCACTTGGGATGTCTTTTTTCAACATTTTTGTCACCAAACAACCATATTACCCAATTTGAAATACCCAAGGATATCTGTAATTATAGTATATACAATTAAATTGGAGTTCATGTAGTTTTTGGTTTTTGGTCATATGACTCTCCTTAGTGCAACGTTTCAAAGGAATAGCCATTCAGAGGAAAGCAGGGTTTAAACATAAATTAGTTATAGTTTTCTCATAATACAAATATTTTGCAAATTATGACCACAAATATTTTCCTTTTCAAATAGAATGTAATATTTCGTTTGTTTCCGCAAGTGGCCCTGTTCTACACTAAAACGGAAAACTATTTATAGGGAAACAGAAGACAAAAATAGGTTTGTTTTCTTTAACCTGAACAAATGCATCGCAAGATTAAATTAGCTTGGATACTATCAAATATTTCAGATTAGTTGAAGATCTTATGACACATCTTAGAAATGGATTTGGAAATATCATGATAGATCTGAGTCGTAACAGTTGCCATGAACACGATTGGGGAGAGATCGGTTGATGGTTGGTGCTGTGACATTATTTTTGTACATATGACTAAATTTTGATTTCTTACATCTTTATTATACATAATGCAACTGATAATTTTTACGCCATAATTAGTATAACAAAAATCTTGCAAAAGAAGATAAACTTTCACTAGAATTTTGTTATTCAAAAACACAGTTGCTCTTGGTGATGTTACGAGTATAATATGAATATGAATTATATTAGAAATCAATTTTCTCACTGCTAGGTGGATTGCTAGGTGATCTGTGCATTCATATACCATCCAACGTCTATCTCACGACTGAAAGCAATGCTCAATTCAACGAGTAAATACATCAACTCTGGACAAATTTTCACTTTGAATTGAATTTACACATTGGTTTGTCTTTGAAGTGAACTTGCGTACCTATTAATTTTTGAGAAATAGTTAATTAATTTTGAAGTAAATTCACAAAAAAATTAGGAATTAAATTTCTTGAATCAAGCAGATGTGTTTTCATACCCCGATATTCAAAATCGGGTTAGTTTAGCCGCTAAAACACCACTAAAGCAATATTCTATATGGGTCATTCCATGCGAAATGATCAAGGCACGTGTAATCGACCTCCACGGATTTGAACAAAATTTAGAGGAATTGTTCATCTAGGGCCAACATATAAAATCCCAAATTTTTGTGACAATTGAACCACCCCTCGGGTCATGGGAGCACCCCTCGTTTTGGTAAATTGCCAAAACCCTTGATTTTCTTTTGATCATATCTCCGGTTCTATTTACTCTAGAATTAAACCACAAGATGGCTTTTGAATAAAATTGTTCAAGGAGTCTATTAAAAGTATTATTTTTTGCCGGCAGTGTTGCCAATTATACAATTTTTTCAGTTAAATATTAAAAGTTAATTTTTCTCTCAATATGTATATTTTAATTTTGAAAATTTTAATGCCATCGCGTTCCTCAGACATTTTTACATAAAAAACTTATCATCCCAATATAATATGAGCGCATCCTGAGATACACCGTTTTGAAGAGAAAAAACCGCAATTTCCCATATAAAATCGCAAGCGCTCAACACTAAAAAACCAACTTGAGTATTCTGAGTTCAGACACAATTTTTCGTGAAGTAGACGAGAAATGATGAAAAACTGCTTCTAGCAGATCAGGGTCGATTTTTATGACAGTTTGAAGATTTTCTCAATTTTGGCCAATAAAAATGGATTTTTATATGAGAAAATCGCAGTTTTTCCCTTCAAAACGGTATATCTCAGGATGCGCTCATATTATATTGGGACGATAAGTGATTTTTATGTAAAAATGTCTGAAGAATTCAAAATTAAAATATACGTATTGAGAGAAAAATTAACTTTTAATATTTAACTGAAAAATTGCATAGTTGGCAACACTGTCGGCAAAAAATAATATTTTTTATAGACTCCTTGAACAATTTGATTCAAAAGCCATCTTGTGGTTTGATTCTAGAGTAAATAGAACCGGAGATATGATCAAAAGAAAATCAAGGGTTTTGGCAATTTACCAAAACGGGGGGTGCTCCCATGACCCGAGGGGTGGTTCAATTGACACAAACATTTGGGTTTTTATATATTGGCCCTAGATGAACAATTCCTCCAAATTTTGTTCAAATCCGTGGAGGTCGATTTCAAGTTTGCATCTTTTTTGATCACTTCGCGTGGAATGACCGATATGTAACGATCTCATTTTTTGTTAGTAAAAATTGGTAAGCGAGGAATAAAAATATAAAATGCTTAATATCTCCGTCGTTCATCAACGAATTTTAAAAATCTATTGCTTGTTAGAAAGGTATTTTTACATTTTTTATTGTGTGCACATAGTACGACTATATTGCTTTGTTCAAAAGTTATTTGCTTTAAACCCTTTGTGTTGTGAATCATCCATATTTCAGAAAGTAAACAACCTATCGAAAAACAAAAACAATAGAGTTAAATGGCAACGTTAGGCCTTTCATTTGAAACCAATTTCGTTAAGATCGGTTCAGTGGTGGTTGCTGAGATAATTACATGACATTAGTGCACATTCATACATACCCACACACACACATACAGACATTGTCCCAGGTTGTCGAGCTAAGTCGATTGGTATATGAAACTCGGCACTCCGGGCCTCGGAAAAAGTTTTCAAAATTTTCGCGAATCCTATACATTTCTTTTGTAGGAAATGTAAAAATGTTGACGTCTTCAACAAACAACTGTAATTTCTTTATTTCCACAACTTCGTAGACCATTTAAAGAATTACAAAAATCTCAGAAAAAAGTTATAATGAAAAAATGATTTTTTGTGTGCCACAAACAACGCGCTTTAACTCAACACCATTACATTTTGGTGAGTTTGCATTTTTAGCAAGTTTTCTCGTAGTTGAATTTTCTATAAATTTGTCATTGACATTATGACTTTATATCTAAAGTTAGTGTAAATAAATTGTCTATCTCACTTTTAGATGGATTATTCACAATTCAATATACATCAAAAAAGCAGGCTTACATTGTGAAAAAATGTTCCTAACACACCAAATCGCTAAAATCAACTCCTAGAGCACCATTAATTGAACGCACGTTTTGGTACCATTGCGACCAATGTGATGAGTGAAATATAAATATGAATTGAACGAAAAAGCTATTATCAACTTCTAGGAGAGTTATGTGATGATCTGCGTATTCATATACCATCAAAATTCAAACTCGCGATTCATCGAAATGCGTAATGCAAAGGCAAAACACCTTAACTTTGGAAAAAGTTCGCTCTTTATCTTTGTAGTAAACTTACATATTTTTTTCCAGAAACAGTTAATTTATTGTTGAGCAAATTCACAAAATATTTTCGGAATTGTATTCCTTGACTCACGTAGATGTGTTTTTACCCTGATATTCAAAATCGGTTTAGTTTTGCCCCTAAAACACCAGTAAAGCAATACTCTGTACGTAACGTTCTCATTTTTAGTTAGTGAAAATTGCTAAGCGAGGAATAAAAACACAAAATGTTTAATATCTCCACCGCTTGTGAACGGATTTTGACAATCTATAGCTTGTTGGAAAGGTATTTTAATAAACTTTCCATTTCTGTTCATTCCAGTTCACGCGGTGTAATTGTCTTGTTCGAAAGTTATTCGCTTCAAACCGGATTTGTTTTGACAAAATTACCCATATCTCAGAAAGTAAACAACATATCGAAAAACAAAAATACTAGTGTCAAATGGGAACGTTAGGCCTTTCATTTGAAACTAATTTCGTTAAGATCGGTTCAGTGGTTGCTGAGATAATTACATGACATTTTGTACATACATACATACATACATACAGACATTGTCTCAATTTGTCGAGCTGAGTCGATTGGTATATGAGACTCGGACCTCCGGGCCTCGGAAAAAGTTTTCAAAGTTTGAGCGAATCCTATACATTTTTTTTTGTAAGAAATGTAAAACGATGGTGATGAAGACGCGCGGTTTTTCGTAAATGGTGATGCACAACGCGTTTCCATAGTCTGTAGATCTTTAAATTTGTAAGTAATTTTCCTTACATTTTGTAATTTGTAATTTAAAACTCATTAACCCAATACAAAAACCGATAACGATGATTTCAAAGGTCTCTTACACAATAGTTTTTCTATGAGTATGCTTGATAAAAAAAAATCTGTTATAATCCACCTAGTGGAACAATTGCAACTTTTTCTCATTAAGGGGTTATATATGTTGAGCTGCAGGATGAGGGAAAAGCTAGAAGTTTTGTGCAGGTATAAACGCATTAGTGATCTGGTTTCCACAGAAAGTTTCGTGGTGCATTAGAATCGAACGAGTGCAGAAACGCTTCGTTCGCATGGTACTAAGAAATAGAACCCTACTTCAACACAGATTCCATAGTGCTATGGCCGAGGATCGTTGCTAAGGGCTTTCGGAAACTACGACTGCTAAACACGTCTGGTTTGTTCAAGCTTTAAGATCACACTGACTCTATTGGGTGTTCTTCGCTATGAGATGAGATACATCTCATCTCGCCTCTCACATCTCCCTCCTTAAATTCATAATTCATCTTTTTTTAAATTCAATATTATGCAATGTTTGGGTATTCAAAAATAAACTTAAACAATTATTTCATTTGGATTTCTTCTTCTTAACTAGTTGCCCTAAATTAAGATTTTTGTACTTTGATTTTATATATCTAGTAGATCGCCGTAATACTGGTTTTGTTTTTAGTTTAGGCAATGCACTTGATGGTGTATGTTTATGTTCTGTTTTAATCTCTGACCTGATTGTTTCGTTTTGTAGATCGTATTCTGCCGCTAACTCCGGAGCGATAGAATTTTTCAGAACGAATGGTTTCTGGGGAATGTGTTTTAATTGATTTCTATGCGCTTTACGGGTACCGCCATTTACGTCTATCAAATAAGTTAGATTCGATATTTTTTTTAATATGGTACCTTCTGTGCTAAGAGCTCTACCATTTGATTTATATGTATAAATTATTTTACTGTTGGTTTTGAAAACTGTTGGCGTATTTTGAGCGTTGTCGTCGTAATGGAATGTTTTATTATTCCCTCTTAGGGCAGACAGCTTCGTGCGAGGTGGGAAAGCAAAAATTCGTTCATTCGGTATTATGTTGTCTTCGGTAGTTGGTGATTGATGGTGGTGATGCAAAATTTTTTTGATTTCATTGTCGATCTGTAATGATGAAAAGGAATCGTTCTCTTTTATTAGTTTCCCCAACACCGCTTTTGTGGTTTGTACTGCCCTTTCTGCTAGCCCATTGCTGGCGGGGTGGTAGGGAGGCGACAGAATGTGTTCGCAGTTTCTAGACTCACAGTATTTTTTGAAGTGGAAGCTGTTGAATGGAGGCCCATTGTCGCTGACAATAGTTGATGCAAATCCAAACACAGAAAAAATGTTATCCAGCTCTTGTGCAACGTTATCTGCATTAGTTTTAACCATTCTGCGGACCTCAATCCACCTGGAGTATGCATCAACTAATATCAGAAAGGTGCGATTAAATTTATGGAAAAAATCTATGTGGACACGCTCAAACGGTTTAGATGTAGCGGGCCAATTGCCGTACACTCTTGGGGTTCTATCTATTCCTAAAATTTGACATTGTTTGCAAGAACCTACGTAGCTTTCGATGTCTGATCCGAAACTGGGCCAGTATAAATACCTTCTGGCGATTTGTTTCATTTTTTGTATGCCACGGTGGTTTGCATGTAACAATTGAAGAGACGGAATTTTCAAGGCGGTCGGAATAACCACTCTTTCACCGAAAATTAAACAATCTGACTCTATGCTTAATTCATGTCTTTTACCGAAAAAGTTTTTCAATTTTTTATCTTTTACATGACTTGGCCAACCATTTTGTACAAAATTTAATACTTTTGACAAAGTAGAATCGTTAGCTGACTCTTGACCTATAATTTTAGAGTTGAGATTCACATGTTGGTCGTCTACTAGATAATTGAGTTCCATGAAAGAGCTACGCTGACTTTCTTCTAAGTCGGCTGAACTCAGATTTTGGTCCAAAGGTAATCTTGACAAGCAGTCTGCCACACAATTATCTTTTCCAGCCATATGAGTGATAGTGTAATCAAATATAGATAATCGTAAAAAATACCTCTGTAGCCTAGTTGCAATTACTGACGGGCCCCCTTTTTTGCTATTAAATATTCCCAGTAATGGTTTGTGATCCGTGATAATAGATATTTTCTGTCCTAAGACATATTTATAGAATTTTTCCATGGCAAATACCACAGCTAATGCTTCCCTGTGTAATATTGGATATTTTTTTTCAGTTGTCGACAATCGACGCGACACAAAAAACACCGGCATTTCAATTTCGTTTATCTTATGGCTCAATATGCCTGAAATCCCGTCATCACTTGCGTCGCATGTTACTGTGATGGACTTAGATGGATCAAAATGTGTTAGAACTTTTGCACTACAAATGGCTCTCTTGCTCTTCTCGAAAGCTTCATTGCATTTTTGATCCCAACTCCATTTACTATTCTTTGTCAGAAGGTTATAAAGTGGAGAGAGAATAACGCTCAATTTAGGAACGAATTTACCATAAAATGTTATCATACCGAGAAATGATTTCAGTTGTGTTTTTGACTTTGGCACTGACACGGCCGTTATCGCATTCACCTTCTCCGGATTTGGCGACACACCCGCCTCCGAAAGAATGTGACCCAAATATTTCACTTGGGAGACAAACCATTCACATTTCTCGGCATTGATTTTAACGTTATGGTGCATAAGCCTTCCTAACACTATTTTGATCTTATCTAACAGCTCATCATCGGAATCAGCCCAAATTAAGATATCATCGATGTACGTTTGGACTTTTGCAATATCTCGTAAAATAGAGTCCATAACGGATTGGAAAATTGTGGCTGCCGGTTTAACCCCGAACGGTAATCTGCGGTAGGCATACAATCCCTGATGTGTGTTTATTACTAAGAGCTTTTTGGAAGCTTCCGAGAGCACGAGTTGCTGATAGGCTCCTCTCAAATCAATTAGAGCGAATTTTTTTTGCACCACTTTTATTTGTAATGAGCTCTTCGATAACTGGAAGAGGATAATGATGGGTAATAATGTGTGGGTTTACAGTCTTGGACCCGTCCATACATATTCGAATATCTTTTTTATTTGGTTTCACTACCACTACTATGGGTGATGCCCACTCGGTATATTCTACCTTCTCAAGAATACCTTTAGCTTCTAAATCATCTAAATGTGCCCCAACGATATCTCTGTGTTTAAATGCGACTGTGTATGGTTTGTGTACCACCGGATTTGCATTGCTATCCATTCTGATGTCTACTTCGACCCCTTTAATCGGTTCTGTTAGATCCTCATCGAACGCCGGCGCATACTGAGTTTTCAAATTTTCAACAGTTTTCTTCACCCACTGTTGTCTTTTACTTTCGCAGAGAGAATTAAGATTAAACGTTTCTCTCCACTGAGGCCAGATTGCGCTTAGCCAGTCTCGACCTAACAGAGACACAAAATTTCGAGGAGATTTGATCACCAATATCGATAAAGTTAGTGTTTTCGCTTTCAATTTCACTTTAACTCTTATCTTTCCCACCACGTTTACAGTTTCGCCAGAGATAACGAAAAAGCTTCGACTATCTGGTAGTAGTGTACACTTATTAAACTTTTCTTTATATGTATCTAATGAACAAATTGTCGCACTAGCACCAGTATCGCATTCCATCAACAAGCTTTGATCCTCCACATTTAATTCCACAAAAGCTGGTGTTGAAATGTTTGACTTACCGAGCAATATATTGTTAATCCAATTTGATTGGGCATCCTCGGTGTCCAGTTCTTCCCCTGACTGATCATCACCTGTAGCATTCTCGTCGCCTAAACTCATTTTGAGATCTTCCATGGCTGCTGATAATTGGTTGATCCGTTCTTCGAAAGCTCTCTTCCTCACTGAATTATTTCTAGGTATTGGAGATCCATGGCGTGGCTTCTTAACTTTGGGCAGCGTGCAGTTATAAGACAAATGACCTTTATTATAACAATTGTAGCACACCGTGTCGCTGCTAACTTTAAAATTTCCTCGATGACTCGAAATATCCTTCGGTCCTTGCCCGGAACATGCACTTTCGTGGAACCTTCCTGGTTTGATGAAACTTCTGTTACGCACTGAATTGTTTTGACCCACATAATTAACCATGCTGGAACTTTGCTTAGACATTTTTCGAGCCTCGAAGGCGGCTATCTCAACTGTTTTAGCTTTTTCTAGTAGTTGAGCTAGGTTTAGCGTATGGTTTGCATCCCGTATCATAGTCTCTCTTGTTTTTTCATTCCGAATCCCTGCCACGAATACTGATTGCACTAATGTAGCTTCCGTATCGACGCTCACACTACAATGTTCAACAATGTTCTGTAAATCTATAGCGAAATCGTCCAGCGATTCGCCCTCTTCTTGTTTCCGCGTTATCAACCGATGCCGTTCAGCAAACACATTTTTGTTCTCTTCGTGTAAGACTTTAAACTTATCCACTATTTGCGCGTATGTTTTATCAACGATCCTATTCGGTTTGAAACTGCCAATTATTCGGTTGGCCGTCTCTTGACCAACACTGGTTATGAATTCCAACGCCTTTTCGTCGTCTGGAGTTCTATTCAAAGCAAAAAATATATCTACTGTTTGTAGATAAGAGTTCACATTTAACCCAGGTACATACACAGGAAACTTCCCTTTTGTTCTTTTGTCTACGGTCACAGTGACCATTTTATTTTCATCTTCTACTGACATTGCCATAGCGTTTTTTACGATTTCAATTAAAACGCAAACGTCCAATTTTTACTGCTCGACTATCACGCGAGTAAACTATTGAACCAATTTTCCTTACACCGTGATTGTACCACGTTTCTTTTTATTCTCGTCGCCAGTATGCTATGGCCGAGGATCGTTGCTAAGGGCTTTCGGAAACTACGACTGCTAAACACGTCTGGTTTGTTCAAGCTTTAAGATCACACTGACTCTATTGGGTGTTCTTCGCTATGAGATGAGATACATCTCATCTCGCCTCTCACACATAGAACCGTATTTGGATACAACGAACCGATTGCTGCACGCATTCGCGCATTTACCGCCGTGGAAGAGCTCTTCGAATTTGGTGAACCGTCCAGCCGCTTTGCCGACAAAATTAGACGATCTGTTGTATTTTGATATTATTTTTTAATGTAAAGTAATGTGTACTAGGACTTAAGACGAAATGTAGTTGTTATTATTGTCTGTATTTGTGATTTCAAAAGTTGGTAGTCTTTGCGCCTGCCTGAGAATGGCATGAAAGGTGTCCAACTCAAATGGACTTTTCCCATCCTGACCGTCCTTGTAGACTTTAAAGTATGATGGACATAATAAAGAAATATATATATATATATATATATATATATATATATATATATATATATATATATATATATATATATATATATATATATATATATATATATATATATATATATATATATATATATATATATATATATATATATATATATATATATATATATATATATATATATATATATATATATATATATATATATATATATATATATATATATGTACATATATATGCAACAGATGTCCAAAAAAGCCCTCTGATTAGATCTCCAGGCATCGCAAACATCTGGACGGTATAGGTAAATGATTTACGAAGTTCCAGTAATTTCCTTTGCAGTTATATATAAAAAAGCTGAATGGTTATTTTTCGTATTAGCTTTTAACTAAAGTTTACTCACACTTAACATTTTAATACAAACTCAAAAGTAGACGAGGAGAACTCAGTTTTAGACTACGTTTTTTTTTGAATGGGCATATACTTCTATCTTGTCTGCATTATCTTCAAAATGTTTTATAAAGTTTTTTCAAACAGTAAAAATGTCTCGTTCCACAAGTTTGCATTCTTAAACTAAACTGCCTGAAAAAAATCAGTAGCAATATTTTAAAGACGATTCGCTTGAAACTAAGTTTATGCTAATTGGTTCAGCAATATGCGAGGAAATTGAATGAAATAATTTGACACAGATATACACAGTACACACACAAAAACATTTTCAGATTTCGAACTAAGATTGGAAGAAGTAATATTGCATAACGAAAGGTTTTTTCAATGAAAATAGTGTTTTTTGGAAAAATCGTCCTCGTTTCCAAATTTTTTATTGAATCGTTCAAGGACACCAAAGATACACATTAATGATTTTTTTTTAGTTTTATGCTTTCAGTTGAGTTGGACTGGAATCGTAGTCACGCAAACCTCTTTGAAAAAAAATACGTTTTGCAGAAATTACTATAACTTCGACTTGCTAATATTTTTTATGTTCTCAAGAGGATTTTGCACATTGTACTCCGCTAGACGTATAACAAGTATTTCATAAAATATGTTAAGGTACAAAAATTCTAACCTTACCCTTTTTTCCAGTATCTCAACATATGGCCAAGGCTCTGAAAATGGCAACCACAGGAGAAATTTTTTGTATCAAATTTTGCATCTTATTTTTATATATATATATATATATATATATATATATATATATATATATATATATATATATATATATATATATATATATATATATATATATATATATATATATATATATATATATATATATATATATATATATATATATATATATATATATATATATATATATATATATATATATATATATATATATATATATATATATATATATATATATATATATATATATATATATATATATATATATATATATATATATATATATATATATATATATATATATATATATATATATATATATATATATATATATATATATATATATATATATATATATATATATATATATATATATATATATATATATATATATATATATATATATATATATATATATATATATACATATATATATATATTGAGGCATAGCAGAAAAAAATTCTTTTGAATTTTTAAAAGGCCCATTTTTGGTGCTGTGGGAAAATATGGAGGAAAAATATATTAAATGCCATAACATTGGAAGTAGCACTCAGAAAATTACAATTCTTACCTCTTTTAAACAAAATAACCTTATTATTTGAATGGGCATATCTCTGTTTCTCCAAAAAAAAAAATCGGCAAAGCGGGGTATTAGGTTGTTTTGGTACCAAAATTCCCTATTTTTTAATTTTTCTGCTCTATGTATGATTTGCATCAACATATTTTGCAGTTTTTCCAATGTGAAAAAAATCTCAGAAATAGAACAGAACCTTTTTGGTCATATACGTCTTCCAACCTTTGAACGGAACGGATCGTTATATTTCACAGTGGTGTTCGGTGTGTAAATTTTAGTGAGTGAAGGTCATCCTTTGTTCGTTCGTTAGCTGCCGTTCTGCTGGTGCCGGCAGTAAATCCAGTACATTGTTTTCGCTGGTGCGGAACAATCGACGTTGTTTGCAGATAAGTTTTGCTTTATTTTTTTTCCTCGCTTGCTTTCTTTCCTTTTCCTTACTTTTACTCTACCTTGTAATCAAATAATAAGACACATTCCCGTTTATATAACGCTCTGTCCTCGTGCTTGAATGGCCGAGGGCGAAATACCATCTGATGTAATCATGGAAGTCCCTGATCCCCCTAACACTCGCATTGCTCCCCGTATAAAGCAGTACCCAGAAGGTTCCTCTGGGCCATGGGTGGTATATTTTCGGACCGGAGAGAAACCGGTTAATATATTAAAACTTTCTCGAGATCTGACTGCTAATTACCCGGCCGTAACTCAGATAACACGTGTTCGGGCAAACAAGATACGTGTTCTAGTGAATGATCTCGGCCAGGCAAACGCGATTGCTTGCTGTGAGCGCTTTACGCGGGAATTTAAAGCGTACGTGCCTTGTGTGGCCTGTGAAATCGATGGGGTAGTGTCCGAACCGGGCCTGAAATGCGAAGAACTGTTGGAGCACGGGGTTGGCTGCTTTAAGGACCCCTCACTTGAACAGATTAAGATCTTGGAATGCAAACAATTGTATACCGCTAACACCGAGGGAGGTAAGACTCTATCAGGCTCGCTTCGGGTGACATTCGCCGGGTCCTCTCTTCCCAACTACATCCTCCTTGACAAGGTTCGCCTACCAGTTCGCCTGTTTGTACCGCGGGTCATGAGCTGCAGCAATTGCAAGCAGTTGGGCCACACAGCCACATATTGTGGAAATAAGAAACGATGCGGCAAATGCGAAGGAGAGCATGAGGATGACTCTTGCGACAAAGAAACTGATAAGTGTATTTGCTGCGGGGGCCCTTCACATGCTCTTAAATCAATCCCTGCGTACAAGCAGCGCGGAGATAAAATTAAGCGCTCCCTTAAGGAACGCTCAAGGCGTTCTTATGCAGAAATGCTAAAGAATGCTTCGCCATCTGTCCTGTCCGAAAATCCCTATGCTGGTTTGGCTAACGTTGAGCAAGAATCTGACGACCCACGAGAGGGAACATCTTTGGTTAACCCAGGGGAATCCAGGAAGAGGAGAAATCCAGCCTCCCCTACATTGCCTCGAAAGGGTGCCAAGGTATCGTCCACTCAGAGTGCGCCAACTACAATCAATAAATCCAACGGAAGTGATGCACAAAAGCCGAAGCAATTTGCTCCAGGACTTGGAAATATTAATTCAAACAAGGAGTACCCACCACTTCCAGGGACACCAAAAACCCCAAGTGTCCCCTATTTTCAAACAGATACTCAGTCCAGTAGCGGACTAATGAAATTTTCTGACATAGTGGACTTAATTTTCACAGCTTTCAATGTTACTGATCCTCTTAAAAGCCTTCTGATACGTTTTCTCCCTATAGTGCAAACATTTTTGAAGCAGTTGACTACTAAATGGCCCCTCCTTGCAGCGATCGTATCCTTCGATGGCTAAGTCATCGAACGAGGTCACCGATTCGATCACTGTTCTACAGTGGAACAGCAGAAGTATCCTCCCGAAAATCGATTCCTTTAAATTTTTACTAAATAGTTTAAAATGTGATGCTTTCGCATTATGTGAAACCTGGTTAACTTTCGATATAAATATCAACTTCCACGACTTTAATATAATTCGTCTGGATCGAGAAACCCCCTATGGAGGAGTACTTTTGGGGATCAAAAAGTGCTATTCTTTCAACCGAATTAACCTCCCTTCGAAACCAGGCATTGAAATTGTCGCTTGTCAAGTTTTAATCAAAGACCTTTGCATTGCTTCCATCTACATTCCTCCTAGAGCCTCGGTAGGGCACCGGCTTTGTAATATCACGGAATCCTTACCGGCACCGCGGCTAGTTCTGGGAGACTTTAACTCGCACGGTACGGTATGGGGCTGTCTTCATGATGATAATAGATCAACATTAATCCAAGATCTTTGCGATAATTTCAACATGACCATCTTAAACACGGGAGAAATGACGCGGATTCCTATACCACCAGCACGCGCAAGCGCGTTGGATTTGTCGCTTTGCTCGACATCGCTACAGTTAGATTGCATGTGGAAGGTGATCCCTGATCCCCACGGTAGCGATCATTTGCCTATCGTGATTTCAATTGCTAACGGTTCAAAACCATCGGAAACAATCAATGTCTCGTATGACCTCACACGGAACATTGATTGGAAGAGTTACGCGACTGCGATATCCGTTAAAATCGAATCCACTCAAGAACTTCCTCCGGAGGAAGAGTACAGGTTTTTGGCTGGCTTGATTCTCGACAGTGCGAATCAAGCTCAGACTAAACCAGTACCCAGCGCGAATACCCATGGACGGTCCCACCCTGTGGTGGGATAAAGAGTGCTCAGAGCTGTACGCGGAAAAGTCCACTGCATATAAGGCCTTCCGGGAAGACGGGTTACCCGCTAGCTATCTACAGTACGCGTCGTTAGAAAGGCGAATGAAGAGTCTAATGAAAGCCAAAAAACGCAGTTATTGGCGCCGGTTCGTCGATGGGTTAACGAGAGAAACAGCGATGAGCACTCTTTGGGGTACGGCTCGACGTATGCGTAACCGTAATAGTACCAACGAGAACGTGGAATATTCAAACCGTTGGATATTCGCTTTCGCCAAGAAGATCTGTCCGGACTCTGTCCCGTACAGAAAACGTGCCACGCCGCGTCTCCTCACGATACCGCGAACGAAACACCGTTTTCGATGGTGGAGTTCTCACTTGCTCTCTTATCGTGCAACAATAACGCCCCAGGGTTAGACAGAATCAAATTCAACTTGCTGAAGAATCTGCCTGACACTGCAAAAAGGCGCTTGTTGAATTTATTTAACAAGTTTCTTGAGGGTAACATTGTCCCTTATGAATGGAGGCAAGTGAAGGTCATCGCCATCCAAAAACCAGGAAAACCAGCCTCCGACAAAAACCAGGAAAACCAGCCTCCGACCACAACTCGTATCGGCCGATTGCAATGCTGTCCTGTATTCGGAAGTTGTTCGAGAAAATGATCTTGTTTCGCCTCGACAATTGGGTTGAAGCAAATGGCTTACTGTCAGATACACAATCTGGCTTCCGCAAAGGCAAAGGGACGAACGATTGCCTTGCGTTGCTTTCTACAGAAATCCAAATGGCCTATGCTAACAAAGAGCAGATGGCATCAGTCTTCTTGGATATTAAGGGGGCTTTTGACTCAGTTTCTATCAAAATTCTGTCAGAGAAGCTGCACCAGCATGGTCTTTCACCAATTTTAAATAACTTTTTGCTAAACCTGTTGTCTGAAAAGCACATGCACTTTTCGCATGGCGATTTAATAACATCGCGATTTAGCTACATGGGTCTTCCCCAGGGCTCATGTCTAAGTCCCCTGCTCTACAATTTTTACGTGAATGACATTGACGATTGTCTTGCCAATTCATGCACGCTAAGGCAACTTGCAGACGACGGGGTGGTCTCTGTTACAGGGCCCAAAGCTGCCGACTTGCAAGGACCATTACAAAATACCTTGGACAATTTGTCTGCTTGGGCTCTTCAGCTGGGTATTGAGTTCTCCACGGAGAAAACTGAGTTGGTTGTTTTTTCTAGAAAGCGTGAGCCGGCGCAACTCCAGCTTTTATTAATGGGTGCAACGATCAACCAGGTTTTCACATTTAAATATCTCGGGGTCTGGTTCGACTCTAAAGGTACCTGGGGATGTCACATTAGGTATGTGAAACAGAAATGCCAACAAAGGATCAATTTTCTCCGAACAATAACTGGAACATGGTGGGGTGCTCACCCAGGAGACCTGATCAGGTTGTACCAAACAACGATATTGTCGGTGATTAAGTACGGGTGTTTCTGTGTCCGCTCCGCTGCGAACATACACTTCATCAAACTGGAGAGAATCCAGTATCGTTGCTTGCGCATTGCCTTGGGTTGCATGCACTCGACCCATACGATGAGTCTCGAAGTGCTGGCGGGAGTTCTTCCGCTAAAAAATCGATTTTGGGAACTCTCATATCGATTGCTCATCCGATGCGACATTATGAACCCGTTGGTGATTGAAAACATCGTCCGTTTCCTAGATACTTCTGATTCTACTGTATTCTTCGACACATCCATGAAGGAAGAGATTCGTGGAATCCCGGACCATATACGTCCGCAGGTGATCCCCAATATATTTTATAATAAATTCCGAGAAGTCGACTGCGACAAAATGTTTTACACTGACGGATCAAATCTCGATGGGTCCACTGGCTTCGGTATCTTCAACAATACTAAATGATCCCGCTTCAATTTACGTCGCAGAGTTAGCTGCAATTCAGTACACCCTTGGGATCATCGACACTCTGCCCACAGATCACTACTTCATCGTTTCGGACAGCCTCAGCTCTATCGAGGCTCTTCGTGCGGTGAAGCCTAAAAAGCAATTCCCGTATTTTCTGGGGAAGATACAGGAGTCCTTGTGTACGTTATCTGAAAAATCTTATCAGATTACCTTTGTTTGGGCCCCCTCTCATTGCTCTATCCCGGGGAATGAAAAGGCCGACTCATTAGCAAAGGTGGGCGCATTAACTGGTGACATATACGAAAGACCAATCTGCTTCAACGATTTTTTAGTATTTGTCGTCAAAGGACGCTCAACAGTTGGCAAACCTCGTGGAGCAATGGGGAACTTGGACGATGGCTACATTCGATTATCCCAAAGGTATCAACGAAGCCTTGGTTCAGGGGGATGGATGTGGGTCGGGATTTTATTCGTGTAATGTCCCGACTTATGTCCAATCACTACACCATGGATGCGCATTTGCGGCGTATTGGGCTTGCGGAGAGTAGTCTGTGCGCTTGTGACGAGGGCTATGACGACATCGAACACGTTGTCTGGGTATGCGCCGGGTATTGTGACGCCAGGTCTCAGTTAAAGGAATCCCTTCGGGCCCGAGGTAGACCACCCAAAGTACCAGTCCGAGATATGCTGGCAACTCGTGATTTCCCCTATATGTCCCTTATTTATACCTTCATAAAAACGATAAATATCCCAATTTAGCCCCTCTCTTTTATTTCTCGTTTTTAGAGTTTCCTCCTGCCTTGTGGAACCGATCAGCTCCAGAGTGCCACTATGTAACCGCCGTCGCCCTTACCACTACGCCTGCATAGAAGGAAACTGAAGCGAGAGCGACTCGAGGTCCGATGACTTTTGAAGGATTCCCCGCGGGTCCGAAGAATACCATCCGCCAATCCGGTACTCGACGACTTACTAGACTGAGGCGCAAATTTGTTTCGCTGATCCCCCTCCCCCCCCCCCCCCCCGTTCGAGCGAAAGTTGCAGGTTTTGCTCTTCTTTCCCTGTCTCTCCCCTGTCCTTGATAGAACTGCTGCTACACTGATGCGGAAATAAGCCACCCTCTGAATATCTTGACCAAGCCTAAGTTTTAGTTAAAAAATTCAAATTAGTATTCTGTATTCCTAGTTTTAAGATAGCTATAATTTTTACTCTTTATTGAAACTCTTGTCCTTCATCTTGTAAATAGAATTGAATCCCTAGTTTTAAGATTTCTGTGAAATTTCTCATAAATATTTGTTCCCCCTTTTGTGTACTAAACTATATTGTTAGTTTTAAGATAACCGTAAAATATTTCGTAAAATACTATTACTCCCCCTCTTGTATATCAAAGTGAATCCCTTGTTTTAAATTTTTTCATAAAAAAATCTTTTGGCCCTCTCTTGTATATTGAATCTTATTTCTAGTCTTAAGATAGCTGTAAACTTTCTTTTCCTTTGTAAAAAAAATATTTCAACATTGTAACCTCCTAGTTTTAAGATATCCAAAATGTAAAAACAAAAGTATTTGGCACCGCCGAGCTAACGCATTTGTGCCTATCAAATAAACGAAATGAATAATAAAAAGAACCTCTTTGGCCTTTATCCGAATGCCAGAAGTTGGGGTTATATGGCCTTTGTCATTCATATTAAAATTTATCATTGCATAAGCATTTATGCAGACACTTCGAAACTACTACACTATTGAGAGAACTACTCTTTAAGCACTCAACCCAGAACCCACGCGTTTTTTTGGACCAAACAACAAACCGTTGTTGTTTTTTTCCTTTTTATTTAGATATACGTTTGATCTAATGAAAAATTCTATGAAAAACACAAAATGACATATCTAAAGGCGATCTCCCAAAATTCATCACCGCGGAAGATTTTGGCTATGATAATCCGGGCATTATAATCTGAGATACCACTAGTTAGCAGACATGCATGCACTATTCAATGCAAAAACCATTATTAAAAGTTCGAAAATGATTAAAAAATTAAGCATTAAAACCACTATGTTTAAAAGAAAAATGTCGATTTTTAATAATAAGTGGATCGGCATTTTTTTTTTTAATTTATTAATTTCGATGGTTCAAGCAATAGTGTAAATAAACTTTTACAACAAAGTGTTTACTAGAGTTAACAAATTTGAAATTTGTCTTGCAATAATTTACACACATCTTTAAACACCCGTTGAATTTTGCGTATTGACCCGGCGCATCCGTGCAAACCGGCTCAACTATATTTTTCTCCGAAAATACTCGGAGTTAAGCTTTGATACTCTAAGGTGATATGACTATTAATTACATAAGATAAAGAGATATTTTTGGACAGATTAGGATAGTTCTATTCCCTTTATCTAATAAGATAATTTAGATGATCTAATTTGTCCTAGGAATGTAGAAATTTGTTCACGAAAAGTGAAATTTGTGTGCATGTTTGGTTTAATATGTCAGTCTAGATAATATACATCATAATTTTAAATTGTTTCTTCTTGTCTATCGATTTTTAATGCACCCGTAAGGCTCAAAAAGTTCTTGGTAGTATAGCAATTCTGCATTGTTGGTGCAGGTCGTACTTCGGCCAAGCATGGACAAATTATAGTATATATTATATATCCTTTTAAATATATTCGAGCGTCTAACTTTGAAAAGAAATATTTTGCTATACAAACATTTGAAAGCAATTTTATATTTATCCTTTTATTATATTATATACTGCACGGTGTTCGTATAAAACCAACTGATAGTATAATGAAATTAAAATGGAAACCTATCTCAATGTTGTAAGTAATGTATAATATTCGAAATAGTTTATAATATTCGAAATAGATTTGTATTTCGGAGATGAATATTTTGTTTCAAAATTTTCATGAACTGGTACTTGATTTGAGCAGTTGAAGACAAAAATACAATGTGAAAAGCATTATTGATCGATGTTTGTTTTTGTCCTTAATATTTAATAAGTTTGATACCAATCTGAACGTCTCATATTTGAACTGGCAAATATTATGAAACCGTTTTATTGACAATTTCATGCAAAAAATGAGAAGTCCGATTTTTACCCTTTCTTGTTGTTATTAGCGACTGAAAAACTGTTTAAACAATTAGTTTTCACTGATATCAGAGTTTTAAAGGGATCCTCTTATATAATTATGCAAAAAGTACCCAATGTTCGATAATTTTTTTTGAAGAAGTAAAATGACTTAGACATGTGCGCTATTATTAATAATTTTCGAGTGTAAAGTGTCAAAAATAGCGTTTAAAATGGCGGCTACAGCTAAAGGTGTTTTGAAAACCGACCCTATCTGCGGGCACGACACTGGTCGCAATTCGTCGTCTACAAGCAGCAAACCAACACGATCTTGAAGATTGCAATCCGTTGAGGCACCCCAACCTAAAAAACATGAAAAAATTCGATATAGGATCAAAATGGCGGCCACTTAAAAATAAAGTATCGTTTTTTCGCATGATTTTTCCACTTTAGCCGGCTGTAAAAATCGTTAATGATCCAAATATTACGATTTTGTAGATTTCATTTCCTGAGAATATTCTTTTAGGCAGGCAAAACCCGAAGTAGATTGGTTGAATGGTTCAAAAACGAGAATGCCCGCAGATTCGAAAAATCTTGTTCCGAGAAAGTCGCCATTTTTTGACACCTTACACTCGAAAATTTTTATTTTGTAGATGAAACCTTAGTAAATATTTTGCAGAATATCGTACATGTCTACGTCATTTCACTGGTTCAAAAAAAATATTAAACATTAGGTACCTTTAGCCAAACTTATATAAGAGGATCCCCTTAAGTACAACCGGTGAGTTAAATCTAAAAAATATGTATGTTAAGCTTTATACACTTCGTTCGCAATCGTGATTACCGACTGAAAAAAGTGGTTTCTGGAAAACGCACACTAAAGTTTTTCCCGTCACCACACGAACACCACCGTTAAAATAATCTATTTTAGATCTCGCTAAAATTAGAACCACCCTAGCATCTGTTGAAACCAAAAGAAGGGCCTTGCAAATTACAAGAAACTCTATAAATATATTTTAAGGCTATACAGGTCGGACTCGATTATCCGGGGATTCGATTATCCGTGATTCGATTATCCGGGGAAAATGAGTCGATTATCCGGGTGTTTTGAAAAAAATAAAATTTCAACTATAATGTCTTATTATAGTGCTAATTCGATCATTGCAGTCAATAGAACATTTTTTTGGGCAATTGGGGGGTCTAGGGTTAACTTCCTCTCAAATTTTAACCCACCTCAAAAATAGCTTATATATGGGTTATTCCGCGCAAAGTGACCTAAAAAAACAAAACTTGGAATCGACCTTCATGGATTGGAACCAGTTTTGAAGAAATTATTTGGAGCCAATATATAATTGTTGTGTCGTTTAAACAGCCCCTCAGTCCATGGGAACACTCTTAACCGTTATGTGTTCGACGGGGTACCCGGATATCTTTTTAGGTTACAAATAATGAAATTCCGATGTTTTATCCGTAGCTGGAAATTGAACCTTTGTGACATCTTAGAACTTCACTAAGTCAAGCTTTTGGGATAATAATGTTTTTGATATAGGGAGTGAGGAGGGTCTCATGAATTTTTTACTACGTCACAGGCCGACGTGGATTACCGGGCACCCCCAAAACTGAAATGCCAATAACTAAGGTAATTTCCAACCGATTTTGATGCTTTTGGGTGTTTTGGATTCAAGAATTCATCCACTTTTAGACTTGGTAAAAATGAATCGGGTTATTTCAACCGGTTTCCGGGAATCCGGATTTCCGGAAGCATGTTCCAGTGCTTGGATACTATTTGTGAATTTCAATGGAATACTAGCACCCATATTGCTAGTATTCCATTGAAATTCACATTGGCATTGGCATAGCATCAATAGGCTGTATCTCGTGGTATTGGAACCATTTGGTGATTTCACCCCGGAATGGATATTCCGGAGCAGGTTCCCGTAGGGCCGTGAATGGCCATTCCATTCCAATTCCATTTTTCAAACTACCATAGGGTCCCGTAACAATAAATAACAGACTTCCGAGACAATTTGGAAAGTTTTGATACTCATTTTGTTAGGGCATTATTTAAATTTACAAATCATACCCTAGTACTGGAACATTACTCCGGAAAATCCGGATTACCAAGAACCAGATCCATTCATCCGGTTCAATGTTACAGAATCCAAAAGTGGACACGAGTTTCTGAATCTAAAACATCTAAAAGTGACAAAATCGGTTAAAGGAAGCCATAGTTATGAGCATTTTAATTTGTGGGTACCCAGGTACCCTCGTTAGCCTGTTATAGGTGTTTTTTTTGTTGGACACATAACGGTTAATTTTAACAAATTGTTTAAAAATGTTTTTCTTCGGATTATATCTCTGGTACTGTTTGCACTAGAATCAATCAGCGAGATATTTTTTTAAAAGATTTGTTTAGGGATTCCAAAAAAAATGAAAAGTTTTGAATGCAAATATTGCCAAATATGCAACTTTTTAATTTTACACTAAAAGTACATTTTTCTTGTAATACATCGGTTACTGCAGGCCACATAAAACGTCATTATACCTACATTGCTCGGTCGATTTCTGGCTATCTCTTGGGATAATGATGACATGCTTCTCAAGATTCTCTTTGGATACTTTTCAAGATTCTGATCGAAGTTTTCTTAGCATCCCAATGGAATCTATTTCAGAACTTCGATTCAATATTTATCCGTATATCTACGGTTTTTTCTCTGAATTTTGATGCAGGATTCTAGAGAAAAGCTTCTTAAATGTCTAGTGGAATCTTTCTCAAGATAGAATTCCGCTGAAAATTATGCTTTATTCCAGATACTGATAGAATCATGGTCCTATTATCATTGGAATCCGGTGTAATGTTCTGATGAATATCCTGCTTTGAGTTCCAGTGGAGTTTGACACAAACAATATTGCTCTTTTCCCATTATCCCCTTCAATAAGTGATTCCTGCTCAGAATTCCAATAGCATCTTTAACCCGTTCGTGCCCTTCTGGTCGATGAACAACCATGTTTCTATAAGACTATAACTTTTGGTTTACACAACGTCAAGTAAGGCTAATAACTGCTACTAAGATCTTTCATTTGTGCACTAAAAGTTATAAATATTAGCATTAAAACAGAAGTTATTACAATTAATCTGATTGGGTTCCGCTGAAGCAGTGCTGCCAGGGATAGTTTCTGTTAAAGGCGAAAATAAAATTTTGGAATATTTTCTTAGCCTAGGGATATTATTGAAAACTGCTAAAACTTTCTAATTTAGATTGCCCTCGATTACCTTTTTCATGCAATTAGACTAGATCGGAAAGTAAATATTGAGCAGCTGCAAAAGAAGCACCTATCTTTCTTAAACCAGGTTTTTCGTGTTTCTTGACGCCAACAGTTTTAAGCAAAAATAGTTTTGGGACCCTATACACGGTAGAAAAAAGTTGGTCAAGAAATGGTTAACGAGATTCTGAAAAGAGACCCGGCCGTCACTGGAGGTGATTTCAATTCTTGTGTAGCTCAAGCAAAGATGGATGATAGGCTATGTAAGGAGGGCACCAGCAGTACTTCTCGCTGAGGCGTCGGGAACCTGGTAGTCCTTCGCTAGTGACAAGTATGAGTTTGCGAAGACTACAAGCGTAGTTATTACCTGACAATCCAGATTTGGTCAACTAAATGATGCTACAAGTTCAAGGATCTCTTTGTGGGTGCTCAACACGCACTCTTCTAATTAGAATGACTAGACATGTTTAAATTAAACTGGAGCCAAGAAACAGACGACCCCTCAGTTTACTTACTAACTTTATTTTTTCTGGTATTCGAGTAATCGAATCATTTACCTAAAAAATCTAAGCCCTGGGTAATCGAGTTTGACTTGTACTGCAAAAGACACACCTTATTAAAAAGTTTATCTTAGAATTCTTGTACAAATAGCTATAAACAACTGATACATATCGTTAACTCGTTACCAATATGAATAATAAATGAAAACCAACTGAAAATACAAATCACACCCTGAAAGTCTGAAAAATCGACTAGGGCCAAAATAGGTACATTTACATTTACCATAATAGGAAAATTTGCCCTGGTCATTTTGTTTCCAATTTCTCCACGAATGAAGTTTAAATTCCTGAAATAACGCAAAAAAAAGTTTGATTCGATTATCTGGGTGATTCGATTATCCGGGGTGAGATTTTTTTCAAATCCCCGGATAATCGAGTCCGACCTGTATTTTTAATTTTAGCAACAAGTTGAAATTCCTGCTAAACTTAAATTTTGGACCACTGTGCAATCCCGGTCAAAAAAAAATGCGGACGGACATGGTCAGGCGATTTAAATAGTTTGACGTTTGACTCAACTCGCCTGTGCTAATTGCTCTTAGAAACAAATGCGATTTGCGAATGCGATTTAAAGGCAATTTCAATACTTAGACAAATTTTCTGGCGGCTGAAATGGACTTCATTGGTTTTTGCCTTTTACAAACATGGCGGTTCATGTTTGGCTTAAGTATAATTTTTTTTTAATAATTGGCCTGTTCTCGCTTGTATTTTGTTTGTCTAGTGCACTTCATTTAGCCAACGAATGTGGGAAATTGTGGAATTGTGTGTAAGAATAGTGGAGCAAGATCTCTGACCTAAAGTCTTAATGAAAGTCAGATTGTGGTAAGTTTTGGTGTGCAATATCAATTTCACCATTGATTCTGTCTATAGTTTGGTGGTGATTACCTAGTATACTGATAAGTTTATATGAGTAGATAGTAAATCCAAAAGTAAACATTTTTTGTAGTTTTCATATCAGGCAATTAAGGGCGATTAAATGGCGCGTTTCCTGGGCGATTTGGAGGCGATTTAAGGGCGGGTAGAGCGGGAAAAATAGAACGGCGGCAATTCGCCCAAATGTTGCATTTGAAATAGCCCCTTAATTGCCAGCAACTTGCTGACAAATTGAAGGGCAATTAGCGCATCCGAGTTGGCAAATAGCCCCCCGTTAGCCAGCATCTTAACCCTTTTTGACTGGATGGAAAAAGTTAATTTTTTGTCGATTTCATATCATTTCATTTGGCAACCGTGAAAAAGTGTGATAGCGAAGTGCATCAAAAATCCAACTTTCAAAGCAATAAGCAATATTACGTCGAGAAAGGTTTTCGTCACCATAGGGAAAAAAGGTATTTTTGCTCACTTTAGGACATAGTTTTTAAATTTTGCGAATAAGACATATAAAAACATCGGCTTGCATCTGACCATTAATACAGATCTTTCAAAAACGTATCATTTAAGAAGAAATCAATAAAAATTGTATTTTTCATAAAATTTCATTTTGACCCGTGGCGGATATACATTTTGGCCATGGTAACAATTTTGCAAACATATTATCGTCCACTTCGTGTATACTCTCAGTAATTTAATATTGTTGGAGTAAAATATTCACAAGAAGAATTCAAATTCTCTTTTTCTTCTAGCTTTCTCTTTTGATTCATCCATGTTATTCCTATTAATGTGACTTAATCTCTGAATAAAGACTAGCCATCTCAATCATTTACCATGTATCTGTCAAGTCATTCCAATCTCGTAAGATACCATTGTGCCACTCACAGGTTTCGTTCTCAATTGGAATGACACTGTCAGGTAAATGGTAAACAAACAATTGAAATGATAAGTCGTCATACCACGTTTTTGATAGAGAATTACAACGCTGTACCCCTCGTCACTATACACATCTTGGTAACTATACATGTTTCTCAGTACTACCGGCAACCCTGGCGCGCACCGGAAGAGTAATCTTATCCTACCTATGTATGTTTGATATAACTTAATAAAACGTTTGCTTGTAAACGCGTGTCTATTCTTTTCGCGAATAGTTTTTCGTGTCCGTTCCGGTTTTATTCCTCGCAGCCGACGTAGATCCACTGTTGAACCTGTCCGCCTTGACCCACATGTTATGGGCCCAGTGGAGGTTTCAAGGAATAACAGTTTTTGTCCGCACAAAATCGGAGTTTTGTTGTTGGAAGTTCGTTGTGTGGAACGGGGAAGTTGCTGCTCGCGTCGCGTTTGCAACCGGTGCGAAAGTTTATTCGTGTTGTTTAGTTCGTGTTCGCAGCAGAAAAATGGATACAATCCGCAAGTTTTCAAAGCTGAATAATCAAAACTGGCAATCATGGAAATTTCGGATGGAAATGTTCCTGACAAGGGAAGAGCTGTTTTACGTCATTGAGGGTACCAAGCCGGAACCTGTCACGGCTCAATGGACCAGGGATGATAAAAAGGCGCGCGCGACTATGGGGTTGTGCATTGAAGACAATCAATATAGTCTCGTAAAGACAGCACAATTGTCTCGCGAGTTTTGGGACAGTTTGCAGAGGTATCACGAAAAAGTCACCGTGACTTCTAGAGTATCCCTCCTCAAAAAGTTATGCAATTTGAATTTGCGAGAAGGAGGCGATTTGGAAGCACATCTTTTCGAATTGGATGACCTATTTGATCGACTGGAGCATGCCGGACAGGAATTAGAAAATCAGCTTAAAATCGCGATGATATTGAGGAGTTTACCAGACTCCTACAGTGGGCTTGTGACAGCGCTTGAAAGTAGGCCGGATGAGGATTTAACCGTCGAGCTGGTACGGTCAAAACTTGTTACCGTTGATAAACCGGTCACAATTTCAACAGATCCACGGACAAGAAATACTTGTAACTTATAGTTAGATTCATATAAATGCCAAGTTTTTCTCATCTCATTAGTGTATTAAAGCTCATAAAAATACTATAAATTAGAAATGTTCTCCATTCCAAATTAAAATTTAGTATGATTCAACGTTAGCATTAAGTTAGGCCACCTAAGACACCTTACCCTAAACCATACGTTTAGCATCCCGTCGATGAGGCACTGTGACAAACTTGACAGAATACGGCGAATAATTTTGACACGCAACACCACTACATCCGGTTGAGAGAGAGCGCGAGGAAAAGAGAGAGCGAGAAGAGGTTAAAAAGGAGTTAGAAAAAAGAGGCGAAGGCAGTCGGTAGAAGACAGTTGTCAAATATAGACGATTTTTGGAGTGACAACCACCAACCGAAAGCAAGTGCAAAGTGCCCGGAAGACACGGATCCCAGTACGGTGGGTCGATGACAAAAGCAGCCCGTCTGAAGTGAGCACAGTCGGTCCGGAATATATACACCGTTCATCCGAAACTTTCCATCAACTGTAGTCCGGATTCAAACGGCATCCGTTCGATATACGCTCCGTCCGTTCGGAACCAGTCCGGATCGCCCGGAATATTCACTCTGCGTCACTGTCAGCCCGGACTAAGGCACCATCCGCTCGGTAGATGCTACACGTTATACCCGTACGGAAACAGTCCTCTTCGTCCGGAATTCACACGGCTCGTCCAACATCAAGCAGTACCATCCGATATGTATCACGTCATCAGCGACTCACGTAACCACGTGACGGATCTCCACGCAGCGACGTCTCCATTCATCTGCCTCGAGTGGTGCTGGTGGCCGGTGAGCCCCTTTACGATATTGCCGAGTCACACGTGTGCGTTAATTGGTGGGAACGAACGTTTTTGAGGCTTGAGTCCGGTGAGGTCTGGTTGAGCCTGGCCCCCGCTCATCGACACTTGGACCGATGAGTTCCTCCTCCGCACATGAGCACCAGAGATAGAGTCAACAACATCGGATACAGTAGCGGAAGCAACCCATCGAACCCATAAAACCCAGCGTGGTCCCGTATAGCCAACGGCTCTATTCTCCAACGAAGATCATCGAACCATCCCAACACACCAGGTATGATTGTTCCCTCGCTCTCTCTACATGTTCCTGTCGCCCGTGCCCCATCGGTTCCAGTTCGGCCGCATCGATACCCTTTTCCCTATTTCCTACATGTTAAATTCCTTAAATAAATAAGTAAAATGAATGTATGTTAGTCAACTTTCTTTTTCTACTGAGCCTTAAAGTCTTTCCTGTTTGTCGATCTGCCTTGTCTGGTTTGCGGTAAGTAATCGGTTGTGAGTCCTCCTAAAGCAGCAGTGGGAAAGCCGACCTTGAGAAGTAACACCGATTGAGCTAGTCAGCTGTTACAAACTCTTGGACGAGTACGAGCGCCGAAAAGAGCGATCAGGCCATGGCACATCCGTCGAAGCAAAGGCAATGAAAAGTGGCATAAAGTCTCACAGTGTAGTGAAAGATAAACCCGAGATCGTGTGTTTCTTTTGCAAGAAGTCTGGCCATATGAAGCGGGATTGCTTGCGATTTCAGGCTTTGCAAAACAAAAGTGATAAGGATAAGCGGGATGAAAACAAGAAAAATGATCGTCCTAAGGCCAAGCAGGCCACAGAGAAGAGCTCTAGTGCAGTGTTATTTATGGCCGGAGAGAAGAGGCAAAGTTGTTGGGTTGTGGACAGCGGTGCTAGCAGCTATATGTGCAACGATAAAAGTTTTTTTGCCTCGCTCTGTGAAAAGAGTGCTCCAGAAGTGATTCTCGCGGATGGTACCATAGTGCAATCAATCGGATGTGGTACTTGTGAGCTGTCTGGTGTAGATGGCTGCGGTAATGCAGTGAAAATCACACTGGATGAAGTATTATTTGTGCCATCGTTGAATAGCAGTTTGCTTTCTGTGGCAAAGTTGGCTTCTAAAGGGTTTGTGGTGATTTTTGGAAAAGACGATTGCGATATTTGTGATCAGTCGGGAAAAGTGAAAGTGAAGGGCACACGATCGGGTAGTTTGTATCACCTGAATACGCTGGAAACAGTGATGAAAATTGAAACGAAGAAGCACAATGATCTGTGCCAACACCAATGGCACCGGCGGTTCGGTCACCGCGACCCGTCGAGTGTTGATAGAATGAGTAGAGACAAATTGGTGGTTGGTATGACGCTGAAAGATTGCGGAATCAGGTTGACCTGCGAAACATGTTTGGAAGGAAAATTGTCGCGGACGCCGATTCCAAAAACGGCTGAAAGGAAGTCTACAAAAATTTTGGATTTGGTACACACGGACTTGTGTGGCCCAATGAGAACTGCAACACCCAGCGGCATCCGGTTCCTTATGACAATCATTGATGACTTCAGCAGGTATGCAGTCGAATATCTCCTTGCTAGGAAGTCGGAAGCAGTAGACAAGATCATCGAATATGTCAGGTACGTACACAATTTGTTTGGTAGAAAGCCGCGTGTTGTTCGCTCTGATGGAGGCGGCGAGTACGATAATAAGAGGCTTCAAACGAGGCGCAATAGGTACCTGCAGGAGATGGCTACTACAATGTTGCTTGATGCGAAGCTTGATACAAAATATTTGGGGTGAGGCGGTATTAGCTGCTACTTACCTGCAGAATAGGTTGCCCTCGCGCTCAGTGGACACAACGCCATTTGAGAAGTGGTACGGAAGAAAACCTGATATTAAGCATTTGAGGGTTTACGGATCACAGGCATGGGTTCACATCCCAGATGTGAAGCGAGGCAAGTTTGACAGAAAAGCTCGCAAACTGACATGCATAGGCTACTCAGAACAACATAAAGGGTATCGTTTCGTTGATTTAGAGACGGAAAAGGTAATTATCAGTCGCGATGCTAAGTTCTTAGAGTTTGATAGTTCGTCTCCAGCAGAGAAGGAAACTGGGTCGACAAGTGACGGAGTTGAGTGGCTTGCTGCACAGGGTAATGAAAGTGATCAACAACCGATAAGTAAGCCGGTGGTTGGATTGCTAGACGATTGTGACACAGAGGGAGAGGATGAAGCATCCGATGATCCCACAAATCCAGGCGATGGTGATCGAAGTGAGTGCGAGGAGTTCCTCGAGTTGAGTTCCACTCCCTTTCTGGTTGATCCTCTTGATATTAAGCAAGAGCTCAAGGTGAACCACGACGAGCCAAGTAACCGTGCTACCCGTAAAACCCGCAACAAATTGCCTGCTAAATTTGACAATTTTACCGTAGGAGTTGCTACGCATGCGATGACTGCATCATATAACGAGGCGATGAAGTGTCCCGAGCGTGATTCATGGAAAGAAGCAATAGATGATGAAATTTTGTCACATAAGGAAAACGGTACCTGGGAGTTAGTACAACTGCCGCCAGGAAAGAAGGTGATCGGAAGTCGCTGGGTGTATAAGGCAAAGATGAATGAATCTGGACAAGTCGTGCGGCTCAAGGCACGAGTTGTGGCTCAAGGGCATACGCAGCGATTTGGAGTGGACTTTAATGAAGTGTTTGCTCCAGTGATACGCCACGCCACATTGAGGACATTTCTTGCTCTAGCTGGAAGAAACAAGATGTTTCTCAAACATTTAGACGTCCGTACAGCCTATTTGTATGGTGATGTTAGCGAAGAGATCTATATGCGCCAACCCTCTGGCTATGTGATCCCCGGGGAGGAGGAGAAAGTTTGCCTTTTACGTCGCAGTATTTACGGTCTTCACCAATCAGCTCGATGTTGGAATAAAAAGCTGTCCGACTTTCTACAAGGAATTGGTTTTGTGGCAAGTTCCGCCGATCCTTGTCTGTATACAACTGTAAGAAATGGGCTCATCGTATATCTTATTGTTTACGTAGATGACATGTTAGTCGGTTGCGCAAATGAGGAGGAGCTAACTCGAGTTTACAGTCAGCTTAAGGAATACTTCGATATTAATTGTCTTGGTGAACCGAAACATTTTTTGGGTTTGGAAATTTCGAAGGATTCAGAAGGAGTCTACAGCTTGAGTGTGCAATCGTATATCAAGAGGTTGATTGTGACGTTTTGCATGAAAGATGCCAAAGGAGCACGAACACCAATGGATCAAGGCTATCTTAAGGACACGAGCAAGAGTGAAGCGATGAATGACATCACTATGTATCGTAGTCTCGTCGGTGCCCTCATGTACATATCTGTTTGCGCAAGGCCCGATATTGCTGCGAGTGCCGCGATTTTGGGACGAAAGTTTAGTGGCCCAACGGAGAAAGACTGGAAAGCAGCGAAGCGGGTGCTCCGTTATTTGAAATGTAAAGCTGATTGGAAATTAAGACTAGGCGGATCAAATAAAGGCAATCTGGAAGCATTTGCTGACTCGGACTGGGCAGGAGATCCAGGAACGCGAAAGTCGACTACTGGGTTTGTTGTCTTCTTCGCAGGAGGAGCTATCTCGTGGGCAAGCAGGCGCCAGGACTGTGTGAGCCTCTCGTCCATGGAGACAGAATACGTGGCACTAGGGGAGACGTGTCAAGAAGTGCTGTGGATGCGGCATTTGCTACAGGATTTAGGCGAGAAGCAGGAACAAGCCACCGTTATACACGAAGACAATCAAGGTTGTCTAGCCTTCGTACAATCTGAAAAGACCACCAGACGGTCCAAGCACATCAATACGAAGGAATGCTTCATACGTGACCTTTGCGAACGAGAAGTACTGTCCGACCGATGTGATGCGAGCAGATGTTTTCACCAAACCTTTGGGGAATGTGAAGCACAAGGGTTTTGTAACATTAATCGGTCTTCATGGGATCCGAGGGGACACCGCTGAGGAGGAGTGATAGAGAATTACAACGCTGTACCCCTCGTCACTATACACATCTTGGTAACTATACATGTTTCTCAGCACTACCGGCAACCCTGGCGCGCACCGGAAGAGTAATCTTATCCTACCTATGTATGTTTGATATAACTTAATAAAACGTTTGCTTGTAAACGCGTGTCGATTCTTGTCGTGAATAGTTTTTCGCGTCCGTTCCGGTTTTATTCCTCGCAGCCGACGTAGATCCACTGTTGAACCTGTCCGCCTTGACCCACAGTTTTTAGCAAGATGACGTCAACTAAATAAAAATGCTCGTGCCTAATATGTATGCTTATTTTTCTCGCAGAAGGCTATTTGCACAAATTTAGTCGATTTCTAAATCTTACGTCAGTTTCAGCTACTGAATTACTATAAAAAATGTCAGGGCAAGCATCCATTTCGAGCTATTGAATTGTGTTAGATTAAAAGGATTATTCAAAAGTCAAGACTTTTGACTGTATTGACAGCTTATACTGCTAGTTTGGAATATACTGGTACGGCAGCGAAAGTGTTTCAACGGGATTTCATTCAATTGTTTACAGAAGTATATCATACGTATTTTCTCGAATGTGGAAGTCCGTTCGATGCAACAACAGTATTTATTCAAAGCGAAATCTGAGCTGAATAATGCCGCGGGCATTATTACACCAAATGCCACCAAACCAACAACCAACATCATCAAAAAAGAGTCAAATGCCGATGGAAATCGATTTACAACAGCAAGTTGTAAGTTCAAGAAGCAAACAAGAACATCCGACCGTAAGCATCATGAATGCAGTAACGATGACGACATGGACATGAGCAAAAACGCGAGACAAGATGAACCGAATGACCTCCAAGGTGCGAGAGACAAGGCAGCCAATGTTTCACAGTCAAGGAAGAGAATCTTAGCACACAACGGCAAGTTGCGGCAATAAGACCCGAGAGGCAGGTATTTTGAAAGTTAATTTTAATTTTTACATGCTATAAAAATCATAAAAGCCCCACGACTTAGTTTTGCTAACACATCAAGCCATGTCAAATAAACAAGAAAGAAAAAAATACGCGAAACAACAAGCTTTGCCGCCTACACTCTTCATTGAGTAGCAATGGCGTCAAGAAACGAATGAAAAGGTTAATTGCAGAAGATATGGGAGAAATGTGTTTTTCACTAAATCGTACTATATACTGTGGTCATGTCTTATTATATGATCTGCGATGTAATTTTTCTTATAATTTACGCAATTTTACTTTCATCAATTATTTATGATTACAGTAACCTAATTTGTTCAACAAAACATGACGTATTTTAATTAAAATATGTTTTGGAAGTAGTTTGCAATATTGCAACTTCCTACAGTTTTTTATACCTTTCTGTATAGCGGTTGATGAGTTTCCACAATTTTGTGATTTATGATGGTAATATGTATCTGCATCAATAATCTTGATATACAATAACAGTAATAAGAGTTCTTCAATAAAACTACTACTAGATTTTCAAAATTTTATGTAAATTCGATTAATGAACACAAGAAAAGGTTGGGTGGGCCAAAATATGTGAGATGGCCAAAATACCTCTGTTACCCTATTAATCAATAGATTTTATCTGTTTAAATCTTGGTACCCGACTTAATCGACTGAAAAATCGGTTGAAAAAATTTGTTGCATCGGAACAAGATTAAACATCCATATTGCTTACCAGACAACCGTATTGTTGACAAATGAACAGTTGGAAATTTATAGTTCCAAATATAATTTTCATTTGTTATACATATTTTTCTTGTAAATTAAAAGTGAAAAAGGCAAGAAAATACAGTTACAAGTGAAAATTTTGGACTTGGCCATCGTTCGTAGAGATTTGGGTAAGCCTGATTAATATTTGCTTTTTGTGTTTTTATTTGTTCCTAATAATATGCAGTTGCAGTAAGAGAGGCTGACATATTGTTTTAATCTGATCGTAGCCGGTGAGATTAAAAAATGGAAGATCTGGAATCGGAGTTAACGACAAATCACGGAAAGTTCCAAGCGTAAGTGATTTCAATATGATAAAAAAAAAACAAATGAAATAAAAATATCGAAATAATTCGAGTTGAATTTCTGCAGGTAGTTGGAACCAACCGGGTCTTAAATTCGAGTACTCACCGAACATTACGTCAGATTTACACATATGCGGATCTTTCTACACCAATCAATGAAAACTGGATACAGATTTTGGAGAAAACCTCAATTGAGCGAATCAGACGAAATATCTAGAGATCATCCGCGAAGGACAGTCAGTCAGTCTGGACAGTCTTCAGCACTAAAAGTACATCATTGAAGCACAGCAGCAACATCAACAGTATCACTTGCCTTCCATGAGGTATTTGTTGATGTTGAAGTAAATGTGGGAACCTGGAAATCTCTCTCGTGAAATAGAATCAAAACAATTGTTATTGATTAAAAATATCTGCACATTAGCGATTGTTATATCGTGGTTCGATTTTTCAAAAGTGGCAGATTGGTTATTCTCGGTACTCCATACTTATTATGGATTATTATTTATTATGTAAGATGTAGGACGTTTGAAATAGGAGTCGCCCAGATGTCAAGTCAGGATGATCATCACCAAGGTATGGTGTAGGTAGGTGTCAGTGACCCTAACAAGGCTTCATTTCCACCTCTCGCTTAATTCCCTTTCTACGGACGGGAAACATGTTCGCGGATTTCTAGATATCCATCTTAAGATGGAAATATGCCACTGGCAAGAGATGCTAATACGATGGGAATAAGCATACTCCTCCAATCGTCGATATGACTTTTTATAAGTTGTGGGGGAAATCCGCCAGGACCAGGATAAAAAGACGATTTAAACCAAGAAAAAGCTCAGCTATTAACCTATGTATTTCATCAACATCAATAGCGATTTTGGTCCACGTCCAGAACCGGGTCGATTTGTTTACGTTGCGATTAGAATGAATCAAGTGAAGAATTATTTTTGCCTTGGAAGAGAAAAACCAGGACAAATCAAGCATTTCACTCGAAGTCTCAGGACACCAGAACAGACTATCAAAAACCAGCACTTGTCCTGGCAAACCAGGACGTCTGGTCACCCTAATAATAATTATCTTTTATGATACAAATAACGTACGATTAAATTTAAACACATTTTAAACATTACAAAGCCTTTGATCGATTGTCTACTCGAATAGAAATGTACAGTAACAAAACCATGATTTTCACATTGACAGTACAGTAATTTTGCAATAATTTACAGTAAGTTTTAATGTTATGTTATAGTACATTCACACTACGAGTTAAAATATGTTTTAACGCTATCTTGATAACATTTTTCTTGTTACTAATTATTATAACATGTTTTATCTTTATAGTGTGAACATAGTATTACAATACAAAAACAATAAACTTTAACGTATTTACGGTAAATTTCAATGAAGAAACTTTTTTTTTCAAAACAGTAAAAATTAATGTGAATTTACTGTGTCAGTTTTTTGCTGAACAGTAAAATTGATTGTTGCATGAAATTTTATTGTAAATCTACTGCGAGAACGCTGCAACGAACAATGTTGAAACAGTAATAACTATAATATTTATTTTTTTATGGTTGTTTGTAAGGTAATTGCTATTGTAAAATTCTATTCGCATAGTCACTCGCTTTATACAACTGGTAGAGGCAAAGTCTGAACATTATAAGCTTATCAACTAGTTTTCTCCTATGATCGTGATACTCGTCATAAATATTAATTTTGAATGGCATCAGCAAAGTGCCAACTGTGCGACAATATTGAAATTACTCATTTGGGATATATCTTCTCTTGTGCAACGAAAAACATTTACACAGGCTCAGTTGAGGGATAAGAAAAAATGACTCCTATCGGCCCACCTCTGAGTCGATTCCTAGTCCCACCAGGAGTACTTGCTCCAAATTGGAAGCAAATCGGACAAGTCTAGCTACCGGACCAACGTGCCTGAAGTTTGTATGGTATTTTTCGACAATTTGCATGGCGAAAAGTCACTAGCTCGCATTTTCGCCGCTAGGTGACACTATGTACATCGTATTATGACTCTAAGTGAATATAAGAAAGACAATTTAATTGTCTACAACTTTGTCGAAGACTGCTAGTCAATCCGGCTTTGTTGAAAGAAGTTATCAAACTTTTGACGAAGTGATGTCTGAGTCAGTTTTGCATGGGGCCTAGCTGTGCATGGTTAGAATTATTAGCTGAGTAGTATGTTCAGAAGTATTGTAGTACATGATACGAGTTATGTTTTGGTTAGAAGATTTTAGTTCTACATGTTACCGCATAGAGGGCGCCAACACAAACTTTTCATTGGAGAGAGATAGAAATTAGATGTCTTCTACAAAGTTGTACATTTTTCAGTAATTCTTCCAAACATCCCGATATTCTATCTCTTCTCTGTAAAAAGTTAGTGTTAGCGCCCACTATTCGGTCACATGTGGAACTAAATTTTTTTAACCTAAACATAACTCGTATCATGTACTACAATTCTTCGGAACACACTATTCAGCTAATTCTAACCATTATTTCAAAAAAATGTATAGTTTGTGGGAATCGAGTACTGATACACAACAATGCACTGGTAGGCCCCATGCAAAACTGACTCAGACATCACTTCGTTGAAAGTTTAATAACTTCTTTCAACAAATCCGGATTGATTAGGAGTCTTTGACAAAGTTGTAGACAATTAAATTATCTTTCTTATTTTCGTTTACAGTGATAATACGATGCATATAGTGCCACCTACCGGCAAAAATGCGAGCTAGTGGGTTTTCTCCATGTAAATTGTCATTGTTACATGAATCAATGCGTTTTGGAGTTGCTTGATTTAGTATTTTGCGAACTATTCTCAAAAAAATCGTTAAGCATTCATTAAAACAATAAATAACTCATTGTTTTCACAAAACTCCTGGTGGCCAAAACTAACCGACAAAACAACTTATGGCGATTTCGCTTGAACCTGAAACTGAGTCAGGTTCTAACCCCAACTGCTGTCAGTTCATACATTTTGACAGCAGTTGGGGTTAGGAACTGACTCAGTTTCGCTTCAAACGAAAACCACATTAGTAAACCGTGTAGCTAAATTCATTGTTTTACTCTCCGCGTGTCTTTATATTAAAACATAGTCTTCGGGCAAGATTGTCGCCTCTTTTTGCCTTTCTCAATAGAAAGGTATTGCAATTGCTCTGAAAACCGACTTTTTAACGGAGGCCCGGAGGGCCGAGTGACATATACCATTCGATTCAGTTCGTCGAGTTCGGCAAATGTCTGTGTGTGTGTATGTATGTGTGTGTGTATGTATGTGTGTGTGTATGTGCGTCTGTGTGTGTGTACGCGAACACAATCTCACTCACTTTTCTCAGAGATGGATGAACCGATTTTTACAAACTTAGTCCCAAATGAAAGGTGCAACGTTCCCATAGGCTGCTATTGAATTTCTAATGGATCCGACTTCCGGTTCCGGAATTACAGGGTGATGAGTACGATCACGCAGAAAACGTCGATTTTAAGAAATTCTGCAATGAATGTATAATGGTGAAAATTTTTCCAAAATGTGACCACAACTGCTTCGATTTGTAGTACTAGGTCATTAACAGCCATTCAAAGTCTCTTTGGTCACATTGGCCACCATCATCGGTTCCGGAAGCCCCGGCGGAAGTATCCAAATTCAGAGTAACAGTCACATCGGTTTCTCGGAGATGGCTAGACCGATTCGACTAAACTTGACCTCAAATGAAAGGTATTGCGTCCCCGTAAATGGCTATTAAATTTTATCCCCAACCGACTTCCGGTTCCGGAGTTACGGGTTGTGGCGTGCGATCACATAGCAAATTGTGATTCAAACCGATACTCCGATGAAAGCAAAAAAGGTAAAAATTTCGCTAAAATGTCTCTCAAATAACTTAACTTTGCAGTTCTAGGTCACCGACGGCCAAACAAACTTTCGTTGACTACATTGACCACCATAGACGGTTCCGGAAGTGCCCGGGAAAAGCGGCCATCTTTCATAACTAGCAAACTCATATCAGTTTCTCGGAAATGGTTGGGCCGATTTTCACAAACTTAGTCCCAAATGATAGCTCCATTATCCCCACAGATGTCTGTAAAATTTCGCACGGATCGCTTGTATGGTTCCGGAAATATAGACTGAACGGTCCGGTCACACATGAAATTCCCATATAAGCCGGAACTCAAAATTTTTTTCAAAGGGGGGACCCCATGAAATTTCAAAAATCGAATTCGTATTTTTCAGTTCGTCGAGTTCGGCAAATGTCTGTGTGTGTGTATGTATGTGTGTGTATGTATGTATGTGTGTGTGTATGTGCGTCTGTGTGTGTGTACGCGAACACAATCTCACTCACTTTTCTCAGAGATGGATGAACCGATTTTTACAAACTTAGTCCCAAATGAAAGGTGCAACGTTCCCATAGGCTGCTATTGAATTTCTAATGGATCCGACTTCCGGTTCCGGAATTACAGGGTGATGAGTACGATCACGCAGAAAATGTCGATTTTAAGAAATTCTGCAATGAATGTATAATGGTGAAAATTTTTCCAAAATGTGACCACAACTGCTTCGATTTGTAGTACTAGGTCATTAACAGCCATTCAAAGTCTCTTTGGTCACATTGGCCACCATCATCGGTTCCAGAAGCCCCGGCGGAAGTATCTAAATTCAGAATAACAGTCACATCGGTTTCTCGGAGATGGCTAGACCGATTCGGTTAAACTTAGTCTCAAATGAAAGGTATTGCGTCCCTGTAAATGGCTATTTAATTTCATCCCGATCCGATTTCCGGTTCCGGAGTTACGGGCTGTGGCGTGCGATCACATAGCAAATTGTGATTCAAACCTATACTCCGATGGAAGCAAAAAAGGTAAAAATTTCGCTAAAATGTCTCTCAAACAACTTGAATTTGCTGTTCTAGGTCACCGACGGCCAACCAAACTTTCGTTGACTACATTGACCACCATAGACGGTTCCGGAAGTGCCCGGGAAAAGCGGCCATCTTTCAAAATTTACGAACTCACATCAGTTTCTCGAAAATGGTTGGGCCGATTTTCACAAGCTTAGTCCCAAATGATAGCTATAATATCCCCACAGATGTATATAAAATTTCGTACGGATCGCTTATATGGGTCCGGAAATATAGACTAAATCGTCCGGTCACATATGAAATTCCCATATAAGTCGGAACTCTAATTTTTTTTTCAAAGGGGGGACCCCATGAAATTTCAGAAATCGAATTCGTATTTTTGATGCCAAACATCTTTAAAATGCATGAAACGTCGAGATTTTATGTTATCTCGAAAAATTTTTTTTATCAAAATCGACTTGGGACTTTGCCGATTTCGCACCTTTTTGCCTTTCTCAATAGAAAGGTATTGCAATTGCTCTGAAAACCGACTTTTTAACGGAGGCCCGGAGGGCCGAGTGACATATACCATTCGATTCAGTTCGTCGAGTTCGGCAAATGTCTGTGTGTGTATGTATGTGTGTGTGTATGTATGTGTGTGTGTATGTGCGTCTGTGTGTGTGTACGCGAACACAATCTCACTCACTTTTCTCAGAGATGGATGAACCGATTTTTACAAACTTAGTCCCAAATGAAAGGTGCAACGTTCCCATAGGCTGCTATTGAATTTCTAATGGATCCGACTTCCGGTTCCGGAATTACAGGGTGATGAGTACGAACACGCAGAAAATGTCGATTTTAAGAAATTCTGCAATGAATGTATAAAGGTGAAATTTTTTCCAAAATATGACCACAACTGCTTCGATTTGTAGTATTAGGTCACTAACATCCATTCAAAGTCTATTTGGCCACATTGGCCACCATCATCGGTTCCGGAAGCCCCGGCGGAAGTATCCAAATTCAGACTAACAGTCACATCGGTTTCTCGGAGGTGGCTAGACCGAATCAACCAAACTTAGTCTCAAATGAAAGATGTTGCGTCCCCGTAAATGGCTATTTAATTTCATCCCGATCCGACTTCCGGTTCCGGAGTTACAGGTTGTGGCGTGCGATCACATAGCAAATTGTGATTCAAACCGATACTCCGATGAAAGCAAAAAAGGTAAAAATTTCGCTAAAATGTCTCTCAAACAACTTAAATTTGCTGTTCTAGGTCACCAACGGCCAACCAAACTTTCGTTGACTACATTGACCACCATAGACGGTTCCGGAAGTGCCCGGGAAAAGCGGCCATCTTTCAAAATTTACGAACTCACATCAGTTTCCCTGAAATGGTTGGGCCGATTTTCACAAGCTTAGTCATAAATGATAGCTATAATATCCCCATAGATGTCTATAAAATTTCATACGGATCGCTTATATGGTTCCGGACATATAGACTAAACCGTCCGGTCACATATGAAATTCCCATATAAGCCGGAACTCAAATTTTTTTTCAAAGGGGGGACCTCATGAAATTTCAGAAATCGAATTCGTATTTTTGATGCCAAACATCTGTAAAATGCATGAAACGTCGAGATTTTATGTTATCTCGAAAAAAATTTTTTTGTAAAAATCGACTTTTTGGGACTGACGATTTCGCACCTTTTTGCCTTTCTCAATAGAAAGGTATTTCAGTTCAATATTACCGTGGCTGTTTTTTCTTTTTCAAAATTTTAGAACTCGAATAATGATTTATTTTCTTGTATATAGTTGTCATGTGATGTATAATAATAAAATGTAATATATGCATTTAAAAGCTTTTAATGAATATAAACAACGCACACATTCTCGTGATCCATGATTGAGAAAGGCACAATTGCACCGCTAGGTGGATTAAAATAGGTTTTTAATTACTCTGTCCTAAGGATTGGTTCGAATCTTCGATAAACAGCTAAGATAGTTATGTGTTACATAGGTTACACATTGCATAATTCCTTGACGGCTTGCGTTATGATATAGTAAACCTAGGACTACAAAACCAAAATAATCTGCTAAAATGTTTAGCCGAGCATTAGCTTCAAATTTTTTCAACAATAAACCTTTATTATCTTGTTTAAATAATAAACAATTACTTCGGAATGTATCGGTAAGTTTTATGAATTGTTTGTTCGATTTTATATGTAAATTGTCCGTCATTTAAGGTGCTGGATGGCTTACGCATGTCTTCATTCCGGGCATCGGAACCCTTGGAAAATATAGACCAATTTCCGGAAGTAGAAGTCGTTAAGAATTCTCCTGAATGGAAATACGTAGAACGACTTATTGCACCTCGCGTCGTTCCAGCTCCAATTGCTAGAAGCTCGTATCCTTCAGGCTGGAAGCCTGCCAGCCCTGACCCGGGACTTAAGTATTTTGTAGCTCGCACTAAAAACCATATGCTCCCAGTATATCTGAGACGAAGCTATCGGGGACAACGTATTATTACTGCAGTGAGACGTATTGACGGAGATATATGGCAGTTGGAGGCTGAGTTGAGGTATTTAATTGAAAGTAAATTGAATAAACAGATTGTTACCCGGGTGAACGAAATGAACGCTCAGATTGAACTGAAAGGAGATTTTGTTACGATTGTTGAGCAGTTTCTCCTGAGTAAGGGATTGTAATCGACAATGTTCGTAATGTAGAAAAAACCGAGTGGATGCCCAGAACATTTGAAATAAAGATGGATGAACAATGTTAGTACAACCGAAGTTATGTAGAATCCATAAAGGACGATTAACTCTTATGCCGAAATATTAAAATGTAATAAGCATGTCATTATTTTTCCAAATGAACCGTGTCTGTGGAAGTAATTTATCTCTTATAGAAGACATTGTACGTTGTGTCTCTCCAGATAACAAACATTTAACTGTAAACACCCGCAGCTGAAATTCCGAATAAATCAGCTGTTTCAAGCCAGGTTGGCAAACGTTTGTAGGTAGCGCAATGATTGATACGATGCAGTTGTAGTGCAACCACAGACTAACAGACATAACACTATGAGGGAATTCCCACAAAAAACATCGATCCCGCAATTTTCCCAGAACACTAGCTCCACCTTTCATACACAGTAACAAACACTCATTTGCTGATGGGTTACCCCTCAGGTTTGGGAACAATTTTTCAAATTTTTGGTCTATCTCCCTTATGCTTGTTCATATGTCATTGGCGCCATAATTTCAAATGTGGCCACAGTCCCAACTACAAATATATTTAAAATGACCGTTAAAGTGGGCGAAGCATTGTTTTCGAGTGTTATGTCTGTTAGTCTGTGGTGCAACTATCAAACACCGAGATAAAATAACTAATGAATTCCATAAGAATCACTTATGATTCGGCGCCACAAGTATCCCATATGAAAATCATAAGTTTGACTTACGACTCGGAGAAAAAAATGGCCATCGAGTCACTTAGAATTTTCATAAGTAATGCTAATGAAATTTTTAAGCCATCTTTATAGCTTTCATGCGACTGTGCTTATGTAAATCATCATGCTTGAATATAAATTTGTTGTAGATGTTGTCATATGGCGCTAGTTCGAGAAAATATTAACTCAGCATATTTTTCATTTCAAAACATATATTTTTTTATTTAAACGAATTAATTCACATGAATAAGGAGCATTTATCTCTAGTTTGATGTTTTGATGAGTTTGTGAAGTCTCATAATATTTCCAATAAGCAGTAAGTGAATGGAAATGTCTTGAAAGTTTGAGAAAATTCAATACATTTCTTATGAAAGTAATGTAAAATATGGAGCAAAGAGTTACGAAGAATATTTACTTACATTTCCCCAAATTTGAAAAAAGAACATTAAATTCAATCCACTTACAAAAATGCCTAATTTCACTGATTTCATATGGTAAAATTATGACCTTTGCGCAATAATACGATTATGAACAACATTACATACGCCTATAAATTCCATAGGGCGAACTTATGAAATGCATAAGCGTTCAATGAAATTAAAATTGTGTAGCTTCATAAGTTGCGACTTAGGAAATTCTTAAGTATATTTGCGTCAGTGAACACATGTAGCAAACCGTTGCGTAGATGGCAACAGTGAAACACTTATTTTTAACTTTATCAATTTTAAAGTTTACACACGTTTTGCCCTTCTCATACAAACAAGGGCTATGCAATTACTTTAAAATCAACTTTTTTGCATCTGGCCGAGTGTTATATACAACTCGATTCAGTTCGGCGAGATCGAAAAATATCTGTGAATCAGAGTTAAAAATAATCGAAGCTCTTTTCTGACGGTTGAAAATGAACCTGATTCGACTCGCGGTGAATAGAAACAATATTCATTCAAATATCCATGTAAGTCATTCAGTTGAATATTGTACAATATATTCATTACAATAATTATCTGGGAAACTGTTTTCAAATACCGATAAAGCATATGAAACAACAATCATCATCGCTTTCATTGTGCCAGGGCCTACTTTGATCCGTTTGATTCGTTGCTGCACGGTCGCTTCGTGTAATAATCGGATACGAATGAAAATCTGCTTGGATGAGTGGGCGGTTTGTTCGTTTGACGTTTTCAGCTGCGTCACTGAATATTGAAAATGAATGCGGCTGAATATGATCAATTTTCATTCAATGAAGTTGAATATTTTTAACTCTGCTGTGAATTTATGTCTGTGTCATTCAAACTCAACTTGCTCAGAGATGGCTGAACCAATTTACACAAACTTAGTTTCAAATGTAAGGTATAACTCTCCCATATGATGAATTTTTAGTTGAGTCGATTTCCGGTTTTGAAGTTATGGGTTGAAAAGTTCGGTCACGCAGCAAATACCCATATAAACAGACAAAGCCATGATGTCTGAATGATGTTATACATATTAAACTGGGTGCAACATTATTTGAATTTGCAGGCCTATATCATTTGTGACCAATCAGAATGTAAAAACGTAATACAGTCGTGATTCGCTGGCTGGACACTTTTTAACTGGACCGCTTTTTAGTTGGACCTCCGCTAGTTGGACCATTGTCCAACTAAAAAGCATCTGAACGTCAAAATCTTATGTCAAATTTACTTTGACATTCAATCTGACAATTATTAGAGATGTGAATAGATGCAATTATACTACTAACGTCTCCTTTGGAGTGTTTTTGACATCTGTCAGTCGGTCCAACTAACAATCAAATTCGTTAGTTGGACAGAGGTGTGGCCCAACCAGCGAATCACGACTGTACACATTTCCACAATAGGGATCTTTAATTTGGAAAAATTGTGCCAATTTTTCATATGTGTTGATAGCAGGTGTCCTTACGAGTGCACTCGTATCATTCTTAAACCTTAATTATTCTTTTCTGATTTTTAAATTAAAAAAAACCAAATTAAATTCAACCAACAAACTGACAGTTGTCCCACTAAATGACGTATCTGCAAATATCTCGTTCGCCTCATTGTTAACCGGGACAACACCCCACACAGCATGATCTGGTACTTTGTCAATCCGCTAGCAGCCTGCCATCCCAAGTTTCATCTGCAAACTATGGTAGATCTGATAAGGCAACCTATAGAGTCGTGCAAGTCGCATGGGTTTGGATGTGTTATTGTCCTAAAAGGAAACAGACTAAAAAATGTTTTTTTCGATAGTTTCGGGCCTAAAAATTTAATAAGAACTGAGATATTAACTCACGGTACTAATCTGCATCAGAATATGCCTTAACCCGCACACCCCTAAAGATCCCTATTATATTGAATATAATAACTAGCTAATGAGTCATACTTTGGATAAATGAGAAAGGCACAATCACACCACTGGGTGGATTAAAACAGGTTTTTTAAATAATTTTTGTTCTAGTCCAATAATTAGACAATTATTGTCTGTTCCCTGTGGTCCTACTAATAGGTAATATGACTGTAGTGTTCATTAAGAAACTGCTTAATTTCTTTAGTAACGAACGCAGGTTCGATTCATCCTCGGGGGCGTACACAGCGTCACTTTTCTAGCACCAGCTCAACCGGATTGACTTTTGGCTGCTCTCTTTTGGGCTTTTCGATTGATGTGCACCAGTGTAGTGGAGTGCACTGGATTTGCATTTACGAGCAGAAGTGCAGAGAACTGGGTATGTTCCATTAACACTTCTGCTCGAAAGTGCGAAACCAGTGCACTCCACTTAACTAATCTATGTGCAGTTGCGTTAGTGCAAGATTGAGGTTAAATTGGGTGGAATTTTTGCCAAATGAGATGGAGAATCGTACACATCACGTCTACATATATGTCTATACACATTGCAACTGCGTGGTGTCCTATACGTCAAATAAGCCACTACACTGGTGCATTGCAATCGAAAACGGCATTTGTTTACTGTTGCCGGCTGGTTGCTTCACGCAAAAATAAAACAACCCAAAGAATAAGTTCATTTAACTTATTGTGCGTCGCATTCGCATTTGTTAGTGTTGTCAAAAACAAAACGAGAGGTCTTCCGCGAAGTAAGGGAAAAAAATTGAGTTGTTTGGGGCACAGCACAGTCTATAGAGAACAGTTGCGCAAAGAGTGAAGTCAAAAAAGCCTATACATAGAGATATATAGAGCACAATTGGAATCCATCTCTGATACCTCTGCAGCAAAGTTGGATTCTAATTTTGTTCGATAAGTAGACTTTTTTCGGCTTCACTTTCTGCACACTCTGTGTACCTTTATACTAAGGCCTTTAGCCAACACTGCCAATTAGCTGTGAAGCAATGCTGGTAAACACGGCTCACAGTAAAAGTCAACTTTATGTCGACTTCGCCTGCGTGCGAGATGCATTATAGTATAGGTGTTCACATTCGTCATGTTTGAGTGTGTTGGTTTGTTGCTAGTGAAATTAATCATGGCGGCCTAGGACCGCGAAGCACATAATCAACAAACCGACCAATCGAAACGAAGCTTGTAAGCACATGGTAAAAATAAGTATGGCGTCCGAGATAGCAAAAGAGCAAATAATGTTTACTAGAATGAAGTATGGGACCACGTGCTTCTGTTTTCTTCTTCATTTCTTCTTGTTTGACCGAAGAAAAGTGACAGCTGATGCACACCTGCATACACCTCGTTCGGCGTGCGCAGCCTACCCAGTAAAGTTCAGCCGGAAATGAACTGGAATTCTGGCTGGTTCCAGTTCGTATACGGGCTCCAGTGACATAACCGATTCTAACTAGATTCTAACTGAAGCCGAAAAAAGTCGACCTATCGAGCAAAATTAGAATCCAACTTTGCTGCAGAGGTATCAGAGATGGATTCCAATTGTGCTCGATAGGTAGGCTTTTTTTGACTTCACTCTTATGGTGGCATGCATATTTTAGGTCTAGCGATGGATAAAATATTAGCTGGAGAAAAAAATCTCCTCCCCTTCACATTTCAATTCTATCGATTGATGAAATATTATTTTGCTCTCGCCGCCTTCTGAAGAATGCTTCGTTGACACTAAGTGGACTGACACTTTATCCAATTGAGCTATCTCCGTAATATTACAAGACGAGGATTTTTGACCATCTTAAACTACAGATTTTTGGAGCAGGGTAAACATATACGAATAACAAAGCCCACCAGAGCAATATTAACCTCTGGCGCCAAAAGACAATGTAGTATGAAAATAATTTGAAATAGCACATGAACCTGGTTTTAATAGATGTTTATGTGAAATTCGAAGAGAAATCATTTGATTTGCTTTTCAACAGGCAAGTGCACTGGAAAATGATGTTAAATTTTCTTTGGTTTTATAGTGTGATTTTTTATCAGTGTAGTTAGAGTGTGGCCAAGAGGTCATGACGTATTCAAACGAACATAAAATTTGACGTATTCACATTAGAAATGCGTCAGATTTCTGCTCGTTTGGCTACGTCAAACGCGTCATGGCCGGACTCTAACTAGAGCTCTCTAATTCTAACTAGAATCCCCCTAAGAACGGTTGGTTTCAAAATCGTCCAATGAAGGACATTCGTTGGACCAATTTTGACATCGTCCAAATAACCGTTCAACGAACGTCCATCATTGGACCCGTGTTGAACGATTTTGAAACAATTTTTTGGACGTCTCAGTGGGATCGGTTGTGTCACGAGCCGCAATACGAGCTGGAGCCAGCCAGAACTCCGGTTCATTTCCGGCTGAGCTTAACTAAGTAATTGCTTTCGAACTGGGGCTCGCAAAGTAACTGCGTATTTTGCTTCATGTGTAACATCGATTTGGTGTCTATGATGAAAGCTTTTGTATGAAGCAAAACATGCTAAGTTACATAGTGCTATTTTTCAAGCCCCAGCTCGTCCGAAACGATATTTCTATACCGATTATTCAAAACGTAATATCTAACAAATGTAAACAAACTGAGTTAATTATGCCAAATAAAAGCCAAGCATTGACTCTTTATCGTCCACAAATAATAGAAAAAAATAATAACTCTTTACATGTTAATTTAAAATTTAACCTTAAGTCAAAATGTCACATATAGTATACCAAAGCTTAGATGTTTCTCCAAGTCGACTGTAGTTAGTATGTTTTTCCAATGCCAAACCTCATATCTACACTCTCGGTTGCAATACAGCACATAAAATATATCACAACTACAAGCTGCTAGATATGATGTAATGAAAAAACTCTAGATTTGCTTGCACTCTTCGTTGACTGTTGCTTATCAGCTGTTCTTTAGAAAATTTGAACAATATTGTGGGACCATTCATAAATTACGTATCGTATTTAGGGGGAAGAGAGAGTACGATAAATTGTAACATATTGTGACACATGGCGCAGGGGAGTATGCTAGATCGTTACGTAACATGTTTTTGCCGAAGACAAAACTTTTTTCAAGAAATTGTTACGTAATGAGGGGGGGGGGGGGGGGGGGGGGTGGAGAAATTTGTGGCAATTTTTTTACATAGGGAATTTTGGCACATTCCGTAATGGTTTACCATCACTCACCGATTCTAACTCACATCAGTAGACGAAAGAAAAAACTTTTCTCTTTCATAAAATGGTAATATCCGTTCTCGGTGAGTTACAATATGTCTGGAATTCCCTCTCACAGTGAATTTTGACAGTATGCTTATTGCCCGTTTGCAAAAAAATACATGCGAGAGCTCTAATGGCCAATTTCTTCGCTGGATGAAAACTGGTTTTCACTGAAAACCAGTTTTCGTGTTGCTGGTGGCCAATTAGCTGAAAACCGGTTTTCATCCAAGTGAAGAAATTATATATATATATATATATATATATATATATATATATATATATATATATATATATATATATATATATATATATATATATATATATATATATATATATATATATATATATATATATATATATATATATATATATATATATATATATATATATATATATATATATATATATATATATATATATATATATATATATATATATATATATATATATATATATATATATATATATATATATATATATATATATATATATATATATATATATATATATATATATATATATATATATATATATATATATATATATATATATATATATATATATATATATATATATATATATATATATATATATATATATATATACCACCGCTAGAATGCCTTCTCTGTTCAAGTACCACAAACAACGAAGCGAAAAAGTTTTAAGAGAAAAGCGTGTTTCGTTACGTGTGTTATGAACGCCGTAAATGCGGCTAGAACAACATTTAGAAAAAGCGTACTCCAAAATGTGGATAAAGAAAACTATTATTATAGAATAAATTTATCCCTAACTGGAAACCGTCAGCAAAGTTACATAAATCTTTTTATAAATTTAGCTGGAAGCCGTTTTTAGCAACTGGCTCTCTTTCTTCCTAGAAATGTTTTGGTTTTCTTGTTGCGTGAAGTTTGTAATCGGAAAATCATTTGTGCTCTTTTCTCTAGAAATGTAAATGAAAAACATTTTGGCCAATGAAAGTAAATCACCAAGCATAACAATTCGTGAACCCACAACACCTTGTTTCAAGTTTATTAAGAACGTCAAGGATTCTAGTATTTCGATCGGGAAAATACGTATAAGTATACGTAGGATTTTCTACACATTTAGCAAAATGTATTGTTATTAATTTGTTTTCAATAGAATTTGTATGATTTTATCAGAATTCTGACAGCAAACCGGTAGTGCTCGGTTTCAGCAAGAATGCTGTCAGAAATGTACAATATTGTTCGACTCCTGCCAGAGTTTTGTTCGATTTTTGCAATAATTCTGTCCGAAAGATATTGCGATGATTTTGGTACGGATCCCTTCATAATTATTCTGTCATTTTACTCGGCTCCAGTCTGATAGAAACCTAACGGAAGAGATGTTGATTCGATCCGGAAGATTTTCGGAAATTGCACTATAAGTGGAAGTGGCTTAATTTTGAAAGTCATCTTCTTGTAGTTCCGAAAATCGACTTATTTTATTTTGGATTTTTAAAATTCAAAATTCAGAATTTATGTTTCTGTTTAGGTATTGTGGAATGAAGATAGTTTCTCATTTGAACAGCGAAATAAATTTGATGGTAGAAATGCTTAAATTGTGTATTTTTCACAGATATGGAAATAATAAATGGGATGCGCCTTTTTCAAATTTTGCTCCATTCGAGCCGCCATGACATCAACAAATCACCACAAAATTTGCTTATGAGTTCAATATATGGGAGCTGTCAAGTTGTCCCCGTGCTGGTCGTAACAGTTAACTGTAAACAAAAAGCGCCGCAATTTTTTTTACAGTTTTTTTACGGTTGCTCGAAAAGTAACGCTATGTAGCATGTTGTATTTTTCCTCATGCTTCACGTTTTGGAAAGCTTTCGCTGTAACACTAGAACAAAACAGAGCCAGATCAGTAAACGTCAAAATATTTGATGGCTACTAAACAGTTTGGTTTTTGTAATTTGTAGCAGTAGCCAAAACGCAACTTTTTGCGCATTTTTCATTTTGTGCGTCGATTGTGGTGCAACAATTACTTGTTTCTGCGATCGGAACTCAGTAATCAATTGGCTTAGTGCTTCCTGGAATGCCTCCGGTGAAAAATGAAGGTGAAAGTGACGCGGATGGTGATATGTCTGGAGGAGAGTCTGATCACTCCGCATCCAGTCGTGCTCCGGACCATGATTCTAGTGCGGAGGAAGCGGATGAACCGGACTCCGATGATTCTTCCGAGATGAGCGAAGGTGAATGCGAAAGGCGAAGATCCGATTGTTTGGAAAATCTCAGTGAGTATTGAATTCATTCTACCTATCGCAGTAGGTGTTGGATGAGATAATGGAATAAATCTAATCCGTCTTGCAGCCAATCTAGAGAAGCAATTTGTGGTCTTGAAGGAGCAATTATACAAAGAAAAAATGAATCAAATAGACCAGCAGCTGCAAGAGGTTCGCGGTGGTCGCTCACAGGAGTACCTCGCACCACTGCAACGACTAGCCGACAATATGAACAGCCGAAAAGAAGTAGCCGAAATTCTTAAAAATTTTCGAATGGAAAATATCCGGCATAAGTTCGAGTCGGAACTGCAGGCAGCTCGTCAGCATTTTGAGGTAAGCAATAACTGAAAAACAACTCGTGGACAGTTGATTTTTGAACGTTCGATTCCTACAGAGTGAAAAACAGCTTGCCATGGACGCAATATACGAGGAACTAATGGAGAAAATTCGAAGGCTCGAGGAGGACCGGCATAACGTGGATATATCGTGGGCTGATTGGGGTACGAGTACTAGAACCTCAAAGGTTCGAGGTCCAGGTCGAAAGAAGGCAGTCACTGTTTCCGGTCCGTATATTGTCTACATGCTGCGGGAAGAGGATATTCTCGAAGATTGGACGTCAATAAGAAAGGCACTGAAAAGATCGACTGCTGCTGCCACTTGATATTTGGTGTAAACCAGCTGTAGTTAAAACCTTGTTCGCAGCAGGAATCAGGTTTAAATCAATGTTCAATCGAATTAAGTTCTAAGGTATTTTTAGTTTTACACAATAAGTACTTTACTCAGTTCGCCATGATAAAGTGAATGTCCTTGGGGTGAGTCTTTTGTTATATGTGCTGTACTTTGACAAGTTCGTATTGCTTTTATTTGGCAAAAAATAAAATAGAATGAAGGCATGCTTTCAAAAATGAGTTGATTGGCTTATTGATTATTTGGCATCTCAAAGACCGAATTCATTGCGGTAATGTCCTTGTGCGCAGGCATGCACAAAAACGGTGCTGCAAAGTGTGCTATTCTTGTGCGCTGGCTCATAATGTGTCAAAGCTAAGTTCGTTGGGCTAGCAAGTAGCACGAGCACCGATGAACGAAAGCTTTCGCTAGTACAGTGATAGTTATAGAACGCTGCACCGAGCTATAGCTCAGCTATAGAAAACTAGAAAAAAAAATCTAGAAAACTAGAAAGTAACAATGCTTGTATCGTTTTTGCGAACACTCGTCGCACATTTACCAATGCATATTTCTTTCTTTATCATTACGCACGACATCGATAATTATGGGTAAAACTTCTGTTATCAGACGACCCCCACAAAATTCGTGGTAGAGCGAACGGCGACCACGATGAATTCGTTATATTCGAATTCAAAATAGTGCTGATCTGGCCCAAATATTGTTCTATACGACCGAGTCTTCGTGAGGTGGAATATTTTCTAAATGTGTTTAATATTGAGCTTTCGTAGCATGTAGGAAGACAAATTAAAACAGAGAAGAGTTGAAACAGTTCCAATTTCGAGCAAGACCATATCGTTAAGGATTTGTCAAAAATTTATTCTAAATCTTTCGTAGATGTAGATCAATAGCATTATTACCAGTTGTCTAACGATATGGTTTCGCTAGCAATGGACACGTTTTTTCTAATCTCCACCTTTTCAACTCACTTCGATTTCCCCTACTGATAGCGTTCAACTGTTTTCCGCGCTCCAAACTTTGATCAATTACGTGAAATATTACCGCTGTTCAGTAGTTTGGACTGTTTTTAGTGAACGATTGTTAATCATCTACTCTACACTATTAACTTCTGGAATACGCATCATAATTTGTGCCTATAATCGCCAAGTGTTTCGAAAATAAACATTATAAGCCATTGTTCACTCTACGACACTTACCGCATCTACAATCGGCAAGCACCCACAGTCACTCACACTTCTGTCATCGCTTCACCTCGCCGTTAACATAACGAAGCAAATGCGATGCCGATACTTGTTTTGGTGGATCACGATCGCGAATTGGCAAAATATTATGCAAATTTTCTAGAGAAAATTTCCAATAGGACGTAAGTAACAATGAGAGATTCTCTTTGGAGTTTTTCTCTTCTGTTCATTATTCGGCCATTTCAACATTTACTACTCTACTCTTTGCATAATATTCTAGTAAAAACCGTCGGCTTTCGATATGTACTGGAAAATTAGCGCAAAGTGTTGTAATGGCGTCGTAATAAACGAAAGAGAAAGTAAACAAAGAGACGCTCTCAATGTTACTTACGTCCTATTGAAAATTTTCTCTAGTTTTGCTCAATAGGCCTCCACCTCAAATGCGCCAATTTAAACAGTTGTCTCTCCAGGACTGTTACTGCTGCGCACACTTTTTAAAATCTGAGGTCTGCGCATTTAGCGTGCAGGCCGGAGAGAATGTTGCTGCTGGGTGCACTGCCTACAACCTGGGCTATCCTCGTTTAGCGTGTAGGTCGGAGGAGAAATGTCAAACGTGAGTGAGCAATATTTCGAGGAAGAACGAAATCTAAACGTGGTTAGTGTTGAAGAGAATAATTCTTTATTCAATTATTGATTAAGCCTACGGAAAGGTTAATGATAATTAAAAACTGAATTGATTATCCTAATTAAAATCGTGAGTAGTTAGCTGGATTGGTTATCCTAATTAAAATCGTGAGTAATCAACTGAATTTGTTATCCTAATTAAAATCAAATATTTACTTGAGTTTTGGAACTAGAAGATTCTATATATGCTGCGGTATAACCTAAAAACTGAAATTGATTAACCTAGTCTAAAGTAAGAATATATTACTATAATCTAATATGCGTATAGATAATTATCACGTTTGCTATCACAGATTAAACTGATCGTGTGGGCTGTTGGATTACACTAGAGGAACTATAACCGGTGAAAATACCGAAAGTGTAAGCTAATACATAAGAGAAATTGTATAACCTAACTAAATATAATATATTTGCAGTATAAAGCTGCACTGCTCTACACAGACGAAAAGTGCTGCTATTAACCGGTGTTTTATTTCCATTCCGCCCCAACAAGGACAATTCGAGATGCTCGTGGTGTTTGTTGGCCGAGTCCAATCCAACCGGAACAATTCGTCAAATGATATCATGAATCTACTTCTACAACGCACGAACACCGCTTTAAAATTGATTGGTGGTTTGTGGGATACAATGCAGATTCTCTGTCGTATGTAGTCCCAACAATGTACAAAACCAAGCTTTCATCCCGGATATCGCAATTAGGCGGATAGAATAGGTGGTGTACCATTTCTTGTGTTTCTAGACGATCTGTAATTCAACATCAGGAACCTCTACGAATCGTTAATTGATGACAACATTAGACGGCCTCGCATCAGTAGTACTTCCAGACCTTATTTGTCCCAACTTGATAAAATACCGAGAGTTGACGTTCCACAAACAGCTTCTGTCGTTTCACATTCGAGAAGAATCTGCCACGAATCTGCCGCCCGTCTCTTCACAATCACACACGACCAAGCTGCGGTACACCGTATGCCTCTGCTTCATCCGTTGGCAGCCGAATGGACTTCTCTGAATCCACTGCCGCAGCACCGACTACTGCAGCCACTGCCACGGAAACAACACCTACCGTCGTCGACTCGATCACCACTAATGTTCAAAATGCCCCTCCGCCGACGCTGGATGCGATCACCACCAATATCAAATTTGCTCCACTGCCACCCAGAGATGCCACATTGAAATCTCTGTTTCGGTCAAAATAATCTTTTTACCATCTGTGATGACTAAAAAGGAAAAAAATCTGTGGAAATCTTCGGTCAACTTTCAAAAAATCTGTGAAAAATCACAATATTTCCAAAAATCTGAAAATCTGTGAAATTTTCATCAAAATGCCAAAAATCTGTCATCTGTGAAAAAGAATCTGTGATCCAAAATTATGAAAAAAATCACGATGCAGAAAAATCTGTGATTATGGTAACCCTGCTGCCACCACGTAGTGCATCATTTTGTCCGCCAGCCCCTACTGCTACTGCCTTCAATCATTCATCAATACTACCATTCGTCACTGCTACTGTCGCCAGTTTCGCCCACACAAACGCATTCTGCAACGCTTTACAAAATTATTCATCAACTGTAATCGCCTCGTCATCTATATCTACTGCCCAACCCACAGTTTTAACGCATGCTGCATCACGTTATACCAACTCAATGCAAGTTGATACGACCACATTAACAAACCCGCTGCTTATCAATCAAAACAATCCCGCCAGGCAAGTTAATGTTATCACCAATATACCATACATAGGCCCCAACCAATTTCGTGTATCTCACCCCGCTTTCAAGCGCGGCAATACTAACGGCAGTCAGGTTAATCAAGCCAATCAAATCACACCCCTCCTGGTATCTCCCGCCACTCAGCATGTACCAGCTGCCTCTCACGAAGATAATTGGTACTGTTGGCTGCGCTACACCGACCGACGAGCCCCACACGCCCCACATATAAAACAACACACACCGACAGTGTACCAAATAATCCCTTGCCAAGGGATCGTCAGCGAATCTGAAGGTGACCCACCATGGGATGGCAAGCTGTACGAGCGACCAACGAAAGGAAAAAACAATTGGCAAAGCGAGTGCAGCGTGTTAGCAGACCGTCTCAATATTATTTTCTTAAATCTAACTTAATTATTATACTACCTAGTGGATTAACTAAAACTTATATCTAAATTGTTACTACTTAGGTGAGAAATGATTTATTGAACTTAAATTACTTGAATTAAACCTACAACTTAAACCAAATAAAAAATTACAGCTAGGGTGTATACCAATCACGAGTATAGTACGGATAGGTTAGTGATTAGTACGTACATAGTTCAAGGTGAGCTTTCTTTAAAATTGCTATTAGTGCTGTGGATTAAATAATTACTCCGCATATTTCGAATACAGCAGGATCATATATCGCACGTTCAGGTGCTTATGACTGATTAGGAAAACTACTGTACTAGAGCTACGTCATACCTGCGGGTTAGGATACGCCGTTGCCCGACAGCTAGAAATACTAAGCGTAAGTGAAATCTAATCTATACTTAACCTAATTCTTACATTGTTTACTTATATACTAGGAATTTTATAATCCTAATAAAGAAATTCGAGGATTTATAAAACTTAATTATTTTCTGTCGCTGTCGAGTAACATTATAAAATTCGCTTAAGCGAAGGATGTCCATCCGAAGACCAGGATCTACAGTAGGCTCAATTACTGGCCGTAGCGGGAACAACATTCCACAATTGGCGACAGCACAAACGAACGCTGTACAGCTACAGGAACTATATTCTCGTCGCAGTGCTGACGCCCCCGTCACGGAGCAAATAACTGCTGTTGAGCTATTTCCTCCGATTATGGACATGAATAGATACACATTCAATAACCCAAAGGGTAACTTTGAGCAAGGAGCAATTCGCAAGTCAACTAGACCGACCTCCGAGCACATTGCTATGCCCCCCATCAACAGCTCAAAAATAATTAACGTTAGGCGTAACCCACCACGCCGAGCTCGGAAAGATCATCACTGCGCTCTGTGCTACGAACGAGATAATAGTAGAATGGTTCAGTGTGACAGATGCGATGAGTGGTACCATTTCTCTTGCGTTGAAGTATCTGCTGGAATTGCCGAGGAAAACTGGGCCTGTTTAAGCTGCCAGGCAGCGCAGACTAACACTCTACCCAAACAACGCGCTGCAACCGAAACTCAACTCCACTCATCCAATGTTCAACGAGATCCTGTCACACAAGAAACTCAAGCTGGAAAACTAAAATCTAAGTCAAGATCGAGCAGTAGCTGCTGTTCTAGAAAAATAGTTGAACTGCAGCTGAAAAAACTAGAGGAAAAACGGAAATTCTTTGATGAATACCTGAACGAGAAGTACGATCTTCTCCAAGAGTTACAAAGCGACGATTCCACGTTGGCAAGTGATGCCGACTCAGCGTGCGAGAGAATGTCGAAGATTGGTCAGTGGATAGCCGACACCGACCGTTGTGGTGTAGATGCGGATTCCGGCCTTGCGGGAGAGGAGATCGAATTTCAGCCAGCAGCACCGAAGTCACAAACGGCCACAGAGCACATGGCACAGAACCTCAGGCGGACATCTTCTCGAACCGTCAAACAATCTCAACAAACTATCGGTCAGCTTACTGCCTCTAACTGCCTCGAAACACAACCACCGGGCCCTACGCGGCAGTCGGCAACGTTTCAACGTACAAATGAATTCATCCCAGGTCAGCGCTCGACCCCCCTGCGTCGATTACATAGCCATCCTGCTACTGCTTACGACGACGAGACGATGTGTACGCTGAATCGTAGTCAATTAGCGGCACGACAGGCCGTGTCAAAGGATCTCCCAGACTTCTACGGGAATCCTGAGGACTGGCCACTATTTTTTTCCATGTTTAACACATCAACACAAATGTGTGGCTTCTCGAACGAGGAGAATATGTTGAGACTTCGGAAATGCCTGAAAGGAAATGCCTTGGAGGCAGTTCGATGTCGTTTACTCCATCCCTCCAACGTGACAGGGGTAATATCTACACTAAAAATGTTGTACGGCAGACCAGAAGCAATTGTTCAAGCTATCATTAAAAAAATTCGTAGCTTACCGTTCCCTAATATCGAAAAGCTGGAGACGGTAGTCAACTTCGCACTGACGGTAGAAAACTTGGTATCAACCATCCAGGCGTGTGAGGTTAACGACTTCGTGTATAACGCTTCCTTGAGGTACGAACTGGTTGAAAGACTACCATCAACGCTGAAGCTTGATTGGGCAAAGTATTCTAGAAACACACCGACACCAAACCTTCTAGACTTCAGCAGATGGCTCTATTCCACCGCAGAAGATGCAAGTGCGGTTATGCACTCTACAAGCAGCGAACAAAGATCTCGCAATAGCAAAAAAGGCGGATTTCTAAATCTCCACTCAGAAACAGAATCCGATAACTCTGAGCTACCTAAAATCCCGACGAGCCAAGAACTAATCCCCGCGAATGCGTCAAGCCGAGTATGCATTGTCTGCAAGGGAAACTGCCCCTATATAGCAAAATGCCACCGCTTCATTGAGTTTAGCTACGACTCCAGATGGGGTACAGTAAGAGAATGCAAACTCTGCCGCACATGTCTACGTAAGCATAACGGTTCCTGTAAACTAAAAAGACCGTGTGGTACTAACGGATGTTCCTATTTCCACCACCCTCTTCTTCACGACGAAAAGCAACGAGCGAGTACATCTATACCGGAAATAACCTCTTCGATGGCAAATTCAGAAACGAGCTGCAATGTTCACCAGGCGCAGTCTGAGATCATGTTTAGGATCGTACCCATTATTGCATACGGCCCGACCAAAGCAATCCGAACATATGCCTTCCTCGACGACGGCTCCGAGTTGACACTAATGGAGCAAGGCCTAGCTGATGAGCTAGGAGTGAAGGGACCAACTAAATCACTCTGTCTAAAATGGACAGGCGGCACGCGAAGAACCGAAAACATGTCCCAGAAGGTAGGGCTAGAAGTATCCAGCGTAAATAATTCTACGGCAAAATACACACTCTCTGGAGTGCAAACTATAGAATCTTTGCAACTTCGCTCTCAGACTCTGCTAGCCGCAAATTTACAGGAGAAATATGAACACCTCTCCAACCTACCCATTGAATCATACTACAATGTTAGCCCGCGAATACTTATTGGCCTGGATCACGCAAACCTTGCTCACGCTTTGAAGAGTCGCGAGGGAAAGTTGCATGAACCAATTGCCGTAAAAACAAGGCTGGGTTGGGTCGTCTACGGCAGTTGTTCTGAAGATAGACAGCCAGACTACTTCGTAAACTACCATAGTTTGAACAAATGCCAATGCCGTGAAGGCCTTGACGAGGATCTTCACCGCACCATGAAAGAGTATTTTTCACTCGATAGCCTAGGAATTATACGTACGGAAAGACCACTTTTATCAAACGATGAGCAACGAGCCTCGAACATGCTAGATACGCTCACTCGACAGAAGGACGGTCGTTTCGAATCTGGACTCCTCTGGAAGTACGACAACATTAGGCTTCCGGATAGCAAGGAAATGGCACTAAGGCGATGGGAGGGCCTTGATCGGAAAATGCAGAGGGACCCCATTCTAACCAACACACTGAACTCAAAAATCACAGATTACGTGGAAAAGGGATATATCCGGAAGCTGAGCCAAGACAAACTAAAGGCTCCACATTCTCGTACGTGGTATCTCCCGGTGTTTCCCGTCGTTAATCCAAACAAACCTGGAAAAACTAGGCTCGTCTGGGATGCAGCAGCTACCGCTCATGGCATCTCACTTAATTCAGTTCTTCTAAAAGGTCCCGACCAACTTGTATCTCTACTATCAGTCTTGGTTCAGTTTCGGGAATTTCGAACAGCTATCACTGGAGACATCCGCGAGATGTATCACCAAGTTTTAATGAAGGAAGATGACCAGCACTGTCAGAGATTCTTTTGGAGGGAGAACAAGACTGATACGAACCCAAGTATCTATGTCATGCAGGTGATGACATTTGGGGCATGCTGCTCACCAAGTACCGCTCAATACGTGAAAAACCGAAACGCATTAAGGTTTCAGCAGTATCACCCTGCAGCCGTTCAGGCTATAACTAAGCGTCATTATGTCGATGATATGCTCGTAAGTGTAGAGTCAGAAGAAGATGCCATAAGTTTAGCTCGTGACGTGAAAATGATCCACAACGCAGCTGGTTTCGAAATGCGAAATTGGATTTCAAATTCACAGGCTGTACTCTCTGCATTAAACGAAGCTACTACAAATGAAAAAGACCTTAGTGTTGGCGAAGATACCACTACAGAAAAGGTGCTCGGTATGTGGTGGAATACATCCTCGGATAGTTTCACCTACAAAATTTCCCCTCGCTTTGATAGAGATCTACTGACCGGTCGCCGTCGGCCAACGAAACGAGAAGTTCTTCGCACCCTTATGCTGATGTTCGATCCTTTGGGATTGATAGCTCATATGCTGATGTTTCTAAAAATGCTACTACAGGATATTTGGCGATCATCAATCAGCTGGGATGACGCAATCCAGGATGAGCACTTCGAAAAGTGGTCGACGTGGTTGTCCGTATTACCGCTGATAGAACAGATAGACATTCCTCGATGCTACCGAACGTTGACACCCACAGGAGACGATACTGACGTACAACTGCATACATTCGTTGACGCTAGTGAGAACGGCTTTGCAGCGGCAGTGTACCTCAGATACGAACACAAAGGCGTAATCGAATGTGCACTAGTAGCAGCGAAAACGAGAGTGGCTCCATTAAAGTTTTTGACCATTCCTAGATCAGAACTGCAAGCAGCTATACTAGGGGTGAGATTAGCAGACACAGCGATAAAGTCGTTATCTATCACGGTGAAAAGACGATATTTCTGGACTGACTCGAGGGACGTGCTCTGTTGGCTTCATTCAGACCATCGACGATATAGCCAATTCGTCGCGGCCCGTATTAGCGAAATACTCGAAACAACTAACGTTCATGAGTGGCGCTGGGTACCAACGAAGTTGAATGTTGCGGATGAAGGCACAAAATGGAAAAAGCAACCAGATCTGCGTCCTTCTAGTCGCTGGTTTCGTGGTCCCGACTTTCTTTGGATGTTCGAAGCAGAATGGCCGGCTATTCCACGAAATGTTGGATCTACACCTGAAGAGATCCGCCCCCATCTACTCGTCCACAGCGTGGAGACAGAACCAATAATTATCATCGAAAATTTCTCTCAATGGATGCCATTGCTACGACGAATGGCCTACGTTTTCCGAACCGTGGACAACTTTAAAAATAACGCCCAACGAAAGCCACGTACACATGGACCTCTGCAGCAAGTCGAGCTGATCAGATCCGAAACATTCCTGTACCGGTTAGCCCAAGGTAGCGCCTTTGCAGAAGAAATTGTAATTCTTTCACGAAACCGATCCGAAGGCCGCCCAATGCTCCAGATTCCCGGAAATAGTACGCTCATCAGCTTCAATCCGTATCTAGACGAAAACGATGTCATGAGAGCAAGAGGTAGAACCAAATTGTGTATGCACATAAACGCGAGTGCGTCCCACCCAGTTATTCTTCCACGCCACCATCATATAACGAGACTGATCATTTCGGAATCACATCAAAAATATCATCATCAAAACCATCGAACCGTAATCAATGAGATAAATCAGCGCTACTGCATTCCTCGACTGAAATCGACCTACCAAAACATACGAACAAACTGTCAGCGATGTAAAATCGAGCGAGCAGCTCCTCAACCCCCGTTGATGGGTACTCTACCTCCAGCTAGACTTGCCGCCTATAGCCCCCCTTTTACACACATGGGAGTGGACTACTTTGGGCCAATGACGGTACAAATCGGGCGAAGAAGTGAAAAGCGTTGGGGGGTCTTAGCGACTTGCCTAACCACTCGCGCCATTCATTTGCAAGTTGCTCATACGTTGACTACAGGATCTTGCATTATGGCCATACGCAATATAATGGCAAGAAGAGGAGTGCCAGCAGTCATATATAGTGATCGTGGAACTAATTTCCAAGGAGCGAGCAAGGAACTAAACATCGCCATGCAAAACCTCGACATGGAATGCCTGTCGAAAGAATTCACCACTACACACACTGAATGGAAGTTCATTCCGCCGGCCTCCCCACATATGGGGGGAGCATGGGAGCGCCTTATACGCAGCGTTAAACAAAATTTGTACAAGCTGCAATCCAAGGGAGCCCTAACCGACGAGGTGCTTGCTAATATGCTGACAGAGGTGGAAAATATTATCAACTCGCGACCGCTTACTGACGTTCCCATAGATGATGATCAGTCACCGGTGTTGACTCCTAATCATTTTTTACTGGGATCATCGAATGGCTTACGAGCATGGGTTCCCCATGACGATACAGCCATCACACTCAAAAACAACTGGCAGCTTTCACAAGTCCTAGCAAACTCCTTCTGGAAGCTGTGGCTCCAGGATTATTTACCAACGCTTACACGCAGGACAAAATGGTTTGCAGAAATAAAGCCCATCCAGGTGAACGATATAGTTATTATCACTGATCCAAAACTTCCTCGTAATTGTTGGCCGAGGGGAAGGATCATCGCCACCACACCATCAGCAGATGGGCAAGTTAGACGAGCTACAGTCCAGACAACCAGCGGTATCTATGAAAGGCCAGCAGTGAAGCTCGCTGTACTCGATGTAGGCGTTCCTAATAATGCGCCATCGAAGGATCCTCAACGCATTGCGGGGGGAGTGTTGGCTGCGCTACACCGACCGACGAGCCCCACACGCCCCACATATAAAACAACACACACCGACAGTGTACCAAATAATCCCTTGCCAAGGGATCGTCAGCGAATCTGAAGGTGACCCACCATGGGATGGCAAGCTGTACGAGCGACCAACGAAAGGAAAAAACAATTGGCAAAGCGAGTGCAGCGTGTTAGCAGACCGTCTCAATATTATTTTCTTAAATCTAACTTAATTATTATACTACCTAGTGGATTAACTAAAACTTATATCTAAATTGTTACTACTTAGGTGAGAAATGATTTATTGAACTTAAATTACTTGAATTAAACCTACAACTTAAACCAAATAAAAAATTACAGCTAGGGTGTATACCAATCACGAGTATAGTACGGATAGGTTAGTGATTAGTACGTACATAGTTCAAGGTGAGCTTTCTTTAAAATTGCTATTAGTGCTGTGGATTAAATAATTACTCCGCATATTTCGAATACAGCAGGATCATATATCGCACGTTCAGGTGCTTATGACTGATTAGGAAAACTACTGTACTAGAGCTACGTCATACCTGCGGGTTAGGATACGCCGTTGCCCGACAGCTAGAAATACTAAGCGGAAGTGAAATCTAATCTATACTTAACCTAATTCTTACATTGTTTACTTATATACTAGGAATTTTATAATCCTAATAAAGAAATTCGAGGATTTATAAAACTTAATTATTTTCTGTCGCTGTCGAGTAACAGGTACCGAGATTTTTGCCCTGCGAGCGAGAAGAAAACTTTGTCACTTATCTACAAGCCCGCATCAAATGCATTCGTAATCGTATTCAGTACTAGAAGCTAGTGTGTCCAACCCAACATCATCCCCTCTTTTATTTCATTCAAATTAAGTCTTTCTACTCCACTTCAAATAGCTATTGACAATTGAGCGACCGAAAATAAAAGTCGCAAGGATAGTACATGCTTTGCAAAACCCGTTTCAAAGATATTAGAATATAAAAATCGAAAATAAACTTCAATTATTAAAATCGGACAGAAATTCTTCAGTATAAAAATCGTTTAAAAAGTTCTCACCCGTAAAACTCGGCAAGGATGAACCTCCAGTATAAAAACCGGTTAAAAATAAATAATTCACTCGTAGGAGCATCCGTATATCTTGATGTTCAAGATTAAAATTCGGCTAACAAAAACTACTTTGTAAGAATCGGATATATTATTTTCCGGTTTTTTCACTGAAGGTTTTTTTATCCGACTCTTACAAACGAAAGTCCCAGTCCGATTTTTATGCTTGAAGTTTATATCCGGGTTTTATATTCTAATATATTTGAAACGGGTTTTACGAAGCATGTTCTATCCTTGCGACTTTTATTTTCGGTCGCTCAATTGATCACCTGTTGTTTTTAATACCTCGGCTGAAACTGTGTACTACGACTTCAAAAGCAAAAAATTTCCAGCTACCGAATTTCCATAAAGTTGTTTCTAGTTTTGCTTAGAATTTTCTGTTACCCAACATAGAGGAGTGCGCCGCGACGCCGATTTCAGATAAAAGTCGGCGGAGCGCCGGCGCGGTGCACACTTCTAATTCAATAATGAGTGCAACTCTGCTGCTATGTCATGGACGCATGTTGTATCATATGCTATTGACTAAATGATACCAAAAGAAGCTACATAGATCGTGAACCAATCTACCCACCGTGGTCCTACTCCACTTTGAAACACTACCTATGCGCTAAACGTTCCGCTTTAAAAAATCTAACGAAGCGACCCTCACTCCACCTTAGATCGCATTACTTGTACCTCAAAAGTCGCTATAAACAATTGAAAAAGGCTCTTTACCATTCCTACAATCAACGTATACAGAACAAGCTTAGAACCAATCCCAAAAGCTTCTGGAATCACGTCAACGAACAGAGGAACGAAACTAGTTTACCATCTCATATGTCACTGGACGGGGCTTAAGCATCAACTCCGCGCGGAATATGTAATTTAACATTTCAGTAAAGTTTTTTCAGTCAAGATTTACTGATAATCAAATCTTCAAAGCTGCTAATGTTGTTCCTTTACATTCTCCAATTGGTTCTCACCCTATTGTTACACCCGCTACAGTCAGCAGAGCATTTTCTAAGCTGAAGTCATCGTCCAGTTCAGGGCCCGATGGAATCCCATCTGTTGTACTAAAAATTGCTTAGATAGTCGCCAGCTTCCGTTATCAATGCTGTTCAGCGTTATTTCGAACTGTCGCGGAATAGCTGCATTATGTGCAGTGTTTAAGCTATTCGAAATGACTGGGCTTGATTTTATCACTCAAAATTCTCTAGCTACATATCCGGGACCCAACATGGTTTCATGTCTAAACGGCCTACAAACTTAGTATCTTACAGATCTTTCATTAGTCAATGTTTGCAAGCAAGACTACAGGTAGATGCCATTCACAACGACTTCTTCGCGACATTTCTGTTTCCAAATTAAGTAGACTTGGATTTAATGGATTGGTTTTATTCGTACCTAACCGAATGTGAAATGGTAGTGAAAATTGGAGACTGCATGACACTACCATTTGCTGCTAGCTCGGGAGTTCATCAGGACTGTAGTATATATGATAGATAAGGCAAAATAAAAAAAAAGATAAAGAAAGTGAAATAATTGTTTCAATGTACCTAAACTATGTGCATAAAAGACGCGCTAACGGTTAGTTTCTATGCTTCATTGCAACATAGAAAATGTGAATATGATATAATATACACCCGCATAAAACAACAAGGAGATCGACATGACACACTCGACAAAGCGCGATTCCACAAACACCGTTGCTTGGAAAATTTCGTCTCCCTAGAAACTAGACGCTTGAACCAGAAAGCAAATCTCTTGTTGAAGCGTGGTTCCACGATCCGTTACGTTGGTTACTGTAAATAGGAACGTGCTAAGCGACAAACAGTTAGTTTTTGGAAACATATTTCTCACAAAATCCTCAGGATTCTGTTACTTTGGTTACGGTGGGTAGTTGAAAAAACAAGAACCTTCTTCGCGACAAACAGTCAGTTTTCGGAGTAGCGTATAGAAGAACGGACGTAAAATGGATTTTCGCTCCAAATCTAAGCCGGGACACGACAATGGCGCAAAACACGCTCCGGGGAAGTAAGTATTCTGTTTCATCGGAAATTTGGGTCCAATAGATAGTAGCGGCAACCATTTTAGCAGTATTTTGGATCTCAGAACGACTTGTACAAGTTTCCGAAAACGGCGTGTAAATTATCTAAATTTGAACTTCCAATATGGCGATTCCATCTTTGGAAAATTATATAAGAGCATAAATTTTCACCAATAATGCTCAATTCATGATCGTACGCTTGAGTGCCTGTACTGGTTATTGAAATAGCTTCCTCGAGCGGAACAAACCCATTGGTAAAACTAAAATTCAATTTCAAATATACTAACCATGATCGCATAGTTGTCCCGTTTTCTATGGGATTTCCTATCTTTATGGGACTGATATGCGATCATGGGCAGTACATTACGTTTAAATGCGTTAATCCTATGACAAAATCTTCCCCCGAGAGGGACCAACAGCTTGGTGTGGCTGAATGATTCAAAATTACGCCTGCGTGCGTGGATGAGTTCCCTCGTGAGGGAACAGCAACTTTGAGTGGCTGCGAGAATAGTCGTTATACAACCCTTGAGCGGGACTCATTGACCTCTGCGCTGGACAATGATTATCATTCCTGCAGTTTTAAATCAATTGTATGGAAAACTAATGTTAAAACCGTGGTTATTGCAATATAACCATGCCATTCTCGTTTTTGATTGCCGATAAAGAATATATAAATGAAGAATCATAAACATAAAGTATGTATTAAAGTCCTAAAATGTTCCATTGTATTTTTAGGAAATGGAACGGACCCTCTAAGAAAGAATTACAAGTTTTAAAAAAAGCACTCGAATCGGAGAAAAAACGAACGGCTTGCCTGGTTTCAAAATTAAAAAAAGCAAAAACAGATAAACGTGAACTTGAAGAGGCCTACGCTATTCATGACGCGCAAGTTGATTTCACGCGTGGTAATTCTACGATGCGCGATGATCGGCAGATTAGCGACGGCGAATCCCTGTTCATGACATCTGTAAATAATTTATCAGTGGCTTCACTGAACGTGGCAGAATGCAAACCTTCAGAAAATGAAGACGAGATAGATAGAAAGTGCTTTGATAATTGGAAGGAGATGATAGAGGCATCGTTTCAGCTTGTGGGGATAATCGATGAAACAACAAAAATGAACGTCTTCAAAGTGAAAGCAGGTCCTAAGCTTCTGGAGCTTCTGGACAGTACCACCGCACCATCCGATGCGCCCGATGTAATTACTGCCCCTTATTCGAATGCTGTCAGTCGTCTAAAGTACTATTTTGGATCTCGCGAGTACAAGTTTCTACAACGCCAGAAGTTGCGATCGACTTCACAGAAAGTCGGCGAATCGGACATGAAATATGTCAAGCGGATTATTGCGTCCGCTAAGTTGTGTGACTTTGAGGAAGAGCACTTAGCTGAAAACGTGGCGGATGTAATCCAGTTGCACGCCTTGAATTTAAAAGTTCGCGAAGCAGGTAGGAAACTTCTGCGAAAAGGAGGAACGATTACTGATCTTATCGAGAAGATACGCGCATACGAGGTGGACAAAGCAAACGAGGAAATTTTCAAAAAAAATCACCCACAAGCGGTAACGTATGCAGAAGTAGCTGCTGTTTCAAGTGGACAGGCTAAATCCAGGTATTTGAATCGTACGGACAACCATTCAAAGGGAGATAGCTCACGCAGGATTGGCTACGAACAGGCTGGGAACTTCAGCAAGTGGTGGAACAATCGAGATAGAGGTTACTTTCAGCGCTCAGGTACGGGTAGAATCTCCGAAGCAGCTAGAAACCCGTGTTGGAGATGCACCAGCAAATTTCATCTGCCTTCTGCTTGTCACGCTTTAAGTAAGATCTGTCGAAACTGTCAAAATATCGGCCACATTGAACGTGCTTGTCGAGAGATGCCATCGCCAACAACTATGAAACGTGAATGCGATTACGAGAATGAAATTACACCAAAAGCAAAAAGAATTGCCGTATTGGTTAAGGAGGACAATCCAAACGAAGACAACAATGCCGTAAGTGAATAATTAGCACTACCTTGATTATTGATTAGTCCACTGCGATCCGATTTCATCACTTGTATTAAATGTTTTGATTTAGAATTAGTTACTGTATCTTTGTTGTTAAGGAGTAAATAAATACAAATATGTTCTGGTCAATTTGAAATTTCAATATCAAAATCGCCTACAGGCTTGCCTTTATCAACGGACTCTATATCAAAACGCAAACGCATGGATGATCAATTACTTACGACAAGTAGACTGGCCCTAACAGGTATCTTATTACAGAAAGAAATTAACGGAATTTCCAATATGAAATGTGGCGAACAAACGGAAAACCAAAGCGGGATTATTGTTGGTTGTATCGCTGGGATATGCGTCGAGTTCTTAATAGATTCTGGGGCAGAAGTGAACACCGTTGGAGAAGATGTGTATGAGCTCTTGACGAGTTGTGCACAGTCTAAAGATCGTTTATTCGATGTCACCAAGGGTGCAGACAAACCGTTGAAGGCATATGCAAGTCCTGGCGAGATCGCGGTTGTGGCATCCTTCGTGGCCGAATTATTCATATCGGAGGATCGTCCGCAATTTCTCGAAAAGTTCTATGTTATTAACAATGTCAAACCGTTACTTAGTAGAAAAACAGCGATCCGTTATAGTGTGCTGCAGATCGGGCTAAATGTCCCAATCCATTGCTCATCACCTAACGATGGTGCAAACAAGCCGTTTCCGGGTGAAATTTTCGCTGTGGAATCTTTTGATGAATTCCCGAAATTCAATGTACCTGCTGTTGTCCTTGATTATGACAGAACCAAACCACCTTCAAGTAACATATATACGAATATTCCGTTGGCTTTCCGGGCAGAAACAGAACGTAGATTGAATAATCTGCTGTCTTCCGGCATTATTGAGCAAGTTATCGATCCGATGGACAGGTCATTTTGTTCGTCCCTGCTAGTAGTACCTAAAGGTAAGGACGATATCAGACTCGTCGTGGACTTGAGAGGACCCAATAAGTCAATTATACGGACTCCGTTCAGAATGCCGATTCTAGAAGAAATTCTCTCAGATTTACACGGTTCAACTTGGTTTTCTACTATTGATTTGACCAGTGCCTTTTTCCATGTGGAATAAGCTGAAAAATCAAGACATCTTACAAATTTTTTCGCCGGAAGTTCTACTTTCCGTTTCAAAAGGCTACCCTTCGATCTCTGTAACGCTCCCGACATTTTTCAGGAGATACTACAGACAAAAATTCTAAATGGCTGTCGCGGTGTTAGAAATTACCTTGACGATATTTTAGTGCATGGAAAAAAAAGAGCACGACGAAAACTTGAAAGAAGTATTACGCAGACTAAAGGAGCATCGAGTAAGCATAAACGTCGATAAATGCGTTATTGCACAACAATCCGTGAAATTTATTGGGTTTCTTTTGTCACATGATGGAATGCGAGTAGAGGATGAAAAATTACGAGCGATCAGAGAATTTCGCAGACCTGAAACGCAATTGGAGGTGAAGAGTTTTTTGGGCCTGGTGAATTTCACAGAGAGATTTATATTAAAAAGGACAGATAAAACGGAAATGTTGAGGTTATTAGCAAAGTCTGACACATTTTATTGGTCTAAAGCAGAAGAAGATGAGTTTCTCTATTTGAAGTTTGAATCACTGAAATCCATCGCTCGGTTGGGATATTTCCATCCAAATCACGTAACGCCTATAGGTCTAGGAGCAGTACTAATCCAGTTTGACGAAGAAGAAAAACCTCGAATAATTTCATGCGCTTCAAAGGCATTGTCGGATACGGAGAAAAAATATCCTCAAACGCAAAAAGAAGCCTTGGCTATGGTCCCTGCTTTTTACCTGACTAGTAAATCGTTTACTATTCGGACAGATTCAGAGGCCAATGAATTTATTTTCGGGAATGGACATAGATCAAGCAAACGCGCAATAACCCGTGCTGAGTCGTGGGCACTACGACTTCAGTCATTCGATTTTTTAGTCAAACGTGTTCCTAGTCATTTAAATTTAGCAGATGCATTATCTCACCTGATAGCAAGGACACAAAGCGATGAACCTTTCGACGATGATAACGATAAACATGTTTTATACGCTGTAGACAGTGGATATATGAATATCACTTGGAAAGACATTGAGTTTGCTTCCGAATCCGATGAAGATCTATGCACAGTAAGAGCAGCTTTAACCTCTGGAATATGGCCAGAACACCTTCGGCGGTTTGAGGTGCATTGTAAAGTTTTGCGAATTTTCGGATCAATTGTATTCAAAGATGACAAAACCGTGCTCCCTGGCAGCCTCCGTTCAAAGGCTTTGGCAACTGCACATCAAGGGCACATTGGCTGTGCAGCTATGAAACGCATCTTGCGAGAGTACTTCTGGTGGCCGGGAATGAGCAAGGACGTAGAGAAATTCGTCAAAGAATGTAGGGTATGTCTTGTAATATCAAAAAAGAATCCACCCATTCCTCTTACAAGTCGTAAGCTGCCAGATGGGCCTTGGCAAATGTTACAAATCGATTTTCTATCGGTTCCCGGATGTGGATCCGGTGAGCTTCTGGTATGTGTTGATACATATTCGAGATATTTGTCCGTTATGGAAATTAAGGCTATAGACGCGAAAACAACGAATTCTTCACTATCGAAGATCTTTCACGTTTGGGGACTTCCTTTAACGCTACAGAGCGATAACGGTCCACCGTTTCAAGGACACGAGTTTATCAGCTATTGGGAATCCAAAGGTGTCAAAGTCTATAAGTCGATCCCTCTGCACCCACAATCGAATGGTTTAGTCGAAAGACAAAACCAAGGGATAATAAAGGTCCTCGCTGGAGCAAAAGAAAGCGGATATGATTGGAGAAAAGCCTTGCAGGAATATGTACACGTCCACAACACCGTGAAACCTCATGCACGATTAGGAGTAACACCCTTTGAGCTTCTCGTCGGCTGGAAATATCGTGGCACATTTCCAAGTTTGTGGGACGCGAAAGATTGCGGAGACTTGGACAGATCAGATGTTCGAGATACTGATGACGTGGCTAAATTAATAAGTAAGCAGTATGCAGATCAGCATAGAGGAGCAAAATGCAGTGACATTGTAGTCGGGGATAAAGTCATCGTTTCGATTCCAAAGAAAAGCAAAATAGACCCAACGTTCTCTTCGGAAACATTTACCGTTCTAAAGCGTCATGGAGCCAAAGTAGTTATCAGAAACGAAGACGGTATACAGTACGCACGTAACATTCAGGACGTTAAAAAGGTTTCTGGATTAATTGAATTATTGAAGGATTCTGACGAAAATGTTGTAGAGCCCATCACTGATTTCGATTCGTTGCCAACTGTGCCTTTGGATGAACCAAACGATCATTCGATAGATGTATCCAACGCCTGTCCAAAGAGACCAAAGAGAGATATTCGCAAACCAGCTAGGTTTAATGATAACTTTATATATCACGTGTACCAATAGATAGACTTTTGAAACCAATTGTTCTTACTATTTAATGCAAATTGAAACACATAATACATTGTTAACATACACTAGTAAATATACTGAATGATCCCGTCCATTGACTATGTATCTTTAATGTTTAACAAAACATCATCTAGAGTAGGGGATGGATGAATTGTAGTATATATGATAGATAAGGCAAAATAAAAAAAAAAGATAAAGAAAGTGAAATAATTGTTTCAATGTACCTAAACTATGTGCATAAAAGACGCGCTAACGGTTAGTTTTTATGCTTCATTGCAACATAGAAAATGTGAATATGATATAATATACACCCGCATAAAACAACAAGGAGATCGACATGACACACTCGACAAAGCGCGATTCCACAAACACCGTTGCTTGGAAAATTTCGTCTCCCTAGAAACTAGACGCTTGAACCAGAAAGCAAATCTCTTGTTGAAGCGTGGTTCCACGATCCGTTACGTTGGTTACTGTAAATAGGAACGTGCTAAGCGACAAACAATTAGTTTTTGGAAACGTACTTCTCACAAAATCCTCAGGATTCTGTTACTTTGGTTACGGTGGGTAGTTGAAAAAACAAGAACCTTCTTCGCGACAAACAGTCAGTTTTCGGAGTAGCGTATAGAAGAACGGACGTAAAATGGATTTTCGCTCCAAATCTAAGCCGGGACACGACAAGGACCTTTCATATTTTTGCTATATTTAAACGACCAAACGGGAATCATCTGTTAAAAATTTAGGAGTTTTCATAAATCCCAAACTAAACTTCAGGCACCACATCGAGTACACTATTTCTAAGGCCTCTAAGCTACTGGGATTCATTTTTAGAGTCACTGTGAGGTTTACCAATAAAAGCACTTTATTGTGCCTTTACTGAAAAAAATCCAAACGTTAATTCTATTTGCCTCAAACCGCTTAAAATTCATATGAAGAAGAAATGCTATTGTTATCACGCGCACACATACCTTCTATGTGTCAACTATATAAACTATGTATGCACACACATAAGTTATATGTGCATATTGTTATAGAATGGGGTTTTATGTGCCTTATAGTTATGAAATGTGAATGTAAGATTAATATTTCTTGTAAATACACACATTAGGTTTTTTGTGCCAGCAAATAGTGTCTATATGCCTCCGTTAATTGCAAAAATCTATGTGTAAAATCAATAGGCATAACGTTTACTTTTTTTGAGTGTTGAGCGCAAATTTGTTCGTTTCGCACTTAGTCGAATCCCATAGAGGGACCCACTGAACCGAGGGGCCAGCACTAGCAGGTTTAAGTGCGTTGTATTGCAAATACCTGCGTATTTTGAATGTAATTAGAGTAATTAATGAAAGCAAAAAAACTACTTCTGTTGAACTTAATGTGATATTTAATGTAATTAACGTCTTTGTACAAGTACTTAAAGCACAGAGAACAGGAACATATAAGCTAGAACCAAGGGGTGAACAATGTGCCATACACACTGTATCGCCTACGATAACACGATAAAAGATTACTATTCACAGTAATACACGATCGTTTCACTCGTTACCAAAATGTGTGGCACAATGAGGCACACTTTTGACAACTTAAAAACTGCCAACAAAGTGTAGTTAAATAATCATAGCATCAATTGCTTTTGTTTTACTGAACACCATGGCACATCGTGGCACATTGCGGAATAAGCTACCACGCTGTTTGTTTGTGAGCACAATTCGATTTGTGCTAAGCGACTCACCCCTTGGCTAGAACAAACTTTTCCAAAAAACCTGTATAAACATTTGAGTGAAAATACGTTGAACCACCATCGCACGCAGATTCGCATGCGTGAATCACTATTTTATCCAAGTTTGCATGCAAGTTCCGTATAGCGATTGCTGGGCGTTCATAGCGCCGGCTAGTGACAAGTTGCTAATTCGTCGCTGTTGTGCTATCTTATGACAAACGCCATTTTGGGGTGAACTGAGTTAGATATGCCATAAGTTTTAAAATCGCCATAAAGTCGCGTTTTCAGAATTTTAAAATTCTGCTGGGTTGCTGATATATAGCGAAACACGATTATGACAAGCGCCAATTTCTCGAGTGATCGAGTTGTGCTATCTTATCACAAAGAAAAAAGATACAACATTCTTAGTTTGTTGGTTTGCTATAAGCCGAAAAGCTTATAGCAAGCCAATAGATGTCTCTGATGACATAAGTAATTCCTATGCAGATCAACCATAAGCATTAGGTTCTTGTCTCGGGACCAAAACTTTCCCTACCATAGTTTTTTTCTGGGAATGGTTGGCTTATATATTCATGATTATTGGACAAATTTCCTTTTGAGATTTCCACTTGTTTTGGGAAGTATACCGAAATGTAGTGATGGATTATGCAATAAGAACATTTGTTTCGTCTAGTCACCTATCAACAATAACATTGTTTGATATACATTGTCTCTAAATTGTCAATGAAACCAATTTTTGTTCATTGTTTTTCCTGAATAAAGGAGGAAAATTGGAAAAACTTTGTGTTCTAATACCATCATTTTGTAACCTGATATTGCTGCTATCGCATGGAAAAGTATGATATTGGACATAGTGATCTATAACGCATAATTTTACGAATCAGTTATGATTCATTTTCATATGAAATCTTCTGTACACATTTGTGACACGTCATACATATTCATCAATACACACTTATGACACGTATGTGAGCGACTTTGGTTTACATTTTAAACAAAAACTGTAAATATACTCAACCGATCTTCGCACAAATCGAGAGTTTACTTCAGAAAAGATAGAAGCATCGAATGCCTTCCCCGAAAAGCTTCTAACATTTATAAATGTTAAGATATTCAATCTCAAACTTTAAAAATCGTTTTTCTCGAAAAGTGCTAAATGGCGCTTGTCATAAGATAGCACAACAGCGTCGAATTGCCGATAGCATTCCAAAGTTTATTTCTTACACACATTGAAAACTTGACTTGGATGTCAGTTTTCAGTGCTTAAAGTATTTAAAGTACATAAAAGCGGTACTCACAATATTTTTCTTATTTGAAGTACAGAAGGTATATACTTAAAAACTTTCCAGTAATTAAATTACAGTCAATTTGACATGTACTTTTTAAATATTGGCGGTCCCTTTCCTGTGGATACGGAGTTTAAATCAATTGCTCTAGAACGAAAGAGTTACCTCGTGCATAAAATTAAAAATAGTAAGAAATAAGTTGATCCTATAATCCGCGTTCTTATTTATAGGGTACAACACTACGTACCCGGAAAGCCTAGAATGCGCCAGTTGAAGGGTGCTCCGGTAGTCGCCGAGCGTGAATGTTCTAGACAAGCATGGACTGGAAAAGCTCCTGTGGGTGGCCCAACGCGGAACACTTCACGGAGGACTTCTGGTCATAGCAAGCCTGCAGCAACGGTTACGAGTGCATCAGTGGCAGCTCATCACACGAGTTATACACAAAAGCGCCCTACCGTATGCGACTCACGAACTGATACGCAAGAAGAGGATCGGTGCGCAAACGGCAAGAGCCGAAGCACATCCTGAGTCAAAGAAGGCCACTTAAACGTCTGCGACTACCCATCGGTAAAATAATTGGAACGCCACAAAAATCGACAGCTGAAAACACCAAAACAAAGAGCAGCATTCGCTGCATCCAAATGAACCTTCATCAGCAAAAGATGCCACAAGTGTCCTTTTTTATTTCGTTTAGTTGACACAGCTCATTGTGGTAACTTACCGGAGCCGTGGGTCTATTAAATTATTACAATATGTAAAAATAAAAATGAATTAAAATAAATATTACGAAATATCCCTCGGGTCTTGTCCACGCAACTTTCTATTGCGCGGTGAGATCTTCTTTCGTGGCAAGGTACCATTTGTCTGCTCGCCTAGTGCATCTTGTGGGTCGATTAGTTTTCTTTTGTTTCCGTCGATGTCATCATCGTCTATGGTGTCTACATGTTCACGATTTCATAACTATTAGGCACATAAAACCCCATTCTATAACAGTATGCACATATAACTTATGTGTGTGCATACATAGTTTATACAGTTGACACATAGAAGGTATGTGTTCGCGTGATAACAATAGCATTTCTTCTTCATATGAATTTTAAGCGGTTTGAGGCAAATAGATTTAACGTATGGATTTCAGGTGATCCCCAATATATTTTATAATAAATTCCGAGAAGTCGACTGCGACAAAATGTTTTACACTGACGGATCAAATCTCGATGGGTCCACTGGCTTCGGTATCTTCAACAATACTATCACCGCTTCATTCAAGCTCAATGATCCCGCTTCAGTTTACGTCGCAGAGTTAGCTGCAATTCAGTACACCCTTGGGATCATCGACACTCTGCCCACAGATCACTACTTCATCGTTTCGGACAGCCTCAGCTCTATCGAGGCTCTTCGTGCGGTGAAGCCTAAAAAGCAATTACCGTATTTTCTGGGGAAGATACAGGAGTCCTTGTGTACGTTATCTGAAAAATCTTATAAGATTACCTTTGTTTGGGTCCCCTCTCATTGTTCTATCCCGGGCAATGAAAAGGCCGACTCATTAGCAAAGGTGGGCGCATTAAATGGTGACATATACGAAAGACCAATCTGCTTCAATGAATTTTTTAGTATTTGTCGTCAGAGGACGCTCAACAGTTGGCAAACCTCGTGGAGCAATGGGGAACTTGGACGATGGCTACATTCGATTATCCCAAAGGTATCAACGAAGCCTTGGTTCGGGGGGATGGATGTGGGTCGGGATTTTATTCGTGTAATGTCCCGACTTATGTCCAATCACTACACCATGGATGCGCATTTGCGGCGTATTGGGCTTGCGGAGAGTAGTCTGTGCGCTTGTGACGAGGGCTATCACGACATCGAACACGTTGTCTGGGTGTGCGCCGGGTATTGTGACGCCAGGTCTCAGTTAAAGGAATCCCTTCGGGCCCGAGGTAGACCACCCAATGTACCAGTCCGAGATATGCTGGCAACTCGTGATTTCCCCTATATGTCCCTTATTTATACCTTCATAAAAACGATAAATATCCCAATTTAGCCCCTCTCTTTTATTTCTCGTTTTTAGAGTTTCCTCCTGCCTTGTGGAACCGATCAGCTCCAGAGTGCCACTATGTAACCGCCGTCGCCCTTACCACTACGCCTGCATAGAAGGAAACTGAAGCGAGAGCGACTCGAGGTCCGATGACTTTTGAAGGATTCCCCGCGGGTCCGAAGAATACCATCCGCCAATCCGGTACTCGACGACTTACTAGACTGAGGCGCAAATTTGATACGCTGATCTCCCTCCCCCCCCCCCCCCGCCGTTCGAGCGAAAGTTGCAAGTTTTGCTCTTCTTTCCCTGTCTCTCCCCTGTCTTTGATACAACTGCTGCTACACTGATGCGGAAATAAGCCACCCTTTGAATATCTTGACCAAGCATAAGTTTTAGTTAAAAAATTCAAATTAGTATTCTGTATTCCTAGTTTTAAGATAGCTATAATTTTTACTCTTTATTGAAACTCTTGTCCTCCATCTTGTAAATAGAATTGAATCCCTAGTTTTAAGATTTCTGTGAAATTTCTCATAAATATTTGTTCCCCCTTTTGTGTACTAAACTATATTGTTAGTTTTAAGATAACCGTAAAATATTTCGTAAAATACTATTACTCCCCCTCTTGTATATCAAAGTGAATCCCTTGTTTTAATTTTTTTTCATAAAAAAATCTTTTGGCCCTCTTTTGTATATTGAATCTTATTTCTAGTCTTAAGATAGCTGTAAACTTTCTTTTCCTTTGTAAAAAAAAATATTTCAACATTGTAACCTCCTAGTTTTAAGATATCCAAAATGTAAAAACAAAAGCATTTGGCACCGCCAAGCTAACGCATTTGTGCCTATCAAATAAACGAAATGAATAAAAAAAAAAAAAAAACGTATGGATTTTTTTCAGTGGTTGATTCTGAAGCATTTCCCAGTGAGCAAATTTTCTGGCAGAGACCGCTCTGCTAGATTTCTGCAAGTCTTGGTTTGGCAGCCCTGTCAGATTTCTGCGCGTATCCTGTCGGGTTAGTTGAGCTAGGGAGAACATTTACATTTCTGACTGGATTCTGGATAAAAGTGAGCAGCATCGGTTGGTTTAACCGCTTCTGTCAGAAACGGTTGTTGCATTTGAGTAAATTCGTTGCCAGAATTCTCGCATAAATCGTGCAAAATGCTCGCAGAAACTCTGCCAGCATCAATTTCGCTTTGGTAAACTTTTGCTAACTTTCTGATTGCCACACTGACCGGGTAGATGCTGCTTTTATAGTTATTATGGCCTGAACAGCTGTCACAAAATTGGTAACCATTTGTGGTTCTGGTGCTGGTATTGAAGTCTGTGTTTCGGATTGGTTTTCCGAAGATGTGTGAGGAATTGGCTGTGATGCATTCTCCTCAGTATCATCCGCACAAGGTGTTCCATTATGTGCCGCCTGGTTGCAGTATTTGCACGTAGATGTCTGCCCTTCGTGGGTGCATAGCGTGGTCTGTTTAATGTTAGTTCCGTTACATTTGAATTGTATAGTCAAGTGGGAGGGAATAGGTCTTTCTACTCGCATCCTCACCACAAGAACACCTTTAAGAAGAAGTTTCTCCAAGTATCAGGTGTAACGGATTCCACTTCACCGAATTGCGACATGTATTTTGTAATTGATTCACGGGGAGTACGCCTAAGCTTCATGTTCACCTTCAGAAAATGTTCCAGCTCACGGAGACTCGGTCGTGTAGAACAAAATCTCAAGTCAACAACCGCTGTGTTGGATCGAAGCAGCGCTTTTTCATCAAATTCACTCATGATGGTAGGAGTACATACAATGGTTCGTTTGTTCTAGACGCACTAACTGTCGTTCACTTTGCTCGTTTGTTATTGTCCGTGCTTTTCCAAAGAAGACGCGACGATTATTTTTCGTCACAGCAAGATTCGTAGCGCTATTCAGTGCACGATTCGTCGCAATGTATTTCTTATGGGATGAATGACACTTTAATAAAATATGGTGAAATTTTTGTGTAAAAGCCTTATTGTAAATAAAACATGCGAATACCTGAAGCTTTAGAAGCACAGTTTTCAGTCAGTTTTAATGACAAATTAAGTTAAAGTAAATAATTAGCAAGCATTAAACTTGGTTAATACATATTTTTCGACGTTTTTCAGCATTTATTATCAAAGGCGCCAATTCAATTCGTCACTTCAAAATGATTGAATAGTTCGTTTCCAAAGAAACGTTTAATACTCTAACTTGACAGATGTAAAAGTAGAACGTGCGGTTTCCTTTGTTCTTAAGACAATGCACACAAGATAAAAGTACAGTGTTGTACCAATTGCTGTTTTCTACTAACCACCCATTTTTAAATGATACCCATATTGACGATTGTTTTCACTGTTTTGTGGTAACCGTCAGCCGTCATCTTGGTTTTCAACATGGCGTCATTTCCCAATTTCCATCTTTTGCCGGCCCCCAGCTTCACAATGAAACAATTTTCACTGTTTTGTGGCAACCAGAAAACGCCATATTTTTTAAAACGGTGTCAAATGTCTTTATTTGATTCCATCCAGAACCGGAACCGGAATGGCCTTGCCTAGGTTTGTCGTAATCGGACATCATTGTCCGCCGGTAGTTCAGTGATTGTGTTGGGCGGATGGTTGCTCGGCTGAAGAGTGCTGTCGCTCCGCTGCTGCTATTTTCAGTGCCGCCCGGCTGATAATAGCGCGGGTGACTGCTGCTCGCTGCTGGTTGCTGTGTCCGAAACGTGAATGAGCTGGTTTGGATTGCGCTGCTCAATATATGAGAGGGCTCTCCGTACCAGTCAATCGCTTTCGCTCGGTTGCTGATTGGCTGATGTTAGCGCGGATGAAAGCTGCTCGCTGTTGGTTGCTGTCCGTCCTTCGCTGCGTTCGAAACGTGAATGATCTAGTCCGCGTTAATACTTTCGCTTATATAGAGAGGGCCTTTCTCTTTCCACCAATGAGCGACAAGCAAAGGAATACCTTCCGCAAATGAATAATGAATATAATTCGGAATATTGATTTCTTTACGATTCCCATATCAAAGACACCATATATTTTTCAAACTTTATTTGGTATCACATCTCTATCCTACAATGCTGTACTCTTCTACTCTTTAATCAAATATAGTATACAAAACCATATCGTTAAAACGAGATGGTTTCTTTGAAATACGTTTGGGTCTATTTCCACTTTCATAATTCTCTGATAAATCATCATTGTGTACTTCAGGAAATTCAACTGTAGCAGAATACTCACTAGTGCTACATGACTCGGTACTACTTTTATCTTCACGCAAGAAAGGTACTTTTTTCACATCTTGCACGTTCCTGGAATATTGGACACCTCTATCGCTGCATACAATAACCTTTGCTCCATTTCTAGTCAAAACCGTGTAACACTCTTCGGAAAAGGTTGGGACTCCTTTTTGCTTTGTGGTTTGAGCCAGAAGCACTTTATCACCAACAGCAATATCCGAATCCTTCGCTCCTCTTACGAAATCGGCATACTTTTTGCTGACGAGTTTGGAAGATGCATCCTTTTCGCGTATATCTGTTTGATCCACTTGATCGTGTTTCCCACAAAAACGGGAATGTCCCTCTAAATCTTCAGCCAACAAGTAACTCGAACGGCGTTATTCCTAGTCGTGAAAGCGGTCGAACCTTATTATGCATATGCACATATTTTTCTAAAGCTAACTTCCAATTGATGTTGTCAAGTTTCGCAGCGGTCAAAGCATCTTTTAAACCTTTGTTTTGGCGTTCTACAGCTCCATTTGACTGAGCTCTTAACGGGGTTGATTTTCGAATCCTAACACCTCTGTTTTCCCACGCACTAATAAAATTTTCGCTTTGAGATGGTGGCCCATTGTCACTGTGGATGGCGAGGTGGTAGCCCCATACCTCAAAAATTCTACACAAGGCTTCATTAGTACTATCCGCATCTATCTTCTTCATTTCAATTACGTGAAGGTATCGTGAGTAGGTGTCTACAACCACTAGAAATTCTCCCGAGCCACAGTCTTTAAAAGAAAAGAAGTCTATCTGCAGCACTTCCCATGGTCCTTCGGGCAATTCACGGCTGGTCAACGGAATAGGTGGATTTTTTTTTTGGAAAGTCGGAAACACGTTCCGCATCCCTTAACGAAACTTTCAACTTGTTTGGCCATCCCGGGCCACCAGAAATAATTTATTCAGAATTTTCTTCATTGATGCCGCATCCATATGACCTTGGTGAGCTGAAACAAGCGCCCTATCACGCAGTTCATAGGGCAAAATCACTCGGTCCCTGATGAAAATTAATGCTCCCAACACTCTCAAACTTTTTGCTTCCGATTCATATTGTCTTAAACCTTTATCCCAGTGACCACTTCTAATAGCTTCGCGAACTAGTACTACACGGAGAACCCGTCAATCACAAAATTAAGATATTGCAATTGTTGATTTTCGTTTTGGCTGATTTAACTAAAAATTGTTGTTACAACTAACGTGTTTGTTCAAATTTTTATTACTAATTTGCTGAAAAATATTGTTGTTTCTGATAGCTGTCAGTTGACTGAGAATAAAGACAGCATAAAGGAAAACAAAAATATCAATGCGCATTCAACTAATTTGTGAGTTGAAAACTACACTTCAGCTAGTTCACAATATTTGTCATTTGAAAATTAAAATGTAAAAACTGCTACCATTTATTAAATTGGATTTATAAGACGTGTAAGATTTAAGTGATTGAAAATAATGTTTCGTTTAATCTAAATAGCTGCATTTCAGAGGTAGAGGTGAATATTTGTTCACGGAAAGAAAGAAATCCGCTCTGCTGCTAATTTCTATTTATGATTATAGAATCGTTAATTTTACCAAGAAAACCAATACAATCAACTAATAGTTTCGTTCTTACAATTTATCCAAACTTATTTGATCGCTATTAGAAAGTGATAGCTGGTGCTGTAGGTTTGTTTTCATTTGATTACTGAATATTGGTCACTGAATTTACTTATTACAGTTATTTCAGGATACTTGGTTGTAGAAAAATATGAATTGTGGGCGACAGTTTTTGAGTGCCTGTATCTCTAAAGGCACCACCAAATCATCGTCTAATTATGAAGTGTGATATTGTAGTGAGTATCGTTTCCGTATTATTTATTCTTTGTGTAATTTTACCTAAAACTGACGATATTTCAATAGCCTTATGGTTCTTTAGACCTTTCGCACAAGCAGTAAAACATTGAATTAATAACTTGATTATCATTGTCACGATATTTGCCATTGCCAGATAGTTCGAAATTTGACCGGTGCTGAGTTTTCCTCGAATAACCGGAGTATGCACAATTAGATTTATTATTAAAAACAAGTGTTAAAAATGTTAATTATCTCTGGTTGGTGAAAATGCCTGTTTTCCCTTTCATCTACCGGGTTCCAATAAGGTGGCACCTCACAAGTTCGTGAGAGTTATTTATCTAAGTTATTGTTAACATAGACAATCTTGACGTTGCGCGTTATTTTTATATTTTTACCACGGATTTTTTGAAAAAAATGCTTCCCATATGAGTCACACATAAAGCCAACGCCTACGGCATCTTCATGCCTTGACATGCTTCATATAGTAAAAACCGTCTGAGAACCGACCCGGGCAATAGTCTGTCACTTCGAATCGGCCGATTGAACGTACCTTTTGGAACAGATGGTGTAAGTCGTGCAAGTGAATGCCTTCTCTCGTGTATGTACTTTAGTATAATCTTTAAATACTGATGGACTCGCTTAAACGTCGCAGAACAGAACTGGCACGCATCCTTCCGTTCCGCACTATGACTGATGACATGAGTGTTCAGCAGGTCCTTCGTTCGGAAACATTTATCGCATTCGTCACAGGAAAAGATTCGCGTTTCACTAGTTGCGTACATCTTAGTGATTTTTGAGGTAGAGTTTGTTTTTGAATCGGCGTGAACAGATGTGGCACGACTAGCGCATTTCATTGGAATCGTTTCATGGATCACTTTATTATAAGCGCGATTGAAAGATCGACCGCAAATTTCACAAAAGTAGAGATTTTCCTGACTTATTTTGCTGATACTTGCATAGAGTTAACTTAGAAGGAAAACATCTACTGCAGATTTTACATTCGAAGAGTTCTAAACGACACCCGCAACAACGCTTCTTCTTATCTTTTTTTCATTTGCATGACAAGTTTTTGCGTAAAAAAATCGCCGCAGTGGGAGCATTGATGCTGTTGAATCATTCGCTAGAGGTTTGTAAGGGACTGTCGAGTAGGATATCATCGAAAGCAGATGTTGCATTCAGACGATTTGATAGGATCGAACGTCTGTTTCTATTTGTGCATTTCATTAAAATGCAATACACGTTCCGAATCATCTTTAAAATCTCTACGACGACCGCAGCACCTTCTGGTTTTTCGTGAGGATACATGGCATTTTAAATGATTCTCTAAGTTCGCTTGTGTCATGAATCCTTTACCACATTGTCGACAAAAATACTTTCGAATTGCAGTTCGCCGGTGTTCTTTCAAAAGTTGCTGATTGGAGAAGAATCTATGGCATACGGGACATTTGAACGGTATCGCATCATGAGCGTTCTTGACTGCAATTATGGTTATAATATGGTCGTCATTTAAATACTTTGGTAATGATCTTCGCAGTGAAATTCGTTCACTAAACCATTATTGGCGTCCACAATTAATCCCTTGACATCCTCCAACATAATTTTGTCATATGCATTCAACAGAAGGAATCCATAATAGAAAAAAATATACACGAACTATAACTCATATAGTGCAACGATTCCTCATATTGTTTGGATGATACCCTGTACAGGTAGTTAGGCTCTTAAATCATACGATGTTTATCAGGGATGCATATTCCGCTGGGTTATCTGTTTCGTGAATGTTGGTTACTCCAAAAAATGGTTCTACTTCTCTGCTGCTCAAATTTATTTCATGCTTGAATATCGATCTAGTTTGGTCGAAATCCCGACTTTTGTATATGGTAGGCTATAATTATGTATTCTGCACAATTTCGGCACGTATTTCGTGGCAGTGCATCGTCTTTTTTCATCTGCATCGTAAACATGAAACAGGAGACAACGCAAAATATATTATTATTAAAATAAGGCAATTAGCTGCGGTTGAAAGGACGTACATACCTCACTAAAGACGATGTTTGAAATGCAAAGACACGCGGAGAGAAAAACCGTGAATTTGGCTGCACGGTTTTCCCAAGGTGTACCTTATAGATACTATATTCATAGTTAGGCGAAGATAGAAAAACTCTAGAAAGAGAACTGCGGAGACTCCATTTTGGATCGATTGGATTCGCGCTTAGCTGTCAAAAAACGAATCCAATCGAACATTGCCTACAGGGGTGCCAACCTTCCAGATTTATCTGGATTCTTCCAGATTTTTAAGCGACGTCCAGACATACAGATTTATGTTTGTCTGATCCAGATTTCAGAAAATTTGTCCAGATTTATCCAGACAATTTGAAAAATAACAAAACGAGATAGAAGAATTCATCGTTGATTTTTAGAACAACTTTTCGAGCTACGATTTTGAAAACAAAACTTTTTAGAATAGCTGGAAATACAAAATAGCAAAGGTTTTTTCGCTAAAAGTGAATAAATTTTGTTGAATTGTCATCAGCTGGAAATTTCAGCAATACAAGATGCTGAAAGCTCACAGCCTCAAATTCAATTCTCAAGCCTTTTAAAAAAATTGGGCTATCCAGACAACTCCAGACTTATTCGAGAATTATTACAGACTTCTTGGAAAAACACCTGGCATCCCTGATTGCCTATCCTTATAACATTGGACGTGTTGCCATACAATGCCGGGGCATACGTTGCCAAAAATGCTGTTTTTCTCTCCGCAGTTCTCTTACTAGAGTTTTTCTAGGCGAAGACACTGAGCGGAGCCAATTTAAGATGTCAAATGCTGGAGCAAATCGAGCATGGAGTCACATAACATGTTCTTTTTGGAGGTATATGGAAAGTGCAATTTAATTGCTCGTGTAAGGGCCCCTTTTAATTCGCCCGAGGGGAAAATATTTGTCAAGAATGATGCTTATAGAGATGCGCGAGAACTGAAGCCAAAAGTTTAAATCGAACCCAAAACAACGGTTCCAAACTAGAGCACTCCAGTTAAAGTGTGGCCATGAGGAAGAAGAAAACACATGGCATATCCAAACGAGCATTAAATTTGACGTATTTCTATTTTGTTTATGTCAAGTTTTATGCTCGTTTGGATACGTCATGTCTTCTTCTTGCTGATGGCCAAACTCTAACTGGAGTGCTCTATTTCAAACAAGGGTCTGCGGTCTGCCTCAAATGGAAAAAGAGCGTGCCCGGACCAGAAAGCGAAGAGTGGCAGATTTGACAAACACAAAACAGATTCAAGATAATCTGCATAGTATGCATGTGTGTACGATAATATACGCCTTGAGAACCTCAAAAAGCCTGAAAGGACTAGTTTCTATATTCAAAGCATTATGTTTTAATTAGTTTCGTTTTTAATAATCTCTTCTTTAAGAAGTGAAGCAGTATATCGATCTTGTCAATCGTAAAATCAAAACTTTACGTATACCTATACCTTATTTGGTATCATTTTGGGTTCTCACGTCATTTGCAGTTTGACAAGACCATAATTTGAAGTTCGAAAGGTCTATCCCTGAGAATGACCATAGAAAGGGCAATCCCTCGTTTCCAAACGAGTAATGTAAACAATGTAATGTGTGGGGAGTATTAAGATTGAATTAAAAAAATTTCATGTTATTATATTTACATGCGAAGTGTGTAAACTTTATATACATGCTAAATAACCTTGATTATGCAAATAAAATACGAGTAAATTTAAACACATCAAAAATTACAAAGCCATTCATCTACTATCTAGTCCCTTATTTTATATAGCTGGTAGATGCAAGATCTGAAAATTTAGAACTTATCGAGACTCCTACACTGAAAAAAATCCAAACGTTAATTCTATTTACTTCAAACCGCTTAAAATTCATATGAAGAAGAAATGCTATTGTTATCACGTGCACACATACCTACTATGTGTCAACTGTATAAACTATGTATGCACACACATAAGTTATATGTGCATATTGTTATAGAATGGGGTTTTATGTGCCTAATAGTTATGAAATGTGAATGTAAGATTAATATTTCTTATAAATACACACATAAGGTTTAAGTACCAGCAAATAGTGTCTATATGCCTCCGTTAATTGCAAAAATCTATGTGTAAAATCAATAGGCATAACGTTTACTTTCTTTTGAGTGTAATATCGTGTCATTCATCAAAAATATTATTTTTGAATCAACTGATATCCCTATCTCTACATATACAGAGTTTGACAATAGGCAACATCGTTGTTCCACCGCTCGATGGGGGTCAGTTTGACAACGTCAAAATTGCTTGAAATGTCACCAACAAACCAAAAGTGCAACGAAAAACATGTAGACAGGCTTAGTAACGTAACTCTAATAAACATTGTATGATTCAAGAACCTAAAGACCTGTTCAGGGTAGCATACAAATAATATATGGAATCGTTGCACTATATGGACTAAAGTTCATGTATAATTTTGTTTTTTATTAGGGAAATCACTGCGTTTCTGCGTTGCATGATCGAATACAGTCGTGATTCGCTGGTTGGGTCACAGCCTCTGTCCAACCAACGAATTTGATTCGCTAGTTGGACCGACTGACAAATGTCAAAAACTCTTCAAAGAAGACATTAGTAGTGTAAAAGATTGTTAGATAGATTGTCAAAGTAAATTTGACATGAGATTCTGACGTTCAGATGCTTTTTAGTTGGACAATGATCCAACTAGCGGACGTCCAACTAAAAAGCGGTCCATTTAAAGTGTTCAACCAGCGAATCACGACTGTATTTTACTAAATACTTCAAAGAAGGAATTCGCCAAGCTTTCATCAGAATTTCAAGTCAGACAAAATAACTTGGAAAACCGTGCAGCCAAATTTACTGTTTTTCTCTTCGCGTGTCTTAATATTTAAAACATCATCTTTGGTCAAAACAAGGGGGCAACTTGAAAATGGCGTAACCAACATTTTATAAACACACTCGGCGAAATATATATTTTTTTCTATTTTATTTCAGAAACCGTCATTATATTAAACATTTCATTTGTTCTCCTGAAAATTGATATTGGTTTAAGTTCTTTAATACATTTAGAATCTCGACATATTAACGCTGTTAAAACAGGACTTAATTTTCTAAAGCAAATTTTCGATGCTGTTTTTCTCGGGTCGATGTCAATGCGGCCTAGGCCCTTTGATCGGTTCACGATCGATATTTTTACGATATTTACTAACGATTTACCAAAGAGAATAGGAAAAGAGACGAATAGTGTGAAGCCAAAAATACCTTATTGAGCAAACCAATCGTGCAATGTAAATAAACATTACTCATGCCTGAGTTGGAGGAGATAAGTATTGTAAATCTATCAAAAAAAAAAAAAAATTTGAATTTTCGTCAGAATTTAGTGCAATCGTGATTGTAAGGTGCATTCTAGAGTCTATGCATGAGTAAAAACAAGTTTTAGAATTATTTCATCTCTTTGTTTCGAAATGCACATCGTTTGATAAACAAATCCAACGATCGACAAAAGGTTTGTTTTCAAAATATATTGCTTGTGGCACTAAAAACTGGATTCTAACCGCACTGCGCACTTACCATTCTTCCATTAAATTCTTCTCATAGACCGGTTAGTTCGACTGGTCTGTCTATGAAAGTACCATCTCTATCACTTGAAATACATGTTTTTTGACAGCTCGCAGTTTTGAGATCACTCGCACTTTAAAAGTGCGGAGTCCAGGTTGGTGGGAAGTGCGCAATAATAGGAGTCATTTCAAAATCAATTCTTCAAAAGGGCTAATGAGATTTTTATAAACAAACTTATTTCGCTCATTACTCCGCTGTCGAGTCGAATTTCATGAAAGATACACATGAATCAACATCTTTAACCTTGGTAGAATCAATTTCAAATGTCTTCTGGGTTGAAATTATAACAAATTAAGAGAAATCAGCAAAACAAAAGTTTGTTTACAAATCTTATTAGCCCTATTCTAATGTTGATATGGATTTAAATGCTGCCTTTGGAAACGGTTGCCAAATTCTAGTGTTGAAATCATCGTAAAGGGAGTGTTGCCGTTTTGACTGATTTTCACTCTGCGTCTCTTTCACTATTCTCTTTGCGATTTACTACAAGAAGGCCAATCTACACTACTTCCACAGTAAACCGTTAACGAAAAATCAGAAAGGTAATAGCTCGAAGTTGAAAAATAGTTCTAAATTCTAGTGACATTTTCATTCAAATTCATTTACAGGAAATGATGCTGTGGTCTTTGAGTGGCATATGTAAGATGAGAATTATTCTTAACGCCGATGGATTTGTCCATCATATGGGAGCCGATCATGTTCATGGAAAAACGGTGGCACCCGTCGCGGAAGAGTATGCGGCTGATGAAGTCGATAAGGTAACCCAAGATAACGCCAGTACGTAGTCAGAATTCAATCAGCTATTCTGTGCCTGCTTCGTGCCCAAATATCACCACTTAGCAACAGGCTGCGGGTGCTTGTCGTATTGTTAAAAACACCAAAGGTTTTGAGGCGCTAGTTCATGATGGATACCGCTACTATAATATGCAAGTTCAACAGGATGATTCGGTTAAACGGCTGTGCAAAATGAATAATAAAACATGCCGGGCGGCCGTGGATTTATTCCCCGATGAAACGGTTGCCAAGGCCAGCGAAAAATTTCTTTTCCTAGTGATAAATTTGATCACTTTCAGTGCAGCAATCACCTATCCAGCTAAATGAAATTATTTACATGTTTTATTACTAATATAATATATTAAAATATGCATATGCAATGCTTTTGATTTTTTTTATTTTGAGAAATATTCCAAAATCAGTTTGGTTGAGTAGATTTTTTTTTGTTGAAGCAACTAAAACTGCTTTTAAGTTCAATTCACAAACTTTTCAAATCAGAAATGGTTTTGGTTGATCCAGCTAAATTTATTAGGTATACAGTTGAAACAACTAAAGTTACTTTGAATTTTAAGCAACAAGCTTTTTGTTTCAACAATGACTTTAGCTAAATATATCATTCACATAGTTGAAACTGCCAAAGGTATTTCAAGTTTCAATATACAGTGTTTTGAATCGTCAATGATTTCTGTTGATACAGCTAAATTTATTATTTCCACTGCTGAAACTACTAAAAATTCTTTAAATTTTAATCAACAATTTTTTTTGTTTCTGCAATAACTTTAGTTGATCTAGCTAAATGTATCATTCACATAGTTGAAACAGCCAAAGCTATTTTTAATTTCAATTCACAACCTATTTGAATTAATAATGACTATAGTTGATCGAACTAAATCTTTGCGTTGAAATTGAGCGTTAACTGACTGACAGCATCATTTTTTAACTAGAAAATTGGTTGTTTCTGCCAACTTTTGTTTTAAAGCAAAACAAAAATGACAGTTTAGAAAAATCAACAATCGTTTAGCCGTTGCTTAAACTGTTCCTCATTGTGCGATCTGAATTGGACTGCATCGAACTACAGCGACAACTAGATGAGTTTTGTAACTGGTGTGCTCGAAACCGGTTGACTCTCAGTGTATCTAAATGCTCAGTAATTTCTTTCACGCGTAAAAAAAATCCAATCTTGTGGTGTTATACTATCTCAGGGAAAACACTTGAAAGAGTGTCAGTTGTCAGGGACCTTGGAATACTGCTGGATTCTAAATTGACATTCAGAGATCACTATTCCCACATCATTGCGAAAGCCAACAGGAACCTTGGTTTTATCATCAGAATAGCCAAAGAGTTTACTGATCCATATTGCCTGAGAGCACTGTATTTCTCTCTCGTTCGCTCTGTCCTGGAAGCTTCAGCTATCATCTGGTGTCCGTATGCGAGTATCTGGATTAACAGGATTGAATCTATACAAGCTAGATTTCTCCGATTTGCTCTTAAATCTCTGCCATGGCGCAACCCGATAGAGCTGCCACCTTACATTGATCGTTGTCGTTTGCTTGATATGGACACCCTTTCAAAAAGACGAAATATCTCCAGAGCAGTGTTTGTAGGAAAAGTTCTAACTGGTGAAATAGATGCCCCAAATATACTTTCACAGATAAATGTAAACGCACCCCCTAGAAGCTTAAGATCGTGGGATTTTCTAAGACTCGATTATCAAAGTACTAATTATGGACAGAACGAACCCGTAAGGGCGATGTGTAGTGTTTTTAATAGTGTGTATGAATTTTTTGACTTCTCTGTTTCATGTGATATTTTTAGAAATAGGCTTAAGCGGTTGACTTAGTGCACTAGATTTTGATTTGTTAGATGTATTATTAATTAAGTAATGTAATGTAATTTAACGTGCTATATTGTTTAATGTGTGTGTGTGAAAAGATAATGAGGTTTTTACGCGCATTTGGAGGGTGCCACACTAACTGCAAATGGGCTTTTCCACATTCCATATTTTATATTTCATGTAGACCATGTAGGTCAGATGGAAAATCAATAAATAAATAAATAAATAAATAAATAAATACTAATATCAGCTCAAAATATATTTTAAAATTATATATTTTTGAGATCATTCAATTTTTTTTTACTGAGCATTTTGTTCGCCATTTCTATCGACGCTTTCTTTTTTGAATTGGAGTTTTGAACACTCATTGATTTCGGCTGAACACTTTCTTTTCTAAAGTGTTCAGGAATATATTCCACCTTTTTCTATTGGAATATAACCGAGTAATGTAAAATATATTCCAGCTTCTCTATTGGAATATTATTACGTAGGTATTCATAAATATATTCCACCTTCCCAATTGGAATTATATCAGGTTCTTTTTTTATGAACTCTTTCTTTCCTAAAAAGATCAGGTATACATTCCACCTTCTCAATTGGAATATATATAACCATTTCGAGAACCTATAGTGGCTCGAAAAAATATCTTACCTTTTTTTGGTAGAGCTGGTGTTGCCACCGACTGCGCCATTGTCGTAATCGGACATCATTGTCCGACAGTAGTTCAGTGATTGTGTTGGGCCGATGGTTGCTCGGCTGAAGAGTGCTGTCGCTCCGCTGCTGCTATTTGCAGTGCCGCCCGGCTGATAATAGCGCGGGTGAGAGCTGCTCGCTGCTGGTTGCTGTGTCCGAAACGTGAATGAGCTGGTTTGGATTGCGCTGCTCAATATATGAGAGGGCTCTCCGTACCAGTCAATCGCTTTCGCTCGGTTGCTGATTGGCTGATGGTAGCGCGGATGAAAGCTGCTCGCTGTTGGTTGCTGTCCGTCCTTCGCTGCGTCCGAAACGTGAATGATCTAGTCCGCGTTAATACTTTCGCTTATATAGAGAGGACCTTTCTCTTTCCACCAATGAGCGACAAGCAAAGGAATACCTTCCGCAAATGAATAATGAATATAATTCGGAATATTGATTTCTTTACGATTCCCATATCAAAGACACCATATATTTTTCAAACTTTATTTGGTATCACATCTCTATCCTACAAGGTTGAGGAAGCTGTTGGAGTGCATGATTTGAAGAACTTCGCATTTCATATAAATTTATGAATTGAAAGGGCTATAATGATAGAAAAGTATATACATTTTCTAAGGCCCTCCCGGAACAGTTTTCCGGTAGTCAAGATTGGTACAATTCATATCCATTGTGAAGAATCAATGGATAATAGTCATATGTAGGCCAATTAAAATAATTTACTTACATTTATGAGATTCCAAACAATTCCGTAACCGGTCAACATATTCAAACGCTAATAGGGAAACAGCAACTGCTGGTTCCATCCGAATCAGTCAAATAATAACGAAAAGTGAACAAAACTAGACCAAATTTAAAAAAAAAAAATATAACCTGGAAGGTAACATATAGCTTACCAAATATTGTTGAGTCAAATGTTGGTTCTCACTGAAAATAATTGGGCAGTAATGCCATAGAAACACTCCCAACAGCCTGTTGTTTGAAAAGAACCTGTAACATCAGTGCAATCCGCTGCCAAGATTTTTTTTATGAGAATCGACCAATTCTAAATTCCCCATCAACAGTTTTGATTATCTCAATATGTACTTGGCAATGTGTCGGAGTTCGGAAATTAATCTGTCAAAAAGTGTTAAGGTTTCGTTCTCTGGTGGTTTATTATTCGTTATTACGACTATACATGCATAATATTGAGCGTAATATTCTTTTGTTCTTTTTTCGAAGGCGGCTTTTTCGGACCGGAGAGAATGTTTTAATGTCGCAAACTAATCGGCAGCTAACTGCAAACGATCTTCGACGTGACTTGAATACGTATCAAAAATATCGGATGTAACGTTTATTGGGTGAATTTAAGCTGGCTTTCTATGTTTTTCACTTTTTCTAGTTCAATTTGTTACCTTTCGTTCTTCTAGAGTAAATGATGAACACGAATACTTTTTTTTGTTGTTTCTGTTGTCCTCATATATTTTGCGAACCGGACCTATAAGTTTTTCGATTTTGTCTTTTTTGAGATTTAATAATGTGTGTTACGTTTATTGAATCTTGTAAGGGGTTTCTGAGTTTGACTATTTTTCGATAAGTTTTCTTTAACATTTAGAAATTGCTTTTATTGTGTTCAGTTTTTTTTCGATAATCGTGAAAATATTGGACAGATAAATAAAATTTTTACATATAAAACAATCTTTCTATGTACTTTTTTACAGGAAATAATCTAAATATAAAATAAACTTTTCATACTCTGTTTCAAAAACGAAAATAACAACGTTGCTTATCGTATTTATCAATTGGAATTTATTTGCATGCTCCTAGAAGTATTTTGATTTTCAGTAATCATGTTTCGTCATTCCCACTATGTAATAATGCTAAGGAATGCTCTCCTTCCATGGAATGTGTTAGAGTTCTACTTACATAAATTACGATAATTTACCTCCATGCTCACTAATCAGTATCAGACTTAACCGATAGTATTTTTTCTATACAAAACAACAAAAATATAAATGTATAAGTAGAAAACGCATCACTGACTTAAATTAGTTATGCAGCCAGCTACTTGGCACCCATTGTGGTTCTCGCTCGAGTGAGTTGATTTCGGCGAGTAGTTGATGATAGGCTCGTTCTGTATCATTGTTGATGATGATCATGTCGAACAGATGGCCCCACCGTGCTTCCATGTCCCGAGCCGTAGCAATGATTTCCTTTAGCTCTTCCTCCTGTAATTTGGATAAATTGCATTGCAAATATTGTACATTGAAGGATATGTAACTCTTACCTTGTACGGTTCACCAGTACGTATCCGCTTCTGACGAAGCTTTTCTAAACTGGGCGGGGCTACAAGCACTGTATACGGTTTCAGATCCGATGATCGAAGCAGCTTCAAACTCTGAGGGTGGAGATTAAGTACGCATATCTTGCCACTAGCTACCACCGCTCGAATAGCTTCCAGCGACGTTCCTAAAGGGTTGAAGGGAAAAAACGGGTTATTTTCTTGTAATGATAATCTTCATCCAATGTAATGTAGAGTTCAAATCTGAATCATCATTATTTAGACGCAAAATAAAATTAAGAATTACTAACCGTAATAGGCCTTTTCGTATTCACCATGCTCCACAAATTTCCTCGCCAGTATATCCGATTCGAACTGCTGCCTTGAAATGAAGTGGTAGTCTTGACCTGGAATTTCTCCTTCTCTCTGGGGTCGGGATGTATCTGTAATGAGTAGAAATATGGATCAGCGTGTAGTCGTTTACACGTTCGTAGGAACACTTACGAGGTATGGCTGCAGCGAACCTTTCCGAATCGGCCATCAGTCGTTGCCGGAGCTCATGTCGTCCTATATTGGGAGGCCCGATTAGCACAATTGGTCGCTTGTGGGATGCACGCGGATAGTATAAAGCCACTTCTTCGTACGTGAGAATCTCTTCCGGATCGGGATCTTCCGCTGTGGCCGTTGCGTATAAAGGGTACCCGTGTTCGCTGCTCGCTTTTTTCTTCTTCTTTCTTCCCTTCCGAGCGCAGAGTAGGGTGGAACCTCCAGCTTTACCATTAGCATCCTTTCGTGTTCTTAAACCAACTTCACCGGCTATTGCCAGCTTCATCGATTCGCGTTGATGTTGGAATGGTTGGCTTGGTATCAGTCCAGCAAGAGTTTGATCCTCCTCGCCTTCCCGATAAGCCTGCCACCAGTTAGAATCATCACGGGATATCACGTGCAATACATCGCCTTTCTGGAAACTGATGCCAAGCTCACGACATGGAATGTAAAGATCATCTTCTGGATCATAGTCGAAATGTGCTCGTACATGTAGAACCGGAGGGTCGCGCATTCCTGGCACCATTGGAGATGCCCCAGCAGGCACTACCAGAAATGTCAAAGTTCCAGTCATTGATCCTAGTAGTGCACATACGTCATTCACAGACTTTCCACGCATTTCGATTCCGTTCACCTCGAGAATTTCGTCATTCTGATGCAGTAGTCCAGATTTTTCGGCTGCTCCCCCTCGTACCACACGACCAATTACAACCGCCTCACCCTCGTTGCGAATAGTCGCTCCAAGAGGTTCTGACGATTTTTCGATCTGGATTATCCTAATGTGATCCTGGCTGCCATCTCTCAGCACACCGAGTGGTACGCTGATTGGTTCGCGCTGCAATAGATAAGTATTATCAGTTATAAGATACACGAAATGAAAATAGAGAAAAAAAACCTACCTTGGCTATGTTGTTGTTATTGTTATTAATTAAGCTAGTGTTATTTGGAATTGATGGCAAAACTGACGTTGGTTTGACCGTTGTAGCGCTGGTCATAAGGTTGTTATTGTTCATTGGCAATGGCACCACGGGATTCGAGCTTACGGCACTGACGCCGTAGGCCGGAGTACGATCGGTTGTCGATGCGACGCGATCGTGGGCCAGTAGCAATCCTTCCATTTCGTAGGTCGAAAGTAGATCGCATAGTTCTATTGCAACTGGCGAACTGGACTGGGCCAACGATTCGACACACTGAAACAAAATAAAAAAAAAAAAAATTTCGTGGATATAATAGTGGCTTGTCAATTGAAAAACTTACGTCCTTGGCGAGTGCCTGAGCATTTGAGCAAATGGGATTCTGTATTTTGGGCCGCCGCCGTTCGAGAACGGCAGTTCGAGCTGCAAGAGCACGTGCGATGCCAGGGCCAAGCAGCAAAGTCTGTGCCGCTGTAACTCTGCCAGCGAGCGCGGCCAAACCGTGCTTATTGAGGTGACCCTGTAATCGGTGTAGTGCCGCAACCAGTTCTCCATACCCTGAAAACAGCGAGATGAATTAGAACTTCTACCAAGAGACTACTGATCGGCGATTTTGGCTTACCAATAATCTTGTCCGCTTCTTCATCATCTGCGTAAGCTTCGTTATCAACCCCAATAGGCTTCTCGGCGATGGGGTTGTCCTGCAAGGCCCGCAATCGCTGAGAACCTCGAATACTGTTCCGCAGAAAATCATTCTGAGCTGCTATCCGTTCTTCTTCCTCTCGCCGTTTGCGTAACTGTTCCTGTAAATCAAACAAATTAAAATTGGTGATCAGTCACAAATCGTTAGATCTTCTAAACGTTGTTATTGATTGCGATGGAACTCGCCTTTTTTTGCATGTAGAACGAGTTGGACGGAATGATACTGTTGCCTTCGCTATCGCTGGCAATGTTTCCATTGCCACCGTAGTTTGTCACGATCATAATGCGTTCGGTGGGCCAGGGTTATTCTTTTCAGTGTAACACATAAAATAAACTAGATCTTTATCTATTTAGCCGCTCGGCTGCCGATGTGGTGTTGCATTGCTTCTTTAGTCTATCTTTGCGCTACATCATGGCACTACACCGCAACTAGCTGTACGCAGGTGAAAGCATCTTGGATGTTTTCGAAACTGACACAATGGCGAATTCGTTCAGCGATTACTGGCAAATAGGAAGGTCACACTTGAAATACATGCAATCGGTATAAACTGCGATAAGGGCTTTGTTCAAACTTAGTTCGTAATTTCTGCTCCAATCTCTTCACAAATTAAATAAAAGAGCACTTTAGTCGAATTTTCCCACGGAGATATGACAGAGGCATAAAATGGTCATCTAATGATTTATAACTTTAGGAAAATTCCACTAATTTATTATTGCTATGGGGTGTTCTATTGGTATTTTATACGTGGAACCGGTCATAGTTCTATGGGCTGAGGTCGAAAGTGCCAAACTAAACCGAAAATAAATTTTGTTAGCATAGGATATTGATACCATTACATGAGACATCCATTGATTGTATGCCTAGTATTGTGATTAATGCAGCTACTTTTGAAATTCGAACATTCTATTGAGATAGTGAATCGTGCATTCATAAAATGCCTTTCATTGCTATATGCTGATTTGTCGATTTTAGGTGTTTAGCTTCATGAATTACTCGATCCCAATCAAAGAATTCTTTTGTCCCAAAAAAATCGTGCATTAGCAAAACATTAAGAAAAATATTCGTAAGTGCAAAACAATGCCACTTGAAACACTCGAATAATGCATTTCAAACTAGTATCAATAATGCATTTTCATTTTAAATAGCCTAAAATGCTCAATTTAAAATACACGATCCTTAAAAAATTTCAAGAAACCGATTTCTGTAGTTTTGTTTGAACTATTAGAATTAATCTTTGATCATTTTGTATCAAGAAAAATATATATCCGTAATTATTATTTAAATGCCGAAAAATTCTTCAGGTTGATCTGCTATAAGCAAGCTAAGTAGTCGATCTCCGTTTGGTTTTATGTTTCAACTGTCAGGAAGATGTAGAATCTTCCAACCCGAAACCAGATCATAACGTGATATCCTCTCTAAATAGGATCGCTACGTGATTTTTTCAATAAAGTGGGAACAATTGTCGAAATGTCCGTATCAAGAAACGCAACACCCTAAAGATCAATAAAAGTAAAACATCGCCAAAGATCAGAGCAAAAGCAGCGTGCAGCAATAAAGGCGCGAAAACTGCATTCACGAGTTTTTCAGCGACCGGATGCATGCATATTGATGAAAGACAGCATTCACTATGCTATATTTATCCTTACGCACGGAAAAACATTGTTCCAAAAATCGTGAACTAGGTGCCATGAAATCTGGAAATCACATTTTCAAGTTACAAAAACAGGACCATGAATTAGAATCATATGTTTTATAATTATATTCAATTTCCCTTCAGTGACGACTGCATAACACTTTTATTAATGGAGATATTTGTTTTTGTTTTGTTAGTTTCAGTCACTGTTTCCGCCACGTCATTGTCAAATCGCTCGTGAACTAGCTCTCAACTTTATGAACATTATTGAGCTTGAGCTTGTGCGACCACCTCTGGTTACTACTCCGTTATCGATCTGGACTAGCTGAAGTTGCACAGGGAATCAGTAGATAAATATGCTTGGGAGTAGCAAAACATCTTTCAATATGCAACTCCTGGTAATCCTAAAGTGTTTATTGATCAATAAACCGGCCAGGCTCGAACGTAGATCGCGGAAGGAAAGGGAAGGAATGCTCAGTCCGATACTTACTTTTGCTAGAGGCCGTATATACTACTGCGCACTCCACAAGTATCACGGGACGAGGAATTTGTTAGTAAGTGTAGAAGTTGGATTCCACTTCTTCTTTACTGACGCCAGAGTAATTACACTACATTCTGGACTAGAATATCGATCCATCAACTCATGGACCGGGGACCAACGGCTTTACTTCCCTTCCGAAGGAAGACGTGACCACAGATTTTTTCACCTCAGAGAAATCTCAACGACCTCGGCTGGAATTGAGCCCAGGCCAACTGGAATGAGTAGCGGTCACGCTCACCACTCAACCACCGGCACCGTGCTCAACTTATGAACATTATTCATAAAACCAAAAGTTGATTTATTTATTTTATTATTATTTATTATTAAATCTATTAGGAATATTTTTCAGAGTCCGACTATACGACATAAAAAAATTCATGATTTATTACATCTTGAACATATTCGTGTACACGTGAACTGATTCACGATTCCTCGCGAATTGGTCACGACTCATCATCATGCTCGTGATATAGTGCGCAAAATCAAAAAATATAATGCATGAATACGTGAAATGATTCATGATTCATAGCGAATTGGTCACGACCGACCATTCGTTTTCGTGCAATAGTTCACAAAATCATGAAATCTAAGCATGAAACCGTCAACTGGTTCGTATGATCGCCACGCCTGACCATGCGTGTCCGTGAAATAGCTCACAAAATCAAAAAAAATATTGTTCATGTATTCGCGAGCTGGTTCCTAGTATAATATTCACGACTGACAATCCGTACTCGTGAAATATTTCACACGATAATAAAATAATATTCATGGATTTGTGAACTGGTTCATGATTCCAAGCGCATTCTTAACGATTTATCTTGAACGATATTTAGAAGATATCCCTGAACATTTTCAATTTCATGCATCTCTGCACATGGTCATGAAATTTTCACGTGAACTATTTCGCAAAAGTTGGGTTTTTCATGAAATATCATATAGTTTTTCTAGCTGCAGGCGACTAGTAATAGATTGATTGTTTTGTATATTATGGAATGGTTTAAATTTTTGAGTTCATTCATCTTTCAAAAGACTAGCAGCAGATATAAGAAAACTATTAGGACCACCAACATCATTATTCATTTGAAAAAGTTCAATATGATGTTCGGACAGAGAAAAAAAACTACGCTGAGCACCAGAAATGCATTATAGAGCCACAAATCGTGTTCGTTATATAGTTCACAAAACAAAATACTACGAATCATCCGATAGTAAATAAAAAATATCGCATATCACAATAATACGAAGGGAAATTGTGAGTTTTATAATAAAACTGTTGATGCCACATTACTCTACGTGTCAAATTCGAAAATGAGCTCAAGAATTAAATTATCGTGAAAACGTGCATATAAATTAGGAACATCGTGAATAATAGCTTGAAATAATGGACATTAATCACACTGCCCGTGACTAAATCTAAAGATTTCAAATCATGAACATAAATCATTCTACTTGTGGCTAAAATATCACGATAATGGGAATAGAAATTGTGGAAATTGCGTGAGATTATGAAATCATGAACATAAATCACACTACTCTCAAAAAATCCAATACGAAACTCCTGAATAAAATATTGCAATAAAGTGAATAATAATTACAAAAATCGTAATCGTAGGTCCTGAACGTGAACATAAATCGCGCTACTCTGTCAGAAAAATCCAACAGCAATCTCACGTGATGAGTAATTGCGAAATTTGCGACAAAGCTCCTGAAATCACGAACACCCTTTTGAATGTCGGTTCTTTTAGTTGATATACTTTATATAAACCAATGTATCCTCAAATTATAAAACAAGAATCATAACAAAAACTAAATCGTTCCGTTCACGACATCGTGATATTTTGTTCATGAATGGATTTTTTTCCGAGCTCCGAGCAAAATTTGCATTGAATTTCCATAAGAACGATTTATGACTTTCCGACAAGAATTACTCATGGATTTTCTGAGTTTGTCTTATAATTTGGAGAAGAAGTTTTCCAAATCCGTCTCTTACGTGATAAGACAGTTTTATGAAATTCATCAAAATATTCAAATGAGCGCCATAGCAGTCACTTTATGAAAATTGCTGATATTGTAGAATGCATGGTAGAAATAATGGTTTTCATAAAACAGTCTTATGAAATTCATTATAAAGTTCGAAATAATGCCATAGCCCCGCTCAAAGACGGGGGTGGGCACCGGAGGGCTAACAGAGCTCAATAGCGAGATGAGACTATTGAAGATGTTGTTTTAGCAATAAAGCAGAATTCTACCAATTTAGAGAATTCAAAGAAACTGCTACCACAAATCGTAATATTGCCAAGGGGCATGATGGGATAGAATTATTTCTTAGCTCCGCCTAATATCGAAAATTTAATGAATGTTACTCCACAACCCACATTTTCTTATGCAATCGCATGCATTCACGTTGTTGAAAATTGTATGCCGGTTGAATATAAATTCGTCACTGTTGTGCTATCTTATGACTATATAGCACATTTCGAGAAAAACAATTTTTAAAGTTAAATATCTTGAAACTTATAAATGGTTGAAACAAAACAGAGATGCTGATTGATACTTCTATCTATTTTGAATTAATCTTTCAAATATTACGAAGAATTGTAGAAAGTTTTTACTAAAAATGTAATGTACTAATGAGTCATAAAATTTTCTGTGCAAATAAAACATCAATTATTAACTTTTATTCATTTACTCTAGAAACAATCGGTAAAATACATTTTAATGGAAATTGATTAAGGAATCTAGAAAAATAGTATTTTTTGGTTACAGTGTTGCCAAATATGCAATATTTCCAATTTAAAACTAAAACTGCATTTTTCTCGCAATGCATGTAATTTTGATTTTGAAAACTATTATGTCATTGTGTTCCCCAGATATTTTTCACAGAAAAAACTTCAATATAACATGAGCCAATCTTAAGATACAGTGATATGAAGCAAACAACCAACAATTTTTCATCACTTTTCTCGCTATACATCAGTAACCAAGCAGGATTTCGAAAATCTGAAAGCACCATTTTGTAGAGATTTTTCAGTTAAGTAATGTGGCATATCTAACTCAGTTTACCCCAAAATGGAGCTTGCCATTAGATAGCACGACTGAACCGAATTACTGATGTATCATATTATTTTTCAAATTCTTTTTGTTTATACAGAACGTATTTTTTTTGAAAGCGATCTTTGCGATTCCTGCTTTACAATAAACTACAAACTACTCCCATCGATCGTGTAGTTCTTGAAAGGTTGTTATTTGATTTATACAGAAACAATCGAAAATGTATAATTCAAGAACATGTTAAAAATTGATTTTCTATGCGATTTCCGTAAAATTTGAAGTCCGTTTTTGGCGTTTCTTCACACGTCGCGTAGTTCTTATTCGATATTTTTTTTGCCAAACTAGACGTTGTTCCAAAAAATGTTCCCTTTATCGGAACTGAAAAAAATGAAAAAAGTTATCCGTCATAATGATTTTTATTGGATCAAGACACACTTGAGAAATGTAATGCAATTGTTTGTAAAATTTTATCGCGAAATTGAACATATCATAACACAAATCTTAGAAATCACAATTTGTGTAGATATAATACACAATTATTGTTACCATTGCCAATGAGCACACATTGAACATTTCCGTCGCTTTTTTGTTTTATCAACGAACGTGCCATACAACCAATCAGAATTTCATTGAAATTTTGTACCGGTGTATTTATTTGTACTGTTCGTTAAATGAGAACACGTTGAACTATGATACATCGCTGATGATTTGTTGATAGGTTTGACCGTTGATTAACATGCTGTCTAGCCAGTAGTCAGATTGTGCTACCAATACGTGTTCATACAAGTGTTCATGCTAAAAAAATTAATTTCGAGATAAAAGGGCAGACTGTTGGCAATATCTCTAAATTTAATTAAAATCCATTTTTAGAGACAAAAACTTACCCAGCCCCGAGGTTATCGGGATGTATGAAGTAAGATGGCGGAGTGCGAGAAAATAAGCAATCAAATAAAAATTCAATTGGTTCAGGGGTCCTTGTGAAATGTGCAGATAATCAATCTTGTTAATAAAACTGTATATATTTTGACACTTGCCATTATATTCCAGTCTCAATACCCCGGCATTTTGACAGCGATGCGTACACCATATTCAAAAGCAAATTTTCGAAATCCTTCAGACGATTGGCCAAAGTAAATGTCCTCTGCATTGACGAGATACACAAGAAAAAGTTTCTCTTACTTTGGAGTGAATTCCAGAAAACAAAATATTTGATGACAAGTTTCGCACTATCAATAGTAGCGCCAACTTGCCCCGCGTGCGTCACCGTCACTTACTCCAACTACATATTTCATAGCAAAGCATTTAAAAGATTACTTTCGATTGTGGGTATATGTAATATCTATATGGAGATTAAAGGTCTTTTCACACACTATCGAATATTATAATCATTCGGGGAATAGATTTCTACCGTCGCTGCAAATTAGTATATATTAAACTTGGGTAATACATACTACTCTTATTTTTTAATGAATTCGTCGCATCAAAATGCATGAAAAGCGCATTTCAAATGAAATATGCAATATTCCGTCATTGTGACGCGTGAAAAGCTAGTTTTAACGTAGCATCTTTGTTTCAAGCCATTGAAAATGGATGACAATCGTTTGACCGGCTTGGCGTTACCAGTCAGCGTACCACGAACCAGTCGTTCTACAACATCAGCTCTAATTGGGTAAAATCGCTAATCGTCCTTCACTTTGGTTAGATCGGTTATAATAATTAATTATGCACATAGGTTTCTGCAATTAGTAGAGGCATATGAACATTATTTAGCGACACTTAAACCCCATCCTCATGTGAACAATACTAACAAACATCAGTTTTGCAATCAGTTTCTATAATACACATAAAGAATCATTCTACTGATGATTTCCCAAAGAAGAATGATAAAACAAAGCGATTTTTTCAAGTTTATTACACACGCACACGGTAAAAATTGTTATGTTGATCCAAGTGATTTTGCACTTGAAACAATTACGTCAAACCAAATGAAGTAATTTAGCATTGTTTTTATAATAATTAACAACCCGTGCCAAAGTGATCTGGTCTTTGAAAATTATTTTAAATTGAAATGGATATCGCAGATCTACCAAACATGACACTGAGAACATTTCACTGAAATAAACGTGATCATCGTTTCAAGTATAAACTCGCTTTGCACACTGACGCCGCCTCGTGGCGATTCTTTGAACTATGCCATCTGTTTAACACGTGTGTCCATTTAACATAAGTAGCTATTATGAGCAAATGAACCTAACAACATACATCAATTAAACGAAAGAGGTAGCCTAGACCTTTGAATTTGTGTTCCGAAATGAACGAATTCAAGGAAAGCAAGACGCTTCTTTACGGGCAACTGTACTATGTAAGCAAACTGAGCTATAAGTTGGTCATCTTGCCTACAAAGGATTACCTTTAACAGAGCAAGCGAGAAGAACAATTTGATCCGTGCTGTAATGTAAACTGTTCCCCACAAGTTACTTGCTGAAGATAGTGGAAAGTACACAAACTACAATGCTTTTTTAACTGAATTGAAATTGTAGAGAATGTTTCCACATATGTCATTTGTTTCTCATTATTTTATTTTCAACCGGATTAGTTAATTTTAACAATGTATAAAATAATTTTTGAATCGACTCTCATTTAACGGCCAGCAGAAAAACATGCATTAAGAACTCTGCCAAAATCATCGTCTTTGCGGTGCATTTTGATGGCCACTGCTTCTTGCACACATTGCTCGTTTAAGCTTTACCCTTGTTTTCCTCACAGAGAAAACGCCTTAAAGTCTTGATTCCAATACGAACGGTTACTACAATTAGTTGTAGAGCCTCAATTTATTTTTGTTTCTTTTTAACATAGTTCATTTGGAAATTGTTAAAAGCACGAGTTTACTAATGTCCACAAATCGGAGCAAAACAGTGGAAAACGTATTCCTTCAGTGAAAGTACAGGGTGTATCCATGATGAAAACAAATATATATTTAGAACATTGATGTACCGCTCCTGAAAGTACAGGGTGCGACACTCGAAGTGTGTTCGCGCAGCTGTCGCACTGGAATCAGCGGCCTATAAATTGCCTGAATGGCAGTTTGGAGTATTGTTTACAAGCGTACAAAAGAATTTTGCCAAAAGTGAACGCACAAATAGGTGATTAATGATGGAATTTAAAAGAGATAGTGAGATTGTTTTTGCTGGAAAATCACAACCAGCGATTGTTCGTGAGCTCAAACATTTTAATGCTAATAAAGTTTTTGTTTATCGCACCATAGTTCGTTATAAGTGCCAAAGTGAATTGATTCTGAATTTTTGATACATTTTGAATTTATGGCCTTTTAAATTGGTTACACTTCGAGTGCCGGACCCTGTACTAGCCAATTATGGGGTGTCGTATTGAAAATACCTAATGGGATCAGGCAGGGTCGTTTTAAGACTACTCAATGCACCTGGGCACTATTCAGCTAAAGTTCCCCTTTAATTGAACTGGTATAAACAGCTTTCGAGTATGAGTATGATCAAAAAATAATTCCCAGCATTACGGAAGGATTGCTATTTCATGCCACTCTGATACTCTTTTTCAAATTTGAGCCAAATCAGTCAATTTCAATTTTGGAATTTCAGGAACGTTTGTCTTCATGACGGACTAATTTTAAATAACATTGTCGTGTCTTCGTAAGACCTCAAGATGTCACTTTTGGATGCTTCCGTGCGGAGTTTTCCGTTAACAGACCCAGATGTGACGAAGAAATGAATATTTTTCCACATCCGCAAATCACTTGCCAAACAATGTTTTCTTGCTGGTTGCCTAAGATCCAGTACATTCCAAATTTTGTAAACGTGGTGTTTATATAGGTCAAATAGTAATGCAGTAACTCGTTTACTGCCACTCAGATGCTCATTAAACATCTTGATCACATGGGATTACGGTGCAATATGCGATTTCGAGCTGCTACCGACCTATTGTTAGCCACACGCTAAAAAGTTATGAACAATTGAGTGCATTTTTTGACTTCGAGCCGCTAGCTGTTTCTGAGCCATTTTTGATACAATGAATAGCGCTTTTTTGATTTTCGTAGTCATATAGCTCTTTCAGAACACACAGAATTACATGTTTCATTGTCATCGTTTGTATTTGCTAGAGGCACATATTGCTTTGGAATGGTTTTTTTTGTATGATTTGTCTGCTAAACATCTACATTTTTGTTAACAAGAACACTTAAAAAAACCAAGTTCATTTTGCTGGAAAATACTTCTTTTCTGAAATCTTGCTTTTGATTTTTTGTTTGCACATACACTAACAGGTCTTTAAATTAAAAATAAATATCCGTGACCAATAGAGAGCTGGCGATACAGAGTCTTTCACGCAAAATTACCTAAAACTTAAATTCCTTCATTCAAAATGATCTGATTGTTTGTGGAAAATGCGACGCTTTATAAACCGAACACAACAGCAAAGGTTTGTTTGAATCGGAGATGGTTGACATTTATCGCCATCTGTTTTGAAATGGATTTTACTCCTTGTACCCGAAATCGTGTGCAACACGGTAACATAAAGTTATCAATTCACCGTTCCTGTTTATCGCAAAAAACAACACTGCCTTGTCTTATAAATTTTTGAATACATTAAACCTGCTCAAAAATTCCCCGTCCCAAAGCTGACCAATCGTTCGATTAGCAGGTATTGGTGAAGTGTAAATGTCCAACTAAGTAGGTGACGTCAGTGCCTTGCTATATATACTTCTTCAATGCCAAATCTGGTGTCTGTTTCTAAAGTACCCTCCACGCCCATTAAAACATCATAAAAACACTGGTCACATTGCAATTGATTGTTGCACGTAATTCAATTAATGTGACAGTGTGGAGCAACAATGAAGCGCCAATGTTTTGCTACCCACTAAATGCGGCATATGTAACACGCAAAAGCTATTGAAAAATACACAACCTCGCGTTTGGATTAACTAAGTTCTACGAAATTTAAATGTTCATTTTCTCATCATTAATTTAATTATAATACAACCAGCATGTAATTTCAAGGGCCGTTGCAAGTACGCGTTAAACAGGTCGCATATTCCAGCTGACGTGGGTGGATCAATTGATTTTTGCGGTTTTGTGTGACTTCTAATTCAATTACGTGTTCACTGATAACATCACTGGGGTACTGATTATGCACTTCTATATCGTTTACAGTTCACTTTACTCGATCGTATTTCGATAGCAACGAACTACGAATTTCCCTCTGTGTAGTACACTTTCTTCTTTCGCTGTTCGTGGCTCACACTCAAGTCACCAAATACACGATTCGACACCGTGAAAGGAAGAAAAGTTGCCAGACGACAATCGCGACGAGAACTGAAAACTGGACTTACTACTGCTATTGGAATTGACCAGCAAACCAGATAGAAGTCGCGTCGGGTTTTGACTGGCCTATGGAATGGATGGCTATAGTGCTTATGGGCGTAGGGAAACGAAATAAAAATGTAAATAAGTGAGTTCTCTAAAGAAATATTTGTGCCTCTGTTTCCCCGATGCCGCGCGCGACTGGCTGATTCACCCCCACGCCACCATCATCGCTGCTGGCTGGGTCATCGTGGCCGTCGCTGAAACAACACGCGCGCGGGGCAACCACCAACACCTGATCATATTTTTAGTATGGGTGATGAGGAATGAATAATATGAAAGCAGGCGCGAGTGGGTTGGTAGGAAAAGCACTTCGTCCGGTTCCTCCCTTGTCTGTTATTACGGTGGCGAGTGCGCGTAAAACCAAAATGAACCGTGTGAGTGTGTATGCATTCTATTCAGGTATTTCTACCTCTGCTATCAACCAAGTTATGAATGATTAAATTTGTATCAAACTGTATTTCATGACTGATGGCTGGGGCTTGATGGTGCATTTGTATGCGTTTTCGCCTGCCTCTATGCACAGGTGAGTTTGTTTTGTTTACTGCCGGGGCCAGGGGAAGAATTTTACGCTTTTGAGTACGATTTCAACTCGGTGGGTGCGTTTAGTGAGGTGAACCGTTGCTTCAAACAACTTTTTCCATCAGTTTGGCCAATGTATTATGAGCGCGACAGGATTTAATTTTGATGGTTCGGTTAATCGATAAAGTTATCGTTTTTGGGCACTCGAGAAACCACGAGACACTTTTTAACTGAAGGGATTAACGCCAGCTAATCTACATTGGATAATTCAATTCCACATGGTTGTGAACTTTCTTTTCTAATTTTTGATACGCGCAGACCAAAAAACAAGCTGAAAAGGGAAAAACCTCAGAAATCAACAGAAAATTAAAAAAATTAAATTAGAAAATTAGTCTGTATTTAATGAAAACTAAAATGTCTGAATTTCGAAGCAGAATATGCAAAAAAGATCACAAGAATGAAAAGAAATTCGTGTGTGGTATTTTAGCCAGGGGTGAGTTTTATCTAAAGTCAGATTTGGGTATGTTTCTATTGTCCACATACCTATTTCACTGACTCAAATGGCGAGGCACTCGATTATTATTGTTTCTTATCAATAAAGCGAATAAATTGATACCGATTGTTGCGCATTTTGCTGATTCCAGGTCGAGTAATTACTGTTCCTAATAGCATTAAATTTATGCAAACTGCTCTAGTTTTCGTAATTATACTTTTCCATCTCTCTTTGTAGGCCTCGTTCGAAAAGAATTAGGTGATACAAACCAGTCAGAAAAGTTGAAAGAAGCGACTTGTTTATTATATTATAGAAAAGGAGCTTTGAAAACCAACATATCGGTTCCAAATAAGTGGTTCTCTGAAGATCCGAATGTACATACTGAAATAATTCATTCACTAGGTTAAAAACGGTGAAGTGAAACATTTCAGATTGACTTTTTACATTCAAAGTGTTTCGATTACCCAAGCAGAAGAAACATAAAACATGCCAACCAATTATAGATAATGCTGGCGTTGATTTTAATGTTAATCTAGACGCTCAACCCGTCAATTTATACCATTGAATAATGGTGCAGCTGGGTCTTGATGGACATTCCCAAGATATAAATCATGCAACGAATTCTTTTGTCTTAGTGTCGAAAATTTTGTATTAAAGTGAACAAAGACGCAGGCTATTTTAGTTTAATCTATAATTGTTACACAATTGAAAGTTATCTCCAGCTGGGCCTGAATTGAGAAGGGGATGAAGCTTTCTGTAAACGATTCACTGTGTAAACACTTTACTTCCCAGCTAAAAATTTTTGGGGTGGAGGGGAGCAGGGTAGTTTACTTATAGAGAAAGACTGGGTAAGAATGTCTGGCAGGGTAAGACGGTGCAAAAGGTATACACATAGGGGAAAGTTAGGCAATATGAGCACCCTAAGGCTCAAGCCTAATATATCTGTAGCAAAACAAGTAAATACTCCAAAATTTCTCCCTATTGGTAGAATAAAATATATTCTTCGTATTTAAATATCAAACGAGCTGGAATGTTTTCAAAATCTTTGAAAAAAATTGTATGTAATGACCGATTTTTGGTTTGCTATTCTACCACGTGGGACAACAATATGAGCTATCTTGAGAGACAAAATGATCATGTCACAGCAGTCGTATTTTATAACAAAATTCAAAATTAATTTCGCTTATTAGTACTAAGAATCTTATTTAGCATTTAGTTTGTTTCACATTCTTCTTATGAAATGCATGGTATATGTTTATTAACAGATTTTTTGCATTTTAACGACATTCAATTAGCTAGAGATTACTGGGTAGGGAAAGTTATGAAAATTAGAGCCAAAGTACTCAAGTGAGAGCAACGATGTGAAGTAAACAGATCGGAAAACTAGAAGTGGCAGGGTCATTAGAACAGGCTTAATATCGTATGGGCTTAATTTTTGTCTTCTGCTAATAAGGGTCGAGCTTGGGCAGCATAACTACGAATCACCCGAGTTCACTAGCATGTGTCCTGGTATAGACAGACAAGTCCATCTTTACCGTGACAACCGACTCGGTCCAGTCGTCAAAGCCTGACTCCCTACTAATGATAAGTATCATCATTGTGGCCGAACAATCCAGGTGTTCCGGATCAGGTATCTCAGACTTCCAAGTTGCTTGATCTGGTATTACCAGTCTTTTTGTATACACTTCGCCTGCACATTTTCCTCAATTGTTCAGAGTCAGCGAGTACGGGGTCTGCCCCGAAACTTGTCACCCACTACCAGGTTTTTTGCTGAACATAACTATATCTAGTATCTCTTCGAGCATTTGCGCTACAAGCATAGCGCACTGTAGTTTTCCGTGCTTTATCAGTCTACCAATGTCAAAATGTTTACACACTCGATTGTCTGTCTCTTTCAGCGACCACCCATAATGACCATACAGAATAACAGACAGTAACAGCGATTCATATAGAGCACATAGGTATCCGTAGTATACCAAACTTAAAATGATTACACAAATTGTAGGAAATCCTATTAAAGGGCGAACACGAAGTTATTGCGACACCGATAATGTCATGCCAATTTTCTTATAATGTTTAAAATCAAACCAAAATTTTAGGGTAGTTTTATACATATATTTACTTCAAAAATCAAAAGAAAAGTTAATCGATGGAGCCTTGAGTGTAAATTTGAACGCATTTTCGCTTGATGCTCTCCATCAAAGTCTTTACAGTGTCATCCGGTACCAGTTTCTCAGTTTTTTTTTCATTTTCTTAACATGTCCTTCTCGTCTTTGACTGTCTTCTTGCTCTTCCGAAGTTCCCGCTTCATCATTGCCCAGTACTGCTCCACCGGGCGCAGCTCCGGACAGTTTGGCGGAGTCATGTCCTTTGGAACAAAATGGACAGAATTGGCCTCATACCACTCCAGGACAGTTTTAGAATAGTGGCATGATGCCAAATCTGGCCATAATAGCGGAGCTTCGTCGTGCTGCTGCAAGAACGACAAAAGGCGCTTCTCGAGGCACTCAGATTTGTAGATCTCGCCATTTACTGTGCCCTTTGTCACGAAAGGCTTACTCCTCAGTCCGCAAGAGCAGATGGCCTGCCAAATGAGATATTTGGAGGCGAACTTCGATATTTTCTTCTTCTTAAATTTGTCGTCCACATAGAACTTGCTCTTGCCAGTAAAAAACTCCAACCCCGGAATTTGCTTAAAATCGGCTTTTATATACGTTTCGTCGTCCATCACACAGCAGCCATATTTTGTCAGCATCTTCTCGTAGAGCTTCCGCGCCCGAGTTTTAGCCGTCGATTGTTGCCGCTCATCGCGGTTTGGGATGGTTGTGTATCTTGTATGTATGTAGTCAAGCTCTCGTCTTTGCATTCTGGACGTAGCTCTGCGATATGCCGATCTTTTTAGCCAAATCACGGCTTGAGACGTTGGGATTTGCTTTAATCATCCGCTTCACCTTTCCCTCCGTCTTTTTGTTCTCCGGTCCCGGTTTTCTTCCAGCTCCTTTGCCGTGGTCCAACGTCAACCGCTCCTGGAACCGTTTCAACACTCTGGAGACGGTTGGATGGTGAATGTTTAACATTTTTCCCAACTGCCGGTGCGACAGGTCAAGAAATTCCAGGTGTTTGGAAAGAATTTGTTCTCTTGACTCACGTTGGTTCACCTCCATTTTCGTTGAATCGAAAAACACGACTTCGAGTTTGACAGCATGTAAACAACACACATCAATGAGAAAAAAATTTGGTTGATTTTTACCCAATGGTAAAAAAGTTATGCCCTGTTGAATGTGTCGCAATAATTTCATGTTCGCCCTTTAGCAGCCACAACTCAAATTTTCACCTCGCGACTATCACATGTCTCATAAAGCCTTGAAAAAAACAAAGAGTCACGTCCAAACAAGGAATATATCACATGTCACTAGTGTTCCAAGATACTTAACCCTTAAATGCATGAATGTCATTTTTCCTTGCTACTCGTACAGATCCTCAGCTACATTAACAATGTACTACTCGGTTGGGATGACAGATGTGGACAAACAAAAAACTCGCTTCCAACTACATTAGATTCGGACAATTTGTAACATGTAGAGCAAACAGGGGAAGTCACAAAAGATAATCTGAATAGTTCGGTTGCAGTGGCAAAGTTTCCCCTAACAAGAAAAAAATACTGCCTTATGAATCAGCTGCAACGGAATCTGCAACCCGAATGCAGGGTTATCCCTAGTTCTTTTATTTTTTCGGCGAGTTTCTGGGCATATTACTCGGCAGCGTTGCCAATGTTCCAGTTTTATCTGGAGTCTTCCAGATTTTTCGCATTTGAACAGACATCCGGTCAAGCCATGTCAATTTTTTTTATTTTGCCAGATTTTTCCAGATATTCTGAATTCTACGTTTCATTCCAGGATAACACTTCTGAATCGGCTTCTGGAATTTTTGAAATTCGTCGATATAGTAGAAAATAAAATATATGGATTTATAATATCTGAATCGACCTAAACCTTCGAAAATGTATCTCTCTCTTATACTTCACATTTGCATTAAAGCTTAGTTGAATCAATTATATATAAATAATAATATATAATATATGAAGAATAAAATAAATTTTCGATGCACTTTCCTGTCAGCATAATCAACAAAATGCATTTATTAAAATCTACGCATTCCTAAATAGCAGAGCAGTTTATCAAAGCAACTATTTAAAATTGTCTTAATTCAAATTAGAATTCAAATTTCAGCGAAAATATTGTCATTCCACGATATTAAAGGTATTGTTTCTTGAAACCTATTACTATGTTCAGAATCAACATGTTTTGTAACATTTATCCAGGACATTCAATTTAATTTCGAGACCAGAAGATCCTTAGTAAATTGTTACTTTTTTCATGGTAAAATGATAAATTCAGTTTCATCACATCAGGAATGTTGTAATTTTGCTTTGTGTAATCGGGTACACTTTGCCGAGGGTTACGTCGTGTATATGAACGACGGCAACAATTAATCGACTACCTACACGATCTGGCGCTTGTTACTTCAATTTGTTAACAATATCAATTTTAAGCCTCCGGAAGTCGCGCAGTGCAGATTCACTCTCTGCAACGTTCTGAAGTTTAGTCGAAATCGTTTTAGTGCTTCTGGCGCTTGCCTAAATACAGATAGTGATGCGACTGGCGGTTGTTCGGAAACTACCAAGCTGAATTGAATGTGCAAAAACTTCAGTTAAGAAGTGTCAAGTAATCGAATTAAACAGAAGAACAGAAAAGGTTTTTAAACTGAAAATTCTTGCAAACCTTTTAAAACATAAGCCGGTGAGGTAGTTCCAAGACGAATACTAAAAACAGCGTATGATTGAGTTCTTTTGACTCAATTTTGCGTGTATCATTCATTACGGTTTCAATTTAGGTAAATTATTTACATTTAAGTTTTTGGTTAGTCTACGTAAATTTGAATACACATAAAAGACTGGAACATATCTCTTGTTTTTCGACAACTTTAATAAGTGTAAGTGGAAAGCAAAACTCAAAACTGGCCAAATTTAAGGTTATAGAACCTATTCATTGAATTGTTTTATTTTTCTGTGCGTCATAGATCTACCAATTTCAGTGAATATAATCAAATCGTAGTTTTCGCTTCCGTTAATGAATCAAGGAGATTTAAATAGGTTGTAGTGATATCCATTTTGATGTCACAGGGGATACAACTACCTCTCGGATTGACCAACCCACTGGATAAAATTCGACGAAGTCACCAACAATAACATAACAATTTAATTTAATTTAATTAGCATTGAGCACAAGCTAACGAATGTCATATTTTACAGACTTTTCTCGAAAGGGCCAGATTTCGATTCATAATACTTGGCAATGCTGTTGCATGTTGGAGTAATTTTGGGGTGCGGAGCAAATTTTTAAATTTTTATTTGGTTTTCTAATCATCTTGCCCTAATATCGATGACATTTATTTTATTTTCATTTAAAAAATCTTTGAACCCCTTTGAAGCAATTAGGGGCAGAACGAGACCTTACAATTTTAAAAGTAGAGATATTTTACTATATGATATATAATATGTGACCGTTCCGAACTGTTTCCTTTTTTGAAAAAAAGTATTTGTTATCAAGGTACTTCAGAAATATTTGTAATAAAATCAAAGTTTGAATCAAATTTTCAAAATAAATTGAAATCGCAAACAAAGTTATTTTATTTGACATTAAAGTAGAGCTTATTGTGTTTAAATCAGACAAAATGGGAAAAGTAAAATGAATACAGAAATTGTGATGTCGGACACGAAAGTCATTAAAAAAGACCACACAGAAATGTTTCAATTACTGTTTAAATAAACTTGAACTACTATATTGAGCATGAAGGCGGTCAAAATAATCCTCATTTATTTGGCGATAATGCAATCAAGGTAAGGCGGGTGGAAATGATTTTTGCCTTTCTCATATAGAAAGGTTATGCAATCACTCTGAAAAATGTCAACCTAATCCCGGCCCGGAGGGCCGAGTGTCATATCCCATTCGACTCAGTTCGTTGAGATCGGAAAAAGTCTGTATGTGTGTGTGTATGTGTGTGTATGTAAGTGCGTATGTGTCAAATAATCTCACCCATTTTTCTCAGAGATGGCTGGACCGATTTGCCCAAACTTAGTCTCAGTCGGCTGCTATTGAATTTTGGATCGATCGGAATTCTGGTTCCGGAATTACGGGTTTAAGAGTGCGGCCACACAGAAATTTCTCATATAAACTATAGGAAAAATTAAAAATAGAATTTTTATTTTTGATGCTAAATGTCTTCAAGGTGCATGAATCGTCGACATTTGATGCAAACTCGAAAAAACATTTGACGACGATTCACTTTTTTGGATTTTGGCATATTTTTGCCTTTCTCATATAGAAAGGTTATGCAATCACTCTGAAAAACGTCAACCTAATTTTTTTTTTGACTCGCATAAGGTTTCTGGATTTTAACAGGGGCGTAGTTGATGGTTTAAGGAGAGGGGTTACACCCCCCTCTACTGTTCACTCCCCTACCTTAAAAATCTCCTTAAATCACCCCTCAGACCACCACCCCATCCAGCCCTCATACCCCTTCCCTTCAACCCCATCATCTTTAAACCACCACTATATCACAAAGCATACCAATTTAAGCTGGGGAGTCGTTCGTTCATGGGACTTTCGCCCTCTTCACATACCCATCCCCGCATGACAAAATGAGTTAGCAAGCAGGGAACATTGATCTAATGCTGATTAGGCTAATGAAGTACGATATTTTTTTGTTTCAAGTGTTTCACCGTCGACACGTAGCTCATCAATTTCGTGGCTGGCAAGCCATTGTGTATAAGTGCAAAGTGTACTAAGAATGTAATGGACATTTCCACAATTATGTTGAACCTAAAAAGCCTCCGTGCCATAGTTTAGAGAAATGAGAAAGGCACAATTGCACCGCTAGGTTGATTAAAACAGGTGTTTTTTTGCAATCATTGACAACGAAGTTTATGTAGTGTGAAGGTGTTTTTTCGAGCTGGTTCATTTTTCTTAGCCATGGTTTTTGTCACTTTCTATGCCGATGTGTACTTATGAAAGTCAGATCGTCTATTACCAGTTCTGTAAACAAACTGCTCCAGCATTTTCATCAATTACAACTTTCTGCTCAACCAGTAATGCCGGCATCAAATTTTCAATAAAAAATGCTTGTATCCAGTACTGCTAAACCGATGCCTGGAACAATCAACAAAGAAGCGAACAACAAGAAAGACGATAGACGAATTAACAAGAAGAAAACATCCGAGCACGGAACAACAAACAACTTTATTGCACAGTAGCTAGTACAGCTTGGACTTAGTCGACGTCAATCGGAAATTGAAGAATCCCCGGACATCATAAGGGCAAATTCCTATTTCCTACGCTGTTAAAAATAAATAACTACAAAATAACGACAACTATTATACCATTTCATTGTTTTTTTTTATCAGTTAGAAGTTAGAAGCTTAGTTTTTGATTCGTCACTCGTTTCTATCTTTTGAGATTTTCGATTGATGCGCACCGGTGTAGTGGAGTGCACTGATTTTGCACTTTCTAGCAGAAGTTTCAATGGAACATACCCAGTTTTCTGCACTTCTGCTAGAAAGTGCAAAAATGGTGCAGTTCCAGTGCACTCCACTACACCGGTGTCAATCAATCGAAAATCCCATTTGACAAATATTTAAATGGAACGAACCACAAAATGAAAACCAGTCTCTCGAAATCGAAATTCGAATAAAAGTTTCTCCCGTAATCTTATGGTTTGTAATATTTTTCAAAACTCTCAAATATATTCCAAAAATCATACGATTAGGTAGAATCCTTTTTCTTCGATTTGGATTTAGACAAACATCAGAAGAAAAAAACTTGTAGTTTTTAAACTAAATTCAAATAAGGGAAACAAATATAATGGATAGTGGAATAGATTGTGATTCAAAATTTTATTTAACTATTTCACGTGCAAATATTAGGACCATGCATAAAATTGTATAGTATATGAAATATATCATAAAAGTGGAAACATATTTCATGGTTTTGTCAAATATTTGACGCGCTTGAATGGTGAATCATGACAGTTCACGAGGCAGAAATGGATCCTTGAGCAATTTTCTGAAATTTGTACGTTTTTTGAGGAAATATAAAGACGGTTAGAATTTTGTGAACTTTTCAAATAATTTTCAAATACAGAACATTAATCACCTATGTAGAATTCAGAAAATCGTTCTGGCAAATAATTAGTATTAGTATGTATTAAGTATCAATTTCCAGCTATGCAAAGAACATTAGAATTTCATGGATGGAAATGAGAAAAAGCACCCGAGTACCTTATCGGACACAACGGCGAAGACACACACAACTGTTTCGTTACATTGATTCAATTTTTCATTGATGAACCCCGGGGCAGTACAACACTGAACTGGTGTTCCATTTTCTAACAGTGGATCAGACCACTGAACGTGTTGCATTCCCACTTCTGTTTAAAAGCGCAACACCATTGCAATCCACTACCCCGCTGTTTACTAATGAAAAACGGCATGAGTCGAACATTGCTTACAACACCTACTGTTTTTAAAGACCTCGTAGACCTCGCTTACGGGTATGGCATTTCAATCCCAGTTCAGTCAACATAAAAAATAAGAACTTCTTCGTGTGAAGCTTGAATTGTGTTTTTTGATTTGCAGACCCTTTCGGAACGATGTAACAGTAGGTATCGTTTTATCACTGAATCGACTGAATAAATTTAAAGGAATAAATAGCACCGACCCTTCTGAGAATTACTCAGGACCCTTACCGGAACATTCTACTAACATATTGTACGTGACAAACAAAAAAACATGATAATAGAGAAAACGACTAACCTGGAATTTCTTTATGCTATCTAGCTGATCCGGGGTTGGTTCCACCACTTGGCCGATGTGCTGCTGCTGTGGAGTAGTCGGTACTGCTTTGCGATCTGGCACTTGCGGTGCTGGCACCGGAGCCCGGTTCGTCAATCGACCGTCTTTCTCTATTCGCAGATGATCGCGTGGGGGTGGGATGGGTTTCACTGAACCATTGAGCTGAAATGACACATGCAAAAAGGAGGTTCGGTACAGGTTGGGAAAAGGCGCTAAATAAAAAGGCTTGACGTTTGACAGGTAGGATTATGAAATCATTCAGTTAAATGCTACATACATACAGAGAGAAGGAAAACTAAAAGGATTATCCAGCTAGCACAACGATACTACGTCTGCAGGGTTCTATTGTCATGTGCGCTATGGTTTTACTGCAGGGAGGATAGCGTGGTTAAGATGTGATTGGGAGATTATCCTGTTTGGTGCCCACTGAAGGAGAAAAGAACGTTTTGTTTCCCAACTGAAACCAGCAGTCGGAGCCGTAGTTGTTTCTGCTGTCTCAATTTGCTCTATTGTTAAATTGTTGCGATTATCACACATTTTGAATTTGTAATAATATTTATTTTAAGTAGTGTTTTTCACTCTGCGAGGTACTAGAAGTCGTTTAACTCGTAATTGCAAATATCTATTGTAACTTATCGTCATTGTTGCGCAATATTATGACAAGTATTATTTGGCACATTTCAAGAAAATCGAATTCAAGAATTTGAGAATAAATATATTAAAAACTATTAATGGTACAAACATTTTGGAGAAGGCAACCGATGCTTTTTTCTAGTCTGTATGAATTTATCTGGTTTAGGGAAGATCGATAGACTATATTGGAAGCTTTTACGTCAAATTTAAAGCGCTCACACTAGTTATAAGCAAATGATGGTAAAATATGTATGAATCACAAAAATATATAGAACATTTCGTAAATGCTTGCATTTTCGTTTTGAAAATTTGAATCATTCAGAACATTTTTCTAATTTTCATATAGATTTTAGCACTACATTTAAAAATACAGCATGTCATAGCGATCCTCGTGTACCAAGAGCAGTGGCACCATAAATTTTGGAACATTTCGAAATGATGCTTTTTTTAAAAATACCTTTGCCATTATCAAGATTAATACAAAATAATTCAACCGATCTTTTCAATTGTTCGTAAATGATTTAGCCAGCACTGTAACAATGCCTTTTTAATGCACAACTTTACAAAGAATTTTTCAACAGATTTTTTGAAGTCACGGTTTTAATTTGGAAAAAAATGTTCCCATACACAGATAAAAATCAAATTTTATTTAAATAATCGTGAATCTACCAGAAATGTCCCAATACAACAATTATCTTTTTTGGGTTTTATGACATTTCGTAATCATTCCTCAATGAAAAAAAATCTACTTCAACTATGAGCCTTGGGAATTAAGTGAAAAATAATACCACTTTAACTTCGGCTTTTAACTGAACGGACGAAGCTAATGCTAAAATATTGGATGCATTGTCACTCGGAAAAAAATGGAAAAAGCCCAAAATGTTCTTATTGAGCGAGCACCGCACTTTTTGAAATCCTTCTGTGGTCCTAAGAGTCTGCAAGTCTTGGAAGCGATTAGATGCTGTCCAGATTTCCGCATCGCAATCAAAGTTCCTATTGGAAATTAGTATGCAAAAATCTACTTTTGTATTTCTTTGTTACTCAATATAAAAACCCAATACAATAAAATTCATTTTTTTCATTCCAATTAACTGTCAAGAAGCTAAAACAATTACCAAAACTAAAAATTCTCATGTGAATGCAAAAGCAAAAAAAATGATACAAGAATAGTTAAATCTCACCGTTTTGTAGCTTTCTAACTTAACGTTTATGTGATCCTGGAAATCATTTTGATTTTTTTTTTGCGGATAGCAAGTCTCAACGGTGAACGTGTTCTGAAATATTTAGGATTGAAAAGAAGCTGTTTGTGTTTCTAATTTAAAATCGGAGTAGCATTTTTATAATATATTCTGGCAAGTTAGTGTTTTCGGCAAAGTAGTTAATCACATTTTGGACAATTTTTCTACAAGATTTCTTTATTTTGAGTAAAATAGCAATAATACAGAGTGGCAAAAAGAAGTTTTTCCCTTGTCAATTTTCATACAAACTGTAAACGCAATTCGCAATGTCGGAGAGCAACCAATCGGCCTCAAAGATTGTGCAGTTATTTGGGAATACAGAAGGAACAGAAAAATGCTGAACTGGAAAATGGCATATGACAAGACACTCTAATGGACACTAGTTGAGAAATTTATTCCAAATTGTCCTTTACTAGGAAATCCTACATTGTATGGAATCAAGAATACAAAATAACGAACATCGGATCCATGGTACACGAAAACAATTAGCAGTTAATCAAAACAAAAATAGTCATAAACGGAATTGCAACCATATATTATCTATCTGTTTCTCGATTTTATTTTAGGGACTGAACAAACATAGCTGGACTGTACACGTACTATTGAATTGAATGTAATCGTTGGAAATAGATCTTCTAAATTATTTTCCGGGAATTTCTTTCCCAGGAATTCCGGGATTTTTGTTTTTTTCCGGGATACCTGATCCCGAAATTTTTTTAATACTTCCCAGAATTCGGGAATTCCGCGACAACGTGTTTTCTTTTTTTGCAAAAGATTTGTGATCTTTAATAGAAACTCTGCAGGTAATATTTCGATTTTTTAAGTCGTAATAAATAACTAGTATAATTTGAGCAGCTTTTACAACATTCTTTTTGTGATAAAATTAAACACAGTCGACATCCTATTTCAGAATACACGATATGTTTTCTATCAATTAATATTCCACTCAGTTAATAGATGATCCCCTTGAGGTTTACTAATTCATGATTCCCTTGAGGTTTACTAATTCGTGATTTTTGCGTTCCTTCCAGTAGAAAAAAAAGATTCTTTGTTATATTGCATCTTGTGATACGAATTGTTATTGCGGTATGATTTTTGTTATAGAAAACGCATTATTGGTAGTTTTCACTCGTTTATTGTGAGTCTTAACATTTTTCAATCAAAGTATAGTACCAATACAGTTTGTCTGCAAACAATCCCAATTGCTTTTTCACTGTCCTAATGTACCTTGCTACAAACACCCTGAAGCAGCATCAGGCTAATCAGTAGATGGCTACGCAAGGATTTTTTTTATTCAATAACACTACATTAAAATCAAATGGGTTTTAAAAACACACACAGGACATGATTTTTTCATTTAAGTAAAAGGTATCCAAATGATAAATTACAAGGCACAGATATGGTGAGTAGTGATGTTTGTATCTTAATCTTTTCTCTATAATATTTCATCTAACAATTCATACTTCGAACTTTCTCAGAAGCATGATGCACATTGACGGATTCCAATGAGAGACAGAGAGAAAAATTTTGCGTCCAATACTCAGCGCCATAGTAGAAAACAGAAAATGGAACAGGGGCATGAACACGGTTGATTATAGTGGGCTGGACATGCAGTGCGAATGTCGGAAGAGAGACCAGCAAATATGCTCAGCAGAGAACCTGCAAGAGAACGTCGACTTCGGGGCAGACCCCGCACTCGCTAGCTCTGTGCAGTCGAGGAAAATGCGCATGCGGCGGAAGTTCAAGAAGACTGCAGTCTAGCGACCCGAAATCGGGTAGTCTGGAAGTCTAAAATACATTCGCTCATGATTTGGAGTTCGGTCACGATGATGTGTAATATATTTCAATGCATTTTGTGTCCACAGTAAGATTCTCCATTTCATTTTGATCAGGAAGAATAGATTATTCAGTAGTGGACATTTTAACAAGTTAAAAAGTTAGAAGAAGCGACGCGAGAAACGTGAAAATTGTACCCGCTCGTATTGAATCTAACGTGGTCTTTTACTTTGAAAATTTGACTCTATAACTTGCACTTCGCCAACAATGCGGGAAAGGTGGACACCTACGGTGGATATGCCAGACAAGTCGGATTATTTATCGATTTATAATAATTTGATCGAAACTCGGTATTGTTTCTTAGAGGAAATACTTCAGGCAATTAAACTTCAAATATGCCAGAGTTTTCAGAATGTTTAGTTAATAAATGAATTACTCAATTTGACATAGCCGCTTTGATTGAACATATCGTATTGATTTTAAACATACACTAGGATTTAGATAAAATTCGCTTGAAGCAGTTTACGATATGTTTAAAAATTACATACAAGCAACCACAATTGATCTAAACACTGCTCGCAAAGGTTCGTCTCCAACAAAGAAAAACGTGCAGAAGTTATGATTTAAACACTATCTCCAACAATGGGGTGTCCATCTTACTCGCAATGAACACTGTTTAATTAAATTGGCTTAAGTAGTTAGTGGTTGCAAATATTCCACCGTTTTACAGCCAGATAGTGAAGAACACCCTAAATATCAAGATAAATCATCGGAATATAGGAATACTCCTTCCTGGAACCGCCAAAACATTCAGTAACATGGATAAATTTAGATCTATGAGCATTTTGTATCGTTTTCGTTTATATTATTGACGGTTGCCATAATTTGTATGTTGGCTGTTCGGCCATCTATGGAAGCTGTTCCTTCTTTCTCCGAGCATCCTAGATAAGCCGTGTAGTGTCTGTAGTTGCTGTTTAATCCGGCTAAGAATTACACCATGGATCACCCGTTCCGATGAAAAAATACACACCAACCAGGGCACCCCAATTTGCCGGGCGAACTTCTCAGTACACAGCGGAACGTTTGCTCTACGTACCGAATTTTTCGCCGACGATCGACGTTTTTTGTCGTATTTTTATTGGTTGGAGGTTTTCTGAGACTGTCACTTTATAGTAGTTCGGCGAAGTTTTGTTGGGTTTCGATTATTAAATCTGTGAATCTCTGACGCAGTGGACCGTTATTTTCTTAACAAATCGTGAGAATCGAATGGTCGTAACCCATTTAAAATAGCAAAAATCAATCTCCAGCATAAACGTACGGCAATTATGAATCTATCTTGACTTATGCAGGAACGTGATGCTTCAGTAGCATTGATTCAAGAACCGTACTTCCATAAAGGAAATTTCTATATTGGAAAGGTAACACTGCCTTCATTGTTGACAATAAGATAGGCATGACTAGCCCACGTGAAATGCCTCGTGCATGCATTCTTGCCAATAAGGCTATTGACGCGTTTCTCACATCGGAGCTCACAACGCACTATATCTGTGCAGTCACAGTTATTCAGACTGTCAGTAACATAGACCAAAAGCATATATATAAAATTTTATGGTCACCGCAACATATTTATTTCATGGGTTTGTTAACTTTTCTCGGTGAAGCTCATTCAAGAAATCTTAGACTCGTTCAATAATTTCCACAGTAAGCTCCAATTCACCATTGAAGAGGAGGACAACGGGAAATTGATATTTCTTGACATAATGCTAACCAGAGACCATGATCGCATCAAAAGAGTTTGGCTACCCAAACAAGCGGATGGTAGATATCCGGATTTCAATTCAGAGTGTCCCTATTCGCATAAATGCAACACGGCAATTGCACTCGTAGATCGAGCAGATAAGCTCTCTGACTGTAAAAACCGACCAGCGGCAATCGAAACAGGCAAAAAGATATTGCGAATAAACCATTACCTCTACTGGTTTGTTCGCAAAATTCTGAAAGATCGGGTCCATAGATACTATAATGGCCTACAGTAGAATAAAGATGCGACTGCTGAAGTGGCATATCTAGCTGTGCAATACGTCCCGAGACTCAGTGAAAAACTAGAGAAAATTCTGAGAAAACACGACACAAAACTTTCTTTCAAGCCAAAAGACAAAATAAAAAACAGAATTTTCTCTAAACTGAAGGACCCGATCCCACCAGTGAAACAGAAAAACGTGGTGTATTCGATTCCGTGTGGAACAGGCGATGACAAAACGTATGTAGGACAAACGGTGAGAAGGCTGGAAACGAGAGTAGCGGAGCACAAGAACGACGCGAAGAAAAAAGATGCGAGAACTGGTTTAGCCCAACACACACTGCAAGAAGGACACATCTTCGATTTCGCCAACACCTGGATACTGGAAAGATTCGAAAACCAGGAGAGCAGACTAACTGCAGAAATGTTTCACATCAAAATTCTCGGCGAAGAAGAAATGGTGAACCTACAAAGAGAATGTGGAACGTTCTGCACAACATACGACGGTCTGGTCACCAAGCTTCGACAGTGTTGGAATAGCGAGGAACGCAGACAGCCGAAGAGTGATCGCCCGCCTAGCGGTGGAGAGTGAACGATAGTACGAGTCAATGGAGATGCGTGATATAAGTTTATGTGAGTTAATTGTAAATTGTCTTTGATTTGTGCATGCTAGCTTTGTAATTTTTTGTGAACAAATTGATGTTAACGTTAATGCTAAATAAATTTTTGTAAAGTCAACAAGTCAACAATGTGGTGCAGTAATCGAGCGGGCCTCTGTGCGCTTGAGAGCGAGATTCTCTGGCACGCAAGTAGCCTATTCAGGCTACTGACTGCGGAAGCTAAAAAGGTTACCGAGAAAGGGAAACTGAAGATCGGCTGGTCAGTATGTCCAGTTAGCATACCCCAGCCGCCTTCAGTGGATAGGTGCCATCGGTGCCTAGGATCCGGCCACAAGTCGTACGAATGCAAGGGAATAGAGAGGAGCAAATTATGTCGTCGCTGCGGCGAGGATGGTCATAAAGAGCGGGACTGCACTAAGGCGCATAAATGCCTTTTCTGTACCGCCAAGAAGCAAGTCCGTAACCATGCTATAGGTGGACCTTCGTGTCCCTTCGGTGAGGCCAATAAGAGGAAGCCGTGAACGTCACACAGCTAAATCTTAACCATTGTGCAGCTGCCCAACAGCTGTTGTGGCAGTCGGTCTCGGAGCCGAGGACAGATGTCGCCCTCCTATCCGGTTGGCCATAGAACAGTCAAGGTTGGCCATAGAACAGTTCAACCACATGATCGACAGGCAGTGGGCCGGAAACCGGTTCGACCTAGTGGGCCGGAAACCGGTAGTTATAGCGGGAGACTTCAACGCTTGGGTAGTGGAGTGGGGCAGCCGCTGTACAAATATCAGGGGTCAAGCGCTACTGGAGGCGCTTGCGAAACTCGACGCTGTGTTAGCCAATAATAGCTCCGCTAGCACATTCCGTAGAAACGAGGTGGAGGCATGGATTGACGTAACGTTTGCCAGCCCGGGTCTGGTTCCAGGCATGGAATGGAGGGTAGACGAGGGCTACACCCATAGCGATCACTTAGCAATTCGCTTTGAGATCAACTATGGTGTGCAGCATCCGAGGGTGGGTGATCCCTGTCAGGTACGCGGGTGGAAGTCCAATCACTTCGACATCGAAGCTTTCACCGCGATTGGAGGCCAACACCGACAGTCTAAGCGGGGATGCGCTGGTAGCCGTCCTACCACGCGCGTGCGACGCCCCTATGCCGAGGAAAACCCTGCCAAGAAACGGCAGATGCACAGTATACTGGTGGAGTGCTGAGATTGCAGCCCTACGATCAGCTAGACATAGGATGCAAAGACCCCGCACCGAGGATGCAAGAGAGAACCGCCGTGAAGTGTTTCGAGCTGCGAAATTGGCCCTTAACAAGGCCATTAAAAGCAGCAAGAGAGCGTGTTTCGACAACCTGTGCGAGAGTGCCATTGCGAATCCGGGGGGCGACGTCTACAGAATCGTGATGGCTAAGACCAAAGGGTGCTCTCCGCCCCCAGACCGGTCTCCGGACCGGTTGGCCAGGATTATCGAAGTACTCTTTCCGTCTCGAGCCACAATTCCCTGGCCACCTGCACCGCAAGGCAGTGTGGGTGCAGCCGAAATGGTGGCTCCGGTGACGAATGAAGAACTACTCGTAGTGGCTAATTCCCTAGCAATGAACAAAGCTCCAGGGTCGGATGGAGTTCCAAACAGCGCTCTCAAGGCAGCGATCATAGCGAACCCGAACATGTTCAGGCTAGCTATTCAGAGATGCCTTGACGAGCGCACCAGGGTGGCTTCGATCGCCAGATGGCAGCGTGAGTGGGATAACTCCTAGAAAGGTACCCACCGGCTGATACCTAACATATCGAACTGGGTGGGTAGACCCCATGGGGAAGTTCACTTCCATCTGACACAATTCCTGACAAGCCATGGCTGCTTCCGACAGTAACTCCACAGGTTCAGGCACGCGCAGGTCCTCGTCTGCCCTGACAGGTGTTGACAAAACTGCCGAGCACACACTGTTCGTATGTCCTCGCTTCGACGTCGAAAGGAGAGCAATGCTTGACGTCTGTGGCTGGAACACAACCCCTGATACCCTTATTCAGCGGATGTGTCAAGTGGTGGAGAAGTGGAACGCAGTCTCGACTGCAACCACCCAGATTGCATGCAGGCTACAGAGAATCTAACGCACCGAGCAACAGACGACGGGCACGACTAACTAGTGATTGGTTAGTTGGAGCGGAAAGGGTCTAGCGTGAAAAAGTGAGTGAATGGTCTGTTCATGCTGAGGCAGGTTTGGCGTAGCGACTGGCAACCGCGTAATGGGTAACCCCAACCACCCCGAAGCAAGGCAGAAGAGTGAGTGAATAGGCTTATATATGGACTGCCTCATGCCAAGATGGTAGGGACGTAGCGTAGTATATTGGGACTTCGCCATTGATACCTCGTGGCGTGGCAGAGGAGTCAAAAGTGAGCATCCAAGGCATCCTCACACGGTATGTTAGGGGTGAGCACAAAAGTAAGCCTCACATGGTATGTTAGAGGTGAGCACAAAAGTAAGCCTCAGAAGATACGAAAACGGCGAACATCCAAGTAAGTTTCACATGGTATGTCAGAAGTGGGGCCTAAGAAAAATGTCCCACATGCCAGGGGGAGCGACAGGGCGTAATAGAGTGGTATGATCGGGAGTGTATCAGGTGATAGGGTGAGCATCAAAGTCAGCCTCACATGGTATGTTAGAGGTGAGCACACAAGTAAGCCTCGCATGGCGTGATAGAGATGAGCACAAAAGTTAACCTCATATGGAGCGTTAGAGAGTGAATCCGGGTGTGACAGAGCAAGCAACCAAGTAAGCCTCATACAGGATGTATGAACGCGTGAGCGAGAGTGAGTGAGTATATCAGGTACAGCCATACCCCCCCCCCCTCCCCCAAAGTAATACTGAGAGGTAGTCCCTGGGGAGAACAATGGCGGAGCCCAATGGAGTTTAATCGGTATTACCTTGTCATGGTAGAGCCCGACACTCCAGTACACTCCGTGTGGTAGCTTGGCATCTACTAATGCACGTGTACTGGGTCCGTGCATAAATTGCATTCTCCAATGTAAAAAAAGAAAAAAAATAATAATAATGAGGTAAAGGAACATTGGGGGAGTTACAAAGTATTACAAAATATTATCTTAAGGGAAGAGGTGGGCTTACGCGATATCATATAACAGTTATGAAAAATGAAATTATGCAGTAAATTATTTTTTTCATTAGAAAAGTAAAATATTTTTTGTTTGAAGGGGAGACCGGGGCTAGTTGGCGGTGTTTTCAGTTTCCATTTTTAGCGCTGTGATGTAGGTAGAACATGTGGCATGAAAGTTGGCAACATCCCTGAATTTTAACAAAGTGTTTGTTGCATTGTCTTTGTTTTATAGACAAAAATGTGTGACGATGAAAAACCCGCCAACTTACCCCAGCTCCGGGGTAAGTTGGCGGTCTGTATGGATGCGCAAGAAAATAAGCAATCAAATGGAGATTCAATTACATCGAGGGTATTTGGCCTGTGTTAAGCCAAAGAGGACCAAGCGCCATTTGGAGGTATCTGCCTAAAAATCGCTATCGCATCCAATGTAGCATTATAAACACCTACATCAATTTATTTCTGAGAACTAAAATAGTAATCGAAAACAAATAAGTACCCTCAAATTTTCTATGATAACGGTAAATTATCGAAAAATGATTTTTTTCCATTCAAAATACCAGGAAAAAATTATGGCGCTCAGTTCGCTTTGGCTTAACGCAGGTCATTTATGGAACGTGCTGAATGTCTTTAAAATAAAACTGTATATTACCGATAATTGCCAATATAGTGACATGTATTTCATATTCAAAAGCATATTTTCGAAATCCTTCAGGCGATTGGCCGAAATAAATATCCCCTGTATTAACGAGGTACACAACAAAAAGATTTTCTTACTCTGAAGTGAATTCCAAAGATAAAAATATTTGCATAGTAAATAGTACCGCCAGCTTGCCCCGCGTGTGTCACCGCCAACTTTCCCCAACCGCATACTTTATAAAAAAAAACTATACAAAAATAACTTTAATTCATGGATAGATGTAATATCAATACGGATATTGAAAGCTTTTTTCACGCACTATCGAAAAATATAGGTAATCATTCGGGAAATAGACTGAAATTAAATAAATAACACACAGTGTTTAAAATTTAGAAAATTTACTTGGTACGCTCGAAAACACAATATCGCCCACAACTTCTACAAAACAAAATGTTTTTCAACAAAAACACGTTGGATAATGGGTTTCACATAACTTGAGACACACAACGAGAGGAAGCGCGGTATGTCTAATAAAAACGGACAAAACGGAATTCCGCCAACTAGCCTCGGGCTCCCCTACCATGTATGTTTTGTTTATTAAACAATATTGTAAATCATTGTTAAAGACAGGACTATTATGCGGACTTGAAGTGTTTGGTATTAGATGAGCGGATTAATTGACGATGGTGTAATTTCTTGATTCTTTGTGGTAGACTGCTCTGTTGAGGTATGGCACCTAACAAGTAGGGAAGTATTCATACCCATTGTTCTGTAAGGTTAAGCATCAAGCTGTGAATTTTACACGAGAGATTTCTTACTTCCCCTTCAGACAAACAACCTTCGATCTTCTAGTTCTCGATTAGAACAATAATAAATTCTAACCATTGTTCTATTGTCCTTCGTTGTAAATTTTTGTTTCCCGTAAGATAATCGGAAAATCTTCTGTTATGCGATTGCCAAAGATCTTCTAAACCGATTATTTCTACTGTGTGATCCATACTTGCTTCAAGCAAATTTCGGAGCTATGCCTACAAAAGGCGTTGTATTTTCAACACCGGATAAATTCAAGTGTCAGCTTGAAGAGGCAATAAATGCATGAATTCTCTATGAAAGGAAAATTGGATCAGAGAAAGTGGAATAGATCGAAGTAGAAAATGTGGATAAACTCTAAGTTTCTAAATATATTCCTTATTCTGAATTTGCATTGTACGAAATTAAAATGTAAATAAAATTGCTACAGATGAAAACAGTTCCTTATATTCATAAATTTGCTTATAATGTTTTAAACGACTGTATTTATCGTTTTCATTATCTTATTTTTAATTAATTAACAATATCATCTGTCAATATCGAAAGTTTTGGTAAGATATTATGTAGGGAGAGGGGGAGTTCACCAAAATCTTACAAAAACTTATCTGGGAGGGAGGGGGAGGTCGAAAAGTCTCAAAAATGCTTTACGTAATTAGTGTATGGCCTCCCTTCTCGCTTAAACGATATGGTTTGGGTATATTCCTAAATATTGAGGGTGTTTTTGACAATGCGTCTTTCTAGTCTATTATGGAAGCGACGCGCGGTCGTGGAATATCTTCATGTGTCTCGGGTTGATTAAACGTAATGCCTAATAACCGCATCCTCTGCTCGTCAATGTGACAGAAAGAGATATTGAAAATGAGTGTTTTCAGCTGTCCTCAGGGTGACGTTCTGTCACCTTTGCGATGGAATCCGGTTCCCAACGGCTTTTGAGGAAACTCAATGAGCTTGGATTTCCAATCTACTAGTTTGCTGATGATTACCAAATAATAATTACTGGACTTTGCATCGGAATAATCTTTCCCAAGTAACAATCCAGGTTTTATGGTACTCTTGAATCACTCTTAAAACTTTGAATACACTTGTAGTGTGCTATAAAACCCCAAATGTTTCTTGGGTTGGCTTAATGCAACAAACATTAAGAAGTGCCGAGAAGTGGTATCGACAAGTTAAATTATCAGCAAAAAACAAAATTTCAATGGTTCTTCCAACGAAGAAGCGAATAACAACCGAGGTGCGTCCCTTGTAGTTCTTCGACTCTGAGCTACTGTGCGCAGATCAAGTCAAATACGTTGGAGTTATATTGGATTCCAAGCTGAATTGGTCTGCTCACATTGAGTTCAGAATCACGAAAGCGTGCATGGCCTTCGGGCAGTGCAGACGAACTTACGAGGTCTCAAACTCAAAAATCTTATTGGATTTACACTACAATTGTACGTCTAATACTATCATACGACCCCAAGGCATCAAGATGAAACAACGGAACATAGGAATACTCCTTTCAAATTTAGATCTAGGAGCATGTTCATTCGATTTAATATTGTTTTTCTGGATATTTTTGACAGTTACCATAATTTGTATGTAATGTGTGGTTCAGAAGGGTTTGTATGTTGTTCGTAATTAAATTGTATTAGGCAAATTATTTTAAAATTATGCTTTATAAGAAAACTCTGAGAGTGTCCATCTTACTCGGGATGTACGTCTTCGACACACTTCCCCTATACATTCTTGCTGATACGTTTGGACAAGTTAGAGTGGTTAAACATTATCAATTTTTGTTTTTGATGTAGTTTATCTTTAAGATATTTCATACGTTACGTTTTTTAGGAACAGTCTCTAGAAATTTCATCAAAATCGAAGTAATACGATTTGAGTTACAGTTATTCAAAAACTTAAATTTAAGGGTCGTAGTGCGCCAATGACATTTGAATTAAAGCAGAGCTGATTTGTTTTGTAAAAATTGCCATTAATTTAGTGTTCCAGAGTCAAACTTTCACAAAATGCATTGTTTTCACTGAGGAGATTGTACTTTGCTATTTTTGTGCCTTCGGAATTAGTATTGTCTTTCTTAGTTTTAAATATATAACCCACAAATAGGTATTTGATTCGACAATTTTTGTATTGAACTGACCGGCACATTTAAAAACAAGTTAACGTTATACCTTATAGAGAACAATTTGAATGAGTTGGGAAATAAACTGTTTTTAATATCAATTTTCTTTATCTTATTGAAATCAAAGATGATAAACAACTTTGCTGAAATTGCTGAAAATTTGGCCTGGGATTCACTTTGGAATATAGCGCCATCTATGCGTGAAATTGGAATACTTAATATTACTTATATAAATATGTAGTTTAATCTAGCACTTAAGCTATTATTTTTTTCTTGTTAAAAGCTAAGAAAGACTGTACAAACGTCATTTAGGTGACCCGAATCGCTCTTGAGAAAACATCTGACAGCGGCTTAAAACTTTTAAAATATCAGTCATGATAAACTAGTAATGATTAAAGTGCGCAAAAAACCTATGTTACCAAACGGACTGAGAGCAAATTAAGGACACGATGAATTTCAATTGAGACAAGTTGAAATGATTTACAGTCACAACTTTGTTGGTTGCCCCACCAGCTCTGTCAAACTAATAAATACGGTACTAATGTAAAATGTAGGGTAAAGAGCCGTTTTTAACCTCATTAGGGAGGGAGCCGCACTATTCTATTTATTACGCCGCCTAAAATCAATGAAATGCGTATAATTTAGCATTAGCATCCCTGCTTCGTTCCTAAAAACCAATAACATACCAAAAATGTCCTGAGAATGTTAAAATGCTTCTGTTTGAATGCAACGAAAACTCGGCCCGAATGCTCCTATTGTCGCACAATCATTTGAGCCAATGCGTTGAACAAAGATGATATACGCTCCTCTAACAAACGGCTTCACATGGGTAGGACGATAATAGAAACAGAGCAAAATAGGCTCTGCTCACATCTTGCACTTTTGTCTCTTAGATTGTGAAAGTTGAGATGAGATTTTGAAATTCATTTGCTTAACAGTGGGATAATGGCCTAAATAGCGGAGGTCACCTAAAGCGTCTAACCAGCGAACTACGAGTGTAGTACCAGTGGCATAGCCAGAAATTTGGTTGGGGGGGGGGGGGGGGGGGGTAAGGTTCCGTTGAAGAACATCTTATTTTTTTCAAAAAATGCTTAAATTCAATATGAGTTTTATAAATTATTGAAAATTCAGACCAAAGGTGGTCTAACAGATGTCATTCCAATCTACAAATAAGAAAAAATAACAGTTTTCAAACCTCTATAGATTATTTTATTATTTCTTGTATAATATGTCAATGAAGTCAAAGATTGCGATCTTTTAAAGTGGGATAAATATTCGAAAAAAAAATTCAACGTTTAAGATCACCTAATTTAATAATCCTTTACTTCGAAGGTTTGACACTTCGAGAAATTTTCCTACATAAACTAGCGCATGCTTTGATATAAAAAATTTAGTGATTCATTCTCATAGAGGTAATTATGGAGAAATAACTCTTTAAAAATAGTAAGGGACATGGTGCCTTCAACAAAACTGTTAATAATGTCATTTTAAACAATTTTGTTGAAAATATGATGGCTACGTGAATACAGCATATCGAGATATAAATGAACATGCTATATTTCTCCTTAATAAAGAATAATTGACAACGATTCCTAATACATAGCACACGAATTTTTTTAAAGCCATTCTAATAGCCACTAAATAGAAATATATTGAAATATTTATTAATTCTAATCCTGCTTAGAGGTTATTCATATAGTTGATAATACAACAAAAACCAAATGAACATAAAACCAATCCTGACTTGCTAGAGACAAACTGAAAACGTCATTTATCAGCAACTTCCAATTAGTTTCCGAAATGTTATTCTTGTTATTACCCGCATTGAATTTTTGTCAAAACTCTAAACTCAGCAAATGTTGAAATGTATGCAAGTTTTCGGTGAGCAAGTTAATGCTCTATAGACAATCAACCTGTTCAAACTTAGCTTCTCATTCCAAAAATTGTCTATACCATATCTTGGAGCATATGAGCAAATGAGTTTATAATAATTCAGAGAGTTATTTTATTTTACATTGACTTCAATGTGACTACTATGGGATTTCGGCTAAGTTACAAGATCCCCTTCCCATAATTTCCCAAAAGTCCTCATGATGTTAAGCACGGTTCTCAATGTAGTGATCAGAGAATATTTTCCAAAAATAATTTGTAGAAGATTTAATTAAATTCGTCAGTATCAATAACTTTTTTCAATCCAATTAATTTTGGTTTGTGGGAGTTTTAACCCCCAAAACCCCCCTGGCTACGCCACAGTGTAGTACCGATGCTAAATGAAGATAACTCACTTAGGTTAAACCTAATTTGTAGCTATCAAACAACTTTTACGTTTATTTGAGTAAAAGAGCTTTCTTTTGTTTGCAATTAGTCGCGGAGGTTATGCATGTAAACCACTTTGTTGACAAAAAAGCGCTGAAAAGAAGTGACTGATTAAATTGGCGGTTGAAAACTTTTTTTCACTCGGAATAAACATTATCTGTAAAATTTCCAATATATCAAGGTTTTAGAATAAAATTTAAGACATTTAGGGAAAAAGCTTCCTTTAGCTTCCCAAATCGTCAAAATTAAGGAAATGCCCTTTAAAATAAGGACTTTTGTAACCCTAATGGTTCATTCAAATTATTAATATGTTGGCATTAAAAAAGGCCAACTGCACTATCTGAAGTTGGGCAATATTCTAAAATTGGAGATTTTTGAGATGTTTTCATTCTGCTCTTTTTAGACAATCATTTTCATAAAAATCATGATGGCAAATTACTATATTTTTCAGCACGTATTTCTTAACAACATCACAATTTTAAAAATACGTGAGACCGACAGGATGTATTTTACAATGTTAATAAGTCATAACCGAGCGATGAAATGTGAACCAGGGCACTGACTACCAGAAACAGGCATCAAACGTTGACTGTCTCATTTTTTACGATCTCACTGAATGTGTTTCACAGAGCCTCCATTACAGATGATGTCTTGCAAATAGGTGACGAATGCGAGTGGGCTTTTATCAACTTGTATCACATAGCAATTACGGCGATAAACAAAAGGGAAACGAATAACAATAACCATGGCATGAAAAATGTGTGGGTTGTAATGCAACATATATAGTATTGAGATGATTGTTAAAAAAGGCGTGCCTGAGATGGAACGGTGCGATTAGCTTTGGTTTGCGAGATCGTTGGGGATGTTTTTCCACTCCAAACGTTCACAGAACCACCCTGACTACATACAACTGGAGAATGTCATGTGAGAAACATGGAGATTTTACTGCTAGGAAAAGATGACAACAGAATAATAATGATCTCTTCTCACTTCAGCACTTTGTGTATAGAGCTTAAAGAAGAATCTCGAAGGGGCGGTGAAAAATATGAACAGAATAAAATAAACGGATATTTGTCTACATGAATGTGATGAGTGACAGTGGGAAACGACAATAATACGTAAATATAATAAGAAACAATGCACAAACTAAACAATAATAAAACTAAAAGGGAAAAAACAATAAACATAATAATGATGCATGGATGATGAACAAAATACCTCATTTCGCAATGGTGCTTGTGGTTGCGGTTTTGGCTTATCGATAGATTCGTCGGATGAAGATGATTCTTTCTTTTTGACAACCTCTTTAATGATCAATGCTTTAGGTGGTGGATAGCGTGGCGGTGCTTTAATTACTTCAACAAAACTATCTGGAACGTCTACTGGAAGCTCACGATGTGGACCAATATCGTACTCGGGTGGGCCCAGGTCACCCGACGAGGAGCTCCTTGTACTGAGTGAACCTCTTGAATTTTTCAGATAATCGAACGAATCGAAGCCGATTGATTCGCAGGCAGAGCCGAGTGAGGAAGGCCCTTTACTGGAATTTTTCTTACAAAATTCATTGCTACCGTCCAGCGAGGATGAATTTTTGTCGCTATAGCCATCAAGAGGTTCCAGCTCCAAGGAGACACCTCCGTTTACATGTTTCGGTACTTGAGGCATTGCATTGGAAACATGATTTACCTGTGTTGTGCTGCGTGGTGGTGGATATCGTGGGGGTGTTTTGTTGCGAGCTATAAATGATTCAGGTACATCTACTGCCATCTCCCGATGTGGTCCTAAAACAGTATTTGAAGTTCAAACATTAACCGTCGACCGAGAGGTTCAAGTTCAATCACTTACCATTATCTTGATTAGCTGAAATCATATTGTACATCTCAAAGTCCTCCTGATAGTCATCAATAGGCAGGCTAGGTTTTAGTGTATCATCACCACCCAACACAACGATGCTGGAGCCGGACCGTCGGCGAGACCTGCGGGTGAAACGGACAGAAATGCGGTGTTAATTGCTTGCATTCCTGAAACTAACTGCAGCGAAAAACAAACGCCACGGGTATGATTTACATTTTTCATCAAAACTTTTGTTGTGTATGCAAATAGATCGCCAGCCCGGCCCAAGTGATGCAAGTACGTCCCAAACGTACACATTTGTAGCCGAAGCGATATCTCCCCTAGTCCCACCCGGAGGGAGTATTTGCAATTCTACTCTGCTCGTACGTAGATGATAAGTTTTCCATACTGAAACAACCCGTAATAGATATTAACGACAGATCGCAATTACGCGCGTACATAAATAATGACAGTCGAGAGGCGTATTATGCTGCCATCGTCACATTCTACATTTGCATCACAGTTATTTGTATCCACAAATATGAAATCAACCGGCCAACATTCCAATGAATCACACTGCGGTTAAAAAAATTGGGCTGGGTTTAAATGTAATTGATGAATGATAATCTAGTGAGATAGAGATATTATTATAACATATTATTATTACAATATCTTTTTATGCTGTCAGTTTTGATCAGTCTGCTAAAAATAATTTTACGACAGTTATACCTATTCCCATAATGTCCCATAATGCAAAACGCTGTTCAAGATTTATATTTTCATTGTGCCTTGTGGGTGAGACAACCATGTTTTGATATTTTTCTTAATATATTCGAAACAAAGTTGTTAGTTTAAAATCAAGTATTATGAATCCGAGGTGTATAATCCAACGGATAACTCATTTTGAACAAATATACTTTTGGGACTTTTATGCTTTAAAGGACAGTATACGTAATCTACCTATCAAGCATGTCTATTATACAGTTTTTATCTCTATCCCATACACTGCCGTTATACGCCCAATTGTCCCATGTTGCAAAACAAACAACTGGGAAGTTGAAAATTATATTAAAAATTAGGGGAGAAACAGTATAACAAAGTTTTATATAGAAAGTTGCGTGCATGAAATTTAACGGACAACCAATAATATTTAAACGACTTACATCGAAGAGGCGAGGTCAGTCCGGTTTTTACGCGGGAAGTTTATAGCCGATTTTTACATTCTAATATATTGGAAGCGGGTTTTACGAGGCATATTATGTTCTTGTGATTTTTATTTTTGGTCGCTTATTTGAATCTACTGCAACCAACACTCAAAGCCTCATTCTATCAAGTTGGCGGGATTTTCATGCAAAACTTTATGCACTTGGCTTCATTTCAAAGTGATACTCCTTAATTCATCGGTCGAGGTCGTCATCTGCTCTGTAAATCCATTGTAGGCTATTTTAGAATCTACATGAACAGTGTGAGGTAGCAAAACTTAATCAGCACTCCAGTGAAGAAATATTCACATCGCTAATAAAGTTTTAAATGGATGGAAAATTAGTAAGGGGTTACACTGCGTTAATAAGTGATGTAATGAACAACTACGACTTAGGACGTAGTAGGACATGAACCTGTCACCATTTAGCAGTTTAATTTCAAGCATGCCGATACCCATGTTGACAGGGCTACGTACAAATCGTTTATCCTTCTGCAGCTGTCAGAAGTAGTCAATACACTTTTACGGTCACTATATTTTATATCAGTAATAATAGAAATATATAAAGCAAATTCGACAGCGCTTGAAATTGTTTATATCGCGGGGTTATGGTTTGTGCGCGAATTTAAAATGTGATCGTATAAAATGGTTTAGCCTTCGCTACCTCGATCCGAGTTTATGAATTATTAATGAATCAAAAAAACTCAACACTGTGTATATAATGTCCATTGATGATACTCGTGGCAACAAAGGATAGTTCAATAGAGGAAACTATGTTTGGTCACTTATTATCATTATAGTAGAATGATCAGTTATCTACCAAACAAATACCATGCAGAGAGCGTCCAGGTCAAATCGCGAACTAAAATTTTTCCTTTCTCTTTCAATTTGAAGTTTTAAACATATGTTGGTTGTTGGATATATTTTTCTTCAAAATTTGTCCACGTTTGTTAATGTTTAGTTTGGACAGTTATAATACTTTCGCTCATGCTATCGTGCTTAGGTGTTCAAAGGAAGTTTCGACAATATCATTGTGTATATTATATTAGGTGTATTTTTGGATAAACACTTCACCATTTTCGTAAACTTTGTATTCATTGCAATCTTGTAGAACAGTTAATTTTAAGTAGCTTTGCCGGATAATTATTTAATAGTAGAAATCTTTAAAACCGATTACAAGATCGATTTCTGCTACTTGTTCTAAAAAGTTTCAGATACAATCAAAATACCTATCTTTTCGTCGAACAGAACATAAGCAAATTGAAGCCTGTTGTACTTCTATTTTAAAATAGGATCTGATCCCCTAATATAGAGGCAGACATCTTTATAACTTATATTGAAATCAGCGTGAAAAGACTGTAGATGACAGTCAATTGATGAAAAAAAGCTTTTACACATATATGAACCCCGAGAATAATTGAATTTATTTCATCAAAATGGGTCATTCTATTCAGAGTCGTCAAAAGGTGAGATAACACAGCTCTCACAAATATCCCATGTCATGCTTCCATGCGTGTCTAAGGGTGCTTACAGAGTGGCGGCGAGAAGCTGCGCTGGAGCTGGAACTGGCATTAGAATGCGAGATGCGAGAAACCTGCTTGCTGCAAACCAAAGGAAGGATGTCAGAGTGAAAGCTGAGCGGATCGGCACCGACTGCCTGCTTTTACTCTGACAGGCTCCATTTGATATGCTGCGAGCAGGTTTCTCGCATCTCGCATCTTAATGTCAGTACAAGCGCCTGCTCAGCTTCTCGCCGCCACTCTGCAAGCGGCCTAAGGGTGCTTACAGAGTGGCGGCGAGAAGCTGAGCTGGTGCCGATGCTGACATTAGAATGCGAGATGCGAGAAACCTGCTTGCTGCAAACCAAAGGGATGATGTCAGAGTGAAAGCTGAGCGGATCGGCGCCGACTGCCTGCTTTTACTCTGACAGGTTCCATTTGATATGCTGCAAGCAGGTTTCTCGCATTTTAATGTCAGTGCCAGCCCCTGCTCAGCTTCTCGCGGCCACTCTGTAAGCACCCTAAGTCTGTTGATGACTATTTGCCTGTAGATCGTGTTATCACTCGTTAGTTTTCAATCTAATAAATGCATCGCAAAGAAGACACAGCGAAATCTGTCTAAATCTGTCCGCAATAAATAGTGATCCGGTCCATTACTCAGATAAGATTAGCTTTTCTATGCAATACTCCCATGGTCGGTAGTGTGGAATTCAAATTGTCTTTATTTAGAAAACAGGATTTTCTCGGTAGCCGACTACCCAGTCTGAACAAGATCTCTTCTTTTTCGTGCGATCGTGTATTCGAAGGCTACCTAAACAATTGCATAATAAACGATGCTTTACAGGTCGCATCGCTTGCATGGAGCGAATACTAGACCTTATACCCTTCTAAACCTCCAACTCCGCGAAACCTATGGAAGAATCTGATGAATCGTCGTCTTTCTGCTAAGTTGGTGGTATGGTATGAATACCTACTTACAATTTCCTAAGGAACTCTTATTAGATAAACAGCAGTCAAACATGATGAAACCAGTGTGCAATTCGCCAAAATCATCGTCACAATGCAACGCAAAATTGGTCATTTCATTTAGCAATTATACTCATTCGAAAACAAATGTATTTTAGGCGCTTTTTTCAGACCTGCGATGTTTGTGAATGAGACAGGAATAAACGGGTTTAGATGTAGAACTGGGCTTAGATACCAATCTAGATTGCCGCTGAAAAAACAACTATAATAACCTTTGGCGTTTTCGTTTTTTAGTGGTGCATACACCGGTATAGTGCAAAAAAGAAATAGCCTGATTACACTAAAGTGTGAATGAATGTAGCACCGACTACACAGGTGTAGCGCATTGTCAAAAACAAAAATACAAAAATTTTTAGCGTTTCGGATTCTCATCAGTAACTGGCACTAGTCTATGGGCTAGTTAGACGATAAATCTAAACTAGCACCAAAGCTGGCATTAGTTAGACGCTCAATCCTAAATCCAAAAAGTCATACGTCTTGCATGAACTAAGCAACTGACATGTTCCAAATGATGTCTCGAAAGACAAGCACAGAAGCTCTGGTTTGCTGATGAGAATGCGGAATCAGAAACATTTTTTTTTTGGCTTGCGAACCAAAACGCCCAGGCTAACCTGAGCTTCTTTGCTTGTCTTCCGAGACATCACTTGGAACATGCCAGTTGCTTAGTTCACGCAAGACGTATGACTTTTTGGATTTAGGATTGAGCGTCTAAATAGTGCCAGCTTTGGTGCTAGTTTAGATTTATCGTCTAACTAGCCCAAAGACTGGTGCTAGTTACTGACGAGGAGAATTCGAAACGCTAAAAACTGATTTTAAGTTAGGTATTGTGCCCTCCAGCACGAAAAAAAAAATTCTTTTGCATAGAACATTTTTTTTAAATTGGAAATTAACCCTCCGGAAGTCGCGCAAATGGCTTTCTGAGCGAGCACTCACTGGTGCCTTAAGATAATTTCGCTAGATTTTCAAAGCAGCGTGCACTCAGTGCACTAGCGCGACTACCGGAAGGTTAAAAAAAGAAACTTCCACAAAAAATAATTAAATTGCGTCAGATGATTTAATGAAACTTTCCGAGACATGAAAATGGAAGCGACCGTCAGTTTTCAATTTGGAACTTCAAAGTTTTTTCTTTAAACCCTTTATGTTTCCGTTTTCTAAAGCACATTAGCCTTAAGCATAAACATTAAGCACACATCTTAAGCATAAACATTTTTCAATCTTCAGTTACTGAATTTTCGAAAAATTAACGTATTATAAAAACTAATTTTATATTCAAATCATTATCACACTTTGGTCAAAAAGACAACGGAACGTTCGGCCTAATGTTAATAACTGGAAACCAGGTAATTGGGGACGGGCATAGCGTAGTTGATAAATTGAAAAAAGGGTAATTTCTATTTTTTCTTCTCTTTCTACAACTCGACAACGAATAACGAGTAGAGCGGCGCACCTGCTTCTACGGTTCTCGAAAACCTTTTATCACATTATCTTCATCGTTTATAACAATTTTGAAACGGCATTATTAGCAAAGTTTTGTACCATTTGAGCTCTGTATCTAAAGGGGTAGATGATTCCTTATTTATCTCTTAAGTTAGGGTGTCATACAATTTCATGACTAACTCGGCACATCAAATCAATGGATTGCGGTTGAATCGGTATCAACATATTTGCTTCGTTCCCAAGAAGTTACAAAAGATAATAAATCTGGCGCGAGCAATATTTAATACTCGTGTTTGAGTTTTCGAAAATTCGAATCAAGTGTGTCATATTTCAGCTTTCCATTCGAGACAAAAACGTTGAAATCAGTTAGCCAATATGGCTCTAACAGATGTATTTATATATGCAGGATGATCTAGAGAAGCTCCGATGATTGATATAATCGACAGAGCAAGAATTTTGCAATATAAATATGTTCTCTTCCCTGAGATGTTTTAAGTGCTATTTGAAGGGAATATTGCTCTATACATAAAGACTCAGTTTTTGTCATGGAGGCGCTGCAAAGTGTCCCTGATAAGAAAGTAAAGTTCCATGTAATGTTAAATTCCAAGCATTGGATATTTACGGAGTGCTTTGAGCTATTTGAAAACAACATCTGATTCACACATATTTGTGACCGTATACATTCAAAGCTTGGCATGGTTTTGAATCATAAATGCGTATAAAAATAAAAATAAGAAACCTGAGGCGGAACGTTGAATGAAACAGTTGTACAACGAACAACTACCAATTCGGCCGACCTGCTCGAGGTCCAAAAGCAAAGAATCATCAACGCCGCTCTTGTTCTAGAACCTCGGGTCAAACCGGAAAGAAGAAGCAGGAGGATCTTGTTTGGCTGGAGAATTTATACAACGCATATCATCCATCTAAGCGCACACTCACACTTACAGAAAAACGATCGACGCTTGGGAAGGGAGAGGGAAAAGATACGGATGGAATACCAAATCAACCTGTATATTTTACCTGCCACCGCTAGGTTCCCAGCCTGTGTTACTTCATCGTTCTTGTGCTATTACCTTTTGTGCTTCCAACGAGGGTATGTTTGTCTCCTTATGGCTTGGGAACGTCTACGGTCACTACTACTGTGCGGAGGAGTTATTTGCTGCTTTTTGTAATATTCTAGTGCTGTGATGCTTCAGCGAAGCCCCGAACGTGAAACAGAGCCCAAGAAAGGAAATAACCATTTTAACGTCTTTTCTGCTTCCATGCCATTTACAAGTGTTCGCACTGGGCCACACATTCCCTTCGTGTCTGAGTACAAAACCAAAAAAAAATTAACAACTTTCTTCAGCGACCAACCGTAACATGCAGTTCCTTCGATTGAAATTCAGAAGTTTTAAATGATAGTATGAATGTGCAGCCCCGGATGGAAAGGGTTCTAGTGTCAATTGGATGGAAAATCCACTGCTACCATTGTCCCGGAATCCATTGAAACAGGTTTAAATTCCTCCAACAGATTGTAGAATCAATACCGTGGTATTGTCTTCGTTGCTCTGATGCATAACCTGAACTAGCTCGTAGTAACACTGCATTACCAGGCTATCGATCAGACTTCTTAAAATGAGAATCTAAAAATCCAAATCTTTATTTTAAAAGAATCTGCCCTAGATTCTTAACACCGAAAGTTTCTCGACATCTCCAAATAAAAAATTGGAATGTCAAGGTGTGTAAAATGTACCATCCCATCAGTCAACATTGCGCTTGGATCATTATTTTTCATTGTTGTTGAAACGAATACATCATCATATCCGGTATGTTGACGTTGTTAACCAACACCGGAAACCATGCTACGCGCTTATTTGTTCTTCATTACCGTTCCTATGTGTTCAGTAAACACCAACCGAACAGAGCAATTGAAAAATAGGGCACTCCTAAAAATCAGATCGAACTGGTGCACATTGTTTAGCCGAAACGGCGCCGCAGGTTTGTGAACATTTGTAGCTAATGGGTTTTCCTGTGACATATATATGCGCAGTCTTGCATTCATCTTGTATTGATTCGCAAAGATCCCTCTAACGTATGAAACAGTTCTCTGCTTTTGATTCATCTTTCCCACGGATTTTGAAAGATGTCCTGAAAGACATTCCTTTCTATTATCCTCTCTCTCTTGTTGAAATGTAACCGGCGTTGAATCACGATTTCTTTGTTCCTCCCAACACACATTTTCCGGTTTTCATACTTTACCTTCCCTCTCGGGCTCTTCTCGTCACAGCTTTCTTTGGTCTGGTCTCACAGTTGATGTTTGTTTATTCTAGTGATTTTCAATTCTTTAATCCTGACGATAGACTGGAAACCCCCAGAAAAGTAATGAAGGAGGATCTAAAGTTACGCTGCACAGTGATTCCTCTTCATGCAGAAGATGTAGAAAAGTCAAAAAGTATGTTAAATATTTTCGAGCAATAGTTTTCACATAATTTTGGGTCGTTGATTGCAAATATGAAGTCTAAATTGTCCTTGTACCTCAAGGGGGAGGGGGAGTGCTTAAGGTATAATTGTTGAACATATTATTGCGCTTAAGTTTTTTTGTGATGCTAAGAGTGCTAGTGTAGTCAGTCAATCTCCAGCGTTTCGAAAAATGTTGTTTCAGGGTACACATCATAACATAACACAAAATTTACCGGACCAATCGTTTCGAAATTAATATTAATTTTCATATGCTTTTTCAGGTAACTTTCCCTATTCGTTCGATTTTTCAATTTTGCGTAGCACTTAGAAACAAAAAAAACCGATCTTCGCTAGAAAAATCGGCTAATTGCAATAGTATAATAATAATTTAAAAAAGATTCCCTTTTTTGTGTTTGAACAGACAAAAATGTTTACGCAAGATGTTCCAGAAAGTTTATTAATATTTTTGATTGATCTTTTGATATTCAGAAGTTAAGATGTTTCAGAAGTTCTGAATATATTTATTTAATTGTTTCAGATAGACTTGCGCAATTATCTATAAAATTGCAGAACCAATTATTTAAAGTAATTAAACTGAGAAACCAAAATTTCTTTAATGGTATAACTGTTACGAATTTTGTAACAAAATAAAATAGGATTGAACGAAACATATTTTCGAACAATTCCTTTTTAGCAAATTACATTTACATACATACATTCTACAATGGAACAAAATATCGAGCAAGTGACGAACTGAACTTTGAAATACTATACCGAGCAAACCGTTTATCCAAAACACCTGAAAATTTGAAAAACAAAAATTCATATTCTATGCAATATTACAAAAATAGCTTCAAAACAAAATTAAAAGTTAATTGTTTTAACTTTTTACGCCTTGGCATCACTGTGAGCTGTAAAGTGTAATCATTGGTATTTGTTCATTTGGAATTGAGCACAAAGCGTTATGCAAGTAGCATGAAGAGTGAAATATTGGGTAGCTCCATTGTACTTTTTTTCGGAGTATTTGAGTATTTGATGATGTTTTCTTTCGCGGAAAAATGTCCGAAAGAACACCTTGGCACAATCCTCTTGGGGAGAATTTACCATCTATTAAGTAATTCAAAAAAAGGGAGATTCCATAAGACACCGGTCGACCGCAAAATATCACCATCGTCGATTCGAACGCAACTCAACAGTTGTGTTCGGTTTATGAATCTTCATGATTTTCTCTGCCAATTGCAATATTTTGATACAAGAGCAGTTTGTCAAAAGCGCGTAGACGTTTCCACGCATATTGATTTCAATTTTTTGTTCGATTACTATACTTTATACAGCCAAATTATCTGAGAACGAGTTGTAGAGAATGAATACTTCTATACGAAAATATATGCGCTAGAAAAAAGTTATGCCATTGTTCACAAAAACAAAAATTTGTGTTAAAAATATAAATTGCAAAAAAACCTTTTTTTTTATTATTCATATTTCGTCAACAAAAACCTAAAGAGAAAATAAATATTTTGAATGTGATGGCATGATGGAGAACTTATCGGTAAAAAAGCTTTTCAAACAACGACTTTTGAAATATTTTTATAATTCATACTATTTGCAGTCAAAAATACAATTTTCTTTTGGAACATCTAAAAGGCCATTTTAAATCGAAATGCTCATAACAAATATTTTTAAAGAAAGTACCACCATTAGCCGAAAGAGGTGTTGCTTTAACTGTCTTGGAAAACGATAAAAGATGTTTGTTCTTACACCATTGGGAAAATCTTCATCAAAATAATTCAGCAATACTCTACCAATGCCCCGAATACATTGATTCATTTTCATGAAAATTTTTCCAACGGTTCGTTTTCCAATATGGTCGCTTATTGAGGCGTTCTCTGTTGAACCTTAAAATGACTAAAGTTTCACGCAGAGAATTCAGTTTTATGCGCCGTGATTATTAGACCAAAGTATATTAATACAATTTAATCAAACACAATACTTTAAAATAAAATAAATTGGCTACATAACTTATTTATCTTATATGTCTTACTATCACTTTATAGAATAAATTTTTTTGCTGATTTTTGAATGGAAAAAGTCAAAAAACATGATAAAGTAAGCTTACCCTATTCATAGGGTTCTAGAGTGCCACGCACCAAACCTTCTTAGCTTTATTGTGCATAGTTTGGACAGTGAAAAAAGTGCCTGTTCGTGCATTTCGGTTTGCACCTTCCTTTCTTATACGTAGTTGAAGTTGGTGTAAAAAAATGTAAAAATCTTCAATAACTTTGAAACGAATAAGTATTTTTACATACAGTCTTCAACAATATTATGTAGTTTTGATACCTACATATTTGTCTTGAACATAGTTTGCACGTAAACTTACAATGAAAAAAGTTATATTAAAAAAACTAGATTTAAGGGGGTTTCCATAGAAAACGTCTTATAACTCGATAACCTTTAGTCCTACAAGCTCAAGTTCTTCAACAAAATTCTTCACTATGAGCATTTCTAAAACTTTGTCGAAGACACCAACTTTCTACCTCGTCAGTATAAAAAGTTATTTTTTTTAGTTCGATCATAGTAAGCCATGCATAATTTCAATTATTATCAGATTGTGGGGAATATTCATACAAACAATTCTTCAAAAGACACCCTGTGAATATATTCGATGGTTTGGCCTCTAGTGAATTCAGTTCACGTTTTTGGCATTTCCGAGCACTGTGCTATGACGGTTCTTGATGCCACCATGTACTTTCAAAGTTCGTAAGTTAATCTCACACCTTTTTCTCAGGGAATTCTTGACCGATTTTTATAAACTTTGTTTCAAATGAAAGATACAATACTCCCATGGACTGTTATTGAATTTCATTCGTATCTGATATTTGGTTCCGAAATTACAGGTTGTTTATTGCGACCACATAGGAATTTCCCATATAAACCGGTACAATCGTAATACTTCAAAGGTTAAAAATCTATTTCTATTTGCAAGTCTAGATAACATTATTTCTATTTACAAGACTAGATCACTGATGACCAATCAAAAATTCTTTGAATATAATGTCCACTATCGACAGTTTCGGAATTTTCGGGTTCTGGACTATTCCAGAATTAGTCACATCGATTACTCGGTGATGACTGAACCGATTTTCATAAACCAAATCTCAAATGGTGCGTATAATATGCGGTTGGGCGTTGCATACTCCATCTAGCTCTCAACTTCTCCTCTCACCATCTCACTCTACATCACCCTCCCCCTCCCTTCCCTTTGACCTATATTCTCTTCATCCGCCATATTCAATTTTTAGAGATTTTCGTCCCCTAGCCATTTATTATAAGTGAATTTGGAGTTGCTGAGCTCAAATTTGATATCGAAAAGATCGAATCAATTCATCTTATAGTGATAATTTGATTTTATCACACATTTTATGATATAAGTTCTGCAAATAGATGATGATGAATACGAATGAGAACATAAATAAACTATCCGATTCAATTATCGTCAACTCGGTTCTTGCGGATTAGATTTCAATGTACTTTAGTGAACTGTAACCTTTTCTTACTACAAATTTTATATTAGATGATAGAATCTATCGACATTTTTACTGACTTTCAGCTATCAACTCGGTATCGTTTGTTGGTTTTAAACAACGATTCTATCGATTGTTTGTTTAGGCTAGCCACAATTCGGTTGATTTCTTAGCTGTGTTTTCAATTTATCTTATTTTTATTTATCTTACTTATCTTTAGAAAAAAGCGGTTCTTCGGTAATCTAGCCAAATATTAAAAGACGCCTTTCTACTACTTATTCGCAAATTTATAAGTATTGTTGATGTCTTGTTAGCTTAGTGCCGGCTATCAGAGATACTACTTCATCAGCATTTAACTTCGCAAACTCTGTAGCATAAGCACTCAAGTTAACTGGCAGAATTTTCATAATTGCTTGCATCAACTTTTGACAATTCTAATACAGTGAAGATCCGTTTTTAAGAGCCCTTTGGTGAATTTTAGGCTGTTAAAACGGAGATATTGACAAAGTCGGGGCATATATTTTTCTTTCTTTTTAATAAACCGAAGCTCTTAAAATATTCTTCTTCAGTCTCTAGATACAGCTTCATAACCCTTTCTGATTATTTAGTTTAAATTCCGTTTAATAGGGCCAGACAACGCAAAATTTAAAATGAAATTAAAATTTGGATTTTTGCCTTTCTCATATAAAGAAAGGTTACGCAATCACTCCAAAAATCGATTTTTCAACCGAGGCCCGGAGGGCGATTCTGTTCGTCGAGATCACAAAATGCCTTTGGGTGTATGTATGTGTGTGTCAAATAATGTCACTCAATGTTCTCAGAGATGGCTGAATCGAATTGCACAAACTCAGTTTCAAATGAACGGTATAACGCTCCCATAAGACGCTATTGAATTTTTAGTTGATCGGCTTTCCGGTTCGGGAGTTACGGGTTAAAGAGTGTGGTCACATAACAAATTCCCAAATAAACTGGTAACCCTATGCTATCTGAATGGTGTAATACATATTCAAATACGTTCAACATTACTTGGATTTGCGGTTCTAGATCGCTAATGACCAATTAAATTTTCCACATTGGTCACCTATGACGGATCTTGATGCCCCATGGGAACTCGTCAAGTTCCCGAGCTAATGTCGCAACTATTTTCCAGCAAACTCTTAACCGATGTTTACAAACTTGATTTCAAATGAAAGTTATAATACCCCCGTGACTGCTATTGATTTTCATACAGTTCTGACTTTTGGTTCCGGAGTTACAGGTTGGTTATTGCGGTCACATAGAAATTTCTCGTATAAACCGGTACAATCGTAATACCTCATAGGATTAAAATTTATTGAAATGAACATCAAATTACTTCGATTCGCAGGCCTAGATCACTAATGGCGAATCAAAAATTATTGGAATGTATTGTCCACTATCGATAATTCCGGAAGTCCCAGGGTTCCGGGAAAATTCCAAATCTAAAGCCACTTCGGTGATGACTGAATCAAATTTCACTAACCTAGTCTCAAATGGAAGGTACAATATGAAGTTCGGTATTGAACCCTCCATCTACCCCTCCACCTTTTACCTCTCAACCCTCCTCCCATCACTCAGTGTCAATGTCGACATGTTGCTTATCAGGTTTGTGACAGTCGTGCACTTAAATATGTTCAATGCTCATCAAGTGTAATAGACATTTCCACAATGTAATATTGAACATAACCAGCCATTAAATCATAGTTTGGATAAATGAAAAAGGCAGAATTGCACCACTAGGTGGATTAAAACAGGTTTTTTCTTAAATTTTGCATTCGAAAGAACATGTGTGCAAAATTAAAGCTCCTTTTTCCATATACATCTTCTAAGAGTAGTGCTTTGAACGAAACGAACATGTTAACGCGCACAGCGTCGTCAGCGCCGGATATAACTCCGACATTTTGAAATTTTTAACAGCCAAAAACTCACGGTTTATGGTTTTCATGATTGCTCAAATAAACTTTACTATTTGAATTCGTAGTAATAATAGAAAAGCACCTTTTGCCACATCTTAAATAGAATTAAAGTAGTGTTCAGGGTATTTTCAGTGTTAATATGCACCAGACTTCCATAAAAAACCATTGGTTGGGTATTACATATTAAATAAGAAACCAAATAAGGACTATTGTAAATTACCAATTCTTCAAAATCCTCATGTTGTAGCGGTCGTCGTATTTTCGTTCGTTGCCCAGCTTGCGTAAAGGTATTTTTATGTGATGACTTCCTTTAATGTACCTATCTGCACGCGGCCTTCCTTGACTTGTGCAATTTCAGCGTGCCTCTTATCGGCTCTCTTTTCTGCTCAGACGCAAGTAATATCATTTCCACCACCAGCGCAGCACCAAACACCATCAGCAGCAGTTGTATGAAAATTGCATCCAAATTGTACCTTCGCCATCGACAGTCACTGATTCTTTATGAACACTTATCCAATGTTTTTTGTCTTCCTTTTTCAGTGCAGCAACTTATGAAAGTAATTATTCACGCACATCGATATTTATATCACTTTTTTCCATTATACATAGTTCTTTACTCCAATAATTCACTTGTTTGAAACTATTGCGGTTACATTAAATGTGGTAAATCTTTTTATATAATAATTTTATTGAAACATTGCTTTGAAAAAATCTTCCTTATCCTAACTACGCAATTAACTTGAATTTCACTTCGCGTATAACACAAACGTATTTTTGCAACGGATTAGTGCAGTCTATTAGCAATCTTCAAGTATCACCAAAGGCTCATGCTGTTGCCACCGATGCTAAAGGAAACTCGACATTTGCAGATGCTTTTAGCGATTGGAAAGTAGTGCTCTCGAACACACTATTTACTATCGCTGCCCGTCCAGTCATGAAGCTGATCAGTGGACCATGGGATTTAATGTGTGGCAATGGCTTGTTAGCAACAGATCACAGCGGAAGCACAAGTAAACAAATGTCGTACTACATTGTGACTCGAGAACCGGTTGCAAAGCGGCCGCACGCCATCGATCAAACACAATGTGTGGGGCTGGAAGTGGCCGGCTGTTAGAAACTCACCGCCTGGCTGGAAACGTCATTTTGATTAAGATTTTGTTACATATAACGCAAAACAAAGTTTTTTTTTTACTATGTAGAGTTTTGCATGGGACTCATCAAAGCCTTAAGAAGGAAAGTTTGTATCATTATCTATTGTGAATAAATTGCGTTAAAAACTCAGATCCAAGTAGGCGTGTTGGACATTCCAGATGTAAGAAGTAATGTGTTTGCGCGCATGTCTTTGCTGCAAAGCAAACCTGGCAGCCTAACATTATTATGTGTGCAACCTGTAGACCATCATTGAGCAACGGTGCGGATGGTCCATTGCCAATGTTGTGCTTTCTATCTCGACTCTTTCGTTGCTCTGCCCCAACTAGTTGGCAGACCTTCCGATCAGGTTAAACCCATTTGATGCGCCAGAATAACCACGGATAAAAAGCACATTTTCCAACTTAGACATGGTGCCAACCACGGGAAGACCAGCTTGGCCAAGCCTTTATAGTCTCCTAGCTGGGTAACAATTAATTAGAACCTGTTACGCTAGAGCGGTTAGTCACCGTTGTAATTGGTCTCGCACACACAATGAAATAAATAAGCAAACTATCCAATGGCAGTAGAACGATTTTTGAAAAAGCTTTGCAATATTTCTCATATTACTAGGAAAGGCGCGAAATATTCAAAGTGTTTGGATTTAATTTGAGGTTAAATTGTTTGAATCCACATGAGTTTGAATGACTTAATTCAATATTATCACTTTCTTTCTAACCTGGTCGCGCGGTCTAACACATGAAACGGTGATTGATAATGAATCATCATGGTGCATTACGTGGTTTTAAATGTCTAACTTTGCAGTGTAATGTTTTTCAATGTTCATCCCAACACAGTTGATGTTGATGTGGGTTAACCAAAATCCAAAATTTATTGTCATAAGTAGTTTCGAGCGTTCTCATGCATCCTTTATAAATGCAGCATTAATCTCGAAAGCAATGACTTCTGCATGAAAATGGAGGCCATGTCCATTTCAATCAACCACCGATTAATAAATTTTATTTGTGTAGTCCTTGTTCAGTGCTTAAATGTGTGTAATGAAAACACATTGAATATTAGAGAAGGGAGCTGCTCAATTAGTTCCTAAAAACTGGAATCGATTAGAACAAATCATTGAATGCAACACTGGACACGCCCGTGATGCATAAATTTTTAACTTTCCTGTATAAAATCGCGAATGCCAGTTAAGCCCCGAGCTACGTTCAATGATACAATTGGTATGCCCAAATCGAGCATGCAACCGAGCGTGGATACATACTTTAAATTGTGAACAGAAACAAGCGCACCATTGGAACCAGCCGAGTACCGGCGCGAAATTGATTCCGCTAAATAGTTTGTTTTGTGTTCTGTTTCACTAATTCCATAATCAATTTTTGTGTATATTTGAACATACCAGGCCGTATCAAGTTACACCATCATAGCGCATATCTCGAGCGGTCTATCGGTTGGTTCTCTATGCTTGCTTAGTGGTCGTCCGCAAGCACTCGGAACATATCGGCCTTGTTGTTATGCCTTTATGGATGGCGGCAACACTTCGCTGCTAATTAGGGTGGTGCCCATTTCAACGTTTCGCTCGACAGTGCGAAGCCTTTCTAGCCAATTTGTGAGCCATTGCAATTAGAGAATGTACAGAGCGTTGCAGGTTTAGACAGGAATTACTGCGTTTGTTGCTAACCAATTGAAATTACATATTCTCGAACACAAAAGAGGCGAAGCATCAAGTGGCCTGAAACGATTTAAATTCTAGTCCCAGTTGCAAGAGAGGAATTATTTTTATGAAGGACTAAATGTTAAATTTGTACCACTCTACTGGTGTTAGCATAACTAAATTTCACTGCTGAAACTGCATTAGTACGTCACATTGGTTCAAGTTTCACAGCAAGCAGCGCGCGCATACCTTAGCCACAATCAATTTTTGCATCTTGAAATTGTGCAAGCAATGATAGAAGGGTGCATCATCCGTGCTAAAGTCTAGGTGCTGCATTCCGGGGTTTTGCCGCACTTCGATAGCCACAACATGTTGCTTTGCTGCACATGACACTGGGAAAGTGAACCCTCCAGCAATAAAAAAACAAGTGAAACACTATCCAATTGTTGACATCGGCTTTGTTACACACTCGATCGCTCTTTTTCGATAGAACTCTTCGGTGTTCACCATCAACTCTAGGCAATGAATGGCTTCGTATAAAACATGTTCGACAATAGTGTAACCCGAAACTAATTACTGCACAAAGTTACTGCAAAAAAAGCGTATTGCGAAGGGAAATTACACACGATAAAAAGCATAAATTAACCGACCGCTCATAAACACGTTCATGAAGAAATTCAACCGTTCACTTTCATTCTTCTTGCAAGACTGACGAGCAAGTCCGATGGAAAAATGTACCTGCCTTAGCCAGGCGAGGAAGACGCACAGCGAGGCAGAAAAGAAACCTTAAACCATTCGACCGAATCGTATTTTTTAACTGTTTGCGTTTTAAACCAGCCGTTGCTGGCCGGTCGTATGTGTAGTGAGCTGAGAACCGCTGTGAAACAAACTGAAATAAGGATATAGTGTTGGACTGTCTGAGAAAATGAGGCAGTGCGGGGAAAGAAGCACAAGAACTTGCCTTCTATGAACACCTCATCCTACGAAAAATAGATTCTGTAAAGAATTGAGCAACAAAGAAGGTTGAAAAGCCAATAAAGACAGGTAAAAAGCAAGTTGATGTAAAAACCAAACAGCAACACAAGACACATTTCAAAGCAACGCAAAACTTTGTGGGACTGTAGGGGATGCCGGATTTTTTTCCATGATTTGGGAAATCGGTCAACTGAACAGAGCGAGAAAAGGGATTTATTGTTCCAATAGATCCATAATTAAAATCTGTGTTAAAATCTGTGTTCAAATATTCTAGGAGATACATATTGGACTATGTGGAAATTGATATTGGACTATGTCTCAGAAAGTTTTATCAATTACACAAGGCAAATGTTTTTTGCTTAGTTTAATTATAGGAGCGTTATCAGATGAGTTGTGTTTTGGGAGTAAAAGTTATTTTTAAGTCCTGATTACTCAAACAGAATCCTCGACAAACATATGGTTAGGGCTCAAAAATTCACTTGGGGGAAAATTCCGGACGAACCGTTAATCGCCAAGCACAGGTGCAAACTAAAGAGAAAAGTTTTCTCTTTCGTTGACTTGGGTAATAACAGTTTCTCCAGAATTTCTACTTAAAGTGAATTTTTGGGTTTGTTTTTTGAGCATTAATTGTATGTTGGTCGAGAATGTATGTGTATTTTATTCATAATTACTTTTCACTAAACATTAACTTCTTATGCTATTTCGACTAGGATAGATGATCCTCCATTCATTTCACTCACCCATACTACACATTAGTACCCATTGGTTGGAGGAGCGTGTTGTATTCCTGTTTTACCCAAAGCAGTGTTTTTTCGCAAATCATGCAATGTTTTCAGTTCTTTTATTGGGAGCTGTATTTTCAGTGAATGATGCCCGTACAAGTATGATTTTTTTACATTTATTTTTTGCAAATATGGTGGGCAATATTGCGGAGGCCATTTGTGCAATTAACTTTGTCGAAAACACAAAGTCTGTATCCATAAAGGAGGATAAAGTTAATTCGGTAAAAAGACATTTTTTAAAAAAAATTGTGGCAATACAAAGAGTTTTAGTAAATTTATTTAATTTTCATATACTTATGCCACAATTGAACAATATCTTCTCAAAATTTCATTACAAAATACTGGGAATTGGACAAGTGACAGTAAATCTACGGAAGCGCATCCTCGTAAACTTGTTTTGCGCTGTACTCCGTGTGACTTTGATATTTGGAGAAACTTTGATCACTCGAAACTTTTGTTGATTGCTTATTTAGTTAGAATAGTTTACCGAATCATTTATATTTCAAATGAGTTTTACTCCAAACTGGTAAATACTAATTTGGGACAAAAAATGAAAATTTTAAGTTGCCTTTTTCTACGACTAACAAATGATAAATTTTCATAAAAGGAAAAAAATTCTTAGTGAGTTTTTGTTTCTCTTGAGACTCTGTTGAACCAAATGTGTTTTAAAAGCTTGTAAATTTTAATTTCATTTTTGTCGTTTTATCATTGAGAGAATCGGAAGCCCGAAAACACTTGATCATTAGTATTTCAATTTACAAGTTTATTGAAACTAGAGAACTGTAACTGCTTTTTGAGGGTTAAGACATTTTTTGTAAGCTTAGTTCACAATTATTTCAAATTATTTCAAGTAATATCAATGCTCCAACGCTGTGAAATGAATCAAACTTTTTGTTAATTGATAAACCACTGAAATAAAGCTAATTTAGCAATTGAAAATGTTCTCAGATTCTTTTATTCTAATTGGACTTGAATTATATGAATTGTGGTGACTAGAATTTTTAATAATATTAATATATTTGTTTCAATTTAGATTGACGTCTATTTAAGAATAAGTAGCTTTGCAGAATTAGTTTAAACTAACATTTGAATGAAAAATATTGATATCAGGAGATGTAGGTACAGGTACATAGAAGTAATCAAAGTCACCCCGGAATACGAAAGCGGTATTTAAATTAAAATCTTTTTTTTTGCAAAATTGCAATATGCCGCTAATTACAAGGAAAACCATTTCGTCTTGTTCTTCATACATCAGTACATGGTTAACAAATATTAAACTTGAAACAAAATTGTTGCGCCTCAAATATGTAATGAGTCATCACTAATTACGAATGACTACTTCGAAAAAGGATCGAAGTCACAAGTTATTTACTGTGCTCATTGATATAATTTTCGCTGGAATTACTTATTTGTATTTTTCAAAATACGAGAATTATTGATTTGTTCTCGCACACCAAAAATTAGCGTAATTCCGAACTTGACACAATTTAACAAATTGTAATGTACGAAAAGACGAGATACTACCGTATTCCATTTAATTTTACACGAAACGTATACACCGAGGAAAAAGAACCTGAGAATTTCATAAGTCTTGGCATTTAAACCAGCCTTCTGATGATACCATTGAACGCTTTAGAATGCCATAGGCAGGCTTATGAAGTCGTGTATCTTTATTCATGCACTCCATGGTAGTACAAATTATGTATTCCATAAGACAGTCTTATGATTCAATATATGCGTTGAACAATTTCATATGTTTTTCTAATGAAACCCGTATGAGATATGTTATTGATTCTATAAAATTATATTTTATTTTTCATAAACGTCACTTTTGAGAAAAGTTCATAATAGAAGGCCAACTAGGAGTTAGTAGTTTTGGGCCAGCACATTTTGGTTGCCGCGTTCTGAAGCAAAACAACCAAGATTTTTGTGAAATTGAAACAAAATTTTAAATCATTGTTTTTGTCTTCCTCATATTTATGTTATTCAATAAATTACTGAGTGAATTGAATCAGTTTTCATGGTTATGATTTTTCAAGAAGAAATCCGATTATCATTGATATGAGCTTTGAAATAAATTGTGCATATAATTAGTGTCTGACGCGTATATTATAATTATCAAAATCATTTTAAATCATTCGTTTTCGATCGCTCGGTCGAGACAGACGTGTTTTATTGCCAGTCTGTGCAGTCCATTGCGACAAATAGTACTAATCCGCGTTCAAGGTAATCTTGCGCACTTCCCGCTCGTCGAGGTTTCGGTATTTTTCCCTTATTTTGTGTTTCTGTTTCTGAGTACCGTTAGCCGGTCAGTGACCAGTATTCTTCTAGTGAGCCGCCTGGATTATTTTACGTTTCCCCTTCTTGGTTATCTTACTAACGTGCACTAGGCAATAGACCAGTGCAAAAATGACTTTCCCTGACGCCGGTTCATCTCAAGGTGAGGTGAACGTCGAAACAAAATCGGCCCCCAAGCTCAAAGTATGGATATGGCCACCGGACCCTTCGTGATCTTCTTTTGGACCAAAAACAAAAAGTGTTTGAATCTACTGCAGATTTCTCAAATTCTGACGGACCAGTATTCGACTGTGACAGAAATATTGAAAATTCGCCCTCATAAGCTTCGGGTGGTAGTAAACAGTTTAAATCAGGCAAATGATATTGCTGGCTACGGGCCCTTTACGAAGGAGTACAGGGTGTATATTCCAGCTAACAGGGTTGAAGTCAGTGGGGTCGTTTCCGATTTGAGTCTGAATTGCGAGGACCTGCTAAAATATGCGACTGGATATTTCAAAGACTACATGCTTAAGCCAGTGAAGATACTGGAGTGCAAACGTTTGCATTCAGCATCGCAGCTGACGGGAAGAAAACAGTCAACTCAGACTCTTATAGAGTTACCTTCGCCGGTTCTGCTCTACCCAACTACCTCCTCTTCGACAAGGTTCGTCTACCTGTTCGCCTCTTTGTGCTGCGGGTCATGAACTGTACTAGTTGCAAACATTAGGGACATACAGCCTCCCATTGTAGCACTAAGGCCCGTTGTGGGAAATGCGGTGGGAATCATGCGGATGATTCCTGTGGAAGGGATGTCGAAAAATGTCTCTACTGTGGGGGAAACTCACATGATCTCCCAGCATGTCCCGCGTACAAACAGCGTGAGGAGAATCTCAAGCGTTCCCATCAGGGACGCTCTAAGCGATCTTTTGCAGAAATGCTTAAGATAGCTACGTCACCGGCCTCTACGAACATCTATACCAACTTGTCTACTGACGAAGACGACTGTGATGAACCCCAGGAGGGAACGTCTTCTGCTGTTCCTAGAAGCAATAGAAAAAGGAGGAACATTTCCTCTTCCAAGCTTCGTCGCACAGGTCTGAAGGTGTCTCTTCATGGCTAGGGTTGTGGTACCGGTAATACCGGTACCGAAAATCCTGGAAATACCGACCCATTTTTGGTACCGTAATACCGGAACTGAACAAAAGCCAGTACCGGTATTTTCGGTACCATACAATATTGAAAAAATATGTGGACTCTCTAGGGGGACCTGGGGGGCCATCATCATAATAGTTCTAGAAGTTAAACATTACTAGCTCCCGTTGTACTGAACGGTTTGTTTAAATTCCTGCACTATTTTGTCGAAATTAAATTTTAACGATCTAGTACTAAATTTCATAATATTCACATCTAGCGTAAGAGACATAAAATTTTTCTATGATTTTTTTATTAGCAACATTCTGATTGTTTTTCATTATTCACTGGTGGCGCGTAATGGTCTATGTAATGTCTGTATTTGGTTTGCTCTTAAACCTTTATCTATAAAAGAACGAACAGCGATTTAGAAGCTAACAATTTTAGACTTGGTGAACTGTTTACTGGAAAGCAAGGAGCCTTGGTATGCATTAGAGAATAGTAGGCAAACGACATAAAGGTCGAAACCAATTTACAGAAAAGCAAGAGAGGAAATGCGAGCAACCTGCACGGATTCACTGCCATTCTTTGATTTACTATTGTTTATAGGGTTTCTTACATATACCATCTGTTGAAGTCGACGAAAGTCGTACCGCGTAGCAGTTATTGATTTCAAAGTAGTTTAGATTTCGAAATAAAAGCAGGTGCCGCATTCGAAAAATATCGTCTGTGAAATGAGACCATTCCGAAGAAATTAAAAACAATAAACATGCTTTTTTGATCAGCACAAATTAATCATCTGAGGGTAAGGTTTTCGGTTTGAGCATTCAATTTCACTTTGACAATTTTTTCGAATTTTTTAAAAAAATATTCGAGTGTCGGTACTTTACCGGTACTACCGGTACTGAGAGCTTCAGTACCGTAGTACCGGTTCTCGCCAAAAAGGGTCGGTACTGCGAACCCTATTCATGGCTCACCAAAAATAACCACTGAAGGAAGTACTGGTGCAAAACCGAAGCAAGTCTCTCCCGGTCTAAGTAACCTGAGCTCAGAAAAGGAGTTCCCAGCACTTCCAGGAACATCAAAAACCCGAAGTGTTCCCATATCTCAGCCAGAGAAAGAAAACAGCGCTGGCATAATAAATTTCTCTGACATTGTGGACCGTATTTTTACAGCTTTAAATATTTCTGACCCTCTTAAAAGCATCTTGATAAGCTTTCTCCCCGCAGTAAAAAGATTCTTGTTGCAGTTCACTGCGAAATGACCCCTCCTCTCAGCGATTGTATCCTTCGATGGCTAATTCATCGAACGAGGTCACGGATTTATTCACCGTTCTACAGTGGAATTACAGAAGCTTGATTCCGAAAATCTAATTCTTTGAAATCTTACTAAATAACTTAAAATGCGCTGTATTTGCACTATGCGAGACATGGCTTACTTCAGAAATAGACCTACACTTCCACGATTTAACATTATTCGCAAGGATCCAGAAGCCTCTTACGTAGGAGTACGTTTGGGGATTAAAAAGTGCAATTCATTCAATCGAATCGACCTCCCCTCGACACCAGGCATTGAAGTTGTCGCTTGCCAAACCAGAATTAAAGTACCTTTGCATTGCTTCCACCTACATCTCCCCTAGAGCAACAGTTACCCACCGACGGCTTTCGATATTGCGGAACTCCTCCCAGCACCGAAGCTTGTCTTAGGTGACTTCAACTCCCACGGTACGGCATGGGGTTGCCTTCATGACGATAATCGATATATCTCAATTCATGAGCTTTGCGACAGCTTCAATATGACCATTTTTGAACACGGGTGAAACGACACGGATTCCGCCCCCACCCCCCCCCCCCCCACACGCGTCCGATTGCCTTAGACCTATCCCTCTGCTCGACATCGCTGCAGTTAGATTGCATGTGGAAGGTAGTCTCTGATCCCCAAGGCAGCGACCATCTGCCAATCGTAATTAATATTGCTGACGGTTCAGGGCCGCCGAATACAATCAGTGTTTCGTATGACCTCATACGAAATATTGATTGGAAGAGCTACGCGTCCGCGATATCCGGAAAAGTAGAATCGACACAAGAGCTTCCTCCGGAGGAAGAGTACGGGTTCCTGCCTGGCAGGGTTCTCGATACCGCGACTCAAGCTCAGACTAAACGCATACCAGACGCAAACTCTCGCGGGCGTCCTCCCATTCCATGGCGTGACAAAGAGTGCTATGAAGATTTTTATGAAAGCCAAAAAACGTAGCCACTGGCGCCGGTTCGTCAACGGGCTTACGAGAGAAACATCGATGAACACTCTTTGGGGCACGGCCCAGCGCTTACGAAACCGAAACGGTACTAACGAGAGCGTGGAATATTCAAACCGTGGGATATTCGATTTTGCCAAGAAGGTTTGTCCGGATTCCGCCCCGGCACAGAAGATCTACCGCGCTGCGTCCCCTCACGATAACGCGAACGAAACACCTTTTTTTATAAGTTTCTTGAGACTAACATTGCCCCACAAGATCGGAGGCAAGTGAAAGCCATCCAAAAACCAGCCTCCGACCACAACTCGTATCGACCGATTGCAATGATGTCATGTATCCGAAAGTTGTTCGAGAAAATGATCTTGTTTCGCCTCGACAATTGGGTTGAAGCAAATGGCTTACTGTCAGATACACAATTTGTTTTCCGCAAAGGCAAGGACTCGAACGATTGTCTTGCGTTGCTCTCAACAGAATTTCAAATGGCTTTTGCTAGTAAAGAGCAGATGACATCAGTTTTCCTAGATAAAAAGTGGGCTTTTGATTCAGTTTCTATCAAAATTCTTTCTGAGAAGCTGCACCAGCATGGTCTTTCACCGACTCTAAACAACTTATTGCTAAACTTGCTGTTTGAAAAAACATATGCATTTTTCGCATGGTGATTTATAGACATCACGAATTAGCTACATGGGTCTTGTACAAGGCTCATGTATAAGCCACCTTCTCCATAACTTTGACTTTAATGACATTGATGAATGTCTTGTCAATTCCTGCACGCTAAGGCAGCTTGCAGATGACGGTGTGGTCTCGATTACAGGACCCAAAGCCGTCGATCTGCAAGTACCATTGCAAGATACCTTAGACAATTTGTCTGCTTGGGCCCACCAGTTGGGTATCGAGTTCTCCACGGAGAAAACGGAGCTAGTCGTATTTTCAAGGAAGCGCCAACCAGTGCAACTACAGCTTCAACTAATGGATCAAACTATTGCTCAGGTTTCAACATGCAAATATCTCGGGATCTAGTTCGACTCGAAAGGAACCTGGGGATGTCACATTAGGTATCTGAAACAGAAGTGCCAACAAAGGATCAACTTCCTCCGTACAATAACCGGAACATGGTGGGTGATCAAGTCTCCTGGGTGCCTACCCAGGACACTTGATCAGGCTGTACCTAACAACGATATTGTCGGTGATGAAGTACGGGAGTTTCTGTTTCCGCTTCGCTGCGAACATACATTTCATCGAACTAGAGCGAATCCATTATTGTTGTTTGCGTATTGCTTTGGGTTGCATGCACTCGACACATACGATGAGCGGCCGTTCTTCCGAAGAAAAACGATTTTGGTATTTCTTATATCGATTGCTCATCCGATGCGATATCTTGAACCCGTTAGTAATTGCCAATTTCGAAAGGCTTGTCGAGCTCAATTCTCAAACCCGACTTATGTCATTGTACTTCGATTACATGGCACAAAATATCAATCCTTCTTCATATTACCCCAAGCGTGTCAATCTCCTTCATGCTTCTGATTCAACTGTATTATTTGACACATCCTTGAAAGACGCGATTCGTGGAATCCCGGATCACATACATCCGCAAGTGATCCCAAGCATCTTTCATAGTAAATTTCGAGAAGACAACTGCAACATGATGTTTTATACCGACGGGTCAAGCCTCGATGGCTCTACTGGCTTCGGTATAAACAATCAACACCCCACCGCCTCATTCAAACTTAATGATCCTGCTTCAGTTTACGTCACAGAACTTGCTGCTATTCAGTTTACCCTTGGGATCATTGATACTTTGCCCATCGATCATTACTTTATTGTCTCGGATAGCCTCAGCTCAATCGAAGCTCCCCATTCAATGAAACCTAGAAAGCACATTCCATATTTTCTGCGGAAAATCTGGGAGTACCTGCGTGCTTTGTTTGTAAGATCGTACAAGATTACTTTAGTTTGGGTTCACTCGCATTGTTCAATTCCAGGTAATGAAGAAGCGGACTCTCAGCTAAGGTGGGCGCTTTGGAAGGTGGCATATATGAAAAACCAATTAGCTTCAGCGATTTTTTCGGCATTTAATTAGCAAGGGACTGGAAGGTGAAGTATATTTTTTCAATATTTAGAGCCATAGTGCTCAAGGGAGAGCAAGGTGTTGAAGGGAACAAACAAAACTGGCTCATTCAATGAGTTTCAACGTCGCAAATGCTTAGTGTGGAAGTTTACCGTGACTTAACTTTTTGTCGGTTCCGACAGCATGAAGTAACAAGTTACTTTACGCTTGTCCGGACATGCCGTAGACTCAGGTGATTCGCATTTCTAATGCCAAAAGACCCTGACTCCTACGGTAGCAGACAAAAGGTTAAGTCGCCGGTGAGCTCTAAGCTTGCATATATGATCCTTCCACGCTTTTCTAAACTTTCTCCCTTCAACACCTTGCTCTCCCTTGAGTACTATGGCTCTAAATATTGAAAAAATATACTTCACCTTCCAGTCCCTTGCTAATTAAATGCCGAAAAAACTGTTGACAAATTGACTCAATAGGTCGTTAACAAAATGGTTAACAAAAAAATGGTAAAAATAGCTTCAGCGAATTTTTCAATATTACTCATCAGAGAACACTCGAAAGTTGGCAAACTTCATTGAGCAATGGTGAACTAGGAAGGTGACTACATTCGATAATCCCTAAGGTATCGACGAAATCTTGGTTCATGGAGATGGATGGGGGTCGGGATTCCATTCGCGTGATGTCTCGACTCATGTTCAATCACTACACGCTGGACGCTTATCTCCGACGTATTGGGCTCGCGGATAGTGGTATCTGCGCTTGTGCAAAGGTTATCACGAGATCGTACATATTGTCTGGACATGCGCCGAGTATTGTTCTGCTAGATCTCAACTATTCGATTCCCTTCGGGCCCGAGGAAGATCCCGGTTCGAGATGTACTAGCAAGCGGCGATCTCCTCTATATGTCCCTCATAAACACCTTCCTAAAAACCATCAATATCCATCAATTAACTGCCCCTATAATTTTCTTATTATTCTCAGATGTGTCCTCTTCCGTCTATCGCACCCTAACGCTGGTCTGATGCGACTCCAAGACGACACAAAACATCTCTGTCGAATGACCCAACAAACACGAGACCTACAGCACATCACACGCGCAACGCTGTGTGTTGCCGATCCGCATCTGAGCCGTACTACGAAATCGTCTGGAGGAACCCCTGCCGGCTCGATGAAGACCGCCCAGCGCCCCAATACATGATGCATCCGTCCGAATCTGTAATCCTTACCGTTGATTCCCGATGCCGAAAACTGAAAGTTTATATCTCCGCCTCCCCCCTGTCAGCCTTGTCCACCCTCTCTCGCCTGTCTCTGATACACAGATGTAGGACTTCACCCGCCCCCCTTTCTTCTCCCTTGAATATCTTCCCAAAACTTATGTGCTCCTCTATCTTCTAGTTTTAGTTGATCAATATTTAATCTAGTTAAGAAATGCCCAACAGTAGCATTACTTTACTATCCCTAATTAATCCCCCCTAATCTTAATATAATCGAACTCCCACCAGTTATTTCTAGTTAATATGCTTGTAAAATGTTCCACTTAATTAATAATTAATTGCTCCAACAATCTCCCTTCTAAAATTCCTAATGTGCATTACTATACAAAGAACACATAAAATGACCCGCCCCCCTAATCTTACGAATATTATATTATCCTGTCTTGTATATGTATAAGTTAGCTGTAATTTTTTTTAGTTTCATTAAATAACAACAAAATAATATTGAAATGTGTAACCCCCTAGTTTTAAGAAATTCAAAATGTAAAACAAAGAAAAAATGGCACCCAGCTAACGCACACGTGCCTTATCAAATAAACGAATTGAATAAAAAATATCATTTGAGAAATAACAATCATTCTCATTCACTTATAAATCTCACTGTCTAAAACCAGTTTCCCGGGAAATCTCGACGAACCGTTATTACGTTCAAATTTTAATATTTAATAAAAGAGTTTTCCCTTCAATCTTCTGGTGGGATCTACATTTGGCGGTTAATTTGTCCCGAGTTTCCTCTTATGGTTTATTTTGACAGTTGATATTTTAACTCTATTAAAAACGCTCGAGAAATGTCAGCCATGGTCTAATTTTTATATAAATGCAGAATAATATCTATAAAAAAAAACTTATGGCATTAATTCGAACACTGTGATAAATTTCATAAGACTGTTTTATGACAAATATTATTTCTACCATGTTTTCTACTTAGAAATGCTAGCAATTATCATAAATGGGTACTAATGGGCGTTCATTCGGACATTTACAGGAAATTCATAAGACTATCTTATGAAAATAGTAAGAGACGCATTTTGAAAGTTTCCCCTCCAAATCATAAGACAGTATTTTTTTTTTTTTTTTTTTTTTTTTTTTTACCATTTTTTTTGTTAACCATTTTTGTTAACGACCTATTGAGTTAATTTGTCAACAGTTTTTTCGGCATTTAATTAGCAAGGGACTGGAAGGTGAAGTATATTTTTCAATATTTAGAGCCATAGTACTCAAGGGAGAGCAAGGTGTTGAAAGGAGAAAGTTTAGAAAAGCGTGGAAGGATCATATATGCAAGCTTAGAGCTCACCGGCGACTTAACCCTTTGTCTGCTACCGTAGTGGTCAAGGTCTTTTGGCATTAGAAATGCGAATCACCTGAGTCTACGGCATGTCCGAACAAGCGCAAAGTAACTTGTTACTTCATGCTGTCGGAACCGACAAAAAGTTAAGTCACGGTAAACTTCCACACTAAGCATTTGCGACGTTGAAACTCATTGAATGAGCCAGTTTTGTTTGTTCCCTCACCAATTGCCTGCCTGAGTGATTTTATTTTATCGACTATTGTGACTGTCTCAGCGTGTGTGACAATATGGTCACATGTGTTGCTGATTTGCACGGTGTCGGCAGCTTTCACCCAACGCTGCAACGATGAATCCCCATCACGGTAAGTTCTATTTTTACCATTTTTTTTGTTAACCATTTTTGTTAACGACCTATTGAGTTAATTTGTCAACAGTTTTTTCGGCATTTAATTAGCAAGGGACTGGAAGGTGAAGTATATTTTTCAATATTTAGAGCCATAGTACTCAAGGGAGAGCAAGGTGTTGAAAGGAGAAAGTTTAGAAAAGCGTGGAAGGATCATATATGCAAGCTTAGAGCTCACCGGCGACTTAACCCTTTGTCTGCTACCGTAGTGGTCAAGGTCTTTTGGCATTAGAAATGCGAATCACCTGAGTCTACGGCATGTCCGAACAAGCGCAAAGTAACTTGTTACTTCATGCTGTCGGAACCGACAAAAAGTTAAGTCACGGTAAACTTCCACACTAAGCATTTGCGACGTTGAAACTCATTGAATGAGCCAGTTTTGTTTGTTCCCTCACCAATTGCCTGCCTGAGTGATTTTATTTTATCGACTATTGTGACTGTCTCAGCGTGTGTGACAATATGGTCACATGTGTTGCTGATTTGCACGGTGTCGGCAGCTTTCACCCAACGCTGCAACGATGAATCCCCATCACGGTAAGTTCTATTTTTACCATTTTTTTGTTAACCATTTTTGTTAACGACCTATTGAGTTAATTTGTCAACAGTTTTTTCGGCATTTAATTAGCAAGGGACTGGAAGGTGAAGTATATTTTTCAATATTTAGAGCCATAGTACTCAAGGGAGAGCAAGGTGTTGAAAGGAGAAAGTTTAGAAAAGCGTGGAAGGATCATATATGCAAGCTTAGAGCTCACCGGCGACTTAACCCTTTGTCTGCTACCGTAGTGGTCAAGGTCTTTTGGCATTAGAAATGCGAATCACCTGAGTCTACGGCATGTCCGAACAAGCGCAAAGTAACTTGTTACTTCATGCTGTCGGAACCGACAAAAAGTTAAGTCACGGTAAACTTCCACACTAAGCATTTGCGACGTTGAAACTCATTGAATGAGCCAGTTTTGTTTGTTCCCTCACCAATTGCCTGCCTGAGTGATTTTATTTTATCGACTATTGTGACTGTCTCAGCGTGTGTGACAATATGGTCACATGTGTTGCTGATTTGCACGGTGTCGGCAGCTTTCACCCAACGCTGCAACGATGAATCCCCATCACGGTAAGTTCTATTTTTACCATTTTTTTTGTTAACCATTTTTGTTAACGACCTATTGAGTTAATTTGTCAACAGTTTTTTCGGCATTTAATTAGCAAGGGACTGGAAGGTGAAGTATATTTTTCAATATTTAGAGCCATAGTACTCAAGGGAGAGCAAGGTGTTGAAAGGAGAAAGTTTAGAAAAGCGTGGAAGGATCATATATGCAAGCTTAGAGCTCACCGGCGACTTAACCCTTTGTCTGCTACCGTAGTGGTCAAGGTCTTTTGGCATTAGAAATGCGAATCACCTGAGTCTACGGCATGTCCGAACAAGCGCAAAGTAACTTGTTACTTCATGCTGTCGGAACCGACAAAAAGTTAAGTCACGGTAAACTTCCACACTAAGCATTTGCGACGTTGAAACTCATTGAATGAGCCAGTTTTGTTTGTTCCCTCACCAATTGCCTGCCTGAGTGATTTTATTTTATCGACTATTGTGACTGTCTCAGCGTGTGTGACAATATGGTCACATGTGTTGCTGATTTGCACGGTGTCGGCAGCTTTCACCCAACGCTGCAACGATGAATCCCCATCACGGTAAGTTCTATTTTTACCATTTTTTTTGTTAACCATTTTTGTTAACGATCTATTGAGTTAATTTGTCAACAGTTTTTTCGGCATTTAATTAGCAAGGGACTGGAAGGTGAAGTATATTTTTCAATATTTAGAGCCATAGTACTCAAGGGAGAGCAAGGTGTTGAAAGGAGAAAGTTTAGAAAAGCGTGGAAGGATCATATATGCAAGCTTAGAGCTCACCGGCGACTTAACCCTTTGTCTGCTACCGTAGTGGTCAAGGTCTTTTGGCATTAGAAATGCGAATCACCTGAGTCTACGGCATGTCCGAACAAGCGCAAAGTAACTTGTTACTTCATGCTGTCGGAACCGACAAAAAGTTAAGTCACGGTAAACTTCCACACTAAGCATTTGCGACGTTGAAACTCATTGAATGAGCCAGTTTTGTTTGTTCCCTCACCAATTGCCTGCCTGAGTGATTTTATTTTATCGACTATTGTGACTGTCTCAGCGTGTGTGACAATATGGTCACATGTGTTGCTGATTTGCACGGTGTCGGCAGCTTTCACCCAACGCTGCAACGATGAATCCCCATCACGGTAAGTTCTATTTTTACCATTTTTTTTGTTAACCATTTTTGTTAACGACCTATTGAGTTAATTTGTCAACAGTTTTTTCGGCATTTAATTAGCAAGGGACTGGAAGGTGAAGTATATTTTTCAATATTTAGAGCCATAGTACTCAAGGGAGAGCAAGGTGTTGAAAGGAGAAAGTTTAGAAAAGCGTGGAAGGATCATATATGCAAGCTTAGAGCTCACCGGCGACTTAACCCTTTGTCTGCTACCGTAGTGGTCAAGGTCTTTTGGCATTAGAAATGCGAATCACCTGAGTCTACGGCATGTCCGAACAAGCGCAAAGTAACTTGTTACTTCATGCTGTCGGAACCGACAAAAAGTTAAGTCACGGTAAACTTCCACACTAAGCATTTGCGACGTTGAAACTCATTGAATGAGCCAGTTTTGTTTGTTCCCTCACCAATTGCCTGCCTGAGTGATTTTATTTTATCGACTATTGTGACTGTCTCAGCGTGTGTGACAATATGGTCACATGTGTTGCTGATTTGCACGGTGTCGGCAGCTTTCACCCAACGCTGCAACGATGAATCCCCATCACGGTAAGTTCTATTTTTACCATTTTTTTTGTTAACCATTTTTGTTAACGACCTATTGAGTTAATTTGTCAACAGTTTTTTCGGCATTTAATTAGCAAGGGACTGGAAGGTGAAGTATATTTTTCAATATTTAGAGCCATAGTACTCAAGGGAGAGCAAGGTGTTGAAAGGAGAAAGTTTAGAAAAGCGTGGAAGGATCATATATGCAAGCTTAGAGCTCACCGGCGACTTAACCCTTTGTCTGCTACCGTAGTGGTCAAGGTCTTTTGGCATTAGAAATGCGAATCACCTGAGTCTACGGCATGTCCGAACAAGCGCAAAGTAACTTGTTACTTCATGCTGTCGGAACCGACAAAAAGTTAAGTCACGGTAAACTTCCACACTAAGCATTTGCGACGTTGAAACTCATTGAATGAGCCAGTTTTGTTTGTTCCCTCACCAATTGCCTGCCTGAGTGATTTTATTTTATCGACTATTGTGACTGTCTCAGCGTGTGTGACAATATGGTCACATGTGTTGCTGATTTGCACGGTGTCGGCAGCTTTCACCCAACGCTGCAACGATGAATCCCCATCACGGTAAGTTCTATTTTTACCATTTTTTTTGTTAACCATTTTTGTTAACGACCTATTGAGTTAATTTGTCAACAGTTTTTTCGGCATTTAATTAGCAAGGGACTGGAAGGTGAAGTATATTTTTCAATATTTAGAGCCATAGTACTCAAGGGAGAGCAAGGTGTTGAAAGGAGAAAGTTTAGAAAAGCGTGGAAGGATCATATATGCAAGCTTAGAGCTCACCGGCGACTTAACCCTTTGTCTGCTACCGTAGTGGTCAAGGTCTTTTGGCATTAGAAATGCGAATCACCTGAGTCTACGGCATGTCCGAACAAGCGCAAAGTAACTTGTTACTTCATGCTGTCGGAACCGACAAAAAGTTAAGTCACGGTAAACTTCCACACTAAGCATTTGCGACGTTGAAACTCATTGAATGAGCCAGTTTTGTTTGTTCCCTCACCAATTGCCTGCCTGAGTGATTTTATTTTATCGACTATTGTGACTGTCTCAGCGTGTGTGACAATATGGTCACATGTGTTGCTGATTTGCACGGTGTCGGCAGCTTTCACCCAACGCTGCAACGATGAATCCCCATCACGGTAAGTTCTATTTTTACCATTTTTTTTGTTAACCATTTTTGTTAACGACCTATTGAGTTAATTTGTCAACAGTTTTTTCGGCATTTAATTAGCAAGGGACTGGAAGGTGAAGTATATTTTTCAATATTTAGAGCCATAGTACTCAAGGGAGAGCAAGGTGTTGAAAGGAGAAAGTTTAGAAAAGCGTGGAAGGATCATATATGCAAGCTTAGAGCTCACCGGCGACTTAACCCTTTGTCTGCTACCGTAGTGGTCAAGGTCTTTTGGCATTAGAAATGCGAATCACCTGAGTCTACGGCATGTCCGAACAAGCGCAAAGTAACTTGTTACTTCATGCTGTCGGAACCGACAAAAAGTTAAGTCACGGTCAAGACAGACTTATAAAATCAATTTATATTCCTATGTCAGAAAGTCATAACTCGTGGAAGTTCAATGTAAATTTTGCTCGGTGGACATTTCATGCTCAGTGTCATAAAGTTATACTTATACAAATACCATAGTTACGTGGTACCATAATTACCAAATTGAGTGCAGGTTTTCATTGTCTCCCTGTTCTGATAAACCGAACCGGCGTGGGAAATAAGGGTGGACGAAGAAGAAAATGGGATTCAATTTAACATAACGTGTTGAATAGAACCAACCGTGGTCTTGGTTTTCAAATTGTAAGGTTGTTTTTTCCATTTTACGACAACCCGCCAACTGAATATCTCTTCGCTCTGCTTTATTTCGCATATTCTGACCTAAAAACTAGCGAAAAGGATGATTGCATTTTGATCAAAATGTTCATACATGAAAATCTTCTCCAGCTTCTCTGTTTTCAGCGATTTCAATTTAAATCTCCCTAACGTCAGTCGGCTATTGTATAAACTGATTGACATGCTCCCACTCGTAGAAATTTTCTCTCATTTCGCTTTGTAGATCTAAATTGAGAAAATGTTTGCCGTTCACTTTCAAAGCAAAATGAGGACATGCAAAAATGTAAAATGCATGGTGTTTGAGTTGTGGCTTTGAGAAAAAATATGTTATGTTGTATAAATCTTCCTACATCGTGTCGGTTCATTTAGTTTTCTTTTGACGAGATGTCAGCGACTTTTCGACGATAGAAATGTTCAATATACACCATAGAATATAGTGGTGAATGCAGAGTGTTTCTTTTGTTGCGAGAATATTTTTTTTCCTTGATCCTCTTCTCATTAACTATCGTATTAGCAATTACTCGAGCTAAGACATCACACCACAGTATTCCTTTTAACTAAATTGCCGTTGAAAGCACCGGACACTCGCTTCCATACCATTTTGATGAAAACGACGTTTATTTAAAGATGCGGATTGAGTTCTACATACAGAAGCACCCCTATGTAATTTGGCGTGAATAGAAGACAATTTCTTTCTTATGGTCAGTTATCGTCAAGAAATAATCTTGGATCGGAATCAGTACGTTACTTACTAAGCCATGTAAAATTATTCGGAGCCGAACGCAAAACGAGGATTATATCATGCTAATAAAAAAATGAGGCAAATAGCTATAATCAGAAAACAATGGGGCAAATGACACATTCTCCATGTTCTTTGGAGCTTTCTGTTTCATTAGGATTATAAATCATACATACAACATGAGTTGTAAAAGTGAATGTCTCCTTTCAATTTACCTGGTACCACTTGTTACTCGCTAATAAGCCGTAGGCTTGGTCAACTTTCAGCATAAACCTCTAATGCACCTTTCAATTTTAATTTAAAAATATGAATCATATTAGTGTCACAACTACGCACACGGCCCGTATGAACATACTGCTAGCTTCACGATATACGAAATGCGTTTAGCCCTAACAAATTCAATTGACTACTATATCTAAAAATAAAATACTTTTTTAGAAACAAAATTAAAGACTTTTTCGCTGACAGGTTCATTGACAGACCCACCTACACACGTCACCAGAGGTATGTGGCTTTCGGTGTAGCTTCATGGTACGGGTACTACATGTAAACATACACATATTGCATGACCGAATAAAAGAATCAGAACGCCACCAACGAGAGGAAATAGGCATCAACAAGCCGGAAACTGTACCTACTGCATGAAGAGTGGCTTCAGTTTCATAACATCACTATGCATTGCATGCTTCACTGATTTGATTAGTGTTGACGGTAGGCAAGCAAATTGGAGAAAGTTCTAGTGATTTACTATAGCCACATAGATATTCCTCAAATATGATTTGACGTTAAACGACAGGCCTAAAACGTTCCTTGTGCTCGTTTTGCATTTCAAATGAAATAGACGTAAAGCAGTGAAATGATGGCACATTTCTAATTCCTGTGTAAACACATCCCGATATTAATTTATTTATTCGTTGCAATGACCTAGTTAATAGTATTCAGACCCGTGTCATTTTGGAATAGTGCGATGATAACCAACTGGCATCAGTACAGATGATGGCTTACCGGTTCTCCTGTCGCAAACTCTGGTCGCCTAGCAGAACTTCAGTGCCGCCTCTTGATATGTTGCTGTTCGTCTCATATGTTTCTTCCTGTGGCTCGAGCTCACCTTCCGACAACGTAGCTAGCTGTAAATAGACGGACACACAAATACGAAATTTATGTTTCGTTTAGCATAAAGAATGTGTATTTTTTTAAATACGAAACAATTAGATTACCTCTCGCTTGGGACCGTGACCGTTTGCGATAATTGGATTGGTTAGATTACTGTAATAACTACCACAAGAACTATTACCAGCACCAGTTTTACTAATATTGCTATTAATGTTGTTGTTTATAAGACTATGGTTCACAGTTACAATGTTACTGTTGTTGGGGTAATTGTTGTTATTCAGATTGAATTGTTGTTGTTCGTTAGATTTGATAGGAGTGGCCGCAGACGAGATCCCTCGAAAAGTGGACGACGATGCTTGGTTTGGTGTCACCAGGTTAGATACAGTGGGAGCGTTTTGTTGACGAGATGTCGAAGGTGGGGCATTCGAGTAAATGCTGGTGTTGGAGGACTGAGGTGGAGCTGATTGAATTTGATTAGTTGCTGGCTTTAAGCCGATGTTGGAGTTGATCACATTTTGAGCACTTTTGGCTGCTGCAGACCCAACCACCAGATTAGTTCCAGTAATTGCAGTCAACGTGGCTGTAGTTGTTACGTTACCTATCTGTTTGGCCGTGTTATTGTTATTTGTTGCTGTTTGTTGTAAATTGGACCCAGCTGAGTAGTTAGTTTTAGTTCCTGCCGTTACCGTGGTGCTGGTGTTGGTCACGGAGACAGCGTTGTTCGAGAGTGATGTTACGTATATTGGCGAGGCTTCCTTGAGGAAACTAAGATCCTGCGTTGCTCCACCTTTGGCTTGACTTTGCTGGTTAAGCTGCAAATAGAAAAAAACTAGTTGAATATTTTCTTTGTTTCAAACAACGGTGGCAACCTTTCTAATAATTTCAAATAAAACAAAATCTGTTCCCGAAACTATTTTGAAACATTTTGTAAATGTTACACACTCAATTCGGCTCGGTAATTTCCCAACAGCTTTGAAGTCAGCAAATCTAGAAAATGATATCTCAGTAAAGTGAGATTAATTTGCTGATTTTCGGTGAAATATTTTCCAAGTCTCAGCACTCAAACGTCACTTTTACTGAGATATCAGCAAAAAAATTGTTTGCTGAATTTCAGCTATTGAGAATTCGGCAAAAGATGTATAAAAACTGAGATTCGGCAGAAAAAATTAAGTGTGTATGCAGTTAGTAAGCATATTATTCTTAAAACCTTAGTCACGTATAATATTGGCGATTCCTTCAGAAACATATGTACGAAGCTTTATGGTGTTTATTTAGACTTTTGTTTTAATATACATTTATTGGGCGAAAACGAAATTGTTGCAATACAGTAAATGTACTACCAATTCTCTTGTTTTTATCGAATAAAAATTAAATTTTAGGGAAGTAGGGCAAGACAATAGAATTAGAGTGGAATTATGCAGAAAGCTATTCCATAGCACAACGAAATAAATTAAAATTTATTAACCACATTATTTGTTAATCAATCGAAATAAAGTGTTTCCCGAGCAAACGAAAAGCCTATAATACCTCTATGCTTATGGTGCCTGACACGGGTGTTTGAAGTGGGTTCAGCTTATGAGAATACCATTACCACACACTAAAAAATATTTACATCTCGCAGTATGCACATAAAGGGAGCATCTCAATTCACTTGAATTTACATTCAAACATGTAAAAATGCGCTTCGTTCACAATTCTCCATCTTCATTCAACCGAGTTCTACATCAAAAGAGACACAATATTTTATTTCACATGTCAAAACATGTAAAGCTCCATCATTAGACAGCAAAATACGTTTCGATGTTGTTTACGTCAAATGTACTGTTCGTTATTTCTAAGTGTGAATGGTTAGGTAAATCCCATCAAAAAGTTTTTTAGAACTTTTACGGTGTTTTGATAGTTGTAAAATTCGCAAAAGATAATTTTTATAGTCTTTCAAAGGGTAGGTGGGTTCACGGTATAGAAAAATATAACACATATCTAGACAAACTTGTGATTACATACGCTGTAAACCATCTGTCAAAATTCTTTTTGGGGAAAATTCCAGACAAACAACAAACGTAGACAGTGATATGAACCTAAACGAGAAACACGTAATGAATTGATACGCAACAGTCCACGCTGAGTCGTTTTAACTCTCAAACAACAAATGGTATAAAACTTTGGCAATTCTTTCAATAGATGCATACTCTTAGGTGAAGTATCAAAATCACGTACTGCCATTCCAAGCATATCTGTCTCATGTCGTATTTTATCGATTTTGACCGACAATCGTTACAAAATCAAGTATATTTTCATGTAAACATGTCAAACCGTAGGTCTTGTTCTGAAAATTTGGAAAGAAAATATCAAGCCATTTTGTCCCATCGTAAAGGCTCCACGCATATCTGTCCTGTGAAATAAAATCAACGAAATATGTGTTAAAGGATCGTATAAATATTGTATCAAGAAAAACTAAAACAAAAGCAAAATTATTGTATTCCTATAAGAAAATTGTCTTCTTTTCGAAAAACTTTTAGAAGTCTTGCGTAAGGGACGCCAATACAACGTTCCCACTTACACTGAAGTCGTTTATGGTTGGAGCTGATTTTTTTTTGTTGGAGACGAACCACTGCGACCAGTATTTAGATCTATTGTGGTAGTGCTGAAATTTAGTCCGTTTCAAAACAAAGTGCAATCAAATAGAATTAAACTTCGAATTTAGGTTGGTGGCCTTTGAACTGAAAATCGGGTTGGGTTCTAACCCGTAAAAGAAATCGTTCTTACCACTGCCGATTTGCGTGAACTCCATTCAGTTCTATTGAAACGGTTTTCTTGAGGCAAATAAACCTGTTAGCATTTTTGGTCTATTAAGCGAAAACGTCGTTCTTCCAGGTTCCGGAACCATAGTTTTACAAGTTGGCTAATGCGTGTACCGCACTGGGATAAACATGCTTCTATTTGGCTAGCATAATTGTCAAACTAAAAAAGTTTAACGCTAAAAAGATAATTTTATGATAACGAAAAGTGCATTTCAGGATGAATCATCACAAGTAAGTCCTATGAATGTATATACAATGACGAACGGGATGCTAGTAGCATCGTTTTGCCTTAAACAAAAGAACATGTTTAAAACCTTCATTGCATTTTATCGACTCGACTGATTTGGAACATGAGACAAATATGATCGGAACGGCACATAGTCTTTGAACAAGCGTCGGACAAAACCAAAAATCTGGCTGAAAATCACATGTTAAGCTAATTGTGGGGCGCTGAGTTAATTTTTAATGTTACAAATGATGAAAAATGAGATGCATTTTTCTATACAGTAATATCGAACCTTGCTTATTGGTAAAATAAAATTTTACTGACAGATTTTTTTACTGATTATTTATATCAACAGCAACATAGTAATTGGATAAAACTATTTAAAACCTCTACTTGTTTACGTTTGATTCAATTGCTTTTTGGCGTCAATAATAACCATGCGTCTTCATACCAGCAAATATTCAAAAATGTCGTTTTTAAACCTCTTTGGGGCCAAAAGTAGCAAATCGAGATCTTCAAATTCGAAAAGTAGAGATGATTTTCCATAGAATGTACAATATATGATCGTTTAGAACCGTTATAATGATTGTATAGAAAAAAAATTGTAAAAAAAGATTTTGTTACCAGGCTACTTAATATACATTTGCAACTATACATCGAAGCTCGAATCAAATTTGGCAAACACGATAAAAGTATAAACAAAGCTCTTAAAATGGCCATTAAAATGAAGCTGGTTAAAAATGGAAAAAGTAAGATGAATTTGAAGTAATCATTACTGTGATTTGGAAAATGAAAATCATTAGAATGGCCTGACACAGCGGCGTTTAAGGTGCTATTAAAAATCTAATCATCATTCAAAGGCAATGCAATGCATAAGAAAACTAATAAAAAATTTGAAATATAAATATTTGAAACACAACTTTTTTTAGGTTTTGGCCTGCTTCTGGCCACCGTGCGGCAGTGTATTTACGTAACAGTCTGCGTTTGGTGATAATTGCAGGAAAAACATTCATTATTTCTTGTGCCAATCTTTAAGTCAGTTTGACTTCGATGTCATTCATATTTCAACTGTAGTTGTTTTGCCTTTTTAAGCGCGTTTATGCTTAGTTAGGGTGTGGAGCCCATTCTCACCCTGTTTCTATTATCGCCCTACTCATTTGAAGCCGTTAGTTACAGCAGCGTCTGCCATCTTTGTTCAACGCATTGGCTTAAATGCACAGTTGTCGGAAACGTCAAAAACGTGAACTTAATTCACTAGAGGCCAAACCATCGAATATATTTACAAGGTGTCTTTGTACTGACGACGTAGAAAGTTGGTGTCTTCGTCAAAGTTTTAGAAATGCTCATAGTGAAGAATATTGTTGAATAACTTGAGCTTGTAGGACTAAAGGTTATCGAGTTATAAGGCGCTTCCTATGGCAACCCCCTTAAATCTATTTTTTTTAATATAACTTTTTTTATTGTGACTTTTCGTACAAACTATGTTCAAGACAAATATGTAGGTATCAAAACTACATAATATTGTCGAAGACTGTATGTAAAAATACTCATTCGTTTCAAAGTTATTGAAGATTTTTGCATTGCAGAAAGGTGCAAACCAAAACGCGCAAACAGGCACTTTTTAACTGTTTAAACTATACACATTAACGCTAAGAAGTTTTGGTGCGTGGCACTCTAGAACCCTTAAGCTTACTTTATCATGTTTTTTTTACTTTTTCCATACAAAAATCAGCAAAAAATTTTTTTTATTTTTTACCCCAATTTTTTAAATTTCTGGTTTGATATTCAATTTCAAGTATTATTTCAACTTATAACTGAATAGTTCAGATTTTTTAAACGAGGGAGCAAAAATATGAAGTTTTTAATATCATTGGAGATCCCAAACTAATATATACTCAAATAGACATGTCATAATGAATTTAATGCTCACAAAAGGATGTCATACCATTAATTACTAAATTATACGGAAAAAATAGAAATAAATTTTTGTTTGCTGATTTTTGTATGGAAAAAATCAAAAAACATGATAAAGTAAGCTTACCCTATTCATAGGGTTCTAGAATGCCACGCACCAAACCTTCTTAGCTTGATTGTGCATAGTTTAGATAGTGAAAAAAGTGCGTGTTCGTGTATTTTGGTTTGCACCTTTCTTTCTTATACGTAGTTGAAGTTGGCGTAAAATAATGTAAAAATCTTCAATAACTTTGAAACGAATGAGTATTTTTACATACAGTCTTCGACAATATGATGTAGTTTTGATACCTACACATTTGTCTTGAACATAGTTTGCACGAAAAGTCACAATGAAAAAAGTTATATTAAAAAAAATAGATTTAAGGGTGTTGCCATAGAAAACACCTTATAACTCGATAACCTTTAGTCCTACAAGCTCAAGTTCTTCAACAATATTCTTCACTATGAGCATTTCTGAAACTTTGTCGAAGACACCAACTTTCTACGTCGTCAGCATAAAAACTATTTTTTTTAGTTCGATCATAGTAAGCTATGCCTAATTTCAATTGTTATCAGGTTGTGGGGAATATTCATACGAATAATTGTTCCAAAGACACCCTGTAAATATATTCGATGGTTTGGCCTCTAGTGAATTAAGTTCACGTTTTTGGCGTTTCCGACCACTGTGAAATGGTATTGCGATAATAATTTGACCATTCGATTCGATTTTTAGTAGCGCTCCAACATTTCATCATTCTCAGGACATTTTTGTTATTATATTAGTTCTTGGAAACGAATCAAGGATACTGATGCTAATTTATGCGCATTTCATTGATTGTAGGCTGCGCAATTAATAGAATAGCGCGGCAGCTTCCCTAATGGTGCCAAAATTAGGTCTTTACCCTATATGTTGACAGAGCATTGTCCGTGGCGCGCAATGCTCCCGTCCACCCACTTATTCGAGGTGTCTGGTGTCCTTTTACCTGTGACTCTCCTCTTGATATATTCAATTCAAGTGAATGCCTACGTTCTTCAATTGTCTAGACATAATAAGAGGTTACGAACAAGTTCATTATTGACTTACTTGCATAATAAGAACGAGAAGAATGGAAATAGGAAATAATAGACGAACGTTGAGAATCTTTCGTCAATCGCGTGTGGCTATTTATCTGTTCGTCGAGGAAACTCATTTTGGCGCGGGAGCTTTGGGATAGAAAACAGAAGCTACAACTGATAAAAATTTTAAGTGAGTTTCAGGTATTTATTTCTACTTTTGTCTTTTCTTCCCGAGTCAGGACATTGCCCTGGTTCTGCTTCAAATTGAGCTGTACAATTGAATAGAATACCTTCGGCATGATATGAATCACAGTATTCAGAATAGAGTGATTGAAGCCATACATGACAGAGCATTGACCACGTCTTCACTAATCTAGGATATTAATTCCCGATCAAAAAGAAATAACAAAATTATTACAGACTGTGCTACTTTGTTATGACGATTTTTCGTTACAAGTTGTGTTACAACTATGGTCTCGTTAAGAGGTAAAATAACAAAAAGTATAGCAGCAATTCCTTTAGTATATATCAAAAATGTGACAACCTGTGATAGGCTTGTATCAGCATTATAACAAATTTTGTTAGGTTTTTCCACGGTCAATGTATTATCTATTGTATAATATAAACGACTTTAGCGTGCACGTCTAAAAATAGAATATATGAAAAATATCGCATACATTAAGGCTCAAGTTACCTCAAGGCTTGGTAGTACGCGTAAGAAAAATTGTGTTCAGCTTTGCCACCAGATTATCCATTTAAACCTCTTCAAAACTCTAAAAGAAGAATATCAGTCGATTTATTAGATCATCACGATTCAATTCATGCAAAATACCTGCTGAAAAAACCATCGGCTTAGCTGGATGGTGCTTTTGAAAAAGTGGCTGTGATTTTTTATCACACTACCACACCGAGCTGGGGTACGCACCACAACTGCGCAATGAAAAAACCACAGCCACTTTTTCAAAAGCACCATTTAGCTAAGCCGATGGTTTTTCCAGCAGGTATTTTGCATGAATTGAATCGTGATGATCTAATAAATCGACTGATATTCTTCTTTTAGACTTTTAAAAAGGTTTAAATGGATTATCCGGTGGCAAAGCTGAACACAAATTTTCCTACGCACACTACCAAGCGTTCAATTCTAACACATGCTTAAAAAAGGTAACTTGAACCTTAAGCCGCTTTTCGATTGGAAGCAAAACGTTTCATGCAGCAAAAAGCTTAGGTTTTTATTGCTTTGTCAAATGATTGCATACATGCTGGCTGATTGTTATTGTGAATATATTATGACGCTAATTGTAATTGTGGATATAGCGCTTTGAACCTGGGTGTCCTGAGTTTGATAGGGAACTTTTCTGCATGCACCAGTGATACTTTTTTCGACTGATGTATAACGTTAGCATATTGTATCACGCACCCGTTACGGGTAAAACGATATAGATCCAGAAGACGTTCCCAGAACGCACACATTGAACTTTGCCAAAGCCTGTTTGTTTTCCTTATGTCATACGCGTTGATTTCATTCAGTTTAACTCACTAAAATAGCTGTCTAGGTTTGCATTTTGAGATTTCAAGTAAAGTCTCTTTTGGGGTTTTGCTATCGGCATTTTTGAAATGGGGAAGACTAAGCAAACCAGTACAATTATCTCACTTCAAATAAATTCCCAGAAATACAAATCTTTCACAGTAGTTCAATCTATCAACAGATATATCAGAAAATTCGAGACATTTTTGAAGATTCTTCGATGCGCCGAATTCTAGAATATTTTTTTCTGTAACACAACTTTTTTCTAAATTTGTTTTAATTTTAAGAATATAATATTTTTGCATTAAAGTTTTTAGCTGTTTCATGTGTTGCTGGGTATGTATATACTCAGAGATTACTATTTGCTTATGAATTTGCTTTCCCACTTGAAAGGTTTCGGAAGTTTAGGCCATTTTGAAATATGGATAGTTTTATGTAGCATACTCAAAAATATTAATCTTTCGACTATTTGAACAGCCATTTTAGTTTTTTAATCTTTCTACAAAATAATTCAAGTATCTCTAAATATTTTGATAATCACGAGAATTTGTTAGCTCGAAGAATCTTTTGGGAGGAACGAAGCATCATCGAAGACAGCGGAAACAGTAGAACATATGCGCATTCAAAGCACTTGTCAGGTCAACCGTAAAACGTCAAACTTATCTTACGTGGAACGAACAGATACAACAATCAAGTCAACTCAAACATTTGTATGCTGGGGATTTAAAAATAAACGAAATGTTTTGGTAATTCAAAAAAAACGTACAAACTCAGTAATCCACGAAATGGACAAGTTTTGATTGTTTATGAAAAACCCGCATAAATTGGAGAAAACACACTGAAGATCCTCGAATATTTTCAAAAAACAACATACGACAATTATGGAAATCCATATCTATCAGATAGTTTTTTTAAAGAAAAAAATATTATACACACATTTGACTAAACCACACGAAATAGTTGAAAAAATGCTTTCTGATTCCAATTCGCGTTTCTTTATTTCATCTGGAATGCTACTAGCTGGCGCTACGATCGCCCAGCAATACGCTATACGGGCGTTGCGTGCAAACTTGGATACAACTGTGATTCATGCATGCGAACCTGTATGCGATAGTGATTTTTAACGTGTTTTCATTTAAATGTTTACACAGGTTGTCGCGAACGTTTGTTCTAGCTTATATGTCTGCTCTCTGTGGGTTTAGGCTATCTTGCAAGCAGTTTAACTTATCTGCTGTTTGTTTTTGTGCTGTTATTTTTACGACCCTCCCAATTCTACTTTTTCCTTTTCCATTCCTTCCGTTTAGGAAGTGAAGACACAGCAATATATCCTCGACAAAATACGGGGAACGTGCCATTTGAGCCAATATGTTCTGATTCCTGATAATTTAGTTAGCTCTGCGGTAAAATCGCTCTACTTAATCATTCCTCCTTCACGCAAAAAAAATAGTAAAGATAAACAAATTTTGGTTTCAAATAACAATTTTCCCGTTTGATATAGTGACAAACAAGATTCAGGTTTGATTCAATCAATGCTGTTGCTTGAAATTACGAACAAATTCATTTGTTGGCTTTTCAATAGTTTCAACAAATATTTCGTTTGAAACAACAAATATTTCGTTTGAAACAACAAAATCATGATAAGTTTAACCTAACAAACAAGTTCGAAGAAACAAAAACAAATCTTTTGTATTAACCAAAGGAGAGAACAACTCAAATTTAGTTGAAAATAAACAAACAAACTGTGGGTTTTAAAAAAGGGTTCAATTAGATTCAACAAATTTTATTTTGATACAACAATGTTTCTATTTAAAATGCAAAATGAAGTTTTTGTTGAATTAAACCAAATGCATGCTTTCGGGAAACGCCCATTTCAGTTTGAAACAGTCATTCGTTACTTTTTAGATTCAACTAAACGTTTTGTTGATTCAAAAAGGCCTGATTCTTCTATGTGTTCTTGACCAAAGCACTCTTCATCCTAAAGCAACGTCATGCAACTATGGAGGTCAAATAACTGCACTTTGATGCAGTCAGTTTACTTGTAATTATGGCTTACATTATGCAAATGCAAGTGAGAAACACAACGCAATATCTTTCATTTCTAGCCTTCAAATGTCATGTCACCTTACAACTTGTCATCACAAACTGTCTTTTTTGAAAACCTTGGATTGAAATATTAATCGTCTCTGTGATATGATGCTTTATCATTTTTGTTGATGGCGGCTTCACATTAAGGCACCCATGATTCTGCACTTTTTTATTTTTATTTGACCCAAAAGATTCATGCTTAAGAAAACGAAAAAAAATACAAAATCGGTTAGAACAGGAAGCCAAAACTACCCAATGATATTAAAGTACCATGGCTCTGCTTATTCTTATTAGAGTATATTCGATTAGTTTTGGTTTAAATTGAATTATTTCGGTATTCATTTCGGCAAAGGAAAAAACTATTCATAAATTTTCGATCAATTACTCGTACCTATCATTATACCTAGGAGCTTGGAATCCTATTCAATTTAAAAAATAAAATATACTAGAAAGCGCCGAAACTCATGCATTAACTTATTTTCAAATGATTGAGATGACGCAATGAATTGCATCCAAATCCACGGGGATGTTTTAGGCTAGCAACGTTCACCGTTGGAAATCAATGTTTTGAAATCAATGTCATGTAAGCAATGAAGTTACAAGTAGGGTGATGAGCCTATTTGCACCATGTTTCTATTATCACCCTACCCATTTGAAGCCGTTGGTTAGAGCAGTGTCTGCCATCTTTGTTCAACGCATTGAGTCAAATGGTAGCGCAACAATAGGGGCACTCGATTCGAGTTTTCATTGTGCTCAAACACGAGAATTTTACTGTTTTCAACGCATTTGTGTTTTTGTATTGGTTCTTAACAACGAAGCAAAGCGGTTCATGTCAATTTTTACGCATTCCATTGTTTCTAAGGCAAGAAATTACCGAATTAGTGAGGCACCTTGCTTAGTATGGTGAAAATAGGCTCATCACCCTATATAAACTCAAAAAATTCTTCTATCTCAGGTTTGTAGTGATACATACCAGCAAATGGTAGAACCGTGTGAATGAAATGCATAGATTTGGTTATTGAGGATGTACTGTCATTTTCCAAACTGGAAATGGGTAAACAGTCCGAAGTACCTTGAATTGCTAATGATGGTTCGATGTAGTGTACGATAGATGAATATCATAGGTAAGAGTCAAATACTTATATCAAACGTTAGAGTAATTGGAAATGTTTTGCGATTTGCCTATTACAACAATGTAAGAAAGATATGTTCAGTGAATCAAGTAAAAAACGAAAGAAAGACACACCATTCCACTGTAGTTCCATGTCGTATTACTTACCTTTATAGACAGTTGAGACATGTCCACCGGAGTGATCCGTTTGAGAGCCGACAGGCGTTGCAGTCTTTCTCTTGCTTGCTGTTCAACTGCGATGACGAATGCATCTTGAACGGCATTTCCCAGCTCGCCAGCTGTGAATAAAATACGCAAGAGAAAAAGAAAAGAGGTTAAACTGAGACAAAAGGCCAAAAGAGGAAATTAACTTTCACGACGAACCAGATTAGTTATATGCGACACATACGTAGTTGAGTGTGAGCTATCCACGGTATGGAAGACTGGAAAACTTGCTAAAATTTTTGCTCGTTGTAATAAATCGGAGTAAATATTATTGAATGAATCGAATTTCACATCGTCTCCATTCAAGTTCAGTTCACACGAGAAAAAACTACCAGATTACCGTTTACTTACAGTGACTGTTGCTGGCTTTTGCTACATTGATACCGGATAGACGTATATGGAGAAAAACTAGTAGACCGGAAAAGAAATATGTCTTGCATGAACGGTATCTCCTATCTCATAAAGTTGTCAAATCAGTTTATAGCGACTTACACCTGTAACTTGGCTGTCAACAGTAAGGGTGATCGTTTCTATCCCCGTAGACAATGGTCAAATCGTTTTTAGAAATAGTTGGAATTTAATCATTTCATTCTTCTTTATCTATTATGGTAGTAGAATAAGCTTCAAACAAATTCATTTAAGGTCGTCGAATCAGTTGACCCTATAATGTGGAATCATGGCAGAGTTCTGGTATTAAAAAATTAAATATTTTCAGATCATCAACAAATCACTAGTTCCACTTTTGATACAAATATAGAGATTGTTAATAGATGGTCCTAAGCAAATTCTTTGATGTAAGTACATCAGACGATAATACAAGCAAGCTTGAGCGAGTGTTATCAATTCTAATGAAGGTGGATCGTATAGATAGATACAAACATGATACAACGATTGACAACAGTTAACAATCTTGCTTGCTGCTGTAGTTTCAGTATTGCAAAGATATATAATGAAACGCTATCGATGTATAGAAATACATTGTATGATTCTCTTCGAAAATTATTCCTCTTGTCTATATTGAATTTAAATTGAATATTCGCAGTTAGACAAAAATAGAGAAATAAACAATTTTTGATATCCAAGTTAAAAGAAAAAAAAAACATAGGTGCAGGAACCCAATGGATAGATTATTGCTTTAACCGCTCGATATCACATTAGCCTTAGGCAGGTTTTACCCGAAGAAAAATAACAGTGTTTTTAGTCTTCATATTCCACCGGTATCTATCGACCAATTACCAACACAAGAGATGTGGCTTCACATCTAGACCATCAGTGGCGGATCCAGGGTCCTGGGGGTCCGGACCCCCTCCGAATTTATTTTACTTGTTGAGAAATTTTAAATGAGTTTCAATTTTATACTAGTTTCAAACCCGAAATAATTCCAAACCAAATTTGACCAAAAAACTGAGATTCATCACATAACATTATTACGTATTACGAATTGTACAATCTTCGTTTTTAAGTCGAAATTTCGGACCCCTCCCCAATTTTTTTTCTGGATCCGCGTCTGTAGACCATAGACCACGGAACTAGAACCAACGGGTTTACTTCATACCTGGAAATGAACGTACACGCAGAGGTAGGCAGTTTTGCAGTTTCAATAGAAATCTGGATTAAATGCAATATATAAAATTATTGGTCGGGAGACAATCAATTTATTTATTGAAATTGAAATATTTTTTTGAAAGTTAAGGTTCATTGTTGATTTAATGGGAAAATATTTTCAAACCAATAAGTTCGTTGGTTGAAGCAATAAACAATAAATGATTGAGATCAATAACACATATTTTTAGTTAAAATATGCTAAATTTTTTGCGTGCAGGAATACAAGGGTGAGAAGCAGTCATATTTACTATCACCAAACACCTACTAGCTAAACGCGAAGCTCGCTTGCTGTTAGAAACGGTTCCTTTCTTGTGAATTTGCTGATGCATTGAAATCTTCTGATTGCCTGGTTCCAGGATTGCACGTTATAACGTACAAATTCTTCCTTTTTCTATTCTAGCGTGGCATCGCAGTTTTCAAAGAGTTCAACAGTTCTTGTAATTTCGCTATACAAAAGAAAGTAAATTTATTCACAAATATCTGTTTAATACTCTTGGAGATTTGTATTGACAAATGAATATTTATTGTTTGGAGTTTTACAAATATGTTTTGATTAAAGTATTGGGAAAGTTTCCAAACGCATGAATACTCATTAAGATATGAAACTGACCTAGAACTGTACATTTACGCTTAAATCGTTGCGAAATCATTTTCGAAATTTTGTTGTCTACATATTATTAGCAGAATTTCATACCAACTTCATGTCAAGATCACTTCGCATATTGTGTTCTCGTGTGCCTGTGAAGAAGGGAAAATGCGCAAATTTTCCACTTTATATGGGCACAGGGGAACGTACTGTTGATGACCTTCATTTGCTCTTTGAAAATAATGACGCATCAATTCAAGCTCATCAACGTTCAAATATGGCAGATACAGTGTAAGTAACGGTTGAGTGGTCTAATAGTAATTAAGCTATTCCAACGCAACGTCGCAAATCGAAAAAAAAAATCAAGCGAAAAAATATCACTAGTGGATCATTCTATTGAAAGGTGATAATTATAGCGACTATTACACACTTGCGTACCTTTTTTCATACTTGACCGCAATTAACCAAATTTTGCCTATTGATGGTGAGACTTACACCAAAGCGGATTTTAAGCAGTTGAGGATGACCGTTTCGAACGGAAGAAGCTGTCGAAATTCGCTTTAAAGTACCTGATTGACCAGGCCATATGCACATGTGCTAACGTGGTTAACCATTCGTGATCAAAGGCTCCATATACGGTGAATGAGCGAATTCCAGAATACCAAAGAAGAGGCGAAGAACGAAACGGAAATCACGAGGAAGAGGAAAAACTGAGAAAAGCGTACCGGAAAGCTTGACATAAATAGGTTAGGCATAAGTACGTTAGACATAATGCATGTTAGACGTAATTGACGATTGGCATAATATACGTTAGGCATGATTAAGCTGACCAACTCTGACGAAATCCGTACACAGCTGACCAATTCTGATCAAATCCGTACACCATTCTGCTACGAAGCGCGATCGTTCACCACTGTCAGGCAGATAGTCTGCATGGTGTACGGATTTTTTCGACAGAGTTGGTCAGCTTAGGCATAATAAACGATTGGTAAAATTTACGTTAGGCATAATGGACGATAGGCATAGTTCACAAAAATATAAAGATAACGCAAAGTTTTCATTATTGTAGAGAGTTGAACCTTACGTTTGTTTTTTCGGACTAGAAAAAAACTACGCTTTACTATATGATACCTTCTTGTAATTTTAACGAGTAGACCTGTGCGCCATCGCGCCACGCCGTCACCGCTGGAAATTGTGTCGATGCCAAACGGTAAACCGGCGGCGCGCCGCTGAAGCATGTTTCCCGCACCGATATTTCGCGGACTCGAGATTTCCCAAAATGTTCACTTTTAGGGTCATCTATGGACAATTTAGAGGAGAACAGGGGTCACGAGAAAGTCCTTGTTTGTCCATGGGGAGGAGGTGGGGATATGGGAAATGTTCATTGTATAGTCATTGCGCTTACTTAAGTAAATTTTGAAATACTTATAATAACATAGTGTGTGAGTGGGCATGCAAGTGTGAAAATTGAAGACATCGATGACAACTATTATCAAAAAATCAGAGGAAATGGCACGAAAACAAAAAAAACTCAGCCTGCATAACGCTTTTATGTGTATATATGTTTCTTTTGTTCATGAACATCAATCACGCTATGTCATTTCCATATCGTTTTTCTGTCCGTGGACTAGTTCACAACTTTATTCATAAACCATATATTGACTCGTAATTTTATCCACGAAACTAAGAACATTGTTTATGGTCAAACTATGCGACGATAACGGGTTCATGATTTATCACATTATGATTATGATTCGGTGGTTGTGAATTAGTGCACAAAATGTATTGACGCTTTTCCGAAAACTATTTCGAAAAAAAAAATTCAATTTATTCATGGATCCATTTTTGCCTCGCGTACTGATTGTGATTCCGAGAAAACTAAGTAAGATTTACCATTTGTGCGCGTGGAATAGTTCACAAATGACACATTCCGCGGGCTTGTCCACCAGAAGGACGTTTTTGTTTTGTCTTATTTTGGTATCACAATATTTTTTCCTCGATTCGGTAGTGTTTAAACCATTGAAAAGTTATGTAATCCAACTATTGGCATTTCGACAAATAGTTGAAAAATATATAGAGAATGAAGTTGAATTTCACGAAAAATGGTTCCTGAATTATTGACTTCTAAGAAAAGCTCTATTTCATGAAACTATTATTGAAATTTTTATCTGTTTAAAGGAATTTTTTCGTTATTGAGTGTAAAACAATAAAACTAGAAAGATTTTTTCCTTGATTTGACCACTAATACTTTTTGAACTAGTAGAAGTTTTGATTGTTTCTGCGTTGTAACGTCACGAAAAATGCCTATGTTTTAATTTTATTAAAAAACTAAAATTTTGTTCAAATTTATATTCCGGATTCTCTTTGTATTCAAAAATACTTTTCTAAAAAGCCTACAATTTGTTTTATTGGATGTGCAGAACTAAAGTTACAACAGAATACACTTTGCGTTGTAACGTCACGTAATTCAACTTTTATCAACCGCTTGAATGATTTATCAGATAGGGTGATGAGCCTATTTTCACCATACTAAGCAAGGTGCCACACTAATTCGGTAATTTCTTGCCTTACATTCAATGGAATGCGTAAAAATTGACATCAACCGCTTTGCTTCGTTGTTAAGAACCAATATAATAACACAAAAGCGTTGAAAACAGTAAAATTCCCGTGATTGAGCACAATGAAAACCCGAATCGAGTGCCCCTATTGCTGCGCTACCATTTGACTCAATGCGTTGAACAAAGATGACAGACACTGCTCTAACCTACGGCTTCAAACGGGTAGGGTGATAATAGAAACATAGCGCAAATAGGCTCATCACCCTATAGTGTCAAATTTTACTTCGTATGGTTTATTGAAACGCTTTCAAGTTGTGTCGTAAACAGGAAATTATACTAGCGGGATATTCATAACTTCAGAATGTATATCCTTAAGTGCTTAAGGGGTTATACACCATGGACACATTCTTTCTTGACGTTACAACGATCTGACCAACCTTCATTCTATAAATCTCTTATAACTTTTTCAAATGAACTCCTTCATCAAACCTAATTATAGATTCAGAAAATAAACGAAATTTTATGTAAGATTTGATCTACAACACTTGAATGCACTAGAGAAGGTATTTTTAATAAACGATTGAGCAACGTCACATTATATTTCATTTAAAAGTCCACCTACACTGTACTCTCCTCGGCGCCGATCATATGGCGCGTTCCGATGCAATTACGCTAACAGCAACGTAGTCCAGAACGTGCGGTGTAATTTTTGAACTTTGTTCTCGAGTTAGTATTTAGTCATGAATAATAATGCGTTCCCTGAATATATCTTTCCTCACAGTAATCAACCATTCCACACTTCGCCATCATCGACGAGACGCCCGTTATAAGGTTGTCTTCAACCTCTGTTGTAGTCGCACGTGCCGTCAGTTAGTAACTAACCAATTCTTCCGTTACAAGCCAAAATACATCGTCAAAGCAGCTACATAATCGAAATACCTGACGTATTAAATCCAATACGAATTTACGGGAGGTTGCAAAAACATAATTGGGCCTACAGAGACCTATCTGGGTGACCGCACTAAACCGTCTCAATTGCTTAGAGTCGGATAAAAAGGCTTTGGCTCATCTCAAATGAGTACAAAAAAGATAGATGAGGGAGTGTTTATTGGTGTTTGCAGACATTTAAAATTCCGTCGAATTGACGATTGAATGTAACATATTCTTTAGTAGTATCACGGCGATGTGACGTGTTCTTTTTCTCTGAATCTTTGTAACTATAATATATACAATATTTCAGAGTACTTAGCATTGTCGTTTGTCTGGCGCTTAAATTGTCATTTAAATCCACTTGTGTAAGCCCAACAATACAAATATCATGCTATAAACTCGGATCGGGAACCTGATTCCTTACCAAATTAAAGAAAGCAGTACTGCCAATTTATTTTTGTTTGTGAAATATGTGATAAAAGCTGCTATTTTGGCTCCGTTAAACTATCATATTGAGCCGTGTCAAATAAATAAATTGTCAAATGGCTCAAATCTATCCACAACAAGATATGAAATAAAAATTTTCTTGGTTTGATCAATTATTTCTGCAACAATAAAACAATAAACTGTATCGTGATTTTTCAACAACCCCATATCGTTATTCGAGTTAATTATCTTTAAATCATGGCCAAATGTGATAAATATTTAAAATTTTAACCAAAATAATAGCACCAGCGTAAATTACAGAGTTTTAGAAAAGTTGAAGATTTTCGTGACGTTACAACGCAATGAGATATCGCTTTTCTGAGAAAGGAGCGTTGTAACGTCACGAAAGTTAAAAGATGCTTTATAAGAAACAAAACAATAAAAAATATATTTAATGACACCAAGTTATTCGTATGCTACTTAGAAATACATCATAGAAGATTTATTCTTGATAAAAAATCTTATAGAGCAGATATTTTGACTTTTTTATAAATACGTTGAAAGTTCTAATTTGTGACGCGTTGTAACGTCACGTTACATTATCGATCATAAAACAATCCTCTTCCAGTATATTCAGTTTATGTTTATTAAAACTTTAGTGAAATTTTGTCTGCTTTCCGAATCTGTAATAAGTTTTGATGTAGGTGTTCATTTGATAAAGTTATAACATATTTATGGAATGAAGAATCGTCAAATCGTTGTAACGTCACGAAAGAATGTGTCAAATTCATAAAATACGTTTCCACTTTCAAGATAAGTTAATGTAATTAGCGATTTTGCGCATGTTCTAAATATTTGCATGCGAATAATTTCACGGAACTCAGTATACTATGCTAGTATGCTAGTCACGATTCATCAGCCGTGCTCGTGCAATAGTTCATTATTTTAACCCTTAAATGCGCAATGTTGTTTTAAAACAGCTTTGCAAAAATCATTTAAAATTCTCACAGTAACACAATGAACCTCTGAGACAATTTTCGCAAATTTTGAAAAAAATTGAATTGTGCCTTTACCTAAACAATTTCACGGAACTCATACTATTATTCATAGATTCGAAAAGGGTTTTTTGTGCGCTTTTGAATAAGTCCACAAATTTAGACCATACTCCTAATCATGTACGATTTCATACCACTCCGCTCACTGGTCTTGAATTGGACTATTGTTTGCAGCTGCTTGCGACCAGTTATAGGTACCGTAAACCGGGGTGACATTGTTCACTTTTCGAAGTAAGTACATTTTTTTCAAGTTTAGTATTTTTAAACCATGTACTGATGCATAGTGAAGAAGAGGGGATGGTTTTACGTGAAAATGAACGCTTATAACTATTTGACCAAAAGTGATTTCAATTTCAAGTCCGCTTTCATATTCTGGGGTGACTTTGATAACCTGCATGTTCACCCACATTAAATTCTTGATGTCAATATTTTTTATTCAAATGTTTGTTTAGACCAATTCTGAAACGATATTAAATTATTAAATATTAAATGTTTATTGGTATTGTACAAAGTATTTCAATCTATACTGTAAAATTCGAGTGATCAAAGTTCGTATAAATCGAGCCCAACTAAAATAAAAGAATCTGAAAACATTTTTTACTGCTACACTTGTTTTATTTCAGTAGTTTATCAATGTACAAAGAGTTTCATCCATTTTAAAGCTTTGAAGTATTGAATATAAAAAAATATTGCGAATTTTAGCTGCAAATAATCTGAAATTATTGCCAACTAGTTTACAAAAAAATGTTTTTAAAATAAGCGAACTATTAAAAATAAATTTGGAGCACTCCAGTCCAAAGAAAAATTAAAACTCACTTAGAATTTGTTACTCTTGTTAAAATCTAAGATTTGTTTGTTTTATGAAAAATAGACACCATGCGAAGCTTCGTAAAATAAGGTAAAGTAAAATTTTGCCTTTTGTGGTCTTTGTATCCAAAAATCGAACAATATACTCAAAAAATATAAAAAATCAGTATTTTATAAGTTTTAGAGCAAAACTTATTTCAAATTTTAAGGATTCGGTAGACTATTCTCGCCAAATAAGCAATCTACAAAAAATATGTTAATTTTTCAAAAAGGATAATAAGAGTTGTAAAGGAACTTGTTTTGTTGATGTCTCATAATTTGCTTTGGTTTCAACGCAAGAAATTTTAGAAATTTCTTCTACGAAGAGTAAATATGTGCATTAATGTGTAATTTTCATGAAATGTTTCTCTGCAGCGGAATAATGAGCGAAATAAGTAATTAATCTGTTAGGCCATTTCGGAGAGTTAATGTTGAACTACTAAAACTCGCAACCTTTTTATTCTTTTGATAAGGTTCAGTGTAATGTCCGGAATGAAATGCAATTTCGCTGAGCACCAAAAATACAATACATAGTCACAATTCAAGTTCGTGAAATAGTTAACAAAACTGAAATACGTTGCTGATCGGATACATTCACGATTCAGTTCATATTGGCAATATAACTCCGTGTAAAAAATCCGACAGTAAGCTCAAGTCTAAATTATCACGTTACCGTTCATAGAAAATTACGAAAATGGTGACTAAGTTTCTGTAATCATGAGCATTAATCACACAATTCAACGCGAAAAATTCAAGAATTAATTCATGAACATCACGACAACATGAAGAGAATTTACTAAAATAGCACATCGTTCAATTCTCGGCTTTTTAGACGAAGTTTTTTTGTCTCATTTTCCTTCGGCTTATGTCCGCAGTGATGCCAGAGAGGTGGTTTCACCATCTGGATCCTGGATATCGGCCCATCTTCACATGGATCGGGACCAATGGCTTTACTTCCCTTCCAAAGGAATCCGTGATCACAGATTTTTCACCATAGAAAATCTCAACGACCTCGGATGGGATTGAACTCAATCCCACTGGGGTGAGTGGCGGCGAAGCGGACACAGCCACAGTAATCCTATTAAACGTTCGAGTACAACGCCATGTATTTTTTGCGTGAATTAGTTTTGTAAAAAAAACAAATATTTTTATCAATTTAAGGTTTATTTATTATTCATGAAGTTGTGGTCGTGATGAGGCGACAGGGAGGGTACGTTTCTGGTCTCATAAATTATTCGTCGTGTGTTCGAGCTTCGCCCAGAAATGATTTTCAATATTAATACAACACGCCTTGTGTGCTGCAAAGTCTTTTACAATAGAAACCGATAATTCTGAGGTGAGGGATTGAACTGTCAAAGCTTTTTTGGCTACAAAGCTGTCGATATTCGGAGCGCCGCTGCCGATATGTACCAACAGCGTGACGTCGCCAACGCCGCCGCCACTGACCAAAATATCACTTACACCGTCCATGGTCAAAAATACATCGGCGCACACCAATAACGAGAGACTCTAAAAAGAAAAATAACGTGCGAAATATTTATCCCTGGCAAGTGTTGAGTTTTTTCTATTTTTTCCGTGGATAAGATGAGGAAAATATCCCTTCATTTATGAACACTTTTGGTACAAGCACATTTCAAGCCAATTAGACGTATTACTTATACAATTGTATTCAAATTTCGAAAAAGGAAAATAATGAACAAATATTAAATTTTGGAACTTGTGCAATCTTGCAGTATTATGGACAGTATCAACATAAGGCTACGGACAGTTTCCTTCGTTCTATTATTGATGGCCTTAAGAATATAATCATTGAACTGAATAATATGGGAGATAATCAATACAGAAGTAGCAAAAAATTCGTTGAATGAATAATAAAATGTATCATTCTTTCTTTCGTGAGCTGTTCTTCAAGGCCTAAATTTTCATCTTGTACAATTATACCATGCATCAATGTGAGAACTAATCTCAGTTAATGTGCGTTATTCATATCTTAATACAAATGAGATTGATTTTAAACAACAGTGTTGAGTTTATTTTAGTCATGTGCTATTCATTGATTGAACGTCGAGAAATTAACACAAGGTGAGTTTCAGCATGCCAAGCATTCAGTCTCCTTCTTTTATTTGAGGAAATATTTCTTAAATAAATGCAGCAGAATAAAATGGTGATCGAGTTTTATAAGCTTCAAACATTTACGCTCTTACCACCCGAGGCGATCACGGTCAAAAAGTGATTTATTTGAAGTGATACTTTAACATGATAATTTATGCCTAGCGTCCGTTATGCCAATCGTCTATTATGCCTAATGTCCTCTATTCTATTCCAAACGTGCGTATTCCTAACGTCCGTCTGCGTAACGTATCTATACCTAAAGGGGTATGATGAAGGTTGTCAATTGCCGAGCATTTCCCATCCTCATTTCTAAATTTAACCGACGTATGTAAACTGACTACATATACTGAATTACTGTATCATTTCGATAACTATAGCCGATTAACCAGTCAATTTCAAAAGTCGCAATAATTATCAACTCACCCTTTATTAACTTGCGGTAACAACCAAAGCGTAAACTGCATATTTTCAATTCTCTTCAAAGCCTACATAAAGGTAGTTTTTCTTTAGGACAAAAGTAAGGAATAATTTATAATTTATGTTAGGTATTTTGCAAATTAAAAATTTTAAATTGCGAATATAGTCTACTTTATCATCATTCCAAGGGTGAAAGTTAAAAAATGATCAGCAATTGCTATTATTGATGCAAAGGACCAATTCTGTCTATATATTTGTGGCTTAACCACAGGTTGTTCGATCATTTCACGAACTGAAACGGTGGCGACTTGACAAACAGAAATTTTCGCTCTTTCACAGATTTACTGTACATTGCCCGAATGTTATCGTCTAGGACGAAACTATTTTTCGTGAATGAAACGAAATATTTTGTCCGTTAATAGTTTTATTTTTCGTACATTGAACGATTTCGTTAGTCGCACGATTTCTTTTTCATTCATTATGCGAAAGTTTTCCTATTTTTACTTTTTTTGGTTCGATGCTTGACAAAATTGATTGTTTTATTAAAAAATTCGATAAGGCAAAATATATTTAAGTACTCACCAATATTATGCATGACAATGATTGTGGTATTTTTGTTCGTTTCGTTTCTGAAAAATGTTAGATGTACTCTAGTAGCAACTATTTTTTTTGTGAAACGATATTGTAGGGATTCTTTGACAAAAACCGCTCTTGGCACAAAACAATTTTCGTGGGTCGTTAATAGTAAGAATTGTTTGATAAAATATGCGAAAAACTTCGTAATATTTAAGAATAACTTTTATAGTGATGGAGTGATTTTGAAAATTGATTTTAAAAACAATGAATGACTAAAGAAAATCAATTTTTCGGTTTAAAATGATCGACACATAAAACTAATTCTGTGAGTTGACTACGAATTTTTCGTTAATAGAGCTAACATTATTCCTGATATTTACGAAAATTATTCGTAAAATTTACAAATATGATTCATTATATTCCCAAAAATTGTTTGTAATGTTCGGGAAAATTATTCATAATATTTAAAAAAATTTAAGATCTTTTGAAGTTATCTTTATTCGTATACAATACGAATGATGTTCGTAAATATAAGGAAGCGTTTTGTGTATTTCACTAAACAATTCGTACGATTAATTAAATAGATTCGAAATAATTTCCTAAAAGATAAGTTCACGATCAACTAATTTAAATAAAAATTTCATCTGAACGCATGGGAACAATTCATATTTTTACGAGAGTTAATTTTATGAATCCTAATTCCATAGATTCACAAATAAATTCTATCAGTGAGATGAAACCGTTTTGCATAAACATTTGGGGAATTCCTCGGAAAAACAATAACCTGCATGTTCACCCACATTAAATTCTTGATGTCAATATTTTTCATTCAAATGTTTGTTTAGACCAATTCTGAAACGATATTAAATTATTAAATATTAAATGTTTATTGGTATTGTACAAAGTATTTCAATCTATACTGTAAAATTCGAGTGATCAAAGTTCGTATAAATCGAGCCCAACTAAAATAAAAGAATCTGAAAACATTTTTTACTGCTACACTTGTTTTATTTCAGTAGTTTATCAATGTACAAAGAGTTTCATCCATTTTAAAGCTTTGAAGTATTGAATATAAAAAAATATTGCGAATTTTAGCTGCAAATAATCTGAAATTATTGCCAACTAGTTTACAAAAAAATGTTTTTAAAATAAGCGAACTATTAAAAATAAATTTGGAGCACTCCAGTCCAAAGAAAAATTAAAACTCACTTAGAATTTGTTACTCTTGTTAAAATCTAAGATTTGTTTGTTTTATGAAAAATAGACACCATGCGAAGCTTCGTAAAATAAGGTAAAGTAAAATTTTGCCTTTTGTGGTCTTTGTATCCAAAAATCGAACAATATACTCAAAAAATATAAAAAATCAGTATTTTATAAGTTTTAGAGCAAAACTTATTTCAAATTTTAAGGATTCGGTAGACTATTCTCGCCAAATAAGCAATCTACAAAAAATATGTTAATTTTTCAAAAAGGATAATAAGAGTTGTAAAGGAACTTGTTTTGTTGATGTCTCATAATTTGCTTTGGTTTCAACGCAAGAAATTTTAGAAATTTCTTCTACGAAGAGTAAATATGTGCATTAATGTGTAATTTTCATGAAATGTTTCTCTGCAGCGGAATAATGAGCGAAATAAGTAATTAATCTGTTAGGCCATTTCGGAGAGTTAATGTTGAACTACTAAAACTCGCAACCTTTTTATTCTTTTGATAAGGTTCAGTGTAATGTCCGGAATGAAATGCAATTTCGCTGAGCACCAAAAATACAATACATAGTCACAATTCAAGTTCGTGAAATAGTTAACAAAACTGAAATACGTTGCTGATCGGATACATTCACGATTCAGTTCATATTGGCAATATAACTCCGTGTAAAAAATCCGACAGTAAGCTCAAGTCTAAATTATCACGTTACCGTTCATAGAAAATTACGAAAATGGTGACTAAGTTTCTGTAATCATGAGCATTAATCACACAATTCAACGCGAAAAATTCAAGAATTAATTCATGAACATCACGACAACATGAAGAGAATTTACTAAAATAGCACATCGTTCAATTCTCGGCTTTTTAGACAAAGTTTTTTTGTCTCATTTTCCTTCGGCTTATGTCCGCAGTGATGCCAGAGAGGTGGTTTCACCATCTGGATCCTGGATATCGGCCCATCTTCACATGGATCGGGACCAATGGCTTTACTTCCCTTCCAAAGGAATCCGTGATCACAGATTTTTCACCATAGAAAATCTCAACGACCTCGGATGGGATTGAACTCAATCCCACTGGGGTGAGTGGCGGCGAAGCGGACACAGCCACAGTAATCCTATTAAACGTTCGAGTACAACGCCATGTATTTTTTGCGTGAATTAGTTTTGTAAAAAAACAAATATTTTTATCAATTTAAGGTTTATTTATTATTCATGAAGTTGTGGTCGTGATGAGGCGACAGGGAGGGTACGTTTCTGGTCTCATAAATTATTCGTCGTGTGTTCGAGCTTCGCCCAGAAATGATTTTCAATATTAATACAACACGCCTTGTGTGCTGCAAAGTCTTTTACAATAGAAACCGATAATTCTGAGGTGAGGGATTGAACTGTCAAAGCTTTTTTGGCTACAAAGCTGTCGATATTCGGAGCGCCGCTGCCGATATGTACCAACAGCGTGACGTCGCCAACGCCGCCGCCACTGACCAAAATATCACTTACGCCGTCCATGGTCAAAAATACATCGGCGAACACCAATAACGAGAGACTCTAAAAAGAAAAATAACGTGCGAAATATTTATCCCTGGCAAGTGTTGAGTTTTTTCTATTTTTTCCGTGGATAAGATGAGGAAAATATCCCTTCATTTATGAACACTTTTGGTACAAGCACATTTCAAGCCAATTAGACGTATTACTTATACAATTGTATTCAAATTTCGAAAAAGGAAAATAATGAACAAATATTAAATTTTGGAACTTGTGCAATCTTGCAGTATTATGGACAGTATCAACATAAGGCTACGGACAGTTTCCTTCGTTCTATTATTGATGGCCTTAAGAATATAATCAATGAACTGAATAATATGGGAGATAATCAATACAGAAGTATCAAAAAATTCGTTGAATGAATAATAAAATGTATCATTCTTTCTTTCGTGAGCTGTTCTTCAAGGCCTAAATTTTCATCTTGTACAATTATACCATGCATCAATGTGAGAACTAATCTCAGTTAATGTGCGTTATTCATATCTTAATACAAATGAGATTGATTTTAAACAACAGTGTTGAGTCTATTTTAGTCATGTGCAATTCATTGATTGAACGTCGAGAAATTAACACAAGGTGAGTTTCAGCATGCCAAGCATTCAGTCTCCTTCTTTTATTTGAGGAAATATTTCTTAAATAAATGCAGCAGAATAAAATGGTGATCGAGTTTGATAAGCTTCAAACATTTACGCTCTTACCACCCGAGGCGATCACGGTCAAAAAGTGATTTATTTGAAGTGATACTTTAACATGATAATTTATGCCTAGCGTCCGTTATGCCAATCGTCTATTATGCCTAATGTCCTCTATTCTATTCCAAACGTGCGTATTCCTAACGTCCGTCTGCGTAACGTATCTATACCTAAAGGGGTATGATGAAGGTTGTCAATTGCCGAGCATTTCCCATCCTCATTTCTAAATTTAACCGACGTATGTAAACTGACTACATATACTGAATTACTGTATCATTTCGATAACTATAGCCGATTAACCAGTCAATTTCAAAAGTCGCAATAATTATCAACTCACCCTTTATTAACTTGCGGTAACAACCAAAGCGTAAACTGCATATTTTCAATTCTCTTCAAAGCCTACATAAAGGTAGTTTTTCTTTAGGACAAAAGTAAGGAATAATTTATAATTTATGTTAGGTATTTTGCAAATTAAAAATTTTAAATTGCGAATATAGTCTACTTTATCATCATTCCAAGGGTGAAAGTTAAAAAATGATCAGCAATTGCTATTATTGATGCAAAGGACCAATTCTGTCTATATATTTGTGGCTTAACCACAGGTTGTTCGATCATTTCACGAACTGAAACAGTGGCGACTTGACAAACAGAAATTTTCGCTCTTTCACAGATTTACTGTACATTGCCCGAATGTTATCGTCTAGGACGAAACAATTTTTCGTGAATGAAACGAAATATTTTGTCCGTTAATAGTTTTATTTTTCGTACATTGAACGATTTCGTTAGTCGCACGATTTCTTTTTCATTCATTATGCGAAAGTTTTCCTATTTTTACTTTTTTTGGTTCGATGCTTGACAAAATTGATTGTTTTATTAAAAAATTCGATAAGGCAAAATATATTTAAGTACTCACCAATATTATGCATGACAATGATTGTGGTATTTTTGTTCGTTTCGTTTCTGAAAAATGTTAGATGTACTCTAGTAGCAACTATTTTTTTTGTGAAACGATATTGTAGGGATTCTTTGACAAAAACCGCTCTTGGCACAAAACAATTTTCGTGGGTCGTTAATAGTAAGAATTGTTTGATAAAATATGCGAAAAACTTCGTAATATTTAAGAATAACTTTTATAGTGATGGAGTGATTTTGAAAATTGATTTTAAAAACAATGAATGACTAAAGAAAATCAATTTTTCGGTTTAAAATGATCGACACATAAAACTAATTCTGTGAGTTGACTACGAATTTTTCGTTAATAGAGCTAACATTATTCCTGATATTTACGAAAATTATTCGTAAAATTTACAAATATGATTCATTATATTCACAAAAATTGTTTGTAATGTTCGGGAAAATTATTCATAATATTTAAAAAAAATTTAAGATCTTTTGAAGTTATTTTTATTCGTATACAATACGAATGATGTTCGTAAATATAAGGAAGCGTTTTGTGTATTTCACTAAACAATTCGTACGATTAATTAAATAGATTCGAAATAATTTCCTAAAAGATAAGTTCACGATCAACTAATTTAAATAAAAATTTCATCTGAACGCATGGGAACAATTCATATTTTTACGAGAGTTAATTTTATGAATCCTAATTCCATAGATTCACAAATAAATTCTATCAGTGAGATGAAACCGTTTTGCATAAACATTTGGGGAATTCCTCGGAAAAACAAATCGTTCGTACTACGGAAGGTGCTCGAAATATTACTAAGATTCTCGTATATTTCATCAAACAGTTCGTTTGACTAATAAAACCGATTCGTACAAAGCCTACGAAAGTCGTTTCAAGGTTTTAACGAAAAACTTGCAATAAAAATGAAAACATTTCCATGAAATCTCGAATGATTCATACCATGTACGAAAAATTTATACATTTTACGAAAGTCATAGCACATTCACGAATATATTCTCTCAGTGGACAATAAACATATAGGACACCTAAATGATTCACCTGTTCTAAATCTTTACTCTGGATGTCCAGAGATATGTCCATTCCTTGATGATGTTTTTTAACCCTAATGCACTCGTGGTGTGTGTCGTTGAGCTTTATTATGTCCCATATAACAATATTTGCAGTCGACAATGAGTACATGCCATTGGGTTGAAACAATAACATTATTGGGTAGTCACACAAAGGTTTGTTGTTGTCAAACCATCTTGCAAAATGATCCCTAAATATCCCGTGCCAGATCACTTAGAATTTGTATAAATATACTTTAGAACGATATTTTTACCTTCCGAAGTGAACACAAGGTACCGTCTCTATAGATGGTCACACTTGGCCAGGCCAGGGGCTTTAGAATTTTGAGGACCCGCACTTTTGTTTGCGTGCTATAGCTTGTGTATGTATATTATAATACCACTCTTTATTCTCAGAAATAGCCGGGACGATTTGCACAACTTTAAATTAACAGTATGACGCTCCCAAGAAGTCATAAACTATTAAACTTTTTGTATTACTCTCAATAACTGTTATACAATATCATTCAGATCTGACTGGTTAATTACTGCAGTCAATTAGAAATTCCTCATATAAACCAGTCAAATCATAAAAAAACTATTGAAATGAACATTAAATATTTTCGATTGGCAGGTCTAAATGATTGATTGCCAACCAAAGATTTTTTTAAATGTAGTATTCACGGGCTCAGGATATATTCCAAAAGTAAAATTCTATAGTTCTGCGGTGATGACTGAACCGATTTCCAAAAGTAAAATTCTATAGTTCTGCGGTGATGACTGAACCGATTTCCACAAACTAAGTCTCTAACGGAAGGTATAAAACGCGGGCGAGGGTTCGCTTCACCCCTCGTTTTTCCAGAAAGTATTTTAGCATAACTGTAGTCATGTTTATCTAATACATCGACTGATATTATTCTTTAAAAGTTGAATAAGGTATGCATAAACCGGTGAAAATGCTGCATCCCTTTTTTCCTACGCATGCTACCAAGTGTTCTATATATATATATATATATATATATATATATAGTATATATATATTATATTATATATAATATATATAGATATTATATATATATAGTATATATATATATATATATATATATATAATATATATATATAGTATATATATATATATATATATATATATATATATATATATATATATATATATATAATATATATATACTATATATATAGTATATATATATAGTATATATATATATTATATATATATATATATATATATATATATAGATATATATATATATATATATATATATATATATATATTATATATATACTATATATATATATATATATATATACTATATATATATATAAATATATATATATATAAATATATATATATATATATAAATATATATTATATATATATATATATATATATATATATATATATATATATATATATATATATATATAATAATATATAAATATATATTATATATATATATATATATATATATATATATATATTTATATATATATTATATATATATATATATATATATATATAGGCTTAACCAAAGTATCTTGAACCTTAAGCTATAGAAACAGGTGTCTCCCGGTAGCGTTGTAATCATTTGACTAATTTATATAATGCACAATATACCTAATACACAAAAAACCGAAGATTTCAAATGTAGCAGCATTAAAACTTTGAGCTAATACACTGGCGTAATATGAACACAAACAAAAGTTTTTTCTTCGTTCCGAATCGAGTGGTCCATTTAAGTTGATATTATTTATATTGATTAAAGGTCTTTGTTGTTCTTATATGTCCGCATAACTCTGATTACTACACAGCTTAAAAATATAATACCGCAATAATTAAATCATGAAGAAATTGAAAGTTTAGTAATTTCTACAGAGTATCAGAGATGGATTTAAATAAATTGATTCCCACATTAACTCGATGAAAACCCCTCGTATGAAATGTACTATTACTATTTCGAGTACATAGTTGTTTCTTACGTTTTTTACACAGGAAAGTAGTCAATTTATCTGTTATACATATTTGATCAACTGCTCATGGATACAAGTAGGTAAACAAACACGCTTATGTGAAACAGCAATGTAGGCTAATATGCTCCAGCAATAATGGTTAAAGCGGATGGGTGGTTGCTCGGTGAACGATCATGCCGGGTTGATACCGGCTTATGATTTAATTTCCTTTTCTCAGCTACTAATAGTTGTTTACGTAAGCTAACGCACACAGTCCATCATGCCATACTTGTTATGACAGACAATGAGGTGAAACAAACCGTTTGATAATCTAAGAAATTTGGGGCAGTCCAAACATATTCAATGAAGTAACAGTTTAAAATTCTATACTGTTTCAAATCTCTGGTGACAGTGTTAAATCATAACATTAGAGTAAGATAAGGTATAAGTACGCATGGGGCCAAAGTACGCATTGACTTTGGGAAACATTACAGGTCCTTAGCGAGTATTTTCTTTCGGGAGGGGCTGAAAACAAATGAAAACTGAATAAAAATATGAAACGTTATTAGTGAAACAATTCCAAATCGAAGGCACGAGAATTAATACCGATATTTAAGAATTCAAATAACTCCTATGGCCCTGATGTCAACATAAAATGCATGGATCTCGATACTACATATGTACAATGTGTACAAGACACCAAATCAGAATGAATAGGAAAGTGTCATAGCAAAAACCTGTTTCAAGAAGCTCTAGGGCGGATGTACCAATAATCGCATACTTAAGGAAAACTTTTGCTTTTGCTCGATGAATAGACCTATGGGCAATGTTAATACATTAAACAAAAGCTTTCAATCCCTACTTCATAGAAAAAAATATAAAGATGGTTTAATAACCAATTTATGTATTCAAAACTGCTTGTACCATTATAGGAACACATGTACCAATAGTGGTGCAATCGCTAATTTCGGTTCCTATTGTTGCAAATCGCATTGATTTCTTATGGGACTTGCAAATATAGGTACATTAGATCGACTATAGGTGCAAGGGAGCTCAAAATCCGTAGAAAATCATTTTTTTTCAATAGTTATTTGAGTAAATTTCAAGGATAACAGTCGCATAATTTTAGTGCGATGAACAGTCGCATAATTTTAGTGCGATGAACCGTCGCATAATTTTAGTGCGATGAATCGATAAAAAAATATTGTTGATGGTACTACCTTAATTGGACATATAACCCACTACTGCAACTATAGGTACACCTCAACTATAGGAGCACCCACCCTACCTACAGTTGCTAATCCAATCATGTGTAGGATAACAAAACTTGCGGCAAGGCCGACTTCCCTGAACGTAAACCAATAAGTGTCAAATCCAAGCTACCAGTTCCAGAGTAGGCACGAGAGAAAAGAATGTCGAACTTGGCCCTAAGATTTCTGATCCGACAGGCGATTTGGTGAAAAAGTTCATCTTAATTCTAGCCAAATCAGGCATTCTGCTACTATTAACAGCTCTGCAGCGTTACGCGAATTTGGCGGTAATTTAATTTCATGAATTTAACTAATCCTTATAATTTCCGTTTCTACGTGCAATCAATAAGAAACGATAATGGCGGTATTTAGATATCCTTCTACAGATCCTTTTTGATAAAACAGCTCTTCTTATATGACTGAACTTACGAATTGAAAATAATGCGGAGAGATTTTTGTAGTTAAAAAGAATTATAAGATATTGTAAGAGATGTTGTAAAGCGATTGTTTCATAATACCCTCTTATATCAATAATATTATCAGCGTTAGTTTGTACTGAATTGTACTCGTAGTTTTAGTTATAGTGAATTGTTTATATGTATCATTTGGATGTTTGTAATCCGTTGGTGCAAAAGATGAGGAGGTTTTATGCCTGCTGGAGCTCTAGCAGGCTTTTCCCTGCTTCCAAATAGAACAAAAATTTCTCGATCCCTAAAATAATGGTAAAAGGTAATCCTCATTGCCTTTTACAATTGAACTCTCGGAGTTTTAAAAAGGGTGTGCGCTACTAATATTAATTTATCTACAGAGTAAATATGAAAAGCTCTTTTGGCTTTAAACATTCTTACAAATCCATTGCGACTTGTTTTATTTGTGTAATCAAATTAATATTTCAAGTTTTCCAACATGTTTGCCAATATTTTTTTGGAGCTCATGGATTTGGATAATGGATAATAGGGGGAACTGGGCCATTTCGGACCTAGTAAGGGTTTATGAGCTATAGAACTGGAACATATCAACCGATCAACAAATTTTTTTTTTCTGAAAGCCCGATCAATTGCGCACATTTTTTTCTAAGACGACTTACTCCGATCTTTTACCGTCAAACGGGGTTACTTGCAACACTTTTCAACTCCAAAGCGGTATAACTAAAAATGCTGAAACTTTAGAATAATTTTCAATATGTACAAGCGCTAATGGGAGTATAAAGAATACTAAATGGTACTTATCAAATCACTATGCCTGTTGCAAGTAACCTCGCATAGGCGGTAACTTGCAACACATGAACTTCATTGAAGTCTAATGCTGTATATTTTTGTTTGCCTTTAGTACATTGATCAAATGTATGATAATTTGGTTGTTACGTATTACGTGTTGCTCATGTTATTTACAAAGAACAGCGACCAAATACTATAATTGGATGCCCATGTTGTTTACAAACAACATGTACTATAATTTGGATGCCCATGTTGTTTAAGTACTATAATTTGGATGCCCATGTTGTTTACAAACAACAACGTTTTTGAACAGCTGCAACATTCGATTTATTCCAGAAATTCACAGGAAAGGCTAGCTATCAGTGTTTTAACCTATATCTATATCTTTGTTGTCTTAAAATATTACTGAAAACAGAAAAAACCTATTAATTTACACTATCAATCTTTTTCATGCAATCGAACTTTTATAAATGCTAGAAGAATCCAGTTGAGTACAAGAAGATAGAAATTGAGCATTTTCTAGTACTGCTAGAGAAGCAAGTTCACGTAAAGACGACTTTCTGGTACTGTTCTGTATTTAAGGAACATTTTCATATTCTAGTTGTAGGTTAAACCTTTAAAATTTGATTCAAAATGCTATACAGACTGTTATTTAAAACGCTCAATCAGCCCGATGGCTAGAGGCATAATAGAAATAAGTCAAAATACTGTTGCATGTTACCCAATATGGGTAATTAACATAGTTAAATCGTTATCTTGCGTATATTTGAGAGAGTAATCAAATATGTATCAAACAGTAAAGTTAGCTTTTGTATACTCGATCTGTACGTAAGAGATACAAATGATATGTTCTTACCACTGAAGTGGAGCAAAGCACGACATTCCAGCTTCTTTTTTATCGAAATATCTCGAAATACAGAAGATTACCCTGTCGCGCTAAAGAAATCGAAAATAATGACTGGTAGTACATGATTATCTTTTAACATATGCTGACATTTTACAGCTATAGTGCTAAATTGCAAACAGCGTTATTAGCGTTGTTAAATTAATCCGAACAGAAACATGTTGAAGTGTTGCAAGTTACCCCGTTTGATGGTACTGTATTGTGTATAAACGGTCCTGCGCAGAAGTACATTAAAGGTCCGAAATACCCCAACCCTGTCCCAATTCGGACCACCCATTTCTTATCGATTTTTTGCAATAAAAATGAAATCCTATTTCGGCCAAAGTTATTCCTGTTTGATTTTAACCAAATTTCGAATCGTGAAATGAAATGTTCTTTTTGATAGATAAAACTTTGAAGTAAATATACAATAAAATGTAAGAGTTGGGCCCAATTACCTTAAAATAGGTTAAGCCTTAACATCGAAATCTATCAACCGATTTGCGAAAAGTTATGTTTTCCTAAAAGCTCGACCGACTGCACACGCTTTCCTCTCAAAGAGTTTTTTGCGATCGCGTATCAGATCGTATATACGGCAAAAGGTCCCAAATCTTGTTTTTGATTTACATACACATTTTTCAAAAAAAGTGCTACGAATCAATATTCGCCCCCTAGCGCACGCATACGAAAATTGATAAACTGAGAAAACGAAAAACTTTGAAAGTTTTTGAAATAGGATGAACCCATGTAAACAAGGATTGGACGGCGTTTGAACCCATGCTAGGGAATGCATCGATTCCAAAGATTTGGCTGCGGAATGAAAATGAATCGAAAAGACAAAAAGATCTTGCGTATGTGTGAGCAAGATCTTTTTGTCATTTTGATTTGACCCGGTGAAAGAAGCATTAGAAATTTTCAAAGGCACAAACTGTAGTTAAAATCATAAACCCAACTTCTTCCAATGTTATTTTAAGTAAAAATAATCTAAATCGTATTAAAACATGTGTACAATGCAGGCAAAGCGTTTTTTCTTTATGGGAATTTCAGAATGTTTGAGGTTTAGTCATGACTTTATACAATCATTTAAATTCTTTAAATTGGAATTCTCGTTCGCTGCAATATAGTTGAGATGATTTTTTTGTTATTGAAAAATAAGACACATTTTATAGCAAATCGATTCGACAGAACCATTTACTTTTATGAAGCGTTGTAGCTCGCGTGGACAAAAAATCATTATTCAAAACTAGCATTTTTACTACGTGTCAGTTAGTAAATCTATAAAGTATCGAATATACATTAGGTATCAAAATAAAAATATAATTATTTACTGTAAAGAAAATATCTATATTATGCTTATTTGGTATATTAAGGGGGAGGTAAAGGGTTTCAGCGTGAAAAAGAACACTTTTTTGCGATTTTTTTAGAACTTTGCGTGAAGCGAATTGATCAAAACTTTTATACATTATAGTGTATCATTTCAATAACATGTTGTAATTTTTCTATGCAAAAATATCAACAAACGTTTCTGGAAAAACATGATTATTGCGGTGTTACCTGCCATTCAAAAACTAGTTAACCGATTTCTTTCAAACTTTGCGTACACATTCTATGTACAAAAATACCTAACCCCTACGTTGAGTTTTTGAGATAATTTTTCAATTAAGGGAGTGTGTTACTCATTTTAAATAAGAATTTCTATTTTTCACGAAAAATTCCGCCTTTTTATAAGTAAATACCCCCGTAATCGAAAAATTATTTCAAAAACTCAACGTTCAATACGTATGCAAAGTTTGAAAAAAATCGGTTAAGTAGTTTTTGAATGGCAGGTAACACCGAAAATCATGTTTTTTGCAGAGATGTTCTACAAAAAGCTTCGTCATCGTGTCGTTTGTTGATATTTTTGCATAGAAAAATTACAGCATGTTATTAAAATGGTACACTATAATGTATAAAAGTTTTGATCAATTCGCGTCACGCAAGGATCTAAAAAAATCGCAGAAAAAGTGTTTTTTTTCACGCTGAAACCCTTATACCCCCCTAAAACGACTGCCGCTGAATGTGATGACCGCCTTATCACCCGCAAATAATTGATCAAGTAGTGGCATTAATGGAAAAGATATGTACCTCTATATAAGTGTTCCGTTCAAACATCAATAACCGCTCAGTTTTGTATCGATTATATTCCTGATTCGATTTACTGACATGAATTTAGTCAGCGCACGTAGACTTTGTACACACGCAACAGACACTAACACTGTTAAGATTCCGTCGAAAACAAAACACAACTCTTGATGTAATCAACAATTTCCAGTAGGTAAGAAAATGATTACCTACATACATTTCATAACATTTGGTTTCCTTTTCGGTGACTTTCAGCTTTGCACGCAAAATGAACGACAAAAAATACACAAACCACACAATTCAGCTAGTATTGTGCAACGTAACTTAGTTTTAGCCTATGGACGCTTCACTTCGCCAGACACGTTCTCACTTTAACAAAATGCAAGATTAATCATCGGTAAAATATTTTTCTTGCTCGCGTAAATCATACCCTTACTGACAATCAAGCAAAAGCTCGATTTGTTATTTGTTTGTGCAGTGGGGTTAATTAATCGCCAATGGTCGCTGGTCATCCATTCGGTGATCGAGACTGAATGAATGCGCACTTCGATGTGACGTGAGTCATTGGAGTGCTGATCAGTTATACATTTTTCACTGCTATGAACTCGATTCTCACATAAAGTGGCGATTATTTCGCATTTTTTCGTTCTCTGCTGCACACGTTTTTCACCAATTTTCACACCGTGGCACTTTTCTTCCAGTGGTAATATCTAGATTAAAGTGACGTCGACAATTTTATGAAAAATGGCTCGTTTTCTCTCGCGCACTCACTCACTGAAGATCATACCGCTCTGATGCTGCTATGATGTTGCGAGGTCTTGGCCCAGGTATTGCAGTATGTGTGTTAGCTTTACTTACTTAGGTATGCTCCTGCATTTGGGGGCAGTTTCTAAGTTTAGTTCTCTTCCACACAAGCCACAACTTGATCTTCGCGTCTGCTTCTACACCTCATGTATGAGGGCAAAGCACGAACGACGGGAAGAAGAAGTTCAACTTCTTGACTAGATGAAACTAGTTACATTCTTACGGAGATCTCTGCGAGCCGCGGGATTCACGAGAAATTCCACACACGTATGCGGAGATGTTGATACAAGCACCTTTTCTGTTGTTTCTCCACATGAACTTTTATAAGCTCTTTTTCGACCCACCACACACTACACTTACATAGAAGGCTAGACCTAGTGTTCCACGTAGGATTTTGATTCAAATTTTTCACTTCGGAACTTCATTTGATGCAGCTTTTTTGCCAGATGAAAATTTGTCACAACTTATAAACAGTTAATTTTGCAAACCCTGAGAAGCGCTTTTTTATGGAAGTGATCCGCTTTATGTAGATAGCAGGGGATCGACACGTATCCACTGAACACCATGATTCACATGAAAAATACTCCACAGTCTCCACCGGATCGCGGCCTCAATTCACTCGAAAAACTTATCTTACTGAAAATGGCTCCACATGCAGTACTCGCAGCACGTCCATCCCGTATACTTGCAAGGCGAGATTTGTTTGTAGGCCACCGCACAGTCGATACTGTAAGCGCTTCGCGGTCGAAAACATGATACATCGCTACCTTTCTTATCTGCCAGGTGCGTGGAATGGGTAACAGATTCAGTGTGGAATGGCAAACATAGATAACACGCAACATTGATCGATTTTTCAAGTTTGCTTGTAACATTTGGGTTATTTCAGATTTTTTTTATGGATAACAAATGCAGTGTTAGAATTTTTATATTACATATTTTGATATATTCCTGTGGAGCTCTAAGAGTTTCTGCGTACCCAAACCACTTATCTTTAGTTGCTCTTTAGGAAAACAAACAACCTACCTGATATTTCACATTCCAAAAAATCACATTTATGTAAAACAGAGTGAAACAATTGCACGTGGAAAATTATTCTTAAGAAATCTTCCACCCTTCCGGAAGTCGCATCGTCATTTACATTTAAGCGACGACCTGATGCCCTATGTAATTTTGCTGTTGCACTCAACCTAAAAAATCAAAATTCGAGAAATCTGATTAACCCATAGATTTTTGTTTGTTTTGATTATAGAAGTTTTAACAAAGTCTGACATTGAAAACCAAACTTGTTGATCAAATGAGTGCACGAGTTTTAGAGAATAATTAAAAATCATTTTTTCGTGAAACTATCGTTCCAAAATCTCGATATACACTCAAGATAAAGTTTTCTCCTTCGGAAAATGATACACGTAACGTATATCATAAAACGAAAAAGTTTTTATATGAATATGTGAAAACGGTAAGCTTGAACATGTACACGGAGTGCACCAGTGCGAGTGGTCATGTAGTCTTTTTTCTAGCATGATGATGGAATGACGAAAATTTAAATTGATGCCATTTGACCAATTCCGTACGGATTGATGTTTTGGATGCATACGTTTTGTTAGGATCTCTAGAATATGATAACCAGTACCGGATATACCTCAATGGGAACATTTCGTTGGCAGTATATGGTTCCGAGACCCTTTAAAATACGCTTGTCGAGATTTTTTTTTGTTTTGATAAAAGAGTGAATTCAGCAATTTTACGGATATTACTTAAAAAGAACACTTTAAAGTCCATACAAAGTTCTTAACGAGCCTTCAAGTTGCTTAAGCTTTAATAGAACTTGAATGCTGCTTAAGCCACTATTAGAACATCAATCGTATCTCAAAATTACTTAAAACGAGAAGCTTATGCATTAATTATATAATACATTTGAAATGTTGCATCCCACTAAGTCGCTAAAAATGGTGTAAAAAAGTTATTTTTCTGCAATTTTACCAAATCAATTCACTGTTAGTGGAGCTGGTGATAGCTGCTCCAAGGTATTGTAGTTTTGTTCTAATCCAACTGGCTTGGTCAACATCAAACGAGTTCTTCCGGTGTTGTTGTTACTCCTGAAGTGATCCGTAACTGTTGGCTAGGGAGGTGAGTTTTGCCCCTTTGTTGCGACCCCTGGTGATGAATAATCGACACCACATAGTTCTTCCTATGTGATACTGCTGTCCTACCTCCTTTGCTCGCCTTTTTTGTTAGTTGTGTGGGAGAGCAATTCTCGTTCGACTTGTCCGCCACAGCGAGAGTAGCAGATGCTTTTGTATTCGTGGCACTTAGTCGGGGAAGTTAAATACTACACCAGATTAAATTATGGCTTTACTTTAACGTAGTAATAAAAAACGATTAAAGTGCTCCAAAATGCCGAGCAATCGTTTTGATTTCAATTTCTGTCTAGTTCCACTGAAAATCCATCACCCCTCAGGTCAGTGAAAATCTCCGGATCAAAGCCTCTCAAGAGGTGGCAACCCTAGGTACATTCCACTAAGACCTCGGTTCGCGTATATATTGTTCTATGATAAGCTGCACCAGTATGATCTTTCACCAACGTTGAACAACATTTTACTGAATTTGTAGTCGGAAAAGCACATGTGCTTCTCCCAAATGATTCATCGACGTTGAGACTTAGCTACATGAGTGTTCCATAAAGCTCGCGTCAATCCTCTCTTCTATACAATTTTTATATCAACAATTAACAATTCATACACGCTAAGGCAATCCGCAGACGATGCACAGTGGGGCAACTTCTAACGCTTTGGGTATCTATCCTGGATTAGTGTCTTCAGCAGATTATCTTGGATGGGAATGAGTATTATTTTGACAACTTCAGTTTTGATCTAGATAAGTAGAAACTGATCGACGAAGCGAGATCTCGAAACGATAAATTTAAATCTCATAGAAGGTATCCTTTTATTAATATATTACTAAACAACGATGTTTTAACAGGTTTTTAAATGATTTGGAATTGTGGTTGTACGTCAATTTAAGTTTGAACATAAGCAAACAACTGCGTTGGAACATGTCTACTTGCCAAGCAGTTATTTAAATCTCGTTTGCTTTATCTAGAAAGCGAAGGACTTCGTCGTGGTGATCTGCCGAGATGAATGATGCTAATTTCGTTTTTGGATTTGAGTCGCTCTGGTGTTTACAAAATTCTTATAAAAGTGTCAGTTTCGATCTAACCTATTTAGAGCGACTCTGATCTAAAACCGAAAACAGCATAAATCTCATAAGGCAAAAGTCGAGTTTCGACTGAATATGGTATCCGTTAACTTCCGCATTGGTATTTGAGATGTGGAACATTCACTAAAGGCTAAAATGGAGCTTGGGCTTACATAAGTTTACACTTTTCAGCATATCAACCACACGGTACTCAACAAATTGGCCCAGGTAAAAGAAATGTATATCAAATTAACCCTTGTGAAGGCAAGCAAAAATCCTAACGCTACAAGGCAAGCCGGGCCTCTAAGGCCCGGTAAAATTTTATACCCTCTTACAGTAAAAGCATGAAATATCCAAAGCATATAGAGCAATTTTATGCAGAAATACAAACTTTTCAAGTGTTTGAATGATTTCTCTATTTGAATTTATTTGACAATGATGAATAGATTGTGAAAAAACAACATATAAGCGAAAAATGAAGAACTGATAGATTGTTTCAGAATATTTCAAAGGATTCAAAATTAAAGCTCACGCCTGTAGTTATTAGCTATACTATTTAGTATATAGTATAGCTAATAACTACAGGCGTGAGTCAAATCATCATAAAATACGAATCCCCGAAAAAATACTCACTACTGGGATTAATTAGAGTAAGCATTGGGTGAAGCCAAAAGCTAAATTATGTAAATAAATAATTACCACTTTTAGAATATGTCGAGCAATACCTTGTTTTACCACAGGCTAAAAATGAAGAACTTTGTCCTAGGAAAACGTTCATTCACTTCATTTTCTGGCAGGAAAAAATTCAAAATTATAGCCCCATTCCAAATACAAACTTGTTCGGATGCCTTTGGTTTACTTACAAGAATTTTTAAGTTTCTATGCAAAAATATATGAATATGGAAACTATAAATTCAGTAAAAAATGTCAGTACCATCTTATTTGGCCTAAAATCCTCAGGTACACAACTGAAGATGAAAGGATTAACATTGCAGAAGGCTGCAAATTCATCCGACTTTGTGGTAAAATATTTTTGTAATATAATGTTAAATGCTGCCTCTCTTTCTCGCACATGCTTATGCAACTTTCAACAAAGTTATTCGTTATGAAAAAAGCTACACACTTGAAGTTTTGAGGTATGCAGAGTAACTATGAGCCTTTTTTTTGAATTTTGATTTCTTGTTTTCGATTTTCCATATGACACTATAGAAACTTCAAAACTCTTGTGAGTGAACTAGAGCTGTAGGAAAAAGCTCATAAGTGACATATGGTTTGTAGAGCTAATTGACACTTGATTTAGCAGTGTTTCAAAAAAGTTTAAAACATTGCCGGTCTAGTATCCCGATCAGAAACATATAACAAGAATATTTCAACACTATATCTCCCGTTGTTACTTGTTATAATTTTCTGTTATTTTAACTACTAACGAGACCAAATTTATAACACGATATGTTACGAAAATTGCATTCTGTTATAATCTTGTTATTTCATTCTGATCGGGATGTGTGCACAGTTCTGGGAGCATTGAAAAGTGTTTACGTGAGAAAAATTACATGATACTAATAAATGGTAAATGTGTTTTAACTTGATCAAAGATAAGTTCGTCAAAGCTTAGGAAATACTTGTAAAAACTGAAATGAATCCATAAAAAATTGATTTTTGGATGCAAACATATTATTTGCATCACCAGTATGCACAGATGATGTCGAAATACCTAGCGGGCCTGCTAGTCCCCCTTACCTTTTTGTGCATGTAAAAAGTTTATACGAATCTATGAAGCACACCATATGTGATATTTCCGTAATATCTTACTTTTTCAATGAATTTTAGCATCAGTTAATGGAATTTCCATGCTCAAGCTCTTACTGCATGCATAACGCTTTGTAACTAAGAAATCGATAGACCCGCGTGCCTTTTTGAGGGTTAACACAAGCGTTGAGTATGGCAGTCTTCAAGATCCCCGTGAATATGGGCAATGATGAAATTATGATAAAACAACACGAACTTGCACCGCGTACTTGTAATATAGCCAATGTATGTAGGAAAATAGGAATCGTTTGCTGAGGATATATGGAGAAACTTCTTCCCAGGTAGTCCTAATGGTGTTCAAGGAGTAACAATGCAGTTGAATCAACCTATTCCTTCCTACCTTACCATACTTTACAAAACATCAAGCTTCTGCAAAACAAGGACAGGCGTTCTAGGTAACTCATCTGGGTTCAATTCCCAACCCCACATATAGGGTTAAATAATTTGGTAAACACATTTTTATAATTCGAAAAAAGCGAATTACTTTAGAGATAAAACTTCTCAGTCTAAGTACGTCAGTTCTATACACAGTTTCCATTACCATCACCTGAGCCACAGATGGTTGCAAAATTTGGGACTGCTGCTCACACAATAACGACATCTGCAAAAAAGCGACCGATACTTCCAAACCAACAGCCAACAACATTAAAGAGACAGCTAATAGCAAAGTCACTTTTTATCAGTTTATTTATTTGATGCGTTAGCTATCCGACAATTTGTGTTTTACATTGTAAATTTATTAGAACTAGGAGATATTTAAAAGTTTAAACTGTTTTCTATTAATACTAAGGCGAAAGATTTTTGAACCATTTTAACTCTCCGGAAGTCGCCTAGTGCCCTGAAAGTATAACTTTCTGAAATTCGGGCAAAATTTTTGTAGAGCATCAGATTAGGACACAACTGCCGAAGGGTTAAAACTACATGAACGTGTAAGATAACGTTAGTGACGTGAATGACTCCCAGGATCCAGTTGACAAGAAAACAAATGTTTCCCCTCCCCTCACTGGCACCGCACAATAGCAAGTTACGTATAAATTATATTCGTTAAATTGAAACGAAATATATGAATTTGAAAAACATAGGATCAGTTATAAACTTAAAATGAAACACTATTCGTCTTTCTGTTTTATGTATTTCATTTCTCTTAGCTGCAAAGGTAGATGATCGATAAACAAAATAATAATAATGAAATGACACCATAGTAAAAAGAATAAATGATTGATTAGTACTCCCCAAATGAAAGTGGTTGTGCACGCATATGTTACAGGACAATGTGTATTTACGGATTGAAACTGAAGAGAGAAAAAAATAGTAAAAAACAATTCAGAGTTCAGCAACTTATTGAAATATAAAAATTGTCGGAAAACCATTCCTTAAGATTGATCCTTTTATGCGGTGAAATATTGCAATTATTGTGCATTATGCATATAAATTGATGATTCAGAAACGGTTTAAATAAAAAAAATATACACTCGGGTTTTTTTACGCGGGGTATACACCGCGTAAATTTCAAAATCCGCGTAAATTTCAAAATTCGCGTAAATGAAAACCGCGTAAATTTCAAAATCTGCGTAAATGAAAACCGCGTAAATTTCAAAATCCGCGTAAATGAAGACCTGTAAATTTAAGAATCCGCGTTAATGGGAACCTCGTTAATGGATACCGCGTAAATTAAACAAAATCCGCGTAAATAAAAACCGCGTAAATTTCAAAAACCGCGTAAATTTCAAAATCTGCGTAAAAAACCGCGTAAAAAATGTGTATGTCAAGACCACAAATCCAGTGTTTCATCATCGAATCTATTTACATTGTTTGTTTGTTTATTTGGATCTTTAACCTTTAAGGTCATTCGCCCGCCTACTCACATTGTTGAATTGAGAAAATGCTTGTTCATAAATTGTTCTCTCATCAAGAAAATTTTATATTAAAGCCAAAACATTTTTTATCGTGATACGCCAACACATCTGCATTCTTCAAGACATCTGTCTTAAATATTTTTTGAATTTTATTCAACAATAAGTTTTTAAGTATCATGAGAAACTGAAAATATTCTGGTGTAAACAGATAATTTTTCCTGCAGCCGCATTTGATTTAAAAATTTGATAAAAAATTTAAAATTCGCATTTGAATAGGTGCAATTTGTCCATGTTGCTCACGTGGAAGTAGACTATACCAAAGATGGCAAATGCCAACTCAGGTGAATTGATCAGAAAAGACTTTTTTCCCTTCGTCGTTGATGTCGTTTGTCGATACTGTGTAGTTGAGCTCATGGAGCCAAGCTGCACTCTGTTATGAGATTTCAGCGAGCAACACATTTTTGCCTTTTCCTGTGCTTTGGTATGGCGCGGCAGTGTCGTCGAATTCATGCCATTTCAGATTACGTGCTAGCCGCTGGAACCCGGAGCAGCCATTCACTTGTGTAAGTCATTGGAGTGCTTTTTAACCGTCCAGATGTGGTAAAGTTAATTGCAACACCAGCAAAGAGTAAAGGTGAAAACTTGTTTCGGGCTGTGAACACACGTTTAACTTACGTGTGTAAAAGCTTACACTCACAAGTAGCTTTGTGAAGTCAGAACCCTCATCTGCTCACGGAGTAAAATCAAAGACAAAGTGTTAAAAAGCCAGCAGTATTTTATCTTTATCGAAATTTCAACTTAATTTTACATGTGCTGCCATCTGAATATGATTTTGAAAGTCTAACTGTTTCAATCGCTCACAAACTGAAACAAAAATATCTCAAATAACATTACTAGGGCTGCACTTACCCAATCTCGAATCACTCCGCCGTTTGACGCGGAGTTTTATCATACATGATTGAATGCACTGTAAAGGAAAGAAGAAAATTGTACATAATGGCAAACTCATACCGTTTAGCAGTACTATTTCTTACCTCATGTATATGTTTGATCACCTCGGCTCTCGGTGAGTCCTCCAGTTTTCGTTCATTAACGTCCAAAATTTCATCAGCGACTTCGAGGTTGTCCTTATCCGCAGGACTACCGTAGAGTTTGATTTTTCCATCGCGACTTTCCACTAGAATGATCACGTATCCGTTTAGCTCAACAACTTGCTGTAAAAAGAGACAAGAGAAATATTTATAGGCATTTTCAAACATTTTCCGGCAAGTTTTTTTTGTATTCAAACTTTTCGCAGAAAGGGACCGTACACTAATTACGTAAGGCATTTTTAGAACATTCCAACCTCCCCCTCCTCCCCAGATAAGAATTCGTAAGATTTTGACGAACTCTCCCTCCCCCCTTCATAAGATCTTATCATGATTTTCGTAATTAAAAAATCATATTGTTAATTCATTAAATAAGATAGCGAAAACGATACTTATAGAATTATTTCAAGAAAATTCATGACAAAATTTAACTGCATTCATCTGTAGTAATTTTATTTGCATCCTAGTAGAACAACTATTGGGTGATATTTAGAAAAGCCAATCTGGTCCACATAATCTGCTTCGCTATATTCCACTTCCTTTGAATCTATTTTCTTGTGATGCAGAACTCAAAAGAATTTATAACCTGTTCTGGCATGAATTTATTCTGAGCTCCAACTGTGACGATTATCGTACGCATAGCTCCGACATCTTCGAATTTTCTTGAAGTAAAATACAGTTCACACTCTGGAAATATTCGGCCCAAAAGATCTGTCACAATCGCATGACAGAACATTTTCCGAATACCTTGCGGTTTGAACAAAAAGTATGAATAGAAGAATATTGGCCATCAACACGAAGAGTGTCAGCACTTCTTAACTTGTAAGGCATACGGTGACCCCAGTTCCCGAACAGACCAATGTGCCACCAAGCGTCAAGATATTGATGTAACTGCTCTAACACCATCGACAATTAAGACGCTCTTCACGATGGCAACAATAAACAAAATTACATAATTAATTTAACATATCCTGCTGTTGCAAAACACTTCAATTCCAGGTCCACCCTTCCTTGGCCATGATGTACAATATGTGCTAATTTTGTTTGACATAGAAAATGTTCATGGCACAAATAATAAATAATTCTTGTGTAAAGAATATTTTTCTTATTGATTTCATTTTCATACTTTTTTATGATATTACGTAAGAAAGAACAAACCCTCCCTCCCCCACAGATAAGAATTTGTAAGATATTTTGAAACTCCCGCTCCCCCCATATGCCCTTACGTAATTAGTGTATGGCCCCAAATTATTTTGCCTATTGAGCTATTCAGTTGTTTCACATTTTTTAACTATTCCCTCCATAGATGTGTCAGACTCGTCATTATATATCACAGATAAATTGGTAAATATTGTTTGATTAAAACATATATAAAAGCCAGCGATAATCATTAAGCACTTAGCAAGCCAATGCAATACAAACGATGGTATATTTCTCCTCAAAGGATTTAATTCTGATGAGACGAAGTCGAAATGCAAATTCCATAACTAATTTAGTTATAGGTTACAGGCCCTCACGCGCGTGTATGGTTTCAAATAATTTTCTTCTTAGTGGAGAAAAATAGATTTTCCCTAATTTTTTCTCCAATGAGAAGAAATATAGCATATTGCATTGGTTTGCTAAGCCAAACCAAGTTTCGATTTAATTAATTCTCATTAGCTTAATCAGATCACCTTTTCTTGCGGGACATCATGAAGAATTGGAGGTTTGCTCAGAAACACAAATTGTGTTTTCGTTTTTGGAGCTATGATCAATCCGGTGCCAGCTCAGTCATGTGACTAAGTAAGTGCCGGATACTGACGAGATCAAATCCGAAACGCAAATTCCTTGTATAGCAATTATGAATCCATCCCCCCTTGTGCAGGAAGAAAGTGCTTTCATAGGTTTAGTTCAAGAATCGTATTTCCACAAAGGTAAAATCTATGTTATATCTGTCTATGTCTTCATAGCTTTCTACACAAATGGCATGACGAATCCACGTGAAACGCTTCGTGAATACTTGCGAATAGTACTATTGACGCATATATTATAGTTGATCTCACCACTCGCGATATTTGTACTGTCACAGTCAATAGGACTGTTGATAAAATCAACCGGAAATACGTTTATTGTCCGGCAGATTTTCCGCACAAGAAATCATATCCTTCTGATGATTTCAAAGGGGTTATAGCATACTGTGGCAGAAATAGGTTTCTACTCATAACCACGAGTGATGCAAAAACCCACTTTAATATAGGGCAGCTCAGATATCAATTTGAATGGCACTGAATTGATGGAGTACTTAAGGTTCAAGACACCTTTTTTGAATGTGTGTAGGAAAAATTATATTCAGCTTTACCACCAGTTTATTCATATTTTTTTTTGGTTCAGTGTATTCCTACCGATTAGTTGTTTACATAAATCGCTCCAACTATTTTTACTTTTTGACGAGATTTGTGAAGTTTTTATCGTTGTTTGTCGTGTTAATCGACTCAGTATTTTGTGTTTAACATTGTTATTGTGCAGTGTGAAAGTGTCTCCTGTTTGCTATTGTGTTGCGAAAAAATCAGCGAAGAACGTAACTGAGTGAACTTCTGTGACTTAACCACCAAAACTTTCCATCGAACGCAGCGCCATCTATATTTCATTGTTCGCATTCTCAGATCGGCACGCATTATGGCAAGTGCATGCGATCACTGCGCGAAAACCGTCAAATCGGATGACGACTTTATTGAATGTATGGGTTATTGCAAAAATGTGGTACATATGCAATGTGGGAAACAACTTAACAAGCCGTTTTTGAAAAAACTTGCGGAAAACCCAAACTTATTTTTGATGTGCAATGAATGTGTCAAGCTGATGAAGTTTGCTCGCTTTCGCGATACCGTTTCTTCACTTGGATGTGTTATCGCTGCTATCGCTGGGAAAACGGATGACGTCTGAGCTGAACTAAAGGCCGAGTTATCCAAAAATAACCAGCAAATTTCGCGTCTGGCTAGGAAGGTTTCAACAGCTACTCCAGTCCGGCCAAACTCCGGTACCTCTCGACCACCTCAGAAGCGTCGTCGCGAGGATGGCCCTGATCCGAGCAATATTCTTGTTGGTGGTCGAAAGCTAGTCGATAATAGCAACATTGTTACGGTTCCACCTCCCGCGCCGCTGCTCTGGATGTATCTTTTCCGCTTTCATCCTAGCGTTAGCAAAGAGACTGTCGAAAAAATGTCTAAAGAAGGACTAAATTTTAACGAGGAGATAAAGGTTATTCCGCTTGTTAAAAAAGGCATAGACGTCAGTACGTTGAACTTCATATCCTTCAAAGTTGGAGTTCACCCAAAGTACCGTGATGCAGCTCTTAATCCTGACACATAGCCGCAAGGCATACTGCTCAGGGAATTTAAAGACAGCCGTACCCAGAACATTTGGAGCCCGCCGACTGATTTTCCACCGCCTCCAAAAGAAGCATGTACCTCTCTAATGCAACCCGGCCCATCAATGGTCCTGCAGAGGACTCCGCAACGATTGGCCATGCCACTATACCAAGCCACACCGCCCTTGTGAAGGAGTATCGATGCCGATCGCATACTGGGATGCAACGCAGTTGGTACTATGGAAGCCCTCGATCCCCCCGCTACAGTCGAGCCCTTGCCGCCAGCGTTCATCAGTCGTCCCGGTCCTGTATGTGTGGGTGGGGAAAGGGTCTTCCAAGCCGCCTTTCTCGGCAAGTATTATAAAAATTGTAACGATACAACGGTTGAACCGATTCACGCTTCTAGCTCATCGTACGACTCTCGCCGCAAGCTGCTACCACCCCGTTCCTGCTCTCCGCATTCCGCCATCGGGTTCCAACGCATACTGGGACGCACCGCAGTTGGCACTATGGAAGCCCTCGATCCCCCCGCCACAGTCGAGCACTTGCAGCCAGCGATCATCAGTCGTCCCGGTCCTGTGTGTGGGATGGGTGAAAGGGTCTTCCAACCTGCCGCAAATGGCAAGTATACATCTGTTCGAAGAAGCGACTGGTACGACGGCGAATGCGAGCAGTTAGTCGAAGAGAAGAATGCAGCATGGGCGAGAATGCTGCAACACCGCACGAGGGCGAACGAGGCGCGATATAAACAGGCACGGAACAGGCAGAACTCGGTTTTCCGGACCAAAAAGCGCCAGCAGGAAGACCGAGATCGCGAAGCGATGGAGCAGCTGTACCGCGCTAAAGACACACGGAAATTCTACGAGAAGTTGAACCGCTCGCGCAGGGGCCACGTACCACAGGCCGACATGTGCAGAGATACAAACGGGAATCTTCTCACGGACCAGTGTGAGGTGATCCAGAGGTGGCGGCAGCACTACGAAGAACACCTGAATGGCGATGCAGCAGACGACGAGGATGGCACGGTAACGCACCTGGGAGCACGCGCGGAAGACATTACACTACCGGCTCCGGATCTCCAAGAAATCCAGGAGGAGATTAGCCGGCTCAAAAATAATAAAGCCGCTGGGGTTGACCAAATACCAAGCGAGCTACTAAAACACGGTGGCGAGCCACTGGCTAAAGCGCTGTACTGGGTGATTACCAAGATTTGGGAGGAGGAGATTTTACCGGAGGAGTGGATGGAAGGTGTCGTGTGTCCTATCTACAAAAAGGGCGACAAGCTGGATTGCTGTAATTACCGAGCAATCACCGTGCTGAACGCCGCCTACAAGGTACTCTCCCAAATACTATGCCGTCGACTATCACCAATTGCAAGAGAGTTCGTGGGGCAGTACCAGGCGGGTTTCATGAGCGAACGATCTACCACGGACCAGGTGTTCGCTCTTCGTCAAGTACTGCAGAAATGCCGCGAGTACAATGTGCCCACACATCATTTGTTCATCGACTTCAAAGCCGCATACGACACTATCGATCGAGATCAGCTATGGCAGATTATGCACGAGTACGGATTCCCGGACAAACTGACGCGATTAGTGAAGGCGACGATGGATCGGGTGATGTGCGTAGTACGTGTCTCAGGGACGCTCTCGAGTCCCTTCGAATCACGCAGAGGGTTACGGCAAGGTGATGGTCTCTCGTGTCTGTTATTCAACATCGCGCTGGAAGGTGTAATAAGAAGAGCAGGGATCGACACGAGTGGTACGATTTTTACAAAGTCCGTTCAGCTACTTGGCTTCGCCGATGACGTTGATATTATTGCACGAAACTTTGAGAAGATGGAGGAAGCCTACATCAGACTGAAAAGAGAAGCCAAGCGCGTCGGACTTGCCATCAACACGTCGAAAACAAAGTACATGATAGGAAGAGGTTCACGAGAAGAGAATGAGAACCGCCCGCTTCGAGTTTGCATCGGTGGCGACGAAATCGAGGTGGTTGAAGAGTTCGTGTACTTGGGCTCACTGGTGACCGCCGACAATGATACCAGCAGAGAGATTCGTAGACGCATCGTGGCAGGAAATCGTGCTTACTTTGGCCTCCGCAAGACACTTCGGTCGAACAGAATTCGCCGTCGTACGAAGTTGACCATCTACAAGACGCTGATTAGACCGGTAGTTCTCTACGGGCACGAGACCTGGACCATGCTCATGGAGGACCAACGTGCACTTGGTGTCTTCGAACGGAAAGTGCTGCGTACCATCTACGGTGGAGTGCAGATGGAAGACGGCACATGAAGACGGCGAATGAACCATGAGCTGCATCAGCTGTTGGGGGAGCCGCCCATCTGTCATACCGCGAAAATCGGACGACTACGGTGGGCCGGGCACGTAGCCAGAATGTCGGACAATAGCCCGGTGAAAACGGTTCTCAATTGCAATCCGACCGGTACAAGAAGACGTGGCGCGCAGCGAGCACGATGGATCGACCAGGTGGAAGACGATTTGCGGACCCTTCGCAGACTGCGTGGCTGGCGACGCGCGGCCATGGACCGAGTGGAATGGAGGAATCTTTTGTATACGGCACAGGCCACTTCGGCCTTAATCTGTTAATAAATAAATAAATAAAAAACATCTGTTCCGAACACTTCAAGCGCTGATGTATTCTTCGCTTCAAGTTTTTTGCCTTTTGCTCCGACATCTTGTTATCAGATGATGATCCGTTGATGAATTTAAGCCACCAACATTCTGGTAGTAAACCTCGATGTTGTTGGAGGACGGATCGGGTACAGCAGAGAGCGAAGCCATGTTGCCGTGTAGGAAGATCTTTTCGTCAATCCCCCGAACAGTATCGGAACGGTTCATGGTCGCCTGGTCGACTGTGGTGGGGGATTCGAGACATCCCGAATCAACTGCGTCGCACCCCAAAATACGACTATCGTCGTCGTCGAGAGAAATGGTTGGCATTTGCTCGCGACGACGGGTTGCTGTTACGACGTTATCGCCTTGACCGAGACGTGGCTCGACAACCGTACTCTGTCTCGCCAGGTCTTTGGTTCAACATTCCATGTCTACCGCTGTGACCGCAATGCCCTCAACAGCCACAAGACATCAGGCGGTGGTGTGCTTATCGCCGTTCGCCGTGGTATAAAAGCCCGAGTGATCAACGATGACCGGTGGGCGAGTTCCGAGCAAGTGTGGATATCAGTGAAACTTGCCGATCGCAATCTGTTCCTGTGCGTTGTGTATTTTCCACCTGACAGAATTCGTGATTCCAGCCTGATCGATGTACATCTTTCCTCCGTTTCTTTTATCGCCTCGATCGCCGCCCCGTCTGATGATATCGTTATACTGGGCGACTTCAACTTACCTGGCTTGACGTGGTGCCAAGCAAGTAATGGTTTTCTACGATTGGATATCGAAAAATCTGCGCTTATTAACAATGCCAGTTGTATTTTGGACAACTACAGCAGCGCAACTCTTCGGCTAATTAATAATGTCACCAACGATAATGGACGTACATTGGACCTCTGCTTTGTAAGTGCCCGGGACTGCGCTCCGTACTGCTGCACTGCACCGACTCCTTTAGTTAAGCAGGTGCGTCATCATCCCCCACTACATCTTGTATTCGCTGGTAACCTAGGAGTGAATTTTGAAGACGTCTCAAGCTCTATCGTCTACGATTTTAAAAACGCTGACTACGACAGCATCGTTAGCACGCTGTTGGATATAAACTGGGACGAAAATATTAACAATGACGACGCGAACGAAGCAGCGATGACGTTTTCTAGTATTCTTAACTACCTTATCGACCGCCATGTACCAAAACGAACAATTAGTCCCGATGAACACCCTCCCTGGCAATCAACCGTCCTTAGACGTTTAAAATCTGCCAAACGAGCTGCATTTAAAAAATTCTCGAAGCATAGGACACTTGCATTACGAAATCACTACTTTCAACTCAACCACGAATACAAACAACAAAGCAGACGCGCCTTTTTTAGACACCAGCGAAACGTCAAGCGTCAACTGAAATCCAAGCCCAAGTCGTTCTGGAAGTATGTTAACGAGCAGCGAAAAGAATCCAGTTTGCCATCTTGTATGTCGTTTAACGGAGTTTTAGGTACCGACACTAAGGAAATTTGCCAACTGTTCTCCGACAAATTTTCAGGCGTTTTTTTCCAACGAGCGCCTGTCACTACAACAAGTCGCTGCCGCCGCTAATTTAACTCCTTCGCTAGGACGAACCATCAACCGAATTTGTGTCGATAATGCTGCCATTCTTGCAGCAAATGCCAAACTGAAAGCATCTTGTTCCCCGGGTCCAGATGGTGTTTCATCGATTTTTGTCAAAAAGAGCATCAGCGGGCTTCTTCAACCACTTCGGCGAGTCTTCGAGCCATCACTCACTACTGGTACATTCCCTTGCTGCTGGAAAGTAGCGCACATGTTTCCAGTTCATAAAAAAGGAAACAAATCGAACATTGACAAATATCGGGGAATCTCGTGTTTAAGTGCTGTATCAAAACTGTTCGAGCTGGTTGTGTTAGATCCTATTTTCTTTCACTGCAAACACTACATTGCAGATGACCAACACGGTTTCATGCCTAAACGATCGACAACGACAAACCTGCTCTCGTTCACAACATATGTAATGGATGGATTCGCTGACGGATTGCAAACCGATGCTATTTATATGTATCTATCTGCGGCCTTCGACAAAATCAACCATGATATTGCAATAGCGAAGCTGGACAAACTCGGCATTCATGGACAACTTCTGTGCTGGTTTCGTTCCTACCTCGATGGAAGGCAACTCCAAATCAGCATTAAGGACTGTCTATCTGCACCATTCTTCGCTACATCCGGCATACCACAAGGAAGCCATCTCAGTCCAGTAATATTCCTCCTCTACTTTAATGACGTCAATTTCACATTACAAGGACCCCGCCTTTCTTTCGCCGACGACATGAAATTTTTTCAACAAATACGGGATAAAACCGATGCCGAGCTTCTTCAGAGGGAACTGAACAGCTTTAGTACGTGGTGTGATCTAAACAGAATGGTTTTAAACCCGAGCAAATGCTCAATCGTTACGTTCACGCGGAAACGCCAATCCACTCAGTTTAACTACCATTTCTTCGGCTCGAGCATTCCAAGACACTCTCACATCAAAGATCTCGGAGTCATCATGGATTCGGCATTAACATTCAAACCACATACGTCATACATCGTGGATAAGGCATCACGTCAGCTTGGGTTCATCTTCCGCATTGCGAAAAACTTCAGGGACGTATATTGTCTTAAATCGCTTTACTGCGCGTTGGTCCGCTCAACGTTAGAATATTGTTCAGCTATTTGGAATCCGTACTACCAGAACGAGATTGACAGAATCGAGGCTGTCCAACGCAGGTTCATACGCTTCGCCCTTCGTCACCTTACATGGCGAAACAGATTTCAGCTGCCGAGCTATGAAAACCGTTGCCAGCTAATACACCTCGATACACTCAGCATTCGGAGGGACTGCTCTCGAGCCCTGTTCGTCTCGGACTTACTCTCTGCCAGAGTGGATTGCCCTACAATCCTCGGACGTCTGGATCTTCAAGCCCGCGTTCGAGCTCTACGCAATAACTCCCTTCTGCGAGTTCCGTGCAGGAGAACCAACTATGGTTGCCAGAGCGCTGATACCGGACTCCAACGAATTTTTAACAGTGTGGCGACGGCCTTTGACTTCAACAGGACGCGGAATGCGATAAAAGTGAAAATGTTGTCAATTTTAAAATGTAATTAGTTTAAGCAACCACCATTGGGGCCAAGGGGCCTGTTGGTGAAGGTAATAAACATAAACCAGTTTATTCATATCAAACCTGTTCAAAGCTCTAAAAGAATAACATCAGTCGATTCATTAGATTATCACGACGCAAAATAGTTGCTGGAAAAAATAATTGATTAATCGGAATGGTACTTTTGAAAAAGTGCCTGTGGTTTTTGTCACACTACCACACTGTGTTGGGGCACGTGTGACCTTTCGTTCACTTTTCGCAGGTTCACTGTGCTTTATCATGACCCTACGGATTAATTTAAATATATATGTGGTAAAATCACTTATTAATATTTAGTTAGATAGGATTAAAATAAATATTAAAACGAACTACTAGATATATATGTCAAACTTAAAATCAATAATCATAAAATAAATTTAAATTAGCATGATTTATGCAAATATTAAAATTGCTTTAACTAGACAGAAGGCACAACGATCAAATTGAAAAACTCTGCACAAACTAGGGTTTATATTCAGCTCACACAACAGTACACACCACAAACACCCACTAACACCCATACTCCAGAGAACTGAAGTTGATTCGGTAACCACGGCTGATTAATGGGAAATCGGAGGCTAGGTTCCGGGAAACTCGGCAACAGACTCGATCGTCACTTGGACTTGGACTTGGAACAGCAAACCATCCACACGACTAAAACTTGGACACTGTTTTCGGAAAAAGTTTATAAGTAAAACCCGCTATCATCGATTGATGGCAATAAAGTGAAAACCCATTAAACCGTTAAAGTCGATGCAACCGAAATCAATTAGGTTTCGCAACGTTCGTATTATCGTCAATTACGGGTCATATTTCGGATCGAGACCAGTGCCGACGTTCTCCGAAGGCCAGGAGGGTTACCCACGTGCTTTTCCGGGCCAACGAGTCGACAACCGGCCATCCGATTCAACACGGTTGAGCGTCCGAGTTCCAGAACGTATGACTTCCATTAGACCAGCAGGGATCCGGAAGAAGATCGCCTTGGTTCGAGTTACAGTCACCGGTAGAGGATATCGGCAGCGGCAGGTGCGCAACGGGCCCTACACTTTACACACCTACAAGCGTAAGTCAATTTCTTTGTGATTTTTAATAGGGTATTAGGGACGTTAGGGACCTTCAGGTTAGAGTGCCAAATAAAACGTAGAGTAGGATCAAAAAGTGATTTTCCCCCTTTGCACATTGAGAAACCACACGGCGAGGGTTGTGCCGACCCTGGGGTTAGGGTAGAGTTTCCGTGCTACTGAGCGGGCGGTAACGAAGGAAGTTACACACGCTGCACAACTGCGTAATGAAAAAAGCCAGCGAGTCGTAGCCTCCAACAAAAACTTCATTTTCTTCTCGAAAAAAGTTTAGCAGTGCAAAAATATGAATGAAACGAGTAAGTAATTTAGTTTTATTTGCAATTATTCGGAAATTACATCCAACATGAAACTATTTGGCTCATACATTTCTTCGAAATGTAATTGGAGTATTATTTTATTTATAAAAATACTTTCCATAACTAAAGTTTCAACTGGAAATCGAGACCTAATCAGTACCAATGTTAAACTCATTCATATTTTGGACTACGTATGAGATTCTGTTAAGCCTTTCAGAGAAAAGGATCGGTTGTGTATGATGCAAAACTGAATGAATTTACACCTCCGAATAATACTAAAAACCACTATGTTTTACACCCTTTTCGAAAGATGTTTACTCATCATCTTATAAAATGATAGTTTTCCTTCGTTTTCGTATGCAATTCTCAGCAAATTTAAATGTGGCATGTTATTTCAAAGTTATTCTCTTACGAAAGTTTACAAAAAAATATATGCACTATGGCAGAACAAAATTAAATCAGCAACACTTTACTTCTAGCGCAGTCTGTGAACATTTTCAACGTTGAATCGCCAATTTGGTCAAAGATAAACCATCTTCAGAGGATGGTCCTGATGGCGATGATCTGAGCTCAGAAAATTGGCAAACCCGAGTGAGTTTGAAAGAGGAACGAAATTCAATTCATGCTCTCCACGCTGAATGGATTTTTTCGTTTGTTTGCCTCTCCATTCATTCGTTCAGTGTATTCATTCAGATATTTTCGGTTTCAATAGCGAACATTTTTTTTCTGTGCTGGCTCTGAGGGAATTTTCGCACAAAAATGCACCAGACTTAGACTACGTGGTTCACTTATGATCGCAAATGTAAAAGATGAAGCTTTCTACCTAGAATTTGATCACAAGAATGCTTTAGTTAGTCAATGAGTTTATGTTTCTTCTGCACTGAAGCATTCGATTCTGCGTGAAACTTCAGTTTGGAAGTAAGTGAATGAAGAAGGCGTTAAATTCAAGCAGAAATAGCACCACTGGCGATGACTGGTGCGTTCATGACTACACCTTCTGCTGATCTCTTGAACACAAAACCACTGTCTGTGTTTCTGAAACAAGTTACTTGTGCATAATGTCTTAAAGTTACTGGGCCTCCAAACACTAACACAATAGATCGTGCAACTAGCCATACAAGATTGATAACTTAGAATGACTGTATAGTTGCTCCCAGCGACTTTACACTCACATCTAGTTTTCTTTTTAAAACCTTCAATGTGAAATTTTTTTCTCACGAGAAATGGCCGCCTAACTATATAGAATGACTACTTTAAGAATCGGTAGTTTGTTACTCTAGCCGTTCTTTGTTGGAGGGCCGAGTCGATGCTTGTGTCTATTGTCGTGAAATGAAATTAGACCAATCCCGTTCGCTCGGTACATACTGTACCGTCTTTCAAATACAAAGCTCCACGAGTCTGTGAGGCGTACAAGTAGTACCGTAAAACGGGGGAAAACTGATAACTTTTTCCAAAGTTTTTCGAATAACTATCTTCACTTCAAGTAGATGCAATTGCTTGCATTTTTTAAAACAAGTACTGGTAATCATAGATTAAAAATGTTCAAATAGTTGGGTATTTTATTGTTTTACTATAAAAATAATATTACTTTGTTTTTATTTTTTTGTTTTTTATTTCGATTATAGAGGTTTTAACCTTAAGGTCATTCGCCTCTTCGGATTAGAAAAATCTCGTATGAAAAATTTCTAAGCCTATGTGCGGGGTCGCGACTCGAACCCAGGTGCGCTGCGTACAAGGCAATCGATTTACCAACTACGCTACACCCACCTCCAATTACTTTGTTGTAAATTTTCATTTGGCGCTTTTGGGGTATCTTTGATCAACAGAATAAGTTTATCGAAATGAGAGATAATGTTTGAAATTTTGTGTAAATTACATATCTGCAGGCAATTTCATGGCCCGATATTGTGACGTCTCGAACGAGAACAAAATTGCCTGGAGGATACAGTTGGCTTTTATCGAACTTTTTAGGAAAATATTCCAAATGAAATAGATAACAACTAAAATCTCGAATTTTTTAAATGAATTATTGGCCAAAAATATTTACGGTTTCTAAAAAAAATATCAGTTTAGTTGAAGTTGACTGATTTTATTCATATACAAGGTATTGTTCGAACAGATTGAAATGATGCATGAGAGTTGAATCATTTTCAATTTGAATTTGTGTTCATAAATAGTACATGAAAAGACGAAATATTCGTTACTGATAGATGCTGAACATGTTGAAAATATGGTTTGTTTTTTGTGCCGATGATTTTGTTAAAGGGAATCATCTTATCGCACGTTACTGAAAAAAGTCTCATTTGATCAAACTTACCCCGGTGCTCAAAGATACCCCGTTTTACGGTACTTTATGAAATTTGCGGTAAAATAATTTAGTTAATCTCTGACAGTGTCGCTGCCATAAACGCACTTAGTTCGGCAGATTCGAGATTGAAATTAGAAATCGCTACATTTTATGGGTACCTGGTCATTCGGGTGTTACTAGAAATGAATAGACGGAGTAATTGGCCAGAGCAAACGCTGCAACTGACTTCGTTGGTCAAGAACCAATTTTACTATCGTCGATTATCTGATCAGCACAAGATTCGAAGAATTTGTTGCATTTTTCCAAGAACAATTTGTAGCCCGTTAGGGTAGCAATTTTGCACTGGGTGGAAATATACCAATTTATGTTTGCTCTCTCCGTAGAGTGTATTTGTTTTGGCGAAATTACGCTCACCGCTGTTATGTACCGTTCACATTTAGTTGTAAATTTTCGTTCATTTTAGCGTTTGTGCAGATAGGTGTAGTAATTTCTTTTGACATTTGTGTATAAATAACATATGGCGTAGGTAGGCCGGCGGTCTCATCTTGCTACAATAAGTGTGCAGCGCATCGAAGGTGATAGTTATGAGGCGAGGCGGTTTAACGATTTGTTTTTGGCTGTGAGGAAGGCGCAGAAAGTTACGTTCCACGAAAAAAGAACGACGTCGAGTTTTGTTCCCCAGGCGTTAAAAAGTTGTGGTGTAGGACACCTAGTTGTGGTGCCCGCGTGTGAGGGCACCAAACAACACTTCCGTGAAAGTGCTGACCCATGGTTCGGGAACAGCTGTGGTGTTGGGTCGCCGGTAACGGTAAACTAATTGACAAGGAGTCGCTCGCTTCCCCAGCAATTCCTAGACACCTATCATTCGTAAAACCAGTCCGGAAGAGGAAGACATCTCGCCCTGTCCTTCGTATAGCAAAACCCGGCCGTTCTTGTCCCAGCCGGAAGGAAACCGGCAGCAGCAGCAGTTCGACTGGTGTCAGAGGAGGCAGTGGAATAAAAGTTGGAAAAGTTTATATTTTTTGTCATCTCTTTTTGTTTGTATAGAGAAATCCGAAATTCCAGCAGAAGCATCTAGGCCGCCCTGTCAAAAGGGTCTGCCAGGGAAATCAGAACCCAAGTAGTGGGGAAACCGATACTTTGAAATTGCAGTATTTTAGTCAGGGCCTGATTGAGCATTGCAAAAAACTCATCACATTCATCAATGCAAAAAACATTATCACATGCTACTAATTAGCGTGCTGAATATTTTCCGGGCGAGTTTTATGACACCGATTGTGTAACGTTGTATCATTTAATATGTGCCATGCAATAATGCAATTATGTACTCGATTTTTGGTTTTCCATACATAGACGAAGCTTTGTCCGGGGAACAGGAAAATCCAGGATATGTTATCGTTTCTAACCCAGTGTGGTGAAGAACTATAGGCTTTATCAGTAGGTTTAATTATTCATTCGAATGTGAATAATCCAGGCTGTTTACCGTTTTGTATTGTGATTGTATTGTGCTGTTATTTTCTATTCTCCTGTGTTTTTCTTTCACGTTGCTTTCCCTTTCCATCAAGAAAGTGATGAGATGACATGGCAACATAGGGGACGTGCCAATCAAGCAAATATATACTGAGTCCTGATGGTTATATCAATTTTAACGAATTTAACACAAAGCATACAGGTTTACGCTGAACTTTACTGTATCTTCGAGTGTTTGTAGAATGTTGAGAATTTGAGATATAAATGTTTATGCAAATATTCTAACCTTTGTTTCGACTTTCAACTGGTGCTGTTTGTTGTCTAAAGTTTACATATTTCATTTATGATTTTCCGGGAAATATTGATTATAGCACTAACGCTGAGATCACTTCGATGCATTAAATGCTCTCGATTGCATGCCAAACAACATTTTATGAAATAAGAAATATGCGCATATTAACAGTTTAAACAATAATAACGCATAATAACAAACTGCAGCTCCACAAGAAAGCCACGGTGTCTCCGGTAGAAAATATTTAAACAAAAAATCAGTATCGCTAAACTTCTCACTAATCGAAAGCTTAGATGCTCCTCTTCATCTGAGCATAACTATGAAATGTTCTATCGGGGGATCTAGAACATTTATTTTTTTTAACATTTGGACGATGATTTTTTTCAGGTAATTTTTCAATTTGTAGCTCAAAACAGATATCTCCCTTTTAGGAGGTTTAATCAGTGAGCACACACTGTCAGAGGAACTGATTTGTAAAGTTAATAAAAACCTTCGAAGACACCATTTAGCCAGTTTCGCGATGATAATTATTGTTCTATGGATTCTTCAAACAATTTTATCTCAATTAGATTTGTTCTCGTTTTTAGTTTCGTTGAAAGTTACGAGTTTAATCACGATCGAAAGACTCAAATCAGTGTTCCACAAATTAGTAAAAAATAAGATTTTCCGCAAAATCATTTCATGCTCTGTTTTGTAGTCAACGAGAAAATGTTTGGAAGCAGCAGGGTGTTATCTGTTTTTAGGAATTGTATATTTGTTCAAAGTAGCAATTCTATTATAGGAAATATGGGAATGTTGAAATTTTAAAGCTCACTTTATCAAGTACTTCGATATGATTGATCGACGAAACAAAGGATCTAAATACATCAAAGAATGGTCAAATAGTCTGAGAAATCCAAAAATGATATAATTTTGAATAAGAAAATGGTCGGAAAAGAATTCCAAGTAAAAAACTCTAATAATATAAAATATAAACAAAATAGTATTGTTTCGCGGATTTGAAGATTTTATAAAAAGTTATAATAACAGGTTTATGACCCTAAGTTAGCCCAAAAACGCATCTGTCTTTTCACAACTCGATAGATGGGAAAAATTGTAACGTTTTTTTATATAGTAGTATTTTCAAGTTAAAAAAATAATAATATTTTAATGTATTGATCGCAAATCCAAAGAGTATTCAAAATTTCAACTAATTTCGGAAGGTTAATTCACAAAGATAGATTTATCTCACTTACAATTGAAGTAGGAAGCATATATTAGGAAGTAGGAAGCAGATACTAGGCCAACGTTCTTATAACATATGTACTAAAAAAACTGTACTTGCAAAAACTGTCGACATACATAAAAAATGACTTCTCGATCAAAGGGATGCTCGTTTGTGAAAAAAGTTCTCTAAATTTAAATATCAAACAAAAGGTACGTAAACATAACTATGTAATTGTATTCAACGAACACAATACAAATACACCATAAACTGAAAATTTATTTTCTGATACCAATTAAAAAATAATAAAACCAATAAAAGTTAAAAAATGTTAGTTTTTCAGATCGTCGTACAAATGAGTAAAAGCATACATATTATATAAACATAGGTATTTATTTTGCTAAAACAAAAAAGTTCTGGACCCTTAGGAAGAACAATTAAAAACTTGTCTCTTTTAAATGAAAAGCAAGTTTCCGGATAGTTAGTACATCAGTGATATTGATTTGTTTGTGGTAATATTGTTCTACCAGAGAAACAAATTTACCAGGTAAAAATATTATTCAAATTTAAAATGTGAATTAACGCGAAATTGGCTAAATGTCGGTCATTAATGTCTTCACAGGTATTTATTAACGTAACAAGTCCATCCTTCTAATACTGAATGTCTAAAGATTAATCTATGGTCGGAGGCTGGTTTTTTCTGGTTTTTGGATGGCGATGACCTTCACTTGCCTCCAGTCATGAGGGACAATGTTACCCTCAAGAAACTTGTTAAATAAATTCAACAAGCGCCTTTTTGCAGTGTCAGGTAGATTCTTCAGCAAATTGAATTTGATTCTGTCTAACCCTGGGACGTTATTGTTGCATGACAAGAGAGCAAGTGAGAACTCCACCATCGAAAACGGTGTTTCGTACGCGGTATTGTGAGGAGACGCGGCGCGGTACGTTTTCTGTACCATGACAGAGTCAAGACAGATCTTCTTGGCGAAGGCGAATATCCAACGGTTTGAATTTCCACGTTCTCGTTGGTACTGTTTCGGTTACGCATACGTCGCGCTGTTTTCCAAAGAGTGCTCATCGATGTTTCTCTCGTTAATCCGTCGACGAACCGGCGCCAATAACTGCGTTTTTTGGCTTTCATTAGACTCATCATTCGCCTTTCTAACGATGCGTACTGTTGATAGTAACATTGAAAGCTGTGAAAATTAAGTCCACTATGTCAGAAAATTTTATTAGTCCGTTACTGGACTGAGTATCTGTTAGAAAAAAGGGGACACTTGGGGTTTTTGGAGTCCCTGGAAGTGGTGGATACTCCTTGTTAGAATTAAAATTTCCAAGTCCAAGCGAATTGCTTCGGCTTTAGTGCATCATTTCTAGGGGAGGCTAGATTTCTCTACGTCCTGGATTCCCCTGGGTTAACCAAATATGTTCCATCTTGTGGGTCGTCAGATTCTTGCTCAACACCAGCTAAAAGAGCAAAGGAATTTTCGGAAGAGACAGATGGCGAAGCATTCTTAAGAATTTCTGCATAAGAGCGCTTCGAGCGTTCCTCAAGGGAGCGCTTTATTTTATCCCCGCGCTGTTTGTACGCAGGGCATGATTTAAGAGCATGCGAAGGACCCCGCAGCAAATACACTTTTCAGTTTCTCTACCGCAAGCGTCATCCTCATGCTCTCCTTGGCATTTGCCGCACCTTTTCTTATTGCCACAATAGGTGGCTGTGTGGTCCAGCTGCTTGCAATTGCTGCAGTTCATTATCCGCGGTACAAACAGGCGAACAGGTAGACGAACCTTATCCAGGAGGACCTAGTTGGGGAGGGAAGACCCGGAGCAAGTCACCCGCAGCGAGTCTGACAATGAATAAATTGTCTTATTATTCTCGGTTTTTGCTGAATACAATTGCTTGCATTCCAGAATCTTCACATGTTGAAGTGAGGGGTCCTTAAAGCAACCAACTCCGTACTTCAACACGCCTTCGCACTTCAAACCCGGTTCGGTGACGACCGCATCGATCTCCACTGCCATACAAGGTACATACGCCTTAAATTGCTTTGTTAAACGCTCGCTGCGAGCAATCTGGTTTGCCTGGTCGAGGTCATTCACTAATATGCGTATCTTATTAGCTCTAACACGTGTTATCTGAGCTACGGCCGGGTAGTTAGCAGTCAGCTCCCGTCAGATCTCTAAAATATTAAGCGATTTCGTGATGGGCCGGAAATAGACCACCCAGGGTCCATTTGAACTGGGTGGGTATGTTTTAATGCGAGGAGGACTGAAGGAATCAGAGGTGCGAGTAATTTCGGGTTTATCCGGTAAATCCACGGGAATATCATTCCCATCCAATGTTACTTCGCCCTCGGCCATTTAGGCACGAGGATAGCACGTGGTGTAAACGAGAGATGAAATTTATATTCAGGGGAAAGGCAAGAAGTACAGACCGATCGGAGAAAGGGAAATTAAAGGAAAAAAATACTTAGCATATATAGCGGCGTGTCCGGCTATTCTGGTATTCACTTCACCAGCCTGGGCACCGGCGAACAAAGGTTGACCATCACTGACAATATATATTCTTATTCACTTTATGAACGGCACCAGAAAACGAACTGCTTCGATCGAGAGCTCAGAGAGTTATATTAAATAGATTTATTTAAATTTATTTTAATAAATTATATCAATTTCTCATTTCAGTTAACTACGTGAGGCCCTGCGTTTGACGAAGTAGGACGATGTTTTGCGTGCAGAAGCCGACGAGATCCGCCATTTTGAAGCCGGCATTTTGAATTTTGGAAAAAATTCAATTATCGGGAAATAACGAATAAAAAATCAAAAGCAGAAGATCGTATGTCTTTTCATTTTTCCACAAAAAATCTCAAATATTGCTTGGTCCCCTTAATACGACTCATTTCAATCACCAGCTAACTTGAACGAAACAAAGCTTTTACTACGCGGAATTTGTGTTTTCAGCTCCATGAAGATCAGAAGAGGTTAAACCAAGAAGTTTTTATTCTCAATACTACGACCCAAAGATTTTTTGAATATAAAGACACGCGGACAAACAGTGAATTTGACTGCACAGGAAACCAAGTTATTTTGTCTGCTAGTTTTGGCAACCAGAAGGTTTGTGTAAACAGCAAGTGAGTTGTTGTTTTATTGAATGCTTGACGAATATCTTTTGAGAAATATTTCGCAAAATACTCAATCATGCAACGTATTCGTTGCACTAGAGAGGATATATCGGAAATACAGTTGATGAGTAATAGAAATATTATCGCACAATTGTTGATGGCATTTAAATTAATATTTATAATGAATATCACGATAATAGAAGGAAACTAGTCGATAAGTTTATAATGTTCAGACTTTGCATCTACCAGTTATATAAAATGAGGGGCTAGAAAATCGATGGCTTTGTGATGTTTAAATATGTTTGAATTTATCGTACTTTATTTGTGTCATAAAAGTTATTCAGTGTGTATGCATATAAAGTTTACACTCTTCGTATGTAAACATAATTGCATGCATTTTATTGTTTTTCGTGTTTTAACGACATTTAATTAGAAGGAGTGAAATATTTTTCAATATTAAGAGCCATAGTACTCAAAGGAGAGCAAGGAATTGAAGAAAGAAAGTTTAGAAAAGTGTGGAGTAGGGTCATATGAGCAAAGTTAGAGTTTCCCGGCGACTTAACCTTTTGTCTGCTACCCAAGGAGTCAGGAGTCTGCGGCATGTTCTGGACGAGCGTAATGTAACTTTGTACTTTATGCTGCCGGAACCGACAAAAAGTTAAATCACGGTAAACTTCTACACTTAGCTTTTTTCGACTTTGAAAATCAGTTTTTTCCCTCACTAATTGCCTGTCAGCGTGTTTTATTTGATCGGCATTTGTGTTTGCATCAACAGCTGTGTCGTATGGTCACTGTGTGCTGATTGAACACGATGTCATTTTATTTCAATCTCAATACTCTCCACAAGCTACTTCCTAAATCCGCCATATTTGTTTACATTGCTCGTTTGGAACCGTTGTTTTGGGTTCAATTGGAACTTTTGACTTCAGTCTTCGCGCATCTCTATACAATCATCTCTGCTACGACCCTCATAAACCAACCATAAACCACAAACAAACCGGCCTGCCATTTTCCAACTCGATTTATGTTTGCGTGGATTTCAGTATGTAAATAAAGCTGATCGCTGTTCATTTTGTTCTGGCAACCTTACTTCTCACATAGCTACTGCTAAAGTTGAATCATCTTAGAACTATAAACACCTTGGGCTAAACGATAATTTTTGCTATTCCTATTATTCGCCACTTTCCAAATAGTGTTAGAAACGAAGTTAGGTAAAAGTGTATATGTTGGCCCTGTTCGGTAGGTTGCTGCACTATTTTATTAATTACTCGGTCTGCAATCGATGGAATACTTATAAGTGGTGCTTTGTTACTAAAAAAGATATAATAAACAAATGGCCTGAGAATGGTGAAATACTTCTGTTTGAACGCTAAGAAAACTCGAATCGAATGTCACAATTATCGCACTGCAATTTGAGCTAATGCGGTGAACAAAGATGGCAGACGCTGTTCTAACCAACGGCATCAAATTGGCAGGGTGATAATAGAAACAGGGCGAAAATAGGCACTTTACCCTATAAATAAATAATTTAGTTCTTTAAATTATGATTAAAATATATTTTTCCACAGTATATGAGAGTCCTCTTCCGTAATCTAAGGGAAAAACAGCCTGCCACGTTCGAAAAAATGTGTTCAGTATTTGTTTGCACATTTTAATGAAAAATCATCACAAACCTAACCGCCGTACCAGTACATTCAAAACTAAAGGTATGACTATGTTAGCCATTTGAACAGTCTATCTGATCAGCTGTCAATTCGATCAAACTCAGTAATGCACCTGTCAGCTCATACCGAGCTATTTTTCAGCATATAGATATTTTTCCACCTGTCATACAAATATAAATGGACGTATGTTCTTTGTGTTAACATTTTTACCAAATGCTTATTTCGAAACTTTTTAAATATGCATAACAACACCATTTCAGAATTCTCATTTTGTGTACAATGTGCGATTTTTACAGTTTAGGGGTTGCACTATAAATGTCACTAGTAAATGACTACGTTCGATGCAATCAGTTTCGATGATTTTTTTTATTTTATTATAGAAATGTGACTGTTTATGCGTATGATCAAATCATGTAACAGAAAAGGGTCGCTCATACTAACCTTTCCTGAAGACGACGAGGTCTGCGGACCTGCCAGAGTCGTCCTTTGTTGCATCCTTACGACGATGAACGTAAGGTAATTCCAGTCCTCGTTTCACCTCATAGGTCTAAATTTCCTATTGATTTATTTTCTTTTTTCTATATGAACACTTTCACTCCCCTGTACAATAATATAACACACCAAGAATAGATCATCGCTATACCTACGGAACTGAAGCAAAAATATTATATATTTCGATATATGTAAAACTTAAATCGCCGCTTCAAATGCTTATCACAAAATCTGAGATATCAATTTCATTGCACAGATTTCACACTCTTTGACATTTGAGAAAATAGCTGAAGAGGAAAACACCCACGACCAGAACCATGTTTTCGCGGTACACGACATTCACAATTTCATCTGGAGCACATTTTCATTTTCACAAGGGAGTAGACCAACCAATTATTGGGGCGACTTTTCAACCTATTTTCTAACACTCGATTTCAGTAGAAGTATTTTTTTAAAATGCTGCCGCCGACGGGAATCACCACTCGGAGGAACTATTTCGAACACGATTTCAGCACACCTCGAACGCGATTTTCACCTGCACTAAATGTAGACCGCGACCCGGACCCGATTAAGTTTAATCTAGTAAAATGCAATGGACGATTTAGGACACAGAGGAGTTGAATTTTTCCTCCACTGTCCTATCACTTGGTAGGAAAATTCATGACGACGTTCCCCGAAAGCTTTCCAGATCAATACTCTGTGCTCTCAGCAGATGGACCAGTCTGTCGTTGGTATACGTACGTACACAGAGAACTTAAAAAGGATGCTTAGATCCTGCCAAGCAGCAGCAGAGGCCAAAGCTTGGGTGGATGTGCCAAATCGAGAGAACATTTTTCACTGTCACCAGTTCTCGCTAAATGGCTCTCATCCATTCTCTCGTTGAACGTCTGTTTATCCTTCCGCCAAACAGGTCTTTTTTATCATACCACATCACGTCCGCGGATATTTCACGGATGCTGAATGGTGCAATAGTGTGTGTTATTATTTTTGCTTTCTCGAGCAAGTAATGGTATAGGTACAACAAGGACAGTTGAGTATCAAACGGGAGCAAGAGAGTCGGTTAAAACCGCGTGTTTTGACTGCTCCTCAATGGTCGAGCAATTTTAAAGGCTCCAATCACGGGAGATTATAGCAACGCACGCTCTCTTCTTTGTTGCTCATAGAACATCCACCGGTACAGGCTCAATAAAACGTTTTGATTGTAATCATGTGTTGAGCCTATTTTAACGCAATTCCTCTACCATACACATTCGAAGCCATTTGTTATAACGGAAACTGAAATCTTTGTTCATATATATATATATATATATATATATATATATATATATATATATATATATATATATATATATATATATATATATATATATATATATATATATATATATATATATATATATATATATATATATATATATATATATATATATATATATATATATATATATATATATATATATATATATATATATATATATATATATATATATATATATATATATATATATATATATATATATATATATATATATATATATATATATATATATATATAACATACCAAATGCCATAGAATAGATATACATAAATAGTAGGTTGTAATGGACACTGCTGAAAGACGAAGACTGTGTTTCTCACAAACCGCTAAAATTATAGCAAATGTACAAATATACAGAATGATAAAATATGTCCTGACTGTCTACAAACACAGAAGGGGCTGATGAAAACTGGTCATCATTGTACCGTAGTTTAATAAATTACAAATTAATAATAAGCATTTATTTTTATTTATACTCTAGACATATCCAGACCCATTTTAAGTATTTAGCATTATAATTTTCTTTTGGAAGCACGCGCTGATGGGTTCAATATTTTGGCAACAGAAAATCACAATTACAGACTGAATCGTTGAATATCATATAATGAACTAGTTATTCAACCCTTGGCAGGTGAAATAAACAGAAGCCTTCTTAAAACATCAGCTTTCTGAATATTATTGTCGAGAGCGCTAATAGATATAATGGTTTGGTAATAGAAAATAACGCATAAAACCTGAAAATCGTTGATTTCGGAACTTATGGCCTTTGGTATGTAACACTTGATTGGTGAAAAAACTGAAACGTTGGTTACTTATGCAGGATGCAGGAACTTGTTTTAAAATTGGTATCATGTTGGATATAACGGAAAGGGTAGGGTAGGGAATGATAAAAATATTTCTTTTCCCTTGTCCTTGGTCCAGCTTTACCAACATGTCGATCTTTCCCATGTCAGGTGTTCATCTTGAAATGACTGTTTTGGGCTTCTTTCTCACAACCATTTAAAACATCTTTCTATATGAAATTTGATTAGTATAGTTACTATACTGACGAAATATGATCTCAGATCATGGTTTACGTGCAATTTACGAGCAATGCATCAATGGATGAGTAGAATTTGTAATTTAGTCTTAAGGTACTTGTTTTACCTACTTTCATATAGGAAGACATTAATACAAATTCAAACACTTCCCATCGACTGTGGGTCGAGTAATTAACGAAAAATTGTTATAACCTTCCTAATAGGGTGAAAATAAAAAAATCGCCCTACAGAAAATCGCTGAACTCCGAATCAAAAAATTTTTTGGTGCATCCAACGGGGAAAACATCGAAATGGTGATATAAGCGAAAACAATTGTGTGAAAGAAAATCCCCCAGAGGTAGGTTTCGAACGTGGGACTCCAGCCCAATGCACAAACCCTTATGCTATTCCTGTGATATGATAACGCCCAGAAAGAGCACAGCGATCAGCGTCGCCATACAGCGAATCCCAGAATAAAGCATATACTCGTGATGAGATTTTTGTCTGCTATTTGGAATGGAAATCATTTATATATGGGTCATTCCATTTCTGATTTACAGCCAAATTTTTAGTTTCTTCGAATATTTTTGCTTGTATTATTTAGTGACTATTAATACACATTTTTTGTTTTGACTGAATATGTTATTTTTCATGATTTGATTTTTTTAACATTTAAAGTTATAGAAATGAATCTTTTCGTCGAAAACTATTTCGCGCATGATTTTTTTTTTGTAAATAATAAAAGTTGCGCTTATCTGCGAGCTACCTTTTTTACAAATATTTGGTTTGTTATTCAACATATAAACAATTTTTTTTCCTGAAGGTTATTTTTTTCTTTAATTTTAATATTAGGAATAAGGATGGAAAGTTTGTGTAAACATTTTAGAGTGTATTTAAACATACTTTGCAAGATGTTTTCACAGACAAGCAGACATAAAAGTATCAGGAAAATCCCCAAACATTATCGATCTCCAATTTAGTTAGAAGACTAGCTCCACCTTTTATACACATACCAAACACTCATTTGCAAATTGTCGTAAACAATTCCCTACTAGCTGTTTTCCCCGTATACTTACGCATACGTCAGTGGTGCCATCATCGTATATGCGACCTCAGTCACAACTAAAAATATATTCAACCTCGTCCTGCCCATGATGTTTATAAACAACAACGTTTTAACACAGCTATAAGTTCTAGTTTAGGCATGATTTAACCTAAGTTTATAAGTTTATTGTAAGGAGAAACCGTCAAAAAACTGACTTTAAGAAACCCCTACCAACACATAAATGTATATCTCTCGTTCAAACATATAGATAAATAGTAGGTTGAACATGGGAAGACTTGACCAGGTTTTCAACTAAACCTGTATAAATCTCTAAAAACGTTTTCAATTGAATTTTTCAAAAGTTATAAAAAATTTTCTATGAACGTTTTTTTGGTCAAGTTTCCCCACCCAAGAGCTTTGAAAAATCAAAACAAAAAGTAATGACATAAAACAAACTGTAATCCTTTTTTCATATTCTCGAGATCCTTAGGTAGCATTAAAAATATCAAAGGGTTGCATTTCATAAATTTCAACAGCTTTCAATGCATTTCCTTTTAAGTTTTACTTTTACTGCTTATATTGTTTGTTCAAATGTCACGAAATCTTCCATTTTACTGCTAACTTTGTATATTAGTACAAAAATATATAAACTGTTGAAGACGAAAAGAAAAATCTCTCGTAACCTTGAAACTTTATTGATGACATTGATGTTGAAGCTGCATGAGTCCCGCTTAAGTAAAGTTTGGGCGAATTGGGTTATCTGTAACCAGAAAACTCATTTTTGTAAAAGTTACGTGACGATTTGTGAACATTTCCAATATTTACGTTATTTTTTGGCCTATTAGGGGCTATCAAAACGGAACAAATTGACATTTTGCAAATTTCTCTCGATCAAATATAGCGGTATGTTTTCTGAACAATAGGGATCTTTAATTTGGAAAAATTGCGTTAGTTTTTCATATGTATTAAATTCAACCGACAAACTGACAGTTGTCCTACTAAATGACGTATCTGCAAATATCTCGTTCGCCTCATTGTTAACCGGGACATCACCCCACACAGCATGATCTGGTACTTTTGTAATCCGCTAGCAGCCTCCCGAATAGAAATGTACAGTAACAAAACCATGATTTTCACGGTTACAGTACAGTAATTTTACAATAATTTACAGTAAGTTTTAGTGTTATGCTACAATACAAAAACAATAAACTTTAACGTTTTTACAGTAAATTTCAATGTAAAATAGACTTTTACAGTGAAAAAAGGGGGTGGTTATGTATCTTAACATTAAAAAAATCAATTTTTCTCCATACATTTTTTCCTCTAAAACAATAAAATTTAATGTGAATGCACTGTATCAGTTTTTTGCTGAACAGTGAAATATATTGTTACATGAAATTTTATTGTAAATCTACTGTGAGAGCTTGGCATGGAACAATGTTGAAACAGTAATAACTATAATATTTATTGTTTTATGACTGTTTGTAGGGTAAATGCTATTGTAAAATTCTATCCGGGCTGCCATCCCAAGTTTCATCTGCAAACTATGATAGATCTGATAAGGCAACCTATAGAGTTGTGCATGTCGCATGCGTTTGGATGTATTATCCTACAATAAAACAAACTAAAAAATGTTTTTTCAATAGTTTCGGGTCTAAAAATTGAAAAAAAGACTGAGATATTAACTCACGGTACTAATCTGCATCAGAATATGCCTTAACCCGTACACCCCTAAAGATCCCTATTGGAGAAAAAATTATTGAAATCGGTACTTCTATGAAAAGTCTTACTTGACCCAAATACAAATTTGTATATTTGTATTTGCTTGACCGCTTAAAACACTACTTTCGGGAAAACGCGTTTAAAGATAAAGTACGGTGTATAACTCGATTGTATTACCTTATTAGTTAATCTGCTATACCGGGGCCGTAGAGTTCACCTTCGTCATCACGCAAATGTTCTTGGTTGTCCACATTTTACTCCCTCTGTTGAATTCGGGCTTGTTTTGCCGCGACACCCACTTTGTGTTCAGAACGAGTGATACGTTCACCGTTGAATCGAGTAGCACATGTTTTAGCTTCAGTCCCCAACGTAATTCCTATCACCTCCATAGCTTGTAATATCGATGAAAATCCATAGTTGAAGATACTGAATACTAAATAAGTCGCAATATTGATAAAAGTTGAATTCAAATTATTTTATTAGGCAACTTGCACTGATCATGATGCTAACACTGCGAATTGAGCCCTATGGTAACTGAAACAGCATCCCGTAAGTCAAATTCGAAGCCGTCAAATTAACTCCACGCTGGCTCCAGAAATCGTATTACTAGTTGTTTTGTCTTGTCTTAAGCGGACCCTACATGAGACAGAAATATTGTCAATATATATATTGACAAGACTGCTTTAATCCATCAATCCCATTTAAATTCTACAGAATCAATATTTTTAAGATGGCCTTCCACTCTTAATATATTGATCAATAAATGATTTATTGTCAATATTTCTGCTCGTGTAGGGTCCGCTTTAGCGTAAAATTGGAACAAAAACGAACCCTCTTTTGTCATGTTTTGCCGTCGATCGTACCGTTCATTCAGCTCCCATTGACTCTATAGACACTTTATTCACGGACTTACGGATACAAAAATAGTTAAACTAGCAACCATGGATGTAAAATGGCATCATTAAAGATCCCATAAGCTTTTGCATGGGCTTCCCCTCTACTTCCCTTCACAAAACCCTCATGGTCGTTTGGCTGCACATTTTGACAGTCCGTTTGGGTGCAATTTTTGACACTTCGCTAGTCTGAGTATAAAGTGTCTGTAATTGAATCGAGTAAACGCTATGACACCGACCCGTTGTGCTTCTGGATTGATTAAATATTTTTAGTTTACAACATTCAATAGCAAGCGTGTGTATTTTGCTACACCTATATATACAGCATTGGTGTATGCTAGCAAAGACGACAACCCTGAGAACACAACGTTGTCTTGAAAATTAGTAACGTGAGGAAATTTTCACTGACAATTGTCAATCATTAGAACAGACGTCACTAAACGTCACGTAAACGTTTCGCTCACGGTTGCCAACTTGAAATCATAAATAGCTGTCATTAAAGAATAAACGGATGCCAGAGTAAATATTTGCAGAAGCTTTCATTTATGTTTTTTTGATTGCAACTAAGGAGAAACTGCTCGTCAAACTCATGATTAGAACGTATAAACCAACTGTCAAAATTCACGTTGACTGTGAATTCCGTACAAACGGTAATAAATAAGGAAAGTTTTCTCCCAACTACTTCGAACTGCGTTCCCTAATAAACATCGTATGATTTTAGAGCCTAACGACGTGTTCAGAATATGATCCAAACAATATGAGGAATCGTTTCAGCATTAAAGTTCGTGTAGATTTTTTATTAGGTTTACTTTGTGATAATTAAATTGTATTTGTACAATTGAGGCGATTGTTTTTTGGCGCATGAAAGAACCACGCTAACGGCCAATTTCTTCACTTGAATGAAAACCGGTTTTCGGCTAATTGGTCACCAGTTACCTGAAAACTGGTTTTCCGCAAAAACCGGCTTTCATCCAGTGAAGAAACTGGCCGTAAGCGAGAACTCATAATGCAGAAATAAAGAGATAGCTTCACTAATAGGTTTTGCTTTCCAATAACAGTATATTTCTCGACAAACATTTGATTACAGCGTAAAAGCCAACTGTCATAATTCTCTTTGAAAGCAATTTCGGGCAAACCGTTACTGGCCGAATACAATTCACAGCAGTTAAGAGCAAACTTTACTTTATTTATTAATTATCGGTAAAGCAATGCAGATACGTTTTGGTTTGTGCCATAGTCTGTTTTACTCGAGCAATATCGATTTATTAATATTTGAATAATAATGTTTGTTTCGTTTTTGGAGCCGAGTCGCGGTTCGCTCTGAACTGTCACTTTTGTATAGATTTTGTAAACATTAGAGCGAACCTAGAGCGACACAGATCTAAAAACGAAATCAGCTTAGGTCCATAATCAAATCGTTGACTCTCGTAATCAAATTAATGTCAGTGTATCTGGGGACACTGGTGTCAAATATGGTTGCTGAAAACAAGAAAAATATTGCAAATGATGTAGTTTTAGTTAAATTGAGTGCTAATTTTTGCTTATTTCGGCAATAAAAATTGTGTAACGAAATAGATTAAGTGCAAAAGCTTGCAGAAATCAAATTGCATCAATTGGATGGCAAAACCGTGCGCGATTCGTTGTGATGTTTTCATTGTTTTGATCGATGTCGCAAAACAGGAAAAGTGTCGAATGAATGTTGATTGTTTCGGGACGAAACATACGCAATCAAAATATTCTGCATAGGTTTTCCGTAATGTCGCCCCTGTGGACAGCTAGATATGACTATCAAGCTCAGGGTGACGATGAGCTCTCGCTACGCGTTGGCCAGATCGTCTATGTTCTATCAATGGACAGCAGCATCTCTGGCGACGAGGGTTGGTGGACGGGGAAGATTGGCGATCGAGTTGGGATTTTCCCATCTAATTTCGTCACGAATGAAGATCCAACCGTGCTTAATGTGCAACCAGTGGAGATCAAGTTCGAAGAACTTGATTTAAAAGAAGTAATCGGAGTCGGAGGTTTTAGCAAAGTTCATCGTGCCTTTTTAAAAGGCGAAGAAGTTGCCGTGAAAGCATCCCGGCAGGATGAAGATATTGATGTGACTCGGAAGAATGTGCTGCAAGAGGCAAAACTTTTTTGGTCCTTGAAACATCCAAATATCGTGGCTCTGCGGGGGGTTTGCTTGGATCCGCCAATTATGTGTCTGGTGATGGAGTACGCTCGTGGAGGATCACTGAATCGGATACTAGCTGGTAGGAAAATTCCACCGGATGTGCTGGTGGATTGGGCAGTTCAAATCGCTCGTGGAATGAAATATCTACACTGCGAAGCACCTATATCCGTAATTCATAGGGATTTGAAAAGCTCTAATGGTGAGTTCTTTCAGTTTGTTTTGCATTTATGAAGGGACACCTAAACAAAAATTAAATCAAACCATTCGTTCACTCTCATTTGGTAAAAACAGAAATTGGGGACAATCATGAAAAATAATATAACAAAAGAAAACGGTCAATGTGGTCCAGATGGTAGATTATAAAATCAGCGGAGAAGTAAAACTGCCCGTTGATCACAGTGAGAATATTTTAAAACGGATAGACTGTTATGCATAACATAACACAACCTACCATTCGGATTAAGCAGGTTTCTCGACAAACATTTGATTAGGGTTTCAAAACCAAATGACAAAATTTACTTTATGAAAAAGGTTTGGAGATAGCAAGGTGCATAGAAGTCAACTTAAGGGAAAACTCTTTTGTTTGCTATCGACAGCTGTGCTGGGCAATTAACGGTTCAGTTGGTTGTACGACTTTCCCCCGAAAACCATTCCCCAGAAACTAAAACACCGAAGCTTTTTCCCCAGAAAGAACCATTCTCCAGAATACCATTTCGTCGAAAGTACCAATTACCAGAAAACCTTTTCCCAGAAAGTATTTTTGCCCAGAAAACCGTTACCCGGAATGAACAAATGCCCAGAAGTTCATACCCCAGAAAAAACCATTTCCCAAAAATTGAGGTATTTTAACTGAATATGACTTATTTATTAGTATTAATATTCAGGTTTGGTTTTGTAATATAAGAGCTATTGATAAAATGGTATCTTTTAATGTTGTACCATCTTACTGGTCGGCAATTAAAACTTCTTTTAACTTTTTGTCTCTCCAGCATGTTTTTTTTTACAGCGACGCCGGTTTATCATACCTCGTTGCACTGCCGCTAGAAGCATAATTGTCCCATGTGTATAGGGATTCCCATAGCACATGGGACAGTAATGCTTCTAGCGGCAGTGCAGATATCGCATATATTCCGCCGACGTGGACTGCTCTTTGAATGCTTTCACAACCGCATAAAATTTAAGGTCACTGGTACCTTTTAAGAGTGCATTTCATTTGTTGTGGCAACCTTATATTGCGTTTGAGGTTCTGGGTATGTCAGTGAGGGTGTTGTATCGCATGGTCCATAATTCAGAGAAAAATCTGGCCTGTGCCTGTGCGCAGTGTTTTCCAACCCTTCGCTTCCCCAAAAGGTATTTTTTTTCGATGTAATCGAAGTACGGGGCCATTTGATCCGGAGCTAAAGCACGAACAATACCATATCGCACAGAATTGGGAACAATCCTTGCGATAGCGTTTATCTCATCGGTTTCGAAATCTGTCAATTCAATCGACGGATTAATTGTAATATTGTTGTTAGCTGCTATGGTTTTCATCAGTTTTAGAGCTTTTCTGTAGTTGGATTCCGATTTATCTGGAAGGAGCCTGTGTACTAAGGGCAAGAACGTTCGTTCAATGCTCAATGTTCCGATTGACCCGTGGATTGCAATTTATGTAGCAGATGAATCAATAAGGGCATGACCTGTGAACAACTCGTATGCATGGTTTATTCGAACATAGGAGTTGACTCTTTCTTTTAAACATAAGCAGCTCTTTGAATATGTATGCCAAATAGCACTCGGAATGAAACTTGTTATCCACTCGTCTGACCGGCTTTCTCAAACATAGAGGTTGATTCATTCTTTCCAGCACACTATGGAATAGCTGGAGCAAAAAGTTGGCTAAAATATGAAAAACACATTCGAACTATCATATTAAGGAACATTCTTGGTTGTATACCATTCCCCCGAAAGCCATTTCCCAGAAAGCCATTCCCTAGAATTCCTTTCCCCAGAATGTACCATTCCCCAGAAAGACATTTCCCAGAATGTACCAATCCCTAGAAAACCATTATCCAGAATGCCCCATTCCCCAGAAAGTCATTCCCCAGAATGCCCCATTCCCCAGAAAAGTTATGGTTTTTATTTATTATTTGTGGTTAAGCCAAAGGTTTACGCATACCTAATTAAAGAAACTTATGCGGTGTTAAGCTGCTGAGGATGTGCCGTTCGAAAGCGGCGGCCTCTCGCAAGCAAACCTGTTATCCTCTATATATAGCCGTATTTACTCGAACCGGTTTACTCGAACATACTCGAACATAGGACTTGGTTCCTTCTTTCAAATATGAGCAGTTCTTTGAACTTGTACGCCAAGCAACTCTTGCACGCAAACTTGTGATTTTTTCGTCTGCCCGGTTTATTCAAACATATATGTTGATTCCTTCTTTGGAGCTTTGGTTGAATCCATATTAAGATCGAAATGAATGCATATTGTGACAAATGGTTTCGTGGGTTTTTGGAGCATTTATCTTTCTTTTGTATTGGGAATGTTTCGTACGCAAATGTACGATTCACCCGATTGCTCGGTTTACTCAAATAGGTTGCACTAAATACATTCGAAAGTATTCTCATACCTTACGCCAAATGGTACTTATAGCACAGAGTTACAGACATACACTCAAAAAAAAGTAAACGTTATGCCTATTGATTTTACACATAGATTTTTGCAATTAACGGAGGCATATAGACACTATTTGCTGGCACATAAACCTAATGTGTGTATTCACAAGAAATATTAATCTTACATTCACATTTCATAACTATTAGGCACATAAAACCCCATTCTATAATAATATGCACATATAACTTATGTGTGTGCATACATAGTTTATACAGTTGACACATAGAAGGTATGTGTGCGCGTGATAACAATAGCATTTCTTCTTCATATGAATTTTAAGCGGTTTGAAGCAAATAGAATTAACGCTTGGATTTCTTTCAGTGTAATACTCAACAACAATTATTCGTCAATGTTAGCGATCATTTTGAATTGAATATATTATTAGTTGGGACTGTTATCGCATTTGCGATTATGGCGCCACTGATATATGTGCAAGTATACGGGGGATATACCAATTACTCCTGGGCCTGAGGGTTGACTAATTTGTAAATGAGTGGTTGGAACCGTGTATAAAAGGTGTAGCTAGTGTTTTGGCCGAATTGGCGCTACGATATTTTTGCGAGGAGCCGCCGCTTTCGACGGCTTATCCTTACCAGCTTATTTCTTGTGGCACTAAAAACTGGATTCTAACCGCAATGCGCACTTACTATTTTTCTATTAAATTCTTATCATAGACTGGTTAGCTCGACTGGTCTGTCTATGAAAGTACGATCTCTATCACTTGAAGTACATGTGTTTTGACAGCTAGCAGATTTCAGTAGCAGTTTGGTCACTCGCACTTTGAAAGTGCGGAGTCCAGGTTGGTGGGAAGTGCGCAATAATATCATGCATCATGTAATGTACAAAGTTTTGGTTTCGCCACATAACCTTACTTACATAACACTGTTTCTTTCTTTTGGATCCTAGGAAGGGTGCTACTGCTTTCTATGGTTGTTGCCAAATGGCACTGAAAAACACACCTGTACTGAATTTTGCAATATGTCCTATATGTATGTTTATATTATTAAAAGAAAAGTAAAAATATTGCTATTGTCTAATGCTGCAACCAGTACACTTTTCGAGGGGAGCAATATGGCCAACATAATGAAAAAATGTTTTGTTTTTTTATCAAAAAAGTTTCCCACTTCAAAAAAAATGTCTAGGAAATGGTTATATCTGTGGAATGAACTTATGAGCATTGGTTCATTCTGGATATGGTTTTCTGGAGAATAGTTCTTTCTGGGGAAAACACTTCGGTATTTTAGCTTCTGTGGAATGATTTTTCGGGAAAGTTAGTTATTCTTTATTTAAATTCGGAATAAATAATGTCATCCTAACTTCCGGTTTCAACACAATGCAAATCATTTCAAATGTGACCGAATCGAAGAATGTCGTTCGATGGAAATGGGAACGAGTAGTACGTTTGAAAAGATCAAATCTATAAAACAGTTAAACTTTTCTGGGGAATGACTTTCTGGGAGATGGTGCATTCTGGAGCATGGAATTCTGGGGAATGGTACATTCTGGAAAATGACTTTCTGGGGAATAGTATATTCTGGGGGATGATATTCTGGGGAGTGGAATTCTGGGGAGTGGAATTCTGGGGAATGATTTTCGGGGGAATAGTATACAATCAACATTCTTTGATGTTTGTTGCATCATGTACCATCGAAATTTCAATGGGGTCCTCTACTCTCGAAGCCTAAAATTGAGGTGTTTTTTGGGAATAAATTGCTGAATAGATCTTGACTTTTATTATTTTGAACATACATGTTCGGGCTTTTCAATGCAGCTTTAAACGACGAAAACAAAAATCTCTGCGACCTTGAAACGTCATTACAGGGGTGCCGCTTAAGTAAAGTTTCGGCTAATAGGGTAATCAGTAACCAAAAGGTTGATATTCTATATAATCACAGCTACGTTGGCTAAATTTTCCCGAGTTTTTTGATTGTTTTTTTTATGTTATGTAACGATTTGTAAAAAAATCCAATTATTACGTCATTTTTTGAATAAAATTTTGCAAATCGTACTCGGCCCAACATGGCGGTATGATTTCTGAACAATTAAAAAAAATATTGAAATCGGACCAATAGCTCTATGAGGAGACTCGACAGCTAAAAAACACTACTTTCGGGAAAACGTGCTGTTTTTCGTCTTCAAAAGTGAAATTCGAAAGCCAAAACACGTATCTTTGTAATAAAAAAACATAATTGAAATCTATTCACTCCCTAACAGTTCATTCCCAAAAAAAATGTTTGATTTCTTCCAAAACTGGCCGTACACACTTAATTTAAATTACTGGGTACAGTAAAATTTTGATGGGGTTTTGAACAGCAAACCGGTCGGTAATCAATTCAGTAAAACAATTTGGTACCGAACTCTCCGCAATCCGTTCTATCCAAACGTCAAAAACACAAAATGGCGACTTGACAGATGATTTGCTGTACCTGTTTTGTAAGTTTTTGACGAGGTTCTGTAACGTTGGTACAATTTTGCCGAACAATCAGTCAGTATTTTACTGGATAATGTTTATGTAACAACAGAAAAAACAGAAGAGCTGATAAATTCAGTGAAAAATATTGCGGGTTTCAGTAAATTATTCGAAAAATTACTGAAAATCGCTAAAAAATGAAAATTATTCCGCAATTTTTTAAGCAATTTTCTTACAACTCCTTTAAAATATCACTTTACTGAGCAAGTCGTCAAAAGAAATTACTGAACAAGTTTGGGCTGGGTTAGTGTGTATGCAACAGTTTTTATTAAATTGAAACTATGCAATCAATGAAGTATTATTAAGTTAGAAAACGTTGTTAATGATCTATGTTAAGTACTCTGTTTCAACAACATCGAGTTGGTTACATCATAAGAATTTTCAAAAAATCGAAAGAAATTTAGATAGCTGAAAATGTGCTTAAATGGTTTTAAAAATGCTATGTCGTCGAAGCGCTTCTTATGTATACTCCGAGCGTACTGAAAACTTTAAACACGATTTTTCGAAACCACTTTTCAGCTGGTCGGAAATGTAAGTCTAACAACTCTTTTTGGATCGTTTTGAAATTTGCACAGTGGATTCAGAATTCCTATCTGCAGTGACGTACGTATGATTTTGGATTTTCTTGGCATAGTCTTTTTTTAAATTTGCGTCGATGTTAATGAATTTTACAGCGCTTTTTCATTAACAAGTGCACCATTTCGCAAAATTCTACGTCGCTTGTTATTGTACCAAGAAATCGAAAAAAAAATTAGTTTTTAGCTCTAGGCAGCCAAAGCTTTGTGCTCAATCATTAACCGTCAATAACACGCAATGCGAAAGAGGTTTGAGATGTTCTATTAGGTATTTAACCTAATGGTACTCTTTATGTTTCTAGATCTTCAGGTGATATTACATGTCTTTGCAACTCAAATGTATTATAGAGTTTTAGAATATTACCGAGGCGCGATGTCGCAAATATCGAAAGTCGTCGATTGTTGAATCAAATACAAATATGTTAAATTTAAATAATTTGTATTTGGTTGAATATTCAACAGTAGTTGCAGTAGTAGGCTAAACGCTTGATGAAAATGCCAACCGCCGTTAATTATTTTTTGCTTTCTAGTTCGCACTAAACTCGCAAGGCAACACAAGTTTTATCATAGAAATTTGCTACAAAAAACAACTGAAATAATAGTTTTCCTTTGAGCTCCTTTGCAGCTATAGTGGGGCATATGTGCCTAGAGTTGCATGCTCCAAAAGTAATCAATGGGTTTTGCATCTATAGTAGCCGAAATTAGCAACTGCGCCACTATTGCTACATGCGGAGCAAGCAGTTTTAAATTCAAAAATTGGTTCAAAACCAATTATAATATTTTTCTATATCAAATAGAAATCTTTTTTATGCGTTAAAATTTAAGCACAATGCGTAAATATTAAAAAAATACTGTGAATAGCGAACATATAACAAGTATTTATGTACACATGATCTAAATGTAACGAATTGTTTATTGAGACAATAGAAGAAAAAAATTCTTCGGCAAATAATTTTCTGGGTTTTGGTACTTTCTGCGGAACAGTTTTTTGTGTTCTGGTTCTTTCTGGGTGAAAGTTTTATGGACTTTGGTACTTTCTGGGAATCAGTTTTCTGGGAATTAGTACTTTATGGAATATGGGGAAAAAGATTCGCCATTTTTTTCTTCTGGGGAATGGTTTTCGGGGAAATGTTATACAATCGGTTCAGTTGGCTTTTGAGCCTTAATCATGTTTGTCGAGGTTTTAATGAAAACACTTTTATGTGGTACGATGGACTATACGATTTTAAGTATAACTAGGTTGTTTTTCAAAACCCCTTAAGGTTGGACAGAGAAAGGGTAAAAATCGAAAACGAAAAAAGCAGTTTTTTCCACACCATACGTGATATCTTCACAAAAATCAATCAGCAGTACTGTAGCAACATTCTACATACGCTAATTGATTTTTATGAAGATCTGACATACGGTGTGGAAAAAACTGCTTTTTTCGTTTTCGATTTTTACCCTTTCTCTGTCCAACCTTAATAAAAAAAAACGGTTGTTGATCATTTGAACACTATCTATGCTTCTTGGGTATCCCAGCAGAGCTGCAAATTTTCGCCAGGTTGTTTTGAACTTGAAGGAAGAATAAATCTCCAATCATGCCCTACTATATTCAATTCGCAGTTATTCGTTTACATCATTCATTCAAACAGCCGAGCTGCTCAATCCTTTTCCATGCATTTTCGATTTCATTTACCCTGTGAATATCTCTGTACTGGGATATTGACTAGGTTTTTCAAGCAAAACTACTCTGAACATACTTCTTACTGTTCATGTGAGCTTGTAAACGCAAAATATGTCAACATTTAACCAAAACTGGCCTCTACAGAGCAGATGATAACTTTGGTTGGTGAATGAAAAAGCATAATTTGAAATGAAGACGTACGGTTTGGTTATGAAAATCCCGCCAACTTGAAAGTGAATTATTAAGGGTGGCTTTGTATTTGAATAATGCTTGGGTTTGATTGAGCTGAAAGTTGGCAAGTGAAAATGAAAATTTGCGCCAGCTATGTCTCTATAATCCTAATATTTATTCGTTCTAACGTAAGATATATAAATGCTTTCGGTTACTACGTTTTATGATTTTTGAATTCGTCCGTGCTGTCATTGAAAGTTACTGAACGAAACTCTATATTTAATTTGCAAGGGACTGGAAGATGTGAGATATTTTTCAATATTAAGAGCCATAGTACTGCTGGAAGAGCAAGGAGTTGAAGGTAGAAAGTTCAGAAAAGTGTGAAATTGGATCATATGAGCAAGCTTGCCGGTTCCGACAGCATAAGTCACGTAAGCTCAAACGCGTACTAACTATTTTTAAACCGGACTAACTTTTAAACCGGCCTAAACTATTTGGTAAGCTTTAACCCAACGATGCTGTCATTTATATGGCTGCGTTCTGATCGGCGATACACGACAATGTTAAAAAACAACAAATTCATGTTAAAAAAAAAAGTAAATTAGACAACACGGAGAATTGTTTTTCATGCCGATATTTTCTTGCAGTAAAATAGCTTTTCTTCGTCATATGTCTCGTTCCATAGCGTGTGAGAACAATTTGGTCAACATGTAACTGATGTGTTTCTGACCTTAGAACTTTAACTTGGTGGATAGTTTATAGTTGGCCGATGATGTACAGCATTTTGTAGTGACATAATATTTAATGCACAAAAGAAAATAAGTTTGAAGTGGTTGAACCATCGTGCCATGATAGTTATTTTAAACTTTGATTAAAAAATTGGTTGAAATATTTCAAATTGAATTCAAAATGAACTGTGAATATAATTCTAATTGAACACGATACCTGTCGACACGGGGGGGGGGGAGAATATTTATATTCATTTCAAGCTAATTTTCACAAGGTTGGAATAAATATCAATTATAAATAAAGGTTAGATCACACTCTGCGAATTAAAATTGTGCACGTTTTTTTCAGCGAAGCTTAAATAAAAAGTAAACAAAGGCCAAACAAAAAATTGACAGAATGATCATTTTAAATTCACAAGTGTTATATTTCATATTGTTGATTGCCTATTTCTGTAATGCACCAATGTAGATTGGAACGATTTTATTTGCTAAGAAAATTTCTACGATTTTATAAATAAACAGGAATGAATGTTTTGAGCATCCTAGCAATATATTTTTACGAACAAATATATTGATTGCCGTTGCGTTCGCAATCAATTTTAAAATATTTTTATTTGGATGTTTTATGTGAGTTTATTCATATAGGAAAAATGCGTATATTTAAAATCTTTTATTTAATCTTTGCTTAGGGTATTAATGGAGTTACTTTGTAAGCAGTTGACATTCTGATTCAATTTGAGAACTGGTAGTGAAAATAAGAAAATTTATAAAATAGTGCATTCTTCGATCTACATCCGATTGTCATTTATTTGGATCTATCCAATAAAGAAAAACTATTTTTTTTCGTTATTCACTTTCTTTGATGTGTGAACGACAGATATATGGGCAATAATTCGTGATAACATGTTATTGATTTATATTACGGAATAAAATGATCCCACTTAATCTCACAGCGATATGTGAAAGAAAATAATCAAAACAATTCTTATTGCTGTTTTGATTCTAATTCGCAAAAAACAACTTTGATCTGAATATGCGATAATCGATTCGATTTATACAAATGCTCTCCTGTAACTCTTCGATGAGCAATTGGAATCAAGCGTGTAGAGAGAAGGAAAGAACAGAAAAATCAAAAATACAGGTAAATATAGAGCACTCTATATATCTGACAACCTCAAAAGCTGATTTTCAACAACGTAAATCTGTTAAATGGGTTAAATACAAATTGCTGAGCTTTCAACATCTTGTATTGCTAAAACGATGAGTTCAACGACATTTTGCGACGTCGTGCAAAAATTGAGAAAGCTTCAAGTCCCGGTTACAAAATAATAAATTACAATTAATTACTTCCTATAGTCTGCAATCTGTCTGATAATCAATTGACAGATATAACTTAACAAATTGAACCTGACACTTGATGCAGACAGTGAATCTTCAGAAGGCACCTCGACAAAATGCATGTTAACCGTAACTCAATATTTCCTGGACCAATCGTACTGAATTTTGCAGTTTTTATTCTTCACATCATTGGTCTACAGTGGAAATGCTAATCGTCCAAGATCTGATGGAAAATTATAAATAGTGAAACAATATAAGCAATCATCGATGTTATTTAAATAACGATCAAAATGAGAATATTTGTAGCAGATTGTTTGCCGTCATAGTGTTACTTAGGTTGTATGACATGGCTTTATTTACAATCTTTTATTTAATCTTAGTTTGGATTCTTTCGAAAGCAGTAAATTATAAGAAAACTTCCACTTGCTTATTGTGTTCTTTGTGAGAAGATATAAGTAGAAAAGAGTACACAGTGTGATTATATATTCTTTTCTTTTCCTCTAGTTAAACTAACTAAAAAATTGTGGGTATATTAAACAGCTTCACTCATTTCGATAGCCATAAGTAAACTAACAAACGAAAACAATTTTTTTAATGCAGCTTTGCATCCAATTTTAAATTTTCGTTCTACGGTTTGTTTCAAAATTATTCGACTTCTGCTAACTTGCAATATAACTCTTCGACATGGCATTTGCAAATGAGCGTGCAGCACCTTATGGATAGGACGATAAAGAATATCAAAAAATGACATTTAAAACTCGATTATACCTGTTTTTCGTACGGGATAAAACTTGCTTACTTGCCCTCATATGGTTTGTGTACAACATAGGCCATAATATTGCACATAAAAGTCGAAAAGTTGATTCAAATTATTGAGATGTATGCAAGAGGAATATGGCGCCCCTTTACACTGTTTTCATTTGGCTTCAGGATGCAGCCATTTCTGCGATGACAGGTACTAACGTCTTAGACCGGACTAAACTGAGGCCTAAAATCAAAGATAGTACCGTGCGGCGGTACCAACTAGCTTAAAGCTTACCGCTATAAGTGACTTTACGCTTGTCCGGACATGCCGCAGTTTGAGATGATTCGCATTTAATGCCAAAATATCGTGACATATGCGTATAGAAGACAACCGGTTAAGTCGCCGAGAAACTTTAAGCTTGCTCATATGACGCTATTCTACGCTTTTCTGAACTTTCTTCCTTGAACTCCTTGCTATTCCTTGAGCGTTATGGCTCTTAATATTGCAAAATATTTTACACCTTGCAGTCCCCTTGCTAATTAAATGTCGTTACAACATAAAAAAGAAGAAATTGACTCATTCTTAGTCGTTGGTAAAAAAGGGAAAAAATGAAACACTATAGTTATCGTGGGTTTTTATCTTAGATTTTAGAATAGCTTGAACATGTTTTAAAATAATATTAAAAATTATTTGTTCGGACCTCCCCTGGGATGAGGGGTTTGACTGCATTACAAACATCATCAAGCATATTGCGTACATCAGTGATCAAGAACCTCTGGCAGACAATAGGGGTCTTAAATTTGGAACAATTGTTTCAGTTTTTCATATGAATTGATAGCGGGTGTCCTAACGAGTACACTTATATTGTTTTTAAACCTCAATTATTCTTTTCTGATTTTTAAATTTCAAAAAATCAAATTAAATTCAGCTAACAAACTGACAGTTATTTGCAGCGGGCCGTGTTTACGGACATTGTTCCACAGCTTAATGACAGTGTTGGATAAAGTTGGTCGGGTTTCAATGTTTTCGAACCCGAACCCGAGAGCTTGAAAATTGGAAAACCCGATCGAAACCCGAGAATGAACATTTTGTGAAACCCGAACCCGAGAATTTCAAAATTTTAATACCCAGAAATTTTATCATTTGAGAAACCTGATCCGAACCCGACCTACCATACCAACAAAGTGTGCTACTTGGGTTATTAATGCGGATAATCAACCAAGATCCCGAAGATTTTTAATTTTAGGCCTCCGAGCTCGATCCTAAGCTCATCTAAGATTTATAGAACCACTCGAACCTGATGTATCACCTTACGCGTCCAGTTATATCTCTTTATGGCAAGACGAATTACTGGCGAGTGGAATTCACATTTATATTTATCATTATCAGAGACCTACCAGACATGACACTAAGAACAATTTATTGAAAAAAATGTGATCATCACTTCGAAATTAAATTCGCTTTGCGCACTACCACCGCATGGTGGCGATCTTTTGAACTCTACTATCTGTTTCACACTTTAATGTATTTGACATGGCGGTGCATTGGTATAGTGCAAGTGGTTATTATAGTCCACAGAAACCAAGAACAACCATTAATTAAACGGAAGAGACGGCAAGATCGTTATTTGTGCTGCTGACCGAACTCCGGGAAATGCGCAGATTTCTGTACAGGCACCTACACTATGTGAGTAAGAAGGATTATCTACCATTAACACAGAACATGATGTGGACAATTTGATTGTTCCATACGCTGCGATGTGCACTATACCCCAGAAGTCAGTTTCTAAGGTTAGCGGAAAGTGACCAAACCACAGCAGAAAACATGATTAAATCACTGTGCAATTTGCCACTACTTTCTCATGATATTTCTCCCCAAACTATCTTCTCAAAAATTTGCACTCCCGTTTTCGTCGTATTCACTTAGAGTATTGACTTTAAGACGAACGAAAATAAAAAGCAATTGTAGAACCCAAGTTTTATTCTCGTTTCAATCTAGAACCGTTTATTTGGCACAATAACAATAACGACAATAACAGCTGCGGGCGCTCAATGGTGGTGTGGTTTGGTCATTCTCGTGAATAATGTCATATGGGGTCTGGGTCAATTGGCATAAAGTCATTTGGCATAAGGTCATTTAGCATAACGGTTATTTAGCATAATGGTCATTGGTCATAATTTTGATAATTGATCACACTTAAGGTCATTTGGCATAACGGACATTTGGCATAACGATCATTGGGCATAATGGTCACTTGGCATAATTTTGAGAATTTATCACACTGAAGACCATTTGGCATAACGGACATTTGGCATAACGGTCATTTGGCATAACGGACATTTGGCATATTTTGAGAATTGATCACACTGAAGATCATTTGGCATAACGAACATTTTGCATAACGGTCATTTGGCATAACGAACATTTGGCATAACGGACATTTGGCATAGCGATGATCACACTGGAGGTCATTTGCCATTTTTTCAACTACAGGGAAACACATAATTTAAGACTGTGCGAGAAGGTAATTCGGCATAATTTTGAGCCGTGCTACTTCCGTAGAAATATTTTAATTTTAGGGAAAACAGTAATTTGGCATAACGGTCGTTTGGCATAGGTACAGTAATGTTTCGTTTATATCACGGTCGTTCTGTATTTTAGAGTGATATATTTGAAGCGTGATATATTCAAAACAAAACAAAAAACTTACATTTTAGCATTAACCCATATATTTCCATAAACAAAAAGTCATAAAAGTTAAAGTTAGTCAAAAAGAATTAATCATAGTAGGGCAATGAGCCTATTTTGATATAATTGAGCAAAACCGTGATATAATCGCGGGTGATATAAACGAGTAGTGATATAAACGCATAGTGATATTATCGAAACATTACTGTATATGTAGTGATAAAGTTACTGATTACCAGGATGTTTTTTGAGTATATCCTTTCTTGTATGTATCTTGATTGTATGTTGACAATGACGTTCATCGTTCGAGGGAAAGTTAGTTATGCAGTTGTAACCAGCTGGCATGTAGCTCAAATGTTTGAGCATAACGGTAACTACCTAAATATTTAAATGACGTTAAATGAGTTTGGATACCAATAGTACTAAAATTGAACTTGAACCGAAATTAATGAGATTATTCTTCTTTACCAATTCGCCCCAAGTGCTAGAGCAGTGTAACAACTGACGGTTGAATATATGTAAGTTCATTCAATAAATCATCGTTTGAAAAACACGACGAAATTCACAAATGATAAAGTATATAATTCGAAAGAACAGCTCATGATATAAAGAAAGATAATAAGGATAATTTTAATTATTGAAACATTGTATGGAAAACCAAAACTCACTAGCGATTATAAAAAAGTACGTCGGGTGGATCGCAGTTCTACACTATACTATACTAATACTTATGTTATAGCAAAAAATCCATAATCGCAAAAATGAACAAGCTAATTTCAAAAATGAAACTCAAAAGAACTGCTCATATTTAAAAGAAGGCAAAATCTGCCACAAAATTTTAAAAATTCGCTTGAAATATAATCAATATTAGGTAATGGTTAACAACACATTAATATTATTGCTTAGTGCAGCTTAAACCTAATGGGTCATCCATTGATTTTCAGTGAGATCAATTAGCAAAATTATGCCAAATGTCCGTTATGCCAAATGCCCATTATGTCAAATGTTCGTTGTGCCAAATGTCTGTTATGTCAGTGTGATCAATTCTCAAAATTATGCCAAGTGCCTATTATGCCAAATGACCGTTATGGCAAATGTCCATTACGCCAAATGACCTTCCGTGTGATCAATTCACAAATGTATGCAAATTGACAATATGCCAAATAACCGTTATGCCAAATGTCCATTATGCCAAATGACCTTATGTCAAATGACTGTCATATGGTTACGCGCCTCTTGTGGTGCTCACGGAGAAAAATGAGCATGATAAATTAACGTTTGAAAAAGTCGTTAAATTTTTACAACACATTGGTGACTTCGAGTGTCATGTCTGATAGGTCTGTGCTATTATTGATCGTCAAAATTGTAATGTTCTGAGAAACTTGTAAATAACAAACGATAAACGATATCTTAACAGGAAAGTAGAATAAATCGGCGGCTAACTCAGGGGGAAACGAATAGCTTAACCCTTTATAAGGCCCAGAATTTGGGGCTATTAATTAATGTTATAATAATAGAAACACGGTTCTCTCACTTAGTTTAGAATATATTTACATTTATTTCGTAATGAAAACTGTTTTGAAAATATACTGCTACCGCCCGTTAGAAAACGTCAGTCTGTGTAATGTTTGATGTTTTTCCAACGAGCTTGGTGCAAATATAAAGACATATCGAGCTGGATCAGAAATTCAAAAAGAAATTAAGGTGGGTTACTGGCTTTTACCTGATTAACAGTAAATAACCCCTCGATTCTGAGGATAAGTTGAAAAATGAGACCACAGATTACAGACGTTCATTTATTCATTTTATTTTTTGATTTGCAATTTTTACCACTCATAAACGAAATTTTCGTATTAAAAATAGTTGTTTTTACAAATTTGCATCGCCAACTTATAGGGTCTCGAGTATTTTTATCAAAATCGAGCTAATTTTATTATCCAAAAGGAAATCGCCGTATTTTTTTCGAAAAACTTCACCAATCTGAAACTTTTAACTATACCTCAACTAAACATCAAAATATCGTCTCAGAGACGAAGATGTCAATTTAGAGCTCATTCAAAACTCTTTCAAATTGGATAATCCAGTTGGAGCAACAGAAGCGCCAACGTGTAAAAATTGGAACCTGATGTATCATGTTACGCGTCCAGTTATATCTGCTTAAGACAAAACGAATTACTGGCGAGTGGAATTCACATTTATATTTACTATTATTGAACGTCGAATTTGCACTGTTCTGTGAAACGTATAAATCAGCGATATCTTTAACCGGAAAGTGGAATAAATCGGCGGCTAACTCAGGGGGAAACGAAAAGCTTAATGAGGACAGTTTGAAACAACTTTGCCCGTCGTACTTAACCAATATTATTATTTTTTTTATCAAAAGCCATTCCTGCAAGAGTAGTTCTATATAGTTTATTACATGTATTAAATTAAGCTATAGCAATTGGCAATTCGTATTCTAAAGTTTATACGACGTCACCCGCGTTACTGGTTGGTACGGTCAAACTTGTATCGAAGGATGTCAATTAAGATTCCCTGACGCGTTCTTGATGTCACATCATTGGGGTTACGAGGAATTCTAACTTAATGGTAAATGAACAGTTGCTGGCATCTAGACAAGTTAAAGTAGTTTGATTGCATGTTACATGTGTTCTCATCTTCTACTTCATTAGTCTGTTTTTGATGCACTTCTATTAGTTTGCTTTTCCGCTACTCATGTATACCAAAAATAGTATCGGTCAATTCATACACTTCCGATTAATCTCCTCCTTTTCTTTATTCGGCATGTTATGATTCCTTTTATTACTATATCCTAAATTATATTGATTCTGATACTCACAATTCATTGCATATTCTCTCATATACGTACAAACGCTCGTATCCTTCGCGATAACACAAACCTGGTCAGAAACGCGAACATGCAATTGCAATCATCTAAACATATCCACGCCCGCGACCTCGCCAACATTAAAACTTCTCGGTAATTAAGTACACGTTGTAGCGCTTATAAACTTACAATCGCGGTCGCCGCTCGCGTGATCATGAATTAATCACATCCGGAAGTCTCCACCCTTGATCCTAGCAGCTTTGACTCATGGCTTCAGTTGACCAAACAAAAAATACTGATTGTGAATCGCAACATGACCGAGAAATCTGATGATATGGGAAAACTGATTTTCTTCTAGGTACCATACTCTAAAAATTGAGCATCAGATTCACGATCCGCGCGTGATCATTCAAGAATACACGCAAATGTGCGAATGGGCACATGATTACAAAATCGAATTTAAGCACGCTAAGTTACATACACGCTAGCGCAAGCAACAAACACGTTAACATGCAAACGTTCGAGCCTTTCGCGACCATCCACGCACACCTACTCCCGCGATCTCGTAAACATGATAAAACCCCGGTGATGAGGTGAACGTCTCAACACTATAAAATCCCGCGCTTGCGCGAGCATGAATCGGTTACTTCCGGAAGTTTCTATCTTCGCTACCAGAAGTCTAGGTCCATGCATTCAATTGGACCAATTAGGTAACGAAAGCTGTGATATCCTCTAGACAACGCGTTCCATGGCGACATGACCGTGAACTCAAGTGATATGGGGTAACTCACTCCCTGTCGAGGGGAATGACACATACGGATTTTCACGAATAGTCATTCTAATTGCTGAAATTTTCTTCTACGCAATCAATGTAGTTTCTAGGTAAATAACCACGTTCAAATTCGTAATCATTCTCGATCCATACGCAACGACGCACGATCTATACTTATCCTTGTCAGAATATGAACCGTATACCAAAAACTAAATATCAGAATAATGGTCCGCGTGACTATCCAAGAACATATGTGAATATATGAATTACCACACGGTTATAAAATCAAATTTATACGCTCGCGATCGCGCATGATAACACCCCGGAAATAGGGCGAAAGTTTTAGTATTTTCGAAGTTACAAACGCGAACCCACAAACGCTCCTCGTGTTTGCGCGATCCTGAATCGGCCACGTCCGGAAATCTTTACCCTCCGTCCTAGTAACTACCCTCCGTCCTAGTAACTTAGGTCCATATATTCAGTTGCACCAATAAAAAAATAACACGTATATCCAATAGACAACAGATTCCATGGCTACACGACCAAGAACTCGTACACCGAGCATTAGGTATCAGATTCACGGTCCACGCGCATCATCTAAGAATACACGTGAATATGAGAAAGGACGCACGGTCATAAAATAAAATTTATACCCGCGAAGTTATACGTTAGAACACGCGACATACACACACGCGATCGAACACTTTAAACCCTACACGAGACAGAAATACTGACAAGAAATATATTGACAAGATTGCTCTAATCCATCAATCCCATTTAAATTTTTCAGAATCAATATTTTCAAGATGATCTTACACAATCAATATATTGATCAATATATGATTTATTATCAATATTTCTGCACGTGTTGGGTCCGCTTTAACGTACAAACGCTCGAGCATACACGCGATCGCGAAATCCATACGCCTGCACATATCTGAACTGTACAATGAATATCACATTCAGAATCACGGCACACTGCAAGTGGCTTTAAGCGGTGTTTTAGTGGATGGGGAGACAGATGACAGGGAGCCCTGCCCAGACCCTAGCTCTACAGCTCCAGTAGGACAGTTCCCAAAAAATATAAGCACTTTCACTATTTCCCAAAACATTAAATATGAATCAGAGCAACTTCAATTATACTCAACATGAACATTTGTAACATATGATAGAATCAGATTTGTTACCGAAAATTTCCAAGCAAGCACGATTGCAACGAAAACAAAAACACAATTCAATTTGAGCAATCGATCCAAAATTATAATAAATATTCCGACTGGGCGCGAATGACCTTAAAAAGCACCAAAAACAATAACAATAACCATGTTCCAACTCCTATCCTATCCTGAATTGACATAAACGTCATTGACGATACTTCGCTATTTTCTTTCATTTTCAGTGCTCATTAGCGATCCGATTTCGAGCGAAAACCTCAAGAGTAAAACTCTTAAAATAACAGATTTCGGCCTCGCACGCGAAGCTTACAAAACAACGCGAATGTCCGCTGCCGGTACATTTGCCTGGATGCCACCTGAAGTAATAAAGTCAGGCACATATTCAAAGTAAGCTGATAAATCAGCATTTCTTTTGTAATGTCCTGTGTATACCGATTGCTTGTTTTATATTTTCAGAGCCTCAGATGTGTGGAGTTACGGTGTACTTTTGTGGGAATTACTAACCGGCGAAACGCCTTACAAAGGATTTGATTCCCTGATGGTCGCGTATGGGGTCGCTGTAAACACCCTTGCCTTGCCGATACCCAAGACATGTCCTGAGCCTTGGGGAAAACTAATGAAGTGTAAGTAACCGCACCGCCAATGACTGTCTATGGTGGAGAATAGTTAAATTGTTGCCCGACAATTAATTAAATTCCATCTTCGTTTCTCTTCTCTCACAATTAGTCTGTTGGGAATTGGATCCACATCGGCGACCATCGTTTAAGGATATCGAGAAAGATTTAGATATTATCACACGTTCAGGATTTGCGCAAACACCCCACGAATCATTCCACACGATGCAGGATGGTTGGAAGAAGGAGATTGCTGAAGTCCTCCAAGAACTACGTAAAAAGGAGAAGGCAAGTATACATTTATACTTTTATACCATTCAAAGCTGCTGGAAGGAAAGTTTTCTCGTTAATTGAGAGTTTAATGGAAAATAACCTATAGTAGACATTTATTGCTAAGCAGAGAAATAGTCAACGCATTCGATGTGTTTATATAATTCTACCTTCCGCCAAAGTACCCTTTCATTTACTGTGTTTGTTTGTATTCTTTTTCATCTTCATTTGGCCGCCTTTCACTGTTTAGGCATTTAAGTCTTTTGAAGAGGTAAGGAAAATGTGATTGATAGTTTGAGTTTATCCCAATTTCAAGTGGTTGTAAATTTTTGCATATTATATTTTTCTCGCATTCGTACCAGCTTGCAATTTTTTGTTCTTTGTTTCATTAAGGTTGTTTCAGCCTGCGAAAATATAAATACTAGGCATGTGGCTATCGAGAATTTACATTGTTTTCTAGTGCGCAGTTTACGCAAAATGACACATGAGGTCGCAAAATATATTGTTCTAGAGAATATCACAGATTATATAAAAAACAATATAAAATGAAGTATTTTTACTGTGCTGCGGAAAAACTGTATTTGGCGGCGCTGATATTTTTTTATTAGAGCAACCAACCGGCAACATTTTCTTTTTATCGTTTTCGTGGACGTTTTCGCAGGCACCTTCAGATTGCCGAATTGAGTTGTTTGTTTTAGCGTACCAATTCTTGTAAAACATTATACATCACTCAAAGGTTCGTCTAAGAAAGAGCTTCTTAAGATGCTCACATGTGCAAAATCCATATATTTTTCCCAATCTGGTTTCGGACTAGGTATATCATCAGTTCCTACTGATGATATACCTAGTCTGAAACCAGATTGGGAAAAATATATGGATTTTCTTCAGTTCATTTTTGCTTTTCTGGTATAAAAGAATCCGAATGCCGACTGCCATATACCACTCGACTCAGTTCGTCGAGATCTAAAAATGTATGTGTGCTTTTATAGTAGGTTTTAAAAGCTTAAAAAGCCTGACCCAAGGCCTGACCTGTAATGCATTCGCACTGTGTTTCGTGCCTAAATCCTTATTTTCTTCCTGCCTTTCCCCTCAAAATTGAATCAACGCATTGCTTCGTGTGGATTATGCGTTTTCGCAGCTATCACAAATGCTTCGCAGTTAACTTTGAGTATCATTCAATCCGTTAAATTTATTGTCCTTTAAGCTATTTAGCTCCCGACTTTACATTCGTACTTTATCTGCTTGTACATTAGAGCCATTTAGCTAGAAATATCTATTCGAATAGTCCTGGCGTTGAACTTCCTTGAGCAAGTTGATTCTCGTTTCTGTGAACCATTTTTGTTCGTGCCTCAATAAGTCATTTATCACTTCTTGTTGTGAGCCATTTGGCTTCCGTTTCGGCTAGCCATTTAGCTTCCAGTTTTGTTGCGATCTACTCGGATTGTCCTCAGTGGGCCTACTCGATCTAGGTCTCGGTGGTGAAACTAGCAGAGGGTGTCTTCCGTATGCCCGTCTGTACAGGTAACTTCTGTAGCAACTATGGTCTGACAGAAATTGCATAAGATGGAAGTTGATTTGTCCGTGTTTCCTGTTTATCCAGGTGGACTCATTCGAGATCAATCGCTGTATCCATTCGCCGTATAGTCCCATTCCTCTTACCACTTCCTCATGATGTCAATCCGCGTTTCTGGTCGGACTCCTCCGGTGTCTCGGTGCTGTATGACAGAGAACTCCTCATCCAGTAGCAATACAATAGGAATCATTTTGCTAATGACGTACACCGCTTCCAACGATATCATTCCGTATGCGCTAGCTACCTTCATATGAGCTCAACCACCTGAACGTGTTGTTCACGACTTCATTCTTCTTGTCTTTATTGCTGGAAACCAGGTCGGAGTACCGCACTGTAGAATTGCGGTCGCAACTTATACCCTGAATATAATGTGGTCTGAATTGCCCCATAGGCAGGTTCAAATTACTCCTACATTTTAAAGGATGAAAAGTATAGTTTTGCAAATCGTCCCCTAGCGCTGCTGTGGAGTGGTGCAAATAATAAAAGTTGCTTAGGAAGTGGTAACTAGGAACTCATACCAATCCGACCCATATTAAAACCTCAACACATGATAGCCATCATTGCCGGCAGCCCCCATCTCCATCGTTCACGGGGAAGGATAAAGGATAAGGTAGACGGGAAGTGTTGATGCTCCATCTACTTAACGGAAGGACGACGATTCATCAGACTCTTCCATAGGTGTCGCGGAGTTGGTGGTTTGGAAGGGTATAAGGTCTAGGATTTGCTCCAAGCAAGCGATGCGACCTGTCAAGAATATTTTATTATGTAGTTGTTTAGTTAGTCTTCGAGTACACGATTAGTCGAAAAAGAAAAGATCTTGTTTAGTTTTTGGTTCTTTTAAAACTCTGGGCAGCCGGCTACCGAGAGTATCCTATGTTTCTTAAACAAAAGCAATTTGAACTCCACACAGCCGACCGTGGGAGTATTGCCTAGAAAAGCTAATCTTATCTGCGTAATGGGCCGGATCACTATCTATTGTAACGGTGTTTGGAAAGAATTCGCTACTTCTTCTCTGCGATATATTTATTTGGTTAAAAACTACCGAGTGATAACACGTTATACAGACAGAGAGTTATGATAGCGCGAGATGTTATAAATCAAGGTATGTATTTCCTATTTTACGTATCGGATGATTTGTAAAATACACGTATACGAGTGATAATAACGACCATTGAAAAGAAATACAAAGAATTGTTAACCTGATATACGGGCTGGTTAGCAATAACGGAACTTGAAATTAGATTCATAAAAACAGATGCTGCGAATTTTCAGTACGTATTGACCCGTGATCATCGATACTAGTCAGATTAAAGTCTTGTTGCGGCTGATTTCCGATCAGATATTTATTTTACGGTATGAGATAGGAGATAGGAGACTTGTGAGAACTAAAGAGATTAAAAAAAAACAAAGAAACGTCATGTTCCGTCCTGAATCCAAACTCAGCTATAAGCTTCTACAGCTAAATTGAAACTCCAAACGGAACATGGCGCCTCCTTGCCATTCCAATCCCTTTAGTGAAGACTATATTATCTCACTGTTTTACGACCGAGTGGTGCAAATTAACTTTTATGGCACAAAAATGTAGCTGAGGTTTCAAAAAAACAATTAGAACCTTCGACCGATATTTATTTATATTTTTTATATATTTATTATATTTATTTCGGTTCCGATAGCATAAAGTATAAAGTTACTTTACGCTCGTCCAGGACATGCCGCAGATTCAGGTGATTCACATTTCAAATTCCAAAATGTCCTGACTCCTGCGGTAGCAGACAAATGGTTAAGTCGCTGGGAGTAAGCTTGCTCATATGACCCTACTTCACGTTTTTCTAAACTTTCTTCCTTCTGCTCCTTGCTCTCCCTTGAGTACTTATTGAAAAATATTTCAAAACTTCTAGTCACGTGCTAATTAAATGTAGTTACAACATAAAAAAAGTAAAATTGACTCACTCTTAGTAAAAAACCTGTTTTAATCCACATAGCGGTGCAATTGTGCCCTTCTCAATTATGAACACGAGATTTTTTTAGTTGCTTGTATTTATTAAAAGCTTTCAGATGTACACATTACAATTTTATTATACAGGACTCGACAACTATATACAAGAAAAGAAATAATTATTCTAAAATTTTGCAAAAGAAAAAACAGCCACGGTGATATTGAATTAAAAAAAGTAGCGAAATCGGCTAAGTCCCAAAAAGTCGATCTTTATAAAAAAAATTCTTCGAGATAACATAAAATCTCGACGTTTCTTTCATCCTTTTTAAAGATGTTTGGCATCAAAAATACGAATTCGATTTCTGAAATTTCATTTTTTTTGAGATCCGGCTTTCATGGGAATTTCATATGTGACCGGACGGTTTAGTCTGTGTTTCCGGAACAATATAAGCGATCCGTACAAAATTTTATAGACATCTGTGGGGATAATATAGCTATCATTTGGGACTAAGTTTGTGAAAATCGGCCCAACCATTTCCGGGAAACTGATGTGACTTCGTTAATTTTGACAGATGGCCGCTTTTCCCGGGCACTTACGGAACCGTCTATGGTGGTCAATGTAGTAAACGAAAGTTTGGTTGGCCGTCGGTGACCTAGAACTGTTAAATTTGCAAATAAATTTGTTGTTTGAGAGACAGTTTAGCTAATTTTTTACCTTTTTGCCTTCTCGGAATCTTCTGAACCGATTTTGACAAACTTGATTTTAAATGAAAGGCCCATCAGCTGCTGTTGAATTTTGTGTGGATCCGAGTTCTGGTTACTGAATTACAGGGTGATACGTACGATCACGCAGCAAATCCCGATTCTAACGAATTCTGCGATGAATGTAAAAAGGTGAAATTTTTTCCAAAATGTAAACACAACTGTTGAATTTGTAGATCTAGGTCACCAACAGTCATTCAAAGTCTCTTTGGCCACACTGGCCACCATCGACGGATCCGGAAGCATCCAAATTCAGAATAACGGTTATATTGGTTTTTCGAAAATGACTAGAACGATTTGATCAACTTAGTCTCAAATGAAAGGTGTTGCGTCCCCGGAAACTGATATTAAATTCCATCTCCATCCGACTTCCGGCTCCGGAGTTACGGATTGTGGAGTGCGATCACATAGAAAACTCCGATTCAAACCGATACCGCGATGAATGCAAAAAGGTGCTCTTATATATACTTACCAAGTGAAATAAGAATGAAAGACATTTCCATAATGTTATATTGTACGAACCAGCTATTAAATCATAGTTTGGAGAAATGAGAAAGCACAATTGCACCTCTAGGTGGATTAAAACAGTTTTTTTACCTTTTTTGCTTTCATCGGAGTATCGGTTTGAATCGCAATTTGCTATGTGATCGCAGGCCACAACCCGTAACTCCAGAACCGAAAGTCGGATCGGGATGAAATTTAATAGCCATTTACGGGGGCGCAATACCTTTCATTTGAGACTAAAATTGGTTGAATTGGTCTAGCTATCTCCGAGAAACTGCTGTGACTGTTATTCTGAATTTAGATACTTCCGCCGGGGCTTCCGGAACCGATGATGGTGGCCAATGTGGCCAACGAGATTTTGAATGGATGTTAGTGACCTAATACTACAAATCGAAGCAGTTGTGGTCATATTTTGAAAAAAATTTCACCTTTATACATACATTGCAGAATTTATTAAAATCGACATTTTCTGCGTGATCGTGCTCACCACCCTGTAATTCCAGAACCGGAAGTCGGATCCATTAGAAATTCAATAGCAGCCTATGGGAACGTTGCACCTTTCATTTAAGATTAAGTTTGTCAAAATCGGTTCAGCCATCTCTGAGAAAAATGAGTGACATTTTTGGTCACATACACACACAGACGCACATACACACACATAGGGTGATGAGCCCATTTGCGCCATGTTTCTATTATCACCCTACCTATTTGAAGCCGTTGGTTAGAGCAGTGTCTGTCATCTTTGTTCAACGCATTGAGTCAAATGGTAGTGCAACAATAGGGGCACTCGATTCGAGTTTTCGTTGCGCTCAAACTCGAGAATTTTACTGTTTTCAGCGCATTTATGTTATTATATTGGTTCTTTACAACGAAGCAAAGCTATTGATATCAATTTTTATGCATTCCATTGATTGTAGGACGAGAAATTAACAAATTAGTGAGGCACCTTGCTTAGTATGGTGAAAATAGGCACTTCACCCTACATACACACGCACAGTCATTTGCCGAACTCGACGAACTGAATCGAAAGGTATATGTCACTCGGCCCTCCGGGCCTCTGCTAAAATTTTGGGTTTAGAGCAATTGCAATACCTTTCTATTGAGAAAGGCAAAAAGAAAAAAATTCAAATAATATTGATTTTTTCGAGTATTTGAAAATACATGCTGTAGCTCCATCAAAACTGAAAAAAATTGTAACAAAATTCCCGAGATTCTTCTGTTTTGTAAGAATTCTATTGCAAAAGTTATACACAAGCTCAAAAAGTGTGGTTAACTTATATCGACAAAGTATATGGGAGAGTGAGGACACTTGATCCTTGGGGATATTTGATTCCCTGGCCATATCTAATCTATACGCATAAAATCATCACAATATAACAAGAAAATGAAGTATTTGGTCGCTTATGATGTTTAAAAAACAAATCTGATGTATTACATTTGGTTTGGAAAAGTTGTATAATAGTTTAGAAAATATGTGTTTAAATCCATCTCGAAGATCTCTTCACAAATATTTTGAACGCTTGTATGAGATCGTCGAACTAATTATTTATGAATATTTTCAAGTACGATTACTTTCTAAGAGCTTTTGTCTAGAAAAACACGTTTTTCGAATAAAAAGTTTCAATACGTATACAAAAAAAATAAATTTTGTTCGCCTCATACAACAGGTACCTTTGATCCCTAGGTATTCTTGATCCCTATCATTACTTCTCTCAAACACTTTCGAAGTGTATAGAAATAAAAATTCGTCATTTTCATAACGTACCTGGTAATATTAATTGATCTAAAATGTTTTTTTCCGTGAACAAATGATGGTATAAATTATTGAAGGTTGAAGAAGCCAGTTAAACAGCATTGATTTACCGCAAATACTTGTCTTGACATTCTACTGTGGCTAAATTTTCTCGTGCATCTAAAAAGGTAGTCTTATTAATTAATTAGTCAGTACGGGTGGTTAGCTGAACTTTCGTATCTATAGGTCATAGAGTGCTTTATTTCTTTAGCCCTAGTAAGCGGGGAATCAACTTAACACACGTTTTTACAAAAACCTCGTTTTGGCACGATTTTCAAATCTGTTCATATTACTGATAGGACATAGTATTTGGATTTACACATTATTCATAGCTCGTGCAATTCGAATTGACTACAAGATGGCGAATTTTGCAATTTAAATTTTTATTTCATTGAAAAGTTATGAGAACTCCCCCCTAAGGGTCGGCCAAATATTAGAAATCCAAAGATCCTATTTTAAGTATAATCATGGCCTGCAGGCTCCTATATTCGTAAATTAGTTCATCGATGAATTTAAAATGCTGTAGACATCGCAAACAATTCGGAATTGGATGCGTTGTATTTAAATATCAAAAGTTTTACTAAAAGAATTTGATAAAAGACCATCATTTACTCGAGATCAAATTTCATTGGCCACAGACATCTGGGAAAGGAAAAATTTCGTCGAACAAGACTAAAACAATGCTTTTTGGCCTTTTTATAATGTTAGACGTAAATAAAAAGTCTACCGGAACTCTGTGAATGATTGTTTAAGGCTGTGGTGCTCAACATTTTTCGTATCGCGGACCCCTTAGAAATCACCCTGGGTTGTTGCGGACGGATAAACATCGATTCTATATGCTCTCAATATGTTTTCAGATTGTTAGGAAACAAAATTTTTTCGCGTACCTTCAGGAACGACTTCGCGGCCCCTAGGTGGAGAATCACTGATTTAAGGCATGCGATTAAATGACGTAGTTTTCCTATTCCAACAATTTTTGCCTCCAAATAACTCTATATGGGTCATTCCACGCGAAGTGATAAAAAAAAGATGCAAACTTGAAATCGACCTTCACAGATTTGAACCAAATTTGGAGGAATTGATATATAAAAAGCCAAATTTTTGTGTCAATTTAACCACCCCTTTGGCAATTGCAGCACCCCCCGTTTTGACAAATTGACAAAACCCTAGATTTTCTTTTTATTATATCTCCGGTTCTATTTACTATAGAATCAAATCGCAAGATAGCTTTTGAAGAAAGTTGTTCGAGGAGTTTTAAAAAAATTCAACTTTTCTCAGCAGTGCTGCCAATTATGCGATTTTTTCAGTTAAATATTAAAAGTTAATTTTTCTTTCAATACATGTATTTTAGTTTTGAAAATTCTGATGCCATCGTGTTCCTCAGACTTTTTTTTATTAAAAAACATAACACTAAACATAACCCAATCTCTCAATATAATTTGAGCGCATCCTGAGATACACCGTTTTGGAGGGAAAAATCTAGCATTTTCTCATATAGAAGTCCAATTTTATTGGCCGTAGTTTTTCATTATTTTTCGTCTACTTCACGATAAATTGGGTGTGAATTAAGAATACTAATGTTGATTTTTTAGTGTTGTGCGCTTGCGATTATATATGGGAAATCGCGATTGTTTTGCTTCAAAGCAGATTATCTTAGGATAGGCTTAAATGATATTGAGGTTATAAGTATTTTTTATGTAAAAATGTCTGAGGAACACAATGGCATTAGAATTTTCCAAATTAAAATATATGTATTGAGAGAAAAATTAACTTTAAATTTTTAACTAATCAAATCGCATGGTTGGCAGCACTGCCGCCAAAAATGAGTATTTTTCTAGACTCTTTGAACAATTTTCTTCAAAAATCATCTTCCAGTTTGATTCTAGTGTAAACAAAACCGAAGATATGATCAAAAGAAAATCAGAGGTTTTGCCAATTCGTCAAAACGGGTGGTGCTCCTATGGAGGTGATTCAATTGACACAAAAATTTGGGTTTACATATATTGGCCATAGATGAACAATTCCCCCAAATTTGGTTCAAATCCGTGAAGGTAAATTACACGTGCCTTGATCACTTCGCGCGGAATGACCCATATATTTTTACATTTTATTTAGAAATATACCAAATAATTTGCCAATAGTACTTTTTTTTTTTTCATACGTTTATTTGACACGGCATTTGCAAAAGCTTTTTACGCCAGTTTCTTTTTTTACATAGCACGTTACAAAAATCCTTAAGACTAATTTTAACTATACTAGTATTTTGTCTAAAACTAACACTGAAATCACTTTATTGTTTGCTTTTTTCCTTACATTGTTGTATTTCATAATGATCTAGTATTTTCGGGTGTATTTATTTACTTTTTTTCTGTTATTGTCTAAATTTAAAAACTAAGTATTCTAGGACACTTTAATTGGTGAATGATTAGCCTTGGATGAGAGTATGAGGAGATGAATTTAATTAAATTTTGACAGACGCTGTTTTTAGAAAATGATAGATAAGTTCCATGTATAGAGGATCGCGATACGCCAGGATGTCTCTAACAGGAACATGGATTGGTCTTCCTCGGACTTGTAAAGAATCTACTAATTGTGATCTGGCTTCACGATATTCAGTACAGGACCAAACAACATGCTCAATGTCATGGTAACCTTCTCCACAAGCACAATGATTACCCTCAGCGAGCCCAATACGACGGAGATGCGCATCTAAAGTATAATGATTGGACATGAGCCTAGACATCACACGGATGAAGTCCCGACTTACATCCAATCCTTTGAACCATGCCTTCGTTGATACTTTAGGGATAATTGAGTGTAGCCATCGTCCCATATCTCCATTGTCCCAAGATGTTTGCCAACTAGCAAGTGTCCTCTGTCGAGAAGCGCTATAAAATTCATTGTAAGCGATGGGTCTTTCATATATTTCACCATCTAGTGCACCAATCTTGGCTAAATTATCAGCTTTCTCATTTCCCGCAATAGAGCAATGGGCGGGGAGCCACACTAGGGTAAATTTATAACATTTTCTTGTTAGGTTACTCAGAGATTCTCGTATCTTCACCAAAAAGAATGGATCGTGATTATCAATCTTCTTTGAGCGTAGAGCTGCAATTGTGCTGAGACTATCAGTGAGGATAAAGTAATGGTTCGGGGGTAAAGTATTAATTATTTGCAAACTATAGTGAACTGCTGCTAGTTCCGCTATATAAACAGAGGCGGGTTCTGCAAGTTTGAGAGAAATTGAAAAATTATTGTTGAAAATACCGAAACCAGTGGCCTCACTGATTCGTGACCCATCAGTGTAAAACATTTTAAGGCAGTCTATGTGTTGATATTTACTTGTGAATATTTTAGGGATCTCCCGCGAGCGTAGATGATCCGGAATTCCACGAATCTCTGCTTGCATGGACGTGTCGAAGAATAAAGTGGATTCAGGAATATCTAGTATATTGACGTATGTGGGAACATACGTAGCAGGCGTTATTTCTTGTGACATGTGATTGAAATATACTGTCATGAATCTGGTTTGGGGTTGAAGCTCGACAAGTCTTTCAAAATTTTCAATTACCAGTGGGTTCATAACCTCACATCGAATAAGTAAACGAGAAGAGAGATCCCAGAATCGGTCTTTTAGAGGAAGAACTCCCGCTAGTACTTCAAGACTCATCGTATGGGTCGACTGCATGCAACCTAAGGCAATTCGTAAACAGCGATACTGTATCCGTTCCAGTTTAATAATGTGAGTGTTCGCAGCTGAACGGAAACAGATGCACCCATATTCCATTACTGAAAGTATTGTTGTTTGATACAATCTTATCATGTCACTTGGATGAGAACCCCACCATGATCCAGTTATTGTTCGCAGAAAATTTATCCTTTGTTGGCATTTCGTTATTAGATACCTAATGTGGCCTCCCCATGTGCCTTTAGAATCGAACCAAATTCCAAGGTATTTAAAGGTCAGGACTTGGGCTATCGTTCTACCAACCAACTGAAGCTGAAGCTGAGCTGGATCACGCTTCCTTGAGAAAACGACCAACTCTGTTTTCTCCGTAGAGAAATCGATGCCCAGCTTTAAAGCCCAAATTGATAAATTATCCAAGCTATCTTGCAATGGTTGTTGTAAATTTATAGCTTTTGGTCCTGTGGCAGAAACCACCCCATCATCTGCAAGTTGTCTTAAAGTGCATGGGCTGACAATGCAATTATCAATGTCATTCACGTAAAAATTATAGAGAAGGGGGCTTAGACAAGAGCCTTGTGGGAGGCCCATGTAACTTATTCTGAGTGTCGCAAAATCGCCATATGAAAAATGCAAGTGCTTTTCTGACAATAAATTGTATAAATAATTATTTAATATCGGTGAAAGACCACATTGATGTAGCTTCTCCGAGAGAACATCAATGGAGACTGAGTCGAATGCTCCTTTTATGTCTAAGAACACAGACGCCATTTGTTCTTTTTTTGCGTAAGCTAGTTGGATTTCTGACGAAAGTAGCGCCAGACAATCATTCGTTCCCTTTCCCCTCCGAAAACCAAACTGGGTATCTGATAGCAAGCCGTTCGCCTCAACCCAATTGTCGAGACGTCGTAGGATAATTTTTTCCAACAATTTCCTGATGCAGGATAGCATTGCAATCGGTCGATACGAGTTATGATCGGAGGCTGGTTTTCCCGGTTTTGGAATAGCGATAACTCTCACTTGTCTCCAGTCACGCGGGACAATGTTCTGCTCAAGAAACTTGTTGAATAAATTCAACAAGCGTCTTTTTGCTAGGTCAGGCAGATTCTTCACCAAGTTGAATTTAATTCTGTCTAGTCCCGGAGCATTATTGTTGCATGAGAGGAGTGCAATTGAGAATTCCATCATTGTCAAAGGCGAATCTATGAAATCGTTACTTGTGGGAGTATCGCGAGTGATTTTCTGCGCAGGAGCAGAATCGGGACAAATTTTCTTGGCAAAATTAAATATCCAACGATTCGAAAAATCTTCGCTTTCATTAGTTACATTTCGATTCCTCATTCTTCTGGCTGTGTTCCAAAGAGTACTCATTGATGTTTCTCTTGACAAGCCATTAACGAAGTGTCTCCAATAACTAGACTTTTTGGCACGACGTATACTGTCAAATTTGTTTTGCAAAATGAAATAATTTTCAAAGTTCTCACGTATACCCCCTTTCTGTTTCATAATTTCTTTGTAGGCAACTTGTTTAGCTTCATATGCATCAGAGCACTCTTTGTCCCACCAAGGATTAGGGGGCCGTCTATTTATTGTCATTCCAGGATTGCATTTCGTTTGGGCTTGTTCTGCTGCTTCAATAATTAAACCCGCTAAGAATTCATATTCTTCGGTAGGGGGTAGCTCTTCTGTCGAGGCAAGAGAAGTGGAAATTAATGTTTCGTATGTTTTCCAATCAATATTTCGTGTTAAGTCATAAGGAACATTGATTGAATTCGTAAGGCCTAATTCACTGTTAATTGAAACAACGATTGGCAAATGATCGCTACCGTGAGGATCAGGAACAACCTTCCACTTGCAATCTAACCGAAGTGATGTCGAGCACAGAGATAGATCTAATGCACTTGGACGTGCAGGAGGTCTGGGGATGCGTGTTGTTTCGCCAGTATTTAAAACTGTCATATTAAATTCGTCACAAATATTGTATATCAAAGAGGATCGATTATCATTGTAGAGGGAACCCCACAATACACCGTGCGAGTTGAAGTCTCCCAGTATCAGACGCGGAGCAGCCATGGATTCCACTACCTCAAAAATTTGACGTTGTCCAATTTGAACTTTGGGAGGTATATATATAGAAGCGATAGACATGTCTTTGCCTTTAATGTTCGTTTGGACAGCTACAGCCTCAATGCCCGCAAACAAGGGGATGTTAATTCTATAGAAAGAATAGCACTTTTTAATTCCTAGAAGCACTCCTCCATACGGGGTGTCTCGGTCTAGGCGAATAATGTTGAAATCATTTAAGTTGAAATTAATGTTTGAGGTAAGCCATGTTTCACATAGAGCAAAAGCATCGCATTTTAAATTATGCAGTAAAATTTTTAAGGAATCAATTTTAGGTATGATACTTCTACAATTCCACTGTAAAACAGTGATGGAATCTTTCATTGGAGGAGATGAATTACCCATTGAAAGATACAATCGCTGCAAGGATGGGCCATTGAGCAATCAGCTGCTCTAAAAATGTTCTAATTGTTGGGAGGAAAGCTGAAAGTATACTCTTTAGTGGTTCAGAAATATTGAATGCTTTAAAAATCCAATCAACAATTTCAGAAAATTTCAATAATCCTACCCCCGGCTGAGGCTCATAGGAAGTCGAAATATTATTATTTCCAGTAATGGTGTTTTGTTTGGATTGTACGTTCCCAAAACCGGGCGGAATTGATTTCGGTTTTGAATCGGAATTTTTCGGTTTTGGGCGCAGTTTATCTATTGGTGGAGAAATTTTAAGGCCCTTTCTTGGCAGCTTGGGAAAAGAAGACTGTTTTCTTTTTCTGGGATTTCCGGGTAAAACAAATGATGTACCTTCGCACGCTCCGTCAGAGTCAGACTGTTCCGAAAATAGAGATGTGTAAGTGTTTTCTAAGAAGATGGGTTTAGGGGTAGCATTTTTTCAACATTTCTGCATAGGAGCGCTTAGACCTCTCCTTCAAGGATCGTTTAATTTTATCCTCACGCAATTTATAAATGGGGCATGCAGGGAGCTCATGTGAGTTTTCTCCGCACATTAAACATTTTTCTGAATTTTCATTGCATGTATCCTCTTGATGAGAACCCCCACATTTGCCACACCGTGCCTTATTGGAACAGTAAGTGGCTGTGTGGCCAAGCTGTTTGCAATTAAGGCAATTCATTACACGAGGGATAAAAAGGCGAACAGGGAGACGAATCTTATCGATAATGACATAGTTGGGCAGCGCAGACCCAGCGAAAGTCACTCGAAATGAGTCAGACAGTCGATAAACTTTTTTATCTCCTTCGTGTGATACTGAATGCAATTGCTTGCATTCAAGTATTTTTACGTCTTTAAGTATGGTGTCTTTGAAACGACCAACCCCATGCTTAACTAAGTCATCAACAGTCAAACTCGATTCTGTGATGACCCCATCAATTTCAATTTCCTTTGAAGGAATATACGCTCTATATTCACGCGTAAAAAGCTCGCAAGAAGCAATTGCATTGGCTTGTTTGAGACTACCAACGACAATGCGTATTTTATCTTTATTAACTTTGACGATCTCTTTTACATCCGAGAATCGCGAAGTCAAATCTTTAGAAATTTGAATGATATTTAGCGCCTTTGCTTTACGCCTAATAAATACAATCCATGGTCCCGTTGACGACTCTGGGTAAATTTTAATTCTAGTCGGATTTACATTTTCAGCATAAGGCTTAGGGGGAGGGTCTGTTACTCGTTCTCCCATCTCTTCATCCATTTTACCTAGTAAGAAAAACTATCACAAAAAGGAATGAAAAATATACCTGTTATCTGCTATCTATTAGGTGACGAAGACACCGGTAGAACACACCTCATGTGTTACGTTGTAAACTCGGTGCCCGTTGTTTGACAATGTGACACTTGCTGTCCTTCTTCGTCGCGTTGCTTCTTCAGTAGAGAAATAGTCCTACCTGCAACACTTCAAAACTCTCTCCGATTGAGCTGCTCGTCGGTATCACCACCACAAGCGCGCTCTCTCCGTTTCCACCACCTCGGTAGACAAATGTGGCTACCTGTGGCTTGCTGCGAAAATCCCACTGTCGATGCGGCACTTTTCGGTGCCACTTGTTTTCCTTATTCGTCGTACCACTTCTGCGGTAGACAAATAGAGCAAATGGGTCTACCTGTGACGCTTCCCTCTCGTCGATTAGAATTGCCCGACGACACCAATACACTATATTTTTTCTGTATGTACAGGCACGATCACTGTCGATTTCTGCCACCGCGGTAGGCAAATTCGTCTACCCGCGGTTTGCTGTCAAAACACCACTTGTCGAGGATGCCGTTGACCACGCCTCCGACGTATCAACTGTCGACTCACACTTAACAAACTCGTCTCTCTCTCTCTCTCTCTCTCTCTCTCTCTCTCTCCCACAATAACGCATACAGCGTCTCGCACTCCGTCACTCTCTCGAGAACAAAACCTTCCACCTGGAGGCACAACCGTCTCGGTCGGTTGCAAAAACTGTTATGTGTGATGCCAATAGTACTAGTTATTTGCGGTATTTTATACTCACTGTATAAAGTGTATTTTATACTCACTATTCATCACCTTAGGCATCACGGTTACTTATAAAACATGATTTTGCTTCGTTGTGCTCAAAATAGTTTGACTTGTCGTTGGATTTCTAATATTTGGCCGACCCTTAGGGACCATTAATAAATTACGTTATGCTTTTAGGGGGGAGGGGTCTGACAAATTGTGACATGTTGTTACATATGGGGGAGGGGGAGTAAGCTAGAACGTAACGTAACATGTATTAGCTGAAGAAAAAAAAAATTTTTTTTTCAACGAATTTGTTACGAAACGGGGGAGGGGGGATAGAGAAATTTGTGACAATTTTTTACATGGGGGAGAGGGGAGTCAAATTTAGGCAATACTTTGTTGATATAAGTCAACAACACTTTTGGAGCTTGTGCATAACTATTGCAATAGAATTCTTACAAAATAGAAGCATCTCGGGAATTTCGTTACCGTTTTTTAATTTTTTTATGAGGCTCTACCATGTATTTTCGAATACTCAAAAAAATTCAACATTTTGTCCAGAAATCTGGGTATATACAATTCCAGTGATGATATGCAAAGTATTTTTGTAATGAATTTGATGATCTAGTGCACAAACAATAAAACATGCAAGTAAAAATGTACCTTCGCGCGATTTTGTCAAGATTATTCAACGAATACTGCTTTTGTGTTGGGGGTGGAAAAACTTTTTTTTACATACTGTAGAATGCCAATGTTTGAACCAATTTGTTTAGAAGTCCTCTGAATTCAACAACTAGTTCAAGCAAATGAATTCATTTTTTGGATTATGACGTTAGTGCCAGAACAAGCAGTTTGAAAAATTCCCCATGCTGTTGAAAATATTGCTGATCGATTGCGCTATAAAATCGACGCTTTAATAAGTAATTGTTATCTGTTCGAAAGATTTGTAGAAAGGGACTTACTTTTGTGATTCGCTTTTATAATTTTTTAGCATATTCCTAGCCACATATAATTTTATTATCCAATCATTTTAGTGCGAAGATGCAGGTAATCCACTATTGGCCTTTTTCTACAATTTTTCGGATTTTTCAATTAAAATACAAAATATAAAAGAGCTATCAATTTAAGGATGGAATTATTCGAATCGGTTGATGTAAATTTATTAACAATTAATATTGCTTTACTCGCTCAAAACTATCAATCTTTTGAAATCTGTTTTTTTATTATTCTACAACTGTTCAATATACCGGATTTTCTAATAGTCCAATCGTTTTGTGTTTCAATAATGAAATCCATCCAATGACAAAACTATAATCATATAAAAACGTTTATGAAAATTTGTGACGCTAATTGATTTTCCAACACTAAAACGGAACCCGCTCTTTATAGAAAAGCTCAGCATTTTCATATCTCAAAAGAAAAAGTATTCAAAATATTTATTTACTTTTCTGTTTTTATTTTCAATGTGCTTAGTGTTCAAACATGGATGAAGAGGTTGCTGTACTTCATAGTCTCTAAAAAAGAATTGAGAATGTTAGTCACTGGCCAGTAATTAGTGTAGCGTGGTTTTTACATAACGCGAAATGCAGTCAGGTTCTAACCCCGTCTAACAATTGCGTCTTAACATATGAGCTGACAGTTGAAACCTGACACAGTTTGGGAGTCAAGAAGCAACGGCATTAGAATAATTATATCTAAATTTGTTTTTATTTTGTTTTGCTGAATTTCTTAAGGGGGGTTAGGGTTTCAGCGTGGTTAGGTATTTTTTACATAGAATTTGTATGCAAAGTTTGAAAGAAATTGGTTAAGTAGTTTTTGAATGGCACTTAACAGCGGAAATCATGTTTTTCCAGACACGTTCTACAAAAGCTTCATCACCGAGACGTTTGTCTATATTTTTGCATAAAAAATTACTGCATGTTGTTGAAATGATGCACTATAATGTACAAAAGTTTTGATCAATTCGCTTCACGCAAAGTTCTAAAAAAATCACAAAAGAAGTGTTTTTTCACGATGAAACACTTACGCAACCCCCGCCCCCCCCCCCCCCCCCCCCTTAAGGGGTTACACCACCGCAGAATTTAAAAAAGATCTATACTTTTTATTGATTTGAAATGTGCTTTAGGGTCTTGAAAATGATATACCAAAAAACTACAGGCGACAATAAGTGCTAAATGTTCAAACTTTCAATTCTGCCACAACATCTTTTATGTATACCCCGAGCGTATTGATTTGTCCAGCGAAGTACGTAGGATTTTATTTTTTTATTGGTTACTTTTTTATCAACAATTTTGTGTCAATTTTTACGACTTTTTCGGCATTTTTTCACTAAAAAGAGCGCTAAAAACAAAATATAGAATAAATCCTACGTACGTCGTTTGATATTATTATAATAATCCAAAAAAACTTTAGTTTTAAGCTCCAGGTTGAAAACTACGGGAGATAGGTTTCCGGCTATGGACCCTTTCCAAAAAGAAGCGTCTACTGGAAAAGGCTGCATGGTCTCCATCTTGTGACAAAATCACATGAAAAAAATATTTGTTGTACTTCACAGCTAGTATTATAAATAATCTTTGACAAGATCTTGATTCACCTCTTTTTTGCGTCTAGAAAAATTCTTGAAATATGCATATTTTTTCGTGTTCTGCAGGATTTTAAAAAAAAATCGATTCTTTGGCAAAACATGTAATTGCATATTTATTCCGTAAACAACAAGAACTTTTAACATCTCATTAAGTTCTTACTTTGCACGCACTTATGGCAGAAATCGTTTATTGCTTGATGTCATAGGATGACTTTTTTGTTTTCCTATTCTGAGTAATATTTATCTGCAAAATAAAAAACTTCAAATAATTTAAGTTTTCAATTTGATATCAAACTCTGCTCAAGTTCTCTGGTACAGCCAACAAGCACGAATTCTATGAATAGAAGCTTTATTAAGCGAGTCATAAGAACCTATTAATGAGTTCAACTAACTCATTCAAAATAGAATGGCGATGCAATAAAGCAGACTTCAAACGAATGCACTTTTGTATTTATTATTTTAATTGCAGTAATATTGATTTTGATCTAATTTCGAAAAAAAATAAGTATTTAGCAATAGCATAATTATGTGTGTTGAATGGTATCATTTAGTAATTAGGCTTTTTGATAACGTTAGGGATAACAAAATGTGCGTTATTTTGTCTCGCTAACATGCTAATGAATGGTTTGTCCGATGATTATATGCCGGGTAGGTTTGTGGTTATAGAATCTGTTTGCTCTGTTTATTTCCACAGGAATTACGCAGCAAGGAGGAGGAACTCAGCCGAGTGCAACGTGAGCAGCGTTGCAAGGAAGAAGATTTGGCCAAGCGTGAGCAGGAGCTTGATGCACGTGAAATCGAACTATTGGGACGTGAGCTGAATATTATTATCACACAGAACACGCCGACACCCAAGAAACGAAAGGGCAAATTTAGCAAGAGTAAATTGAGGGTATGTATTGTAACACAACTGAAATCTGTTCTTGGCCATTCTAATAGTCGTTTAAATTTATTTGCAGTTACTGAAACGGGAACCGGGGCAGATTTCGTTTCCGCTCGATTTTCGTCACACGATAACGGTGCAGCACACCACTATCCGCGACGAATCCCGACAGCGAAACGACACTCCGCCCGGTTCACCCGCAACCCGACTGAGAGCCATAGCACGTGAGTACACCTACGCTTGCTTTGTCAATGTGTCGTCCTTTGTTTTACATCCGTTGTCTTTTTTTCTCAATTATCATTATATGCGATTGATTACAGTACGATTCGTTTTATTTAGTACACTGAACGCGATTTTCAAACACACTATTTGCAAACAATTTTTAGAGCTAGAATACACCTTTTGATAGTGCCTCACAGGTCCCGGATTATATCAAAAGAAGTCGGGCCGATTCTCAATTGCCAGCGTGATTGCATGTATTTTAATAAAGATATTTTTAGTAACCATATTTTATTTTTCGTCAATCGAATCCCGTGTTATTGTTTAGTTTTCGAATAGTGTGATTTAATCTCTTTTGCAGTAATAGATTTTTCTTTATAGCTAAGTTTGAATCGTAACCTTCACAAGAAATAGTCCGTTGAAGTTACACATAATTTTGCATTTATATTTTTGGTATACTGATCAAGAAACTAGAACATTGGAATAATGTATAGTATTAAATCCTAAAGCTCACGAAACAATTTAACTGATTTGCAGCTCCATGTTTTGAGTTTTTGCCGGTTTCAAGGTTGTTCGATCATGACCCGTCACTCTTCAGTCTACGTGTACGCTCAGTTTGACGCATTTTTTAAAGAGATTTGTCTATCCCGAAAAGAGGCGAATGGCCGTAGGGTTAAAACCTTTATAATCGAAATAAAAAATAGTTACATTTGAAAACAGAGAAGTTCCTAAAGTCCTCATATCTGAAATTAACAAACTTTTTAGTGGTTAAGTAGTCAAAAATCTTTATCATTTGTTTTCTCAAAATAGCAAATTATAAACATAAATATTATCCAAAAGATGAGTTTCAAAACAATCCATGATTCATTCCTTAACGTCCTAGTCCAAACTCTTCTAATTTCTTTGTAATTTCATTTTTAACGTTTGTTGTAGTCGTTTTAAAAGTATGTAAAATACTATTACCTCAAAATTAGAAAATTTTCTATCATTTAGTTAAATGACTTTTCACAACTTGAAATTTCGTTTACCGGGGAGATTCAAAATTTTCCTCAATATTAAGTCATAGTTTTTTTATCGTGGTTATTCATTTTATACCTCTATCATTCTCTACAACTTGTTCTATGGCGCTATATGCCTATCAACACATTACACAACAAGAAGTCTATATAAATGAAGTTGGTTCAAAATCGCCAATTATGCATATGCAATGATGTGCTTCAAATATTAAGGCTTGTTCGCGACAACGAATTGAGTTAACAAAGTAATTATGAACGATAGAGAAGTCTTTGTTTCCCAAGAAATATTTGGTTTGGCAGCTCATCTGCAACAGTGAATGAACCAATGAAAACGTCGTGCCAACAGGAAGGAACTCCAGGATATCTACCAAGAAGAATGTTTACAGAAACGATTTTAGCGCAGTAACAATGTACTCTCTCTCTCTCTGTTCTGGTCAAATTTATCATCTTCTCACTATGTCAGGGATGTGCTGCATGTTTAGAAGCAAAGAATACATAAATTGAACAGAAAGAGCCACATTCACTAAACTGTCCGGAGCTGCGTCCCATCACGCGAAATTGGGCTCTCATGATGAAAGAGCAGTCTAAATGCCAACAGCAGGTAACAACCAAAGAAAAATACAAACAATTGTGGATCAAAGCAACTAAATTGGCTCTCCCTGATTTTCGTTTGGGCTGCACTAATAAAAACTTAACAACTTTTCTAATATGCACTTCAATTGACGCTATTTGAAAACGTTTTCTGCAGATTTTTTTTGTTTTTTGGTTGAATATTTCAAGAGATCTGTGTGTTTTTAGGTGTCTAGCTTTTTTCGTAGACAAACCTTATTGCGTCGAAATGAAATTAGATAATATGCCATAATATTTGTCCTATGTTCTGGGGGCTTCGCTATCTCCGGAGACTGACTTTTGATTATAGACAGTAATGACATAGTGTCAAAGAAGGAAATGTAGTACTTGTGAAGAAGCATTATTTTACTAATGCTGATGATGATATTTGTTATTTTCTTGTTTGAGATAATTAACGAAAACTCTAATAATAACACTTCTTGAGTAGTAAAGTCATGATTTTCTCAAAAAGCAAACCCATCTTGGGGGAGAATCTAACTCGTCTTCAAATTTCAAACCCCGTCTTACCCAGAATAAAGGCGCTCCCAAAAACCATAAACCCGCAAAGAAATCAGGAAAATAATTTCAGCAATAGGTGCCCCAACCCAAAGATTTGCAAAATGGCTAGTACAGGAATTTCAAATATGCAAAAAGAAAATCTCCAGCTGGTCCGTGGAATAAAAAAAAGATTCAATTAACATACTAGAGGATTGGTTGCTTCTACAAAATAGGAACAGTCCATGGAAAAGCAAAGTAAGATCTTATATTAAACTTACTCGCCTTTATATGTGAGAAAATTACATTCTTGAATGTCTTCTATGGACAAACTAAGGGTAGTTTGCAACAGCGCACAGTGGCACCTGTTCATATAAAGTTGTGACAAAATTATAAAAATTGGTTTATATGGCTAAACATTTGGGTTTTTACTAATTTTGGGTCGCTGAATCCATTTTTGCTATCAGTTTTAAAATTCCATAATTCTTTTTTTCGACTACTTTTATATAAACCCATTTGAAGTTGAATAGTGTTGCAAGTAACCCCGTTTGACGGTAATTCACTCTCCATTTTTTGTGAACTATTTATGGTTAACCTAGAGGAATGTTTAAAGCTAAAGGTGCTTTTACCAGAACGATGCAAAGTGGGTCTAATTTACGGTGTACACCATATTTAAATTTTTTTGTGCAAATCGTTTTGAAATTTTGTGCAGTTCTCCCTCACATCATTCCACAGGTAATGATAGGAGTGTTTTTCAATTTTTGAAGTTTTCATAGCCAAAAATCCGATTTCCGCTAAAAACATCGGGAAACATGCAAAAATAATTATAATATTTTGTAAAATATTCCGTTAGTTACCAGGGCAATGATGTGGAAAAGAATTGTGCGAGATATCAACCCGATTGGTACAGGATATTTTGAATTATGATATACACCGTAAAACAAGTTTTCGATGATGTATACCAATGGGTATTGATGTAAAATTTATGTTTTTATGCAAAATGATGGGTGTTTTCATTGTAGATTTTTTTGTGGTAAAACTCAAAAATAGTAATTAAAAATGGCCCTTTTTGACCGCTGTACTGATTATTAGAAACTAAGTTAGCATAAACAAAGTTTAAATAAATAAAACTCAATGTGATAAATAACAAATACACATTTTTTTCTGTATTTTTATTGAAATAAAACTTTGCTGATTCAATAAAACAGTCAAAATGCCAATATATTCGAGAGACTTATGCAAGTGGTTCCGGTAGGAATTTTAATGAATGAAACAGCTTAAATTTCGTGTTTGTGCTTTTATTTTCAAAATCCGGTTGGGGCATCATCGCACGAAAAACTTTGTTTTGTATCACTCTAATCAACATGCGCTCTTCTTATTATTTTTCATTGGGGCTTTAATCTAATAGGTCATTCGCCCAGGCGCGTTCTTAGTTTTTCTGTAAAGGTGTTTCTAATATACTTTGATAATTTTATTGTACAGTGACGACCTGATTCTATTCGTTCCAGATTTTGTCTACCCCCGATTTTGTCAACTTTTCGAGCCGATTTTGTCAGCCTCATATGAAAATATGTTTGGATCTAGCAGAGGAACCAAGCCAAGTTCGAGTAAATCATTTCATGAGCATATTTTTAATTCATAAAGATGCAAAATATACAAAAATTTTAAAAATCATTATTTTGGTTAATTTAGGGAAATTTATACGAAATGGTCACTATTTTGAGATTATGTTTAGGAATTAAAGGAGAACGGTCCACGCCACTCGTATAACTTCCGAAGTTTGTCCTCAGCCACTCGATTAGTAAAGCTACGGTAGGTCTGGTCATACGGGTCAACCATCCCGACCGATAGGATGAAATATCAGTTCAGTGCATCGTCTTATCCCTGTACATTCTCGGCGGTGCTCGGAACGGGTTGCAAACTTCAGGAACTCATCGTTAAAGCTGGGACCCCATTCATCATCATGAGAATTGTACAACGTGGGGCTTACGTCTGCGCAATAGGACAGGAAACGACATCGCCGAAGTAGTAAAAAACAACTTCGCCGTCGTTCTCAACGATGGAAGTTTAACCTTTATCCGCGGACAGACGGAATCCGCCATCGAAGTCACTATCTGCTCGGAAGTGCTAGCAATGTGTTGTGGGTGAATTGTTCTTACCGACCCATGCAACAGTGACGACTTCCCTATTCAGGTTACGTGCCCCCTGACGTTAACTGCAACAACCCGTCGAAGGCGGTGGCTCTACGATTAGACAGACTGTTCCGCTACGAAAAGAATCACGCTGACGTCCTTATGAATTGGTACGAGTCATACACTCCGGATGAACTCTACAGAATTTTCAATCGGGTTGCTGTATCCTGCATTCCCTGGACAACCCTTCCTGGTAGGCAGAGTAATGACGGTGCCCAGAAATCGAAGCCATCAGGACATGCCGAACTGCGCTGCTGGCACTGAAGAAGACTTCTGTGGACGAACCAAATCGAAGTCAGCGAGATGATGAGTGCAGAAAGGCCAGAAACGAGGCCAGGAAAGCAATAGAAGAGAAAAAACGCAGGCTGGACGAGAGTTTTGGAAGATATATCCTCTAACTTCTCGACTTCATGGCTCTGGCGGAGTTAACGCTCCAAGCAGTAAGCGTGGCACAGTGGGTACGCCATTGCCGTTAATGGGTGCACGACGATCGACCCCACGACCATCGGTAACGAACTAGGCAGGTACTTCGTGGCCCTGTCTGCAGGCACCGCTCTCCCAGCTGCGTTCCGGCGAATCAAGCCAAAGAAAGAGCAGACCCGTTCGTTCGATTCAGGTCAAGTATACAACCATCGTTTCATCGGAAGCGAACTATGTACGGCACTAGGATCGGTACACGCAAGTCTGCCTGATTGGATGACGTGGGTTGCCCTCGGGCGATTATGGACAGTATCAAACGCATTTGGATCGGTGAACCGTTGCCCGATTCATGAAAGGAACCGCTAGTAGCCCCTATCCTTAAGCGATGTCAGGGGAACCGATTTCCGCCCAATCAGTTTACTCCCCCGCTTTGCCAAGATGACCGTACATTCCGCGTATGAATCGGGGGTGCCCTATCTGACGCCTTTCCGGAGGATGTTTTCGCCGTTACATAGTTCATGGTGGTCATGAACTCTTAATTCGCCAGCCCGCCAGCAGGAATATATTGTTTCGTATATGCCGATGATAGGAAGGACCATTGGATGAACCAGTCGTAAACTTATAGCTGCCGTAAGCGCGGTGAGCTGATGTTCGGTATCAGTCGGTTGCAACTTGGCACTAGCTAAAAGCGTTATTACACACTGCTGCAACACGAACCACATTGCAAACGAAAGGTCGATTCAGCTGGACAGGGCTGTTGTTTCCTACCGTAAGGAGCGGGAGATCCTGGGGATAGCATTCACGTCACACTTCCGATGATTCAAAAGCGACTGTCGGATCCGGTTGCGACTAATTAAAACAATCGTCGCACTGCATTGAACATTAGCTAGGCGCCAATCCACAGCCAGATATTCTACGGGGTTGAGCTAACGTGCTGCAATATGGAAGGTCTCATCAACATTTTTAGCCCCATATATCACGGAACAATATGCATTGCCTCTGGCTTGCTACCCAGTACGCCAGCTGAGGCTACCTCCATAGAAGCCAGAATTCCTCTTTCGTTGGGCGGCTGCACTCACGATCACACGAAGAGCTTCAGAATTGTTAGAACGTCGAGACTGAAAGGATTGCTTCCTGCTATAGACAGTTAATGAAACTCATCGGGAATTCACAGACATAGATCTGCTACCGATCGCCCGCTTACACCGAGCTCGTGACCGAGCCTGGCACACCCGCTGACGCATTCTGTCTGCAGAACTGAGAGCTGGTGCCGTTGCTGGTGAAGCCAGAGCCAAATACAACCGACTGGTATAGCAATCACGTGTGGCTTTAGCGGAGTAAGGACGGAATAGGAAAAGGCTTACTGGAGCCATGCTCGGTTCTCTCAGCCGAGGCATCAGCTATCGTACTCACCATTATCCAGAAACCGGACGATACACTCATCGTTTTACTGTCGGATTCTCTGGCAGCCATCTCCGCTCTCGAGTTCGGGAAAATCCGCCACCCCTTTCCTATGGTCCCAAAGCTGTATTTACTGTATCGATTTTGTTGGCTATTTTCGGCAAATTTGAGACTAAGAGAAACGAAAGCAATGAAATTGAAAGACGGATAGGTATTCTAGAGCGAATCAGTTATAAACTTAGAACGGAACACTAGGACTAGGCAGGCTCATATGGACATGATCGAAAGGAAAAATGTGAAGAGTCTTTTGCCTTCTGCTAAGTAGGAGTTGGGTGTTGCACTTAAGTCTACCGCATGGTCATTGATAGAACATAACTCATCATCATGTTTTACCGCCGACACCGATGATGATGAGTTGTTTAAATATAGTAATACTCCCAAATACTTTGGTCCAGAAGTTTTTAGATCTTTTTGCCGAAGCAATGAAGTTTCTATGTCTTTTGTTTGAATAGTTACAGGCGATTTTCAAAACAAAAATGGTTTTCTTCAAAGCTATATATCTTCCAAGATTGCAAATGAATTTTCAATCTTATTACTTCATTTGAAAGATCCGAACTTTTCTAGTTTTTAGTGAAAAAACTGCAGGAGTGTTATTTCTGTTAAAGAAATTATTTAATTTTTAAAAATGGTGTATTGTTCAACAGAAATCGTTAATAACTTTTCAAATAGACGAGATAATAACTTTGTTACTTGAGCAAAAATATGCGTCATACAAAGTTCTAAAAGTGCTGCAAACAAAGTATTTACGATAAATCAATGAATGAAATGAAAAATGAAAAATAATGATTTTAAGGGGTCGCGTTTTCATCGCTCAATCTTTTATGGTAAAATCAATTGAGAAATAGTCAATATGTGCGATAATGCCGAAAGTCACGGCAATTCTATTGGATATGTATACTTTTTTAAACACGACACCTAAATGGTTGCGTGGATTGGGCAAAAATGTGCATTTACAAAAGTTCTAAAAACCTCTAGAACAAAGTATTTGCGAGAAATTAACACATAAAAAGATATTAATAGAAAACCAATTTTGAAGAGCCACCCTACCTTAAATATCGCAAAAATCATAACATATGAACAATTCGAGATAGCCATATAGTTTCTTTGGGAAAATTGTTTCAATTTGGTTGATTTATAACTTTACAGAACATTATGTACATGAATTTTACATACCTGAAAGTTGATATTTTGAACACTCCAACCACAAGGACCACCCTAATTCAACTAATATAAAAAATCGCAAGAAAGTTATAAGAAAGTTTGTCGAAAATACTATATATCGGTGTGGGCGCAAACAGTTTTGTCTTCCTAAATTCAGCTTTGGGATCATAGTGCAACGGGGGAAACGACACTACACTTTACAAACAAGCAATCAGCGGTAAATAAAATTGATTGCGCGCTTTACTAGTAGCTATAGCAGTGTAATTTCTGTGAGTAAAGAAGGCATTGTGGCTCTAATCAGATATTGTGTTTAGTGGTCTACTACGAATAATCTACCGATCACATATCTTAAACCATCTGAACAAACCGAAAGGAGGAATATTCAAACTCGTATCAACGTTTTGATTCTATTTGATGTTTTTGCGTCATTTTAACACAAGCTAAAAATAACAATAACTTGAGTATTTCCTATAATTTAAGCTTCTCCGATGTCTACTTAAGCCTTGTTGTCCCATTCAATTTGTAGTTTTTAAAGTTTTATACCTCCAAAATGCGTTTCAAATTATCGCAGGTGGTTTTTCTTCTTGCGCTCAAGTTTTTTCAACGGTTAATAACCATGCTAACACAAAACAGCAACAGTCATGTTACTATTAGTGTAATCGCAATTTAGGGTTGCCATATTCTATTCCATGAACCTCGAGCAACTATGCATAAACTCTAATCAACGACACTTGTTTATTTGGCAGCACTGCATTTAAAGTGCGCTATTGCTGCGTCTCACCATCATCATGGTCGATCTTGTGCAGCCAAGTTGTGGCTTATACCAATCTTTTTTCGTTTTGAGATGTGGAACTTTTAACCCAGGTTCGGTCTTACTAATCCAGAATTCGTGAATCCAGAATCAGAAGTCCAGGCCATCCAGAAGTTCAGAATTCGTGAATACACGCCAGATGTGAAGAGCGTGGCAATCACTGGTGTGTGTAGCGTGGGCAATTAGATACAAATGGATATGACGTAAAACATTGAACTCATCATGATGTGGATCGATCGAATCAATATGTTCTCCATGTTTTAAATGCTTACTTGGCCGTTGGTCATTATCAGCGGTTCTATTGTTCCGCTATCATCCCTTTAAAATATTGGACTGAGCGCATAGTGTTAGCTTTGCGTTGTTGATGAAATGTTCTATTTTCTTGATCAGTTTTTTTATCATCTTTATTTATGAGTTATTTTGTTTCGAGTATTACCAGTATTAAATACCCGACGCCCATATAATAGGTATAGACAAATGACAGTAATAATAAGTCTTCATCCATTGTGACTCATCTACTAACACCCTATTTTATCGAATCAAACCTAAATCACCCCGTATTTAAACCAACCAATACAGTTCCGACTGATGGCATGAAAGGCAAAACCTGGGGACCGTCGACTCTGCATCAGCGCGAGCGAGGTCACTTGCCGGCACTGCGAACGACGGTCCGGACGCCGCATTTCAGTAAAAGTGCCCCGAACTTGGACAAGACCCGCACCCTGGCGATATCCGCCAGTTCGTCGCGTAACGAAATACTAGGTAAAAGTCATGATGGTCTAAACACCATCAATAACAGTAAACACTATCAGCAAACCACTTCCTGTACTCTTAATCTTAAAAGTTACGTTAGTAGTAATAGTACCAATTCCTCAATCTCGAGCCGTACTAGCGATAGGCGTAACCGTAGTTTAGATAGCAATTATCAAGGTACCAACGACGTTCCAGGACAATCCGACCAGAACGAGATCGTGTATGATCGCGTCTTTTATCGCACGATTCAGAAAAGTTTGGATGATATTTTCTCCAGAGAGAGTGAGCTCGATGAGCCCATATCCTGCATTAGTAGTTCTAAATCCAGTGATAATCTCACAATGTATGCCAGTAGTCGATCGGATTCAACCATCGTAGAAGATTCCGACTATAAATTCCATCGTTTCGGTTCGGCCGAGTCTAAGTTTAAACGTGAGTGTTTTTTGGTGTCACAGTCCAAGTCTGTTAGCGTGGACGATAGTCATAGCACTAGTATCGAAATGCATAGTGATTTGCATGAGAGTTTTTCGAATATGGAGCTTAGCGAGTCCAGCAATGAAGTTGGTTCATCTCGCAAAAGCTCAGTCACATTCCGCAACGAGGTGGATGTGAAATCTGACTATGAACATCTGTGTCCTCAAACGCCCCTGTTCCGCCCGTCGGCGATTTACAGTGACTACAGCACGGCCATGCGAGAGTATGACTCGAATAGTAATGCATCTACGAGGTCAAACTCATTCCGCAGTAAGCTGGACCGAACCAAGCGAAAGTTTAAGCTTACCAAACTGTTCGGTTCGAAGAAAGAAAAGGGAAAGATTAAATCCCGCAAATTGGTCCAGCACACAAATAGTATTTATCTGAAGCGAAATTCCGGAAGCCAGAACGAACGTGAACGATTGTTGCTGGCCGAAGCGGAGAGTAATGTGATTGAGAACGATTCGCCATATGGTAGGATAAGGAGGACGAAAAACTATTTAATCGTAGAGAATAACGATACTTTTGATTCCTAACTAAGTTTATGATGCAGTTTCGTTCTTTGTTTCGTAATCGGATTGTGACTGCATGCTGATAGTTTTGAACCAAGTTCAATTCTAATCACATTTTGGTGGCAACATTGTACGAGCTCAGGTATTTGGAAATTTAGATTTTCCTCCATCTTCTGCCTACTTACCATGCCCATTCCAATTTAGCTTTGGGTTAATTTTTTTTCTTATACCGTTTGAACGTAAAAAGTAAGCTGAGTTGTATTTTTATGAGATTAGTTGTGCAATTCAGACAAGAAGGGGTGCTGGAACAGAAGATTGAAAGGTGTACTAAAATGAAGAAAAAATACTTCTAATATAGCTACATTGATAAAATTCACTAATTGCATCACTTCGCTACGATTTTTTTTCAATGCAATACGCACTTAGACCGTTGTGGGAATATCTTATCTGATGAGTTGGGCAAGTGTTCCTTAAAAACTGACAGCAGCGAACACAGTTCTGTAATCAATGCATTTTTTAAATTATGCTTATGTCGCCTCATCTTGGTACCTAGGTGATTAGAATCTAAAGGTAATGCTGTAAGAATGCAAATCACCAAAGTTGGATACAATATGTTTTACCCAACTTACTAGCTACTAGTTATAGCAGAAATCACTATTAGATTGAAAACTCCACGGATCAAACTTGATTTCGGAACCTACATATCATGGCATTTTTGTTTCTGATACCATCCATATATGACGTAGCATTATATGGGGGAGGGAAGAGTTTTTTTATTTTGCGATGAAGAGTGACGACAGGGGGGTAGGGAGTCACGTCATGCTACGTAGCTTTTTAAAGGGCAATATAGGTTGACCTGATGTCACGACAACCTTACCCGTTTCTTCTAACTATCATCGTTTTTATTTTTTCTTAATTTTTTTGCGTGGACAAAGGGGGGGGGGGTAGGGTTACCGTCAAGCTACGTAATTACTAGGGGTGGGGGGTATTTAGAGGTTTGTGACGAAATGGGGACAGGGTGTTAAAAATCACTCAAAAAATGCTACGTCATTTATGGATGATCCCATATTGTCCTACTACTACTCTCATTCAAATTTAGGTGTAATCAGTCTATGTCTTTTTTACACTATTTTGTTGTGGCATCATGGATGAACGAAAAAGCCATTAAAGCACAGACTTAAAATTTCGAAAATTAAACATCTACTTAAATCATCAGATATACATCACAATCTAAAGATGCTTGCATTTCCTATTGTACATCAAGTTTCATTATGTAATATTTATTTCCCGCAGTATTCAACTTTGTTTGTATACATACAGAAAACAATCTTATTAATTGGAATTGAATGTTATCAATTTTAGATTGTTTTAAACTGTTATATTTATTCTCTTGTTCTGTATTTATCCTTCTTAATGATTCAAATTGAAAAATAAAGAAGGGAATTGCTTGAGAAGCAGTCAGTATGCACCAATTTCTGATATAAATTCGTAAAGGAAATGTGACAAAACAAAAAAAAACTTAATTTCTGAGATAAATTTACATTTTTTAAGATAGACCGCTATGAATATTGATTGTGTGAATCATCTTCTGAACGCTGTCAGTATCACACCGCTCTCCATCAAATTGTGTTGTGGCGTATAACTTCATTTTGTTATGATGTCTGTTGTTAGTTTTTGTGAAGCGATCGTTTTCCCATCTATCGTGTACCATCGTCCTCCAAATTTAAACTTAGTTGGCATTAACGGGGTACACTAAAATTCCGTTCATCTTGGTCGTAATGTTCGCTTTTCTGGTGTTAAAACATGGTTTCGTTACCATATTTACAATATTTGGTAACAGCGCTTTTATCTATTTTACACACATCTGTCACTACAACACAATAGGCGTCTTCCAGTTTTTGCCCGATATAGTTTTCAACCAAAGTTATCTTGGAGTTTAACCCTTAAATGCGCAATGTTGTTTTAAAACAACATTGCGAAAACCATCTTAAAATTATCAGAGTAACGTATTAATGCTGAGAAACAATTTTCAGAAAATTTGAAAAAAAAAATGCTTTGCGCCTTTAAGGGTTAAATATGTAAATAGATCATGGTTCTTAGCATTAGTTGGTTTCCTATGAAATGGTGACTTGAATTCCGAAACTTCTAAAATGAATTTTCTTGGATGATCGGTACTATATCCATTGTAGCCACAGATTTTTGAAGCGCTTTTGGTCCTGATTGAAAACAAATTTTTGTCAGATACTGACGTGTACACGACTTGCTGACTTTGCGGTTGTTGTTTGGAGTCTATGTTCATTGTTTTATTTGCACAACCTTCATACCAAATCTCGAATTTTGAATTTTCACATAGCTGATTAAGGTAAATGTCCCATGTTGTCTATCCATCCTCTGAGTATAAACATTTTTCATGTGAATAAGTGCATAAAACTCCATGTCGTAAGCTAATCTGATCGTTTTCATTATCAATTGCAGCAATATAGCTGTACAATGCGATGTCGTATTCTTTCGCATTTGTCCATATAGATTCAAGAGTTCTGTACACTCTTTCACTGCAGCTATTTCCAGAGACGTGTCCCACAATGATAGTTGCGCCTCTAGTTGAACCGTTCCGCATGATCCCACGAATTCTAATATTGTGAGCCAATGTAACAGCTCCGACCAGGCGAGTGTTCCTACATTCCTCCCAGGTGAATTCTTTCACTATGTACGAGTAACTTATTTCGTAATCCGAAGTATGGGAACGCATCCCACTATGCCTTATGGATCGTTTTACTATGACCTTACATTGATATACCATGCCAAATCCCTTGGTGCCGCGCTGTAAACCTTGTACCAATTCTTCCGTTATGCTCAAGTTTTTTTTAACAATGGTAAGCATGAAGAAATGATTATCAATTAAGAGCTAGCGAAATTAACTTCCGGATGTCCGCAGTCATAAGCTATTAACCCGCGAATGGGCTCTCCAAATGCTAGTGCAAATAAGTGTAATAGCACCATTCCAACCATTGGTCAATAACGTGGTTTAATCCAGTCTAAAGTCTTTTTCAGCAATTATGTGTCATGCAAAATGTCCTTCCAAATAGCATGTAGAATCTACATTGTAGATTTTCTCGCATATGCTCCGGGTTTTTGTAATGATGGTACAAAGTAGTGCAATTACCATTGACCTTCAAATTCTCTTAGGAACTCAGGATCAGTTAATCATATTACATAACATTTGCTAACTGTTTGTCCTTCATTCCCTGTATTTATATCTGTACGAACTTTACCCTACTGGTCCATTGTTGTTGACTTGAGAAATTTCTCCTACTCTATTGGCCATGCAATAGTTGTATTTTCTGTGGTCAGAGTTAGTCCCAGATAAACCCAATGGTGAATCGAATCCCATTATGAATAGGGTTTGCTTGCTGAGAATAAATCTTCGGATCTGCACACTCTCAGCTCCTTCCATTATTCGTAACCAATATTTCCGCTTGTTTTCCAGATTACACGATTTCATTCCAAACAGAAAATTTCTTAAGAACAGGTGAACATAGCTCTAATCGCAGTAGAAAATTTGTTAACTGGATTTTCATATAGAAAAGTATATCAAAACCAAGGAAAATTAGTAGTATTTTTTCTTGGTTTTGGTATTCTTCTCTATATAAAAATCCAGTTAACAAATTTTCTATTGCGATTAGAGCTATGTTCACCTGTTAAAACATGTTAAGATACGTGTAAGGAACAACCTTTGATGATATGTGGACGTGTAGGGCTTATCAAATCAAAGTGTAAGTGATCTTCCTATGGAAACATAGCAAAAACACGATTTTTGATTGGAGACACCTCTAAATCATGTCCAAATAAGGCCATTTTTGGCGAAAGTTCTTAAATTCACACCTAGAACAAAAATTTGAGCTGACCCATGTATATTTCAAAACTTTATCAAAATGTGGAGAGGTCTAGTATGTATGTATGTGACCAAAAATAAGCACATCGGTTACTCAGGAATGGCTGAACCAATTTTTTTAATCTCAAATGAAAGGTACAACGTTCCCATAGGCTGCTATAGAATTTCATTAAATTCCGACTTCCGGTTCCGGAGTTACGGATTAAAGAATGCGGACACACAGCAAATTCACATTTTTGCCTTTCTCCTATAGAAAGGTTGTTCAATCACTCTGAATATCGTCAACTTATTTTTTTTTTTTTGACTTGTATAGGTTTTCTGTATTTTAACAGGGGCGTAATTAGGGGAATACGGTGAGGGGTACCCCCTCTCCCTCACATCACTCACCACCTTTTCCTAAACCGCCCTTCGCTTATCATGTACCTTCCTACCCGAATAAAATTTTCTAGTTACTCTAGAATAAATTTTCTTAGTGGGTCTGAAAAACCAGTGAAAAATTTGGTTTGAAATGATTTTGAGTTGAGAAACTAATTTAAAATTTCTTAACAAGGTTAAAAATTTTGGTGGGGTTTAAACTCCCGAACCCTCCTCCTGGATCCGCCGCTGATTTCAAGTGTTTCAGCGTCGACACATAGCAACTCAAGTTCGAAGCTGTCGATTCATTGTACGTATGTGTAAATCGCACTGAATATGTAATAGACATTTCCACCATTATATTAAACATACCCAGCCATGGAATCGTAGTTTGGATAAATGAGAGAGCATTGCATCACCAGGTGGATTAAAACGGGTTTTTTATTGTGGTAATGCCATAGAATGCATTGATTTCTTTGATCCTTTGGAGCTTAGTCTACAATAGTATCAATTATCCATGTTTCCAAATTGACTTCTGACTTAATATTTTGCTCCAAGTTGATGAATCTTTTCCGAGCTAGTTATCTGGATACTGAATGTTGCCATCTTTCCAAAGTAAATCTATCTTATTCCTATTTCGAGTGTACGGCAATGTTTTATCGATGATTTTCTTGTCATTTGTAAGCTACTTGGACTCAAGAGTCCATTTGGGTCCATTGAATTTTTTGCTATAAAACCCTCAATTGAAAAATATATTTGCTTAGTATTTTTCGTTAAACGATCTTCCTCTTGAATGATTATTAAGTGTTCGCCTGCCATAGTTCCAGAAAGATGTCCAAGCATCAGTTATCTTAATTTTGTTTTGATTGCAATTGGCTTATTTTCTCCTTCAATACGTCCAATGGAATTACTAAATGTCTATGATTTAATCCCTTCAGTATTTTAGGCTTGACGTACTGAAAATTATGTATTGGAAGACCAAGTAGATGAGAAATTTCTTGGGCCAGCTCATCGTATTGAACGGGTAAATTTATCTCTTTTACCGTCCTTATTTCCTTCAACGAGAATATTTTTGACGATCTGCAAATTATTTGTAGTTGAGGGATACCATGAGAAACCGGTCGACCGCGAAATATGACCATCGTCGATTCGAACGAAACTTTGAAGTTGTGTTCGGTTTATGAATCTCTATGATTTTTTCAGGCAATTGCAATATTTTGATATAAGAGCAGTATTTCAAAAGGGCGTAGACGTATCTACGTGGATACACTTCCAAAAATTTTTGGTCGATTACTCTATTTTATGCAGCAAAACTATCTGAGAACAAGTTACAGGGAATAAATACTTCTATACAAAAAAATATACACTGAAAAAATTTTTTGTTAAAAATTTAAATCGCAAAAAAAACAATTTTTATTATTTTTTTTATATTTTTTCAACAAGAACCTAAAGAGAAGAAACATATTTTGATTGTGATTGTAATTTTTTCTTCTAACAATAACTTTATGCTTGTTTTAAATGTCATACTAATTGACATACAAGACTGTAATTTTATTACAGAATATAATTCTAAGTACCATTTTAAATCAAAATGTATTTAACAAAAAAATTGCAAAATACGATAGTTTTCGATATATTTGGAATTTTGCTCCAACAAAACAATTAATTCGTGTAATTTTTCGCTTTTTAAAAGTTATTTGCGTTACTCCATCATAAAATGTCAACAATCTAATGTCTATCGTTTTAAAGACGCAAAAGAAACTTTTTCGGTGTATTTAAATCATGGGGAACCTTTCAATAAAAAAGTTTTCCCAACAACTTTTGACAATAATACTTTTGAATATCTAAATTCTAAACGCCATTTTAAATCAAAATGCTCATAATAAAAATTTTCTGAAATGTTGTAGTTCTCGAGATATTTTAAATTTTGTTTTCACAACCTTTTCATAAGTTATTGGCGTTTCTCATTCAACAACAATAGGTTTTTCCAAACGGCCCATGACATTTCCTGTAACTTTCCCATTGACATCAAACCATTTGAAAGCTATTCAAAAACAATCAAAATATTATTCAACTATAGGGCCTGATGATTAAACTATATTATTGAATCATATGTTGATTGTTTTCATGTAGCTTTCAAATGGTAGTAGTCAATATCACTTTGATGTCAAAGAGAAAGTTACAGAAAATTTTATAGGCCTTTTGAAAAACCTTTTGTTGTTGATGGAGAAACGCGAATAACACATGAAAAGGACATAGTAAAACAAAATCATTGTGTTATTAAAACAAAATTCAAAATATATGGAAAACTATCACTTTTAGGAAAATTTTAGAATTTTATTTAAACTGGTGTTTAGAATCATATTCAAAAATAAAACTGTATTTTTGACTGCAAATTTTATGAATTATAAAAATATGTCAAAAGTTTTTGTTAGGTCCAAATACACTGAAAAAGTTTTTTTACGTCTTTAAAACATTAGATTATCGATATTTTATAATGGGGTAGCGCGAATTGTTAGAGCAAAATACGAAATATCTCGAAAATTTTGGAAGATATTTGTTAAATGCATTTTGATTTAGAATGATACTTAGATTTTCATTCTGTAATTAAATTACAGTTTTGCATGCCAATTAGTATGAAATTGAAAAACATACATACAGTCATTGTTAGAAAAACTTTTTTACCGATAAGTTTTCTATCGTGCAATCACATTCAAAATGTTACTTTTCTCTTTAAGTATTTGTTGGCAAGATAAAATTATTAAAAAATTGTGTTTTTTGCAATTTGAATATTTAAAATAAATTTTTAGTTTTGTGAAAAATGACAACATTTTTTTCAGTGTATATTTTTTTCGCGCGGAAGTATTCATTTTCTGTAACTCATTCTCAGATAGTTTTACTGTATAAAATAGAGTAATAGCACAAATTTTTTTTAAAATTATTGCACGTAGAAACGTTTTCGCCCTTTTAGGAAATTACTCTTGAGTCAAAATAATCTTATTGACTGTGGAAAATGTTTAGTCTTCCATGCCGGTAAAACCTGTAAAGTTTCATCGGAATATAAGATGTTCGGTCACGATTTTGGAGACTTTCGCACGGATTTTCGTGGAATTTCCAGTTCCACTCGTTTGCTTCCTCTCTCTCTTTCCACCCAAATAATTTTGAGTTCATTTCCGTTTCAAAGACTAAGTGCAACCGGGATTATTCGGTAAAAAATATTCATCTTCTGTCCCTGATAAATTTTAGAGAATACTACTCTGTGGTCCTCGTTCTTCACCTTTTCTTTTCACTCCAATTTTTCCAAGATTTGTAGAACATTTCCTGAGTCTACCATAAGCGGCTGGAATACTCTAAGTAACATGTCCTCCTATGGTTTGCTGCAGCCTGTAAAGGTTTTCAACCCTCCGGCACTCCGGCGAATGGTTCCCCGAATGAGCAGCCGCTGGTGCTGGAAGAAGATTTCGTTAGACTTTTGGAAGGTGCTGTACAAAATACAACGGCGCGAGCGCCAGTGGGTTAAGGTTGTTGCGATTTTTCACTGCTTTAGTTTTATGTTCTTTTTCATGATTATTTTTCTAATTACTCTCCACACTCGTTCTTAATGGTGACAAGCACATCACGACTTATGGTTATTTAAACCAATCTTTCACTCTTGATCTTAAAGAACACACCTAGACTTCTTATGGTTATTGAAACCAATCTTCTGCTCTTGTCCTTAAAGGTGACTAGCACACACCACAACTAATTCCAATTCCGTCCGTGGAATTGGTTCTTTTTCTGAAATAAAACATCGTCAGACCTCAGATTAGTGCTCTACGATATGAGAGACTGAACTCCTAAAGTGGAAATTTTTTTATTTCAATCTAAGAGCAGTGTCCTTTTGGCGCTGAGATAGACGTTAAAATCAAAATAGACTAGTATCTCAATGCAAGACTAACCGATAAGTTTTGTTAACCATTTACATCGTATCTTCTTTCTCGCCGTTCCGGTCATTCTTTCTGTCTATTAAATGAATAGCTAAAAGTGATTCCTTTTTTTGATTGTTTTCGTGATCTGTGCACTAAAGTCTTTTGTAAAATCAATGTGAGATAATTCATTTGTTTTAATATACACCGAAGAAACACTCCTCGGCTAAAAATTCGAGCGGGGATCTCTGCTAGACAAATGACCACACAGTTACTGTGAATCTCGTTCGTGATTTCAATTATTCCCCATAGCAGATTCGTACCTTTTGCAATTAGATTTATGATAACACACGTCGTGCTAAGAAGATTTGTAATAATGATTGTTTTCAACGGTTTCCAACATTTTAAAATCCTGCTGGAAATCCTGGTGAAGTCAATATTATTTCACTAGGGTAAAATGCCTATTTCCACCATACTAAGCAAGATGCCTCACTAATTCGTTAATTTCTTGCCCTATAATCAATGGGATGCGCGTAAATTGACATCAACAGCTTTGCTTCGTTGTTAAGAACCAATATAGTAACAGAAATGCGCTGAAAATAGTGAAATTCTCGTGTTTTAGCGCAACGAAAACTCGAATCGAGTGCCCCTACGGCTTCAAATGGGTAGGGTAATAATAGAAACATGGCGCAAATGGTTTCATCACCCTATATTTAATTGAATGAGCAACATTGCTAATTTAGCTCTTTACTATAAAAAATATCTCAAAAATCCGGGCCTTGCTTTAAGTTTACCGCATTTCGGTTCCACATTCGTCGGAATTTCATTTAATGATTATGAGCTTTTCATTTAGAGATAGGTGAATCATACTTCTTTAAACCGCTATGATCCAGACGTACTTCTTAGCAGAAGCAACAAAAACCTAGCGAATCCCTAGCATAATCCATATAAAAAATGTGCAAAAATTCTGGCAATATCTTGTTGGCAGAATTATAATAGGAAACGAGCAAACAATCTGACAAAATTCTGGGAGGAATCAAACTTAAACCCTTGCCGTACTTTTCAGGTAGAATTCTAAGTAAAACCTAACAGTACCGCTTAGTTTCATCATTTCTGCTCTGATTGGTTTTTGCATTTGAACGCACAATGCGACCAGTACTGATTTCGCTTTGTTCAACTATTGGTATTTTTATTCCTGATTCCTCATTGGTGACTTGATTGCTGCAATCGAAATAAAAATACACGGAACCTGAAATTTACTTCAAATTTAGTTCAAACAGACATTTCTTCAGTGTGTTACTATGTTACTATGTATTAACTTACTATGTATTAATTGCCGCAAGGTTCTACTGTATGGATTTTGATTTCTTCAGCGTGGCTAAATGAATGAGTGAGTCGATCAAAAGAATTGATTCTTTTTAGTAAGTGATTCGGTTGCGATTCGTTTGCACAACTGAATCAGTTTGCTTATCTCTATTTTCTATATCACAGCTCAAAAGCTGAATGCTTAACCCTTTCGTTGGATACTACAGATGAGCAATAACATTGAAGTTTTATGGATGCTCTCAATGTTACACATTTTGCATTCGTATGACCGCACCACAAAAACTTCTTAAGTTTAGCAATTTTCTGTACCTTTTATAAACGTTACAATCCCCATATATTTAAACCGTATCTCAGGGACGTAGATGTCAATATAGAACTCAATCAAAACTCGTTCAAGTCGGATTAGCCAGTTCGAGCAACAGAAGCGTCAAACATGTAAAAATGCAAGACAATACTCGGCCTTACAAGCTACGGAACGATGGTCGATTTATACAGCATTTCTTCGTACGAGGTAAGTTCTGGCAAATACATTAACATATAAAAGCAATCCATTATATGAACCAAATATCAAATAGTAGGTCCGAATGTCGTTTGGTACTGTGATAATTAGCTATCGTTGTTTCTGGTTTCCTAAGCCGCGTGTTTCACCGAACAGCTACGCGGTTAGTAATCAACATTACAACAAGCTTTCCGATGGCAGTAAATAATTCATTCTATTTTTATTCTAAATAATCTAACCGCTAATGAATGGAGTTTAGAACTGTCCCCCAATATGAATAATATAATTAATTATTGTGCCTTTACAATTCGTAAAGTTAATGCGATTAGCCTAGAGATTTTGTAAATAACAAAATGGTTAACGAGAAAGGTTTTTTATGCGTTTGAAGTCTCTCACGCATAGGTATTCCCTGCATTATCCATTCGTAACCACCAAAAGAAACGAATTAATTCGGTGATGGAGGAAGAAATGCCATACCTTCTGATTTCCAAACTCCCCGTACTCAATCGATAGGTTTTAAAATCGACTAAAGCGACTAAAGATTGTCTAGACTACCAATAGATCTGATGCTCAGAAAAAAATCAATGTATGAACCCTGTATTACCCGGTAGATAACGTCAGCATTGCTTGATAGATTTTTGCATTTGAAAATACGACGAACAGAGAATGTTGCACTACATTGATGGATTAGAGTGTTTAAATATTATGATTTATCAAGATCGACTGTAGCTACATGAATGTCATTCAGTTTTAGAAAATCCTAGGTTTTATCAAATATTTAATTTTGGTTACAATTTAATTGTAAGCTTGATTTTACTTCAGTTCCATTGTATGTTTAATGTTTAGTTTTTTTGGCATCAAAGATGAAAATTATAAAAAACTAAAAAATAAAAGCCATTATAATAAAAAGGAAAGCAACGAAAACAGCAAATCGTCCTTTTATTTATGTTATTAGTATTGTTCCGTTCCTATAAGTCCGTTTGATATAGTCTCATCGGTTCCAATCAGTTGTAGCGTTCTTTTAGTTGCAATTAGTTGTTTGGTGGATGGAGCTTCGCTACTTATTATTCAGTAAGCGTTTTAGTAAGTAAATTTTTTGCTCATGTTTTATATTTTCACGTGACATTGATCATATTCCTTTCCACAGCAATAATATTCACAGAGATGCGGATGGCCGTTTATTTAACAGTAAACGTTGTGTTCAGAAAAAAAAACGAGTAAGGGTAGGCAAGCGTATTGTAAAGATTGTTCACTAGAGTGCCCAGAAAAATGATAAATTTTTGAAAACTCAATCGGCTCACCCTTACTTGTTCCAAATTTGAAGCAAGTCTAGCTACCGGACCAACGTGTCTGAAGTTTGTATGGGATTTTTCGACATGGGATTTACATGGAGAAAACCCACTAGCTCGCATTTTCGCCTCTAGGTGGCACTGTATGCATCGTATTATCACTGTAACTGAAAATAAGAAAGATCATTTAATTGCCTTCAACTTTGTCGAAGACTGCTAGTGAATCTGGCATTGTGAAAAGAAGTTGTCAAACTTTTAACGAAGTGATGTCTGAGTCAGTTTTGCATGAGGCCTAGCAGTGCATGGTTGTGTATCGGTACTCGAGTCCCACCAACTATACATTTTTGTGATATAATGGTTATATTTAGCTGAATAGTATGTTCAGAAGAACTGTAGTGCATAATACGAGTTATGTTTTGGTTAGAAGATTTTAGTTCCACCTGTGACCGCATAGAGGCCAGCACTAACTTTTCATAGAAGTGAGATAGAATATCGAGATGTTTGGAAGAATTATTTAAAAATGCTTGTTCTACAACTTTGTGGAAGACACCTAATCTCTATCTCTTTCCATTGAAAAGTTAGTGTGGCGTCCTCTATGCGGTAAAATGTGGAACTAAAATTTTCTAACCAAAATATGACTCGTATTACTTACTATAAATCTTCTGAACATACTATTGACCTAAACCTAACGATTATTTCACAAAAATGTTTAGTTCAAGCGAATCGAGTACTGATTAGGGTTCGCAGTACCGACCCTTTTTGGCGAGAACCGATACTACGGTACTGAAGCCCTCAGTACCGGTAGTACCGGTAAAGTACCGGTACTCGAATATTTTTTTAAAAAATCGCAGAAAGCTTCAAACTGAAATTGAATGCTCAAACTGATGATCTTATTCTCAAATGATTGATTTGTGCTGATCAAAAAACATGTTTATTGTTTTGAATTGCTTCGAAATCTAGGCCATTTTGAAATAAATAACTGCTAAGTGGTGCGACTTTCGACTTGAACAGATGGTAAATGTATGAAACCCTATTAACAACAGTTAATCAAAGCGAAAATGGCAGTAAATCCGAGCAGATTAATCGCATTTCCTCTCTTGCTTTTCTGAAAATTGATTTCGAACTTTATGTCGTTTGCCTACTATTCTCTAATGCATACCAAGGCTCTTTGCTTTCCTGTAAACTATGGATTTTTGCTGAATTTTCCGATCACCAATAATTACAAATCGCCCCATTTGAAGCAGTTCACCAAGTCTAAAACTGTTAGCTACTAAATCGCTATTCGTTCTTTCATAGATAAAGGTTTAAGAGCAAGCCAAATACAGACATGACTTAGACCATAGTCTTATTACGCGCCACCCAGAGAATAATTGAAACCAATCAGAATGTCGCTAATAACACTTTAACTTCTAGAATTATTATGATGATGGCCCCACCTCATTCCCACATAAAGGTGTTATCTCAACGATTTATTTAGAAGGAAAATTAATATAATTAAACGTTATCTTACAGACCGATATTTTGAAACAGATCCCCCTGCAGAGTTAACATATTTGTCGTAAAAAATTGTATAATACCGAAAATACCGGTACTGGCTTTTGTTCAGTACCGGTATTACGGTACCAAAAATGTGTCGGTACTCCCGGGATTTTCGGTACCGGTATTACCGGTACCACAACCCTAGTACTGATACACAACCATGCTCTGCTAGGCCCCAAAACTGACTCAGACATCAATTCGTTAAAAGTTTAATAACTTCTTTTAACAAAGCCGGATTCACTAGCAGTCTTTGACAAAGTTGTAGGCAATTAAATGATCTTTCTTATTTTCACTTACAGTGAAAACACGATGCATGCAGTGCCACATAGAGGCGAAAATGCGAGTTAGTGGGTTTTCTCCATGTAAATTGTCGAAAAATACCTGTAAACTTCAGGCACGTTGGTCCGGTAGCTAGACTTGTCCGATTTGCTTCAAATTTGGAACAAGTACTCCTGGTGGGACTAGGAATCGACTTAGGCATGGGCCGATAGGGGTCATTTTTTTCCTGTCACTCTGTTGTTCACGCCCCAAATTTTACCAGTTGATTTGAATGACTGATCGGAGATGCTCAGATATTATCTCTTTACTGTATATTGTTCCACTATTGCTGGCTACATTGACGCGACGATGAAAAAATGAGCCGTTAAATAACACAATTTTCATACAATCACAAACCTTCAAACATTTGTTGTATAGTATAAATACACTGCTTATTAGGCAATAACCCTAGATCAGCGGTTCTCAACCTTTTTCGTACCACGAACCTCTTAGAAACCACCCTGTGATGTTGCGGACCCCCACGATTAAACATCGATTTTGTGTGCTATCAATATAACATTTTCAGTCTGATAGGAAACAAGACATGAAATATTTTTCATCGCGTCCCCCTCAGGTTGAGAATTGGTGCCCTAGACAGTTACGAGACAATGTCTTCTAGGGCGCTTGAATTTTAGTAGTGTATTTCTAATATACATATATACGAGAGCTATCAAAAATACTAGTCGCAAGGACAGAACCAGCTTGGTAAAACCCGTTTCAAATATATTAGAATAGTAAAATCAGAAATAAACTTCAAGCGTAAAAATCGGTCAGAGATCCTTCAGCATAAGAATCGCTTTAAAAATTCTCAGCCGTAAAACTCGGCAAGGTTATTAACCGGTTAAAAATAAAAAATGTATGCGCAGGAGCATCAGTATATCGAGATGTTCAAGAATAACAGTCGGCTTAAAAAAACTACCTAGTAAGAATCGGATATGTTTTTCCGGTTGATATATTGAAGATATTAAAGGTTTTTTTATTCGACTCTTACAGAAGAGAGTCACAGTAGGATTTTTATACTTGAAGTTTGTATCCGGTTTTTATATTCTAATATTTTATTATTCTATGATTTTTCGCAGCATGTTATGTCCTTGCGACTTTTATTTTCGGCAGCTCATTTGCAGGTTTGTGTTTGTAAGACTGTTAATTTTATGTAATCATATATATATATATATATATATATATATATATATATATATATATATATATATATATATATATATATATATATATATATATATATATATATATATATATATATATATATATATATATATATATATATATATATATATAAATGAGTACCTACCATATATTAGTATTTGACAGGTGGTAGGGTATGAATGCAAAATGTGTTTTCCATTCTCAATAATGCCAGCAAAATCAAACGAGTATCAGATTCGAAACACATTCGTTCGAAAAATAAATCCGCCGTAAGGCTGATTATTCGTGGGATGCGCTATATTATGATGATCAAATACCAATATTGAGCGTTTCGCCGGGAGTTCAGCAACAAAATTGTTTTACTGGGTGAATTTCCAAACCGGGTTGCTGTTCATAACTTAAGGGGGCGTCTGGTGTAATGGGCAACAAAAATTGACTTCTTAATCTGCTTAATTGTTAGTATTGAACCTCTAGAATAGTCTCCCACAATCTCGGTGATCACGCTGAACTTCATTTGTTTGGAACAGCCATGCATTCCTCGCGCTTATTTCCTGTAACACATATTTCAATCTATCGACAAACATTTTCGAAAAACTGACAGCAATAAAAATGTTAACAATACACTCTAAACTACTTTTACCCAAATTTTCAGGAGAAAATATCCAATGGGTTATTTTCTACAGCGTTTTTTCCTAGATGCAATTTGATGTGGGACACCCTTTAATAGCGTGTTTCTCGAAACCGCGTTTTTCAAATTGGCGAACACGATAACTAATCAACGAATTTACTTGTTTTTTCTTCTATGTGTAGCCTGTCGATGAACCACAGAAACTGAATAAAAAGATTTTTCTCCCTATTATTTTGAAGAAAAGTGAGCGAATTTTACAGTAAAATATGAAATTTTTCAGGTTTTACGAAGCCATTTTCCGAAACTCGAACTTTTTTCTGGTTCATCGAGTAGAGGAGAGATGGCAACAGTGGATCAGCAGGAACTGTGAAACATTCGCAATGAAATCATAATGCATGATCAGAATCGTCTCATTTCCTCATATTTAATGATTTCTAATTAGGCCATTACAAATCTTTTTTAAAAATTATGTCCAAGTACAATTTTTTTCGGAAGGGGGGGGGGGGCAAACAAAAAATAAATATTTATTTTAATAAACATAATTTTTTTTTCTTTTTGCATTTTCTTTCGATTGTTCTCGTGGACGTTTCCGCAGGGTGATTTCGTATAGCGGGGTTGAGCTATTTGTTTTACTAGAAAAATTCAAGCAAACATTACTGAATCAATCAAAAGTTCACATAGGAAAGGGATGCTAGTTTTCGTTTTAAATAATTTTCCCAACAGTGCAATTTTTAAATTCCCAATAAAAGCTTGAAAGTTCTCTAAGAACTTAATGTAAACATTTAAGAGTACTTTAAGGTATTAACTTTTGGTTGCTTGAATAGTTTTCGTTCCGTTGTGGTGGCACATGGACCGACTGTACACACAAGGCATGAAAATCGGTCAAAGGTGAACCTGCTTGATAACAATGTACAGAAACAGGATTGCAACATTTCACTTATGGACTTTTGGAAAACATTCTGGAATGAATCCATAGGTAAAGTGTGCGTCAATGGAATTATTCATCTCAGATATGGTTTTCTCTGATATTTTTTTCTATTGCGTATTTCGTATACAGTAGCCTGGCGGACGTACATCCTGTGCATACTATACTTTTTTGAACTCTAGTGGAAACATCAGCTTTGGTTTATCGCTTGTGCTTGAAGAGTTGTAGATTTGTTTGTTTGGTACATGATAGTAATTCGGCTCGGTTCCGTGTACATCTTCGAAATCTTTACATTTTTCTCCATCTTGTTGCGCAGCAGGTAGCCACATCAGATAAATTCATTTGATAGTCGTACGGATTTATGAAATTATAGCAATCATCAGTTCATTTTTTGCCTTTTTCATATAAGGAAGACTGTGCAATCACTCTGAAATTTGACTTTTTAAGCTACACCCGGAGTGTCGAGTGTCATATACCACTAGATTCAGTTCGTCGATATCTGAAAATGTCTGTATGTTTTATAGTATGGTTAAATAGCTTCAAAAGTACATTGGCTCTAGGTGGGATTCACTTTTGTGCGTAACCGCTACTAATAGTCCTTACTTCTCTTCCTTCCTTTTGTTCCACGAGACTGCATCGAAGTGTTGTATCGTGGGGAGGCTGATTCAGTCTTAAGACAAAATGATACATTAGAGCGGTTTAGCTCAGAACACATATCCGGCTAATCGCAGTGGTGAACTTCTGTTAGCCATTTGGCTCCCGTTTCTGTGAACCATTTATTTCCTGTTTTCGCGAGCCATCTCAATTCCTCGTCGGAAGTTCTCCCGATACCGATGCCTGTTGCGTGAGTCATTTAGCTCCCAGTTTTGTCGCAATCTTCTCGCATAGTCCATAAATCTTACTCAAAGGGCCAACCAGTACTGGGCGAGGACGGTTCGGCAATACCGGATGGAGCGTAGCTTCTGGTTCGCTGCTTCCGGTTCGTTGAAAACTGGTACTTCACTCGACCTACTCGATCTTGTCCCTGACGGTGAAACTAGTCTACTCACATGCTTCGGTCCGGCGATTCCAGCTGGTTCGTGGTGCCCAGTACACTGGCGCCTCAAGTAAAGCTGTGGTTGCTCTCACAGCCTTCCCCTTAACATAATCATCGTAACTTTAAAAGTTCAAATCGATGATATATTTTCCGACCGCGCTGTCTTTCGGCTGCTAGTCATCACCAACTCTGTTTTATGATGGGCAATCATCTCCGTGTCGAGTGTCTCCTCTTCTAGCGATTGTCCGATTACTTGGAACACCACACCATCCGTGAAGCCGAAAATCGTTATATCTCTGGGAAGGTTCAGCTTCAATACTCCATCGTACACTGCGTTCCACAGCGTCGAGTCGAGGAACGTCATTTGTAGTTGTGATTCTCCCTTGTCTGTCTCGTAGATCAGTGTTCGGTACTGAAAGTAGTTCTATAATATCCTGCAGAGTTACTCATGCTGTACAGCGAATGGGCGATTGCTTCCCAGCTAGTACTATTGAAGCATTCTTCACGTCTAAGGGAACCGCAAAAACGATATCCTTATCTCTGCTGTCTCCAAAGTTCCCACAACCGTTTGGATGGATTTCACTGTAGACCTGCCTATAAGGAAGCCGAATTACATGAGATACCGTTCTCACGGTCCGCGTACTTCGTTAGCTTGTTCAGCATTACTCCTTCTCTCTAACATTACCAAGGGATATATTGACTACGCTGAAAGATCTCCATGTTGTCCCGGCATCGGAAGCAACATCAGCTTTTGTCGCTTCCAATTATCGGATCGTTTTGAACATATCCGGGCTCTCATGTATCACTTCACTTTTATGGCTTTCGCCATCTCGATAAGCTGTTTGTTGGTAAATCGATCTTCATCTTTGTGATCATCCTCCTCACTGTACGGCGAAAATAGATTCATGTTGTGGGGAAAACCTTTCGATGGCGACCTCCATCTTTTCCGGGCACCTTTCAGGTGGTACAGCTGAGCCTTTCGAATGCAACGATCGATTATGTCTCTATCGACTGTTGCGTTTAAAATGGAATCGATTCAGAAGTCGGTCTGTATTAGCCTTTCCATGAGATTTTCGTTTGATAATACACAGATGGGTCCTTCCTTCCGCGACCAGTAAACGTTTCATTTGATGTTGGACTGAATCGATGATCTCATTTAAAATTCACATTTACCCGAGAATGGTCAAAATAAAAATTATCATGGGATGGTAATTTCTAAAACTACCATAATAGTTTTCAGTTACGAAAAGCAAAACTCTATGGAAGCTATTGTTGCTCTATAAAACGTGACAATTTTTTGAATTTTGGTTATTTTAAAAAAATTATTTGCCCCCTGATTTTTTTCAGCGATTTTGAAGGGGGGGGTGACATAATTTTTAAAAAAGATTTGCAATGGCCTTATTTACACGTGTTGCTATATTTTGGAAGAGATATGAAACTCTATCTCTTTTAATGAATATTTGTTTGTTTTGAGATAGCCGGAGTAAATTTACAATGAAAAACATTATTCCATTTTTACGAGTTCATCGAATAAATGTTTAGTCTATTGGTACTTATAGCAAATTTTATGCTCAACATTTGCCGTCAACAAAGTTTTTTGGTAACTTGTCATGGTTCTGTGTAATTGGAGAATTTTCATAAATAGACCCATTGGGTAACAGTGAAACGATGACGTATGGGGTACAATGAAAATTTCTTGTTTTTGTGATCTGTCTTAAAATGTGAATGGGTTCTGATTTTTGAAAGTATAAACTACTCATCTAGTGCAAAATTTGCCAATTTGGGATAGTCAACATGAAGATGAACTCTTCTTTCAAGAATTCAGCTTATAGGCATATATGATTTCTTTTGTAAACAAACAATTTTCGCCTCAATATAACTTTAAATAGAAGCATTAGGATCTTTCTTCGTCAAAACAAAAGAATAAAATTCAATATAACTTTAAATAGAAGCATTAGGATCTTTCTTCGTCAAAACAAAAGAATAAAATTCCCAAGTAGAATATTTCACTATAGTCGACGGCGTATTTTATAGTTTGTACATATGGGGCATACTGGTACATTTTAACACCGACTGTTTATTATCCCGAAAAAGTTGTTTCCCTTGAATTTTACCTGCTGGAAAAAATAAATGTAATAGTTAACAACAGTGTAACTATTACACAACTATCATGTATTATCATCAAATTTAAAACGTAGAAAAAAATGTGTTTCACTGTTACCCCCTCTCCCCTAACTACAAGTCTAAGCTTTACAAATCTTATTAAATTTTATGTTTCAGACAATTTTATCAAGAGTTATCGTGTTCGACGTAGTGCTCCTCGACGTGGAAATGGTTGGACGTCTACTCTTGGAACGCTTCCATTGCGTACCTGAAAATATTCTCTTTCTTGTTGCAATAAATGTATAAGAAAATCTTAACATTACACAAAAGATCCGTTGCCTTGCCTCCAATATCGTGAAACAAAATAAGTTTCGGTTTGAGTACTTTACACCAGACGCTCCCCCCCCCCCCCCTTTACGCAAACAAAGCAATTAAAATTTTGACTCGGTCAGATGTTTTAACAATAGGTTTTTTTTTACATTAATGTGTACGTGTAAGGACAACTATTAGATTTCAATTGCCAATCCTGAGTGCAGTCACGATGCACCGGTTATGTCCCAGAATTTAGTTAGCCATCTTTCTGCCTTTCTCATATAACGAAAGGCTATGCAATCACTCCAAAAATCAACTTTTCATCCGAAGTCCTGAGAGCTAAGTGTCATATGAGCGATCGAAATTAAAAGGACAGAACATGCTTCATTAAACCTGCTCTAAATATATTAGATTGTCAAAATCGAAAATTACTTCCAAACGTAGAAATTAGACTGAGATGCTTCAGCATAAGAATAGCTTAAAAAGTTCTCAACTGCAAAACTCGGAAAGGGTGAACCTCCAGTATAAGAACCGGATAAAAATATATAATTCGTACGTAGGAGTTTCCGTATATCGTTCAAGTTTTAAAGTCGGTTAAAAAGCTTATTTATAGCCGGCACTTACTGAGGAATGCCACAGTCCGATTTTCGGGTTTGACGTTTATATCCGATTCATTCTAATATATTTGAAGTGAGCATTTTATATCCGTGCGACTTTTATTTTCAATCGCTCATGGATCATTCGATTCAGATCGTCGAGTTCGCAGAATGTCTGTTTGTATCAAAAATCATAAATCAGCAGCGACTGCTTCAAATGGAATGTTCCCCATGTTGATCGGAGATTGAGATTTGTCTTTTCATCATTTTCCTGATGAGAAAGATTGGAGAGGTAGTAAGGTTAAGGATAACGAAAATAACGACACAGGAAACATAGACAATACGGAAGTACTATTCCATCCAAAGAATAAAAGGCACTTCATGATAATCGGACCCCCGAGGGATATTGAGATAACAGATTAACAAAACCTCCCGAAGAGATATTGTCTTCCAAATGCGGCTTAAGAGAGGGTCAAAGGATGGGGATAAGGGTTTTCGCGTAAAAAAATACTTTTTTGCGATTTTTTTAGAAATTTGGGTGAAACGAATTGATCAAAACTTGTATATTATAATGTAACCTTTCAATAACATTCTGTAATTTTTCTATGCAAAAATAGAGGCAATCGACTCGGTAACGAAGTTTTTTGTAGAACGACTTTGGAAAAAACACGATTTGCGGTGTTAACTACCACTCAAAAACTGCTTAACCGATTTATTTCAAACTTTGCATTCACATTCTATGTAAAAAATACCTTAACCCCTAAGATGAGTTTTCGAGATTTTTCACGAAAAATTTCGTTAGTTTTGAGTCAATAATTAACCCAACGTAAAGTATAACTTGATTTGCGACCATAACTTCAGAGTCAAAGAAGTGCAATGGGTGAGCTTCGGTTGTATTTCTTTGTTGCGTAAAACGTACCATTGATGTTTTATTCGGATTAATTGATAGTCAACATGAAGACACCATTGCTCGACAACACAGAAGGCTTGATACATCAAATCTAAAAATGTGTGTTAATGCAAATACCAGTGATCACTATAGGATAATCTTCGGCGAAACCATGTGTCGAAAATCCGAGCTCATCAGGTTTCCTCAACAAGCCATCGGCGACAAGGTTTTACAGAAGTGGTGACACTACCCGAGCAAAGTCGAACATCAAAATTACAACAAGTGGAAATCATATTTTGATAATAGCATCAAATTGAAATCTTATTTTGCTATCAGTTTTAGATTTTTTAAATATGACATCAAATTTTGATCTCATTTTGCTATCCTTGTTTCTTAGAAGAATTTTCTATGCTTATATTTCTTTGGTGAAACATCAAAGTGAATACATATTTTGATATCACAAAAAAATTCAACATCTCAATGAGCTTTCAATTTACTCTCACTGATAGCAGAATTAGTTTTCTGCTCTCTATCTTGATCTTTTAACCGTTAAAACGACCAAACCGACAACAACCTGAGTAATCATTTGCCGAACATCACAACATCAAGTTTAGTTTTCAATTTGTTGTCAGACTCTGCTCGGGTACCCAGCCTTAAGAACATCCGCAGAACTCAGTTTCCTTATCTGTACAGGTCTTAATGACCAGCACAGATGACGGTTGCTAAGCATTTCGTGTATCCAGTTCGTGATAGATGAAGGTACTCCATGACATCGTGCTGCTTCCAAAATGGATTCGAAAGACACATTGTTAGAAGCACCTTCAAGAAAAACTTCTAAGATTGATTGCTTTTGCAAAAATGCTTTTTCAATGTTGTAGACAAATTTTGTAGCAGGGTAATATGTATATTGCATTGCATGCAGAGGGTCCTCGCCCAAGCTAACATCCCGAATGTACTGGTCGATTAAACGTTCTACTGATTTGAGATGGAGGATCAGACTGATCGATCTAAAACTATTTGCTTCCTCACAAGCAATGTAACAACCTTTGGGAAAAATTTTACAATTATTTCCCGCCATGCTAATGGAATCCATCCTGTTGCAAGACTACAAGTAAGAACTTTCTTCATGCTGGAAGTTTTCATATCTTCTTTGAAGTAAAACTGGAATGATTCCATCTGTTCATGGACATGTATATGGAGCAAAACTTTAAATCACCCATTAGATGCCCAATAATAAGGCTTGTTATCTCACACAATACGTTGCGTAAGCACGGTATACTTCGTAGATTGCAGACTGATCATTTCCAGTCGGACTACTTGAGGAGCATTGTTTGGGAATAACAATTGATCCAGTCCAAATGAGAGTTTCGCCTGAGAGCCACCATTGCGGGCCACGACCATCTTTACCGTAACTTCTCATCCCAAGTTACGGTGTTGATGTGGTACTTACTTAACGGAAGGCCCCGACTCAGTGACACTCCCATAAGTACCACGGATTGGGTAGTGGGTGGGTTGTTAGTCAGGATTCGCTTCAAGCAAGCGATGCGACTGAGACTATATTTTCGTGCATGTTTGAATAGTTTATTGACTGTAGGATACGTAAATCTTCTAGGCGTTTAAATCGTTTAATTGTTTATCGAGATTGTTTCATCGGAAACAACTTGAACTCCGGACAGCCGGCTGTCGGGAGTGTTGTCGACAATGTGAAATGGACCCTAAACAATGAGTTTAAAAGTGGGATGATGGAACATTCAAAAACTATGCCACGCAAAGATTACCCAATACTAACTAACTCTCTGTCATTTTACCACGTTATTTTTCCCCTTGGTCTAATACGAATCAAATTCTTTTAGTTTTTCCTTCATTTTGTAGTGGCAATTTTATGCCGCTACTCGCAAAAGTGTTCATGTTCTATGGAATTTCCTATATACATGGCGCAATCGTGCGTAAAACGGCCGATTGCGTCAAAGCACATGACGTGCTCCCTTCCCATTTATGTCACAATTAGTCATATCTCTTCCTCCTAATAGCGTGGCAGAATTCATAAGGGGCCGTACACTAATTACGTAAGGCTTTTTTAGAGCTTTTCAACCTCCCCCCCCCAGATAAGAGTTCGTAAGATTTTGATGAACTCCCCCTCTCCCTACATAAGATCTTAAGATAGCGAAAACGATATGTATAGAATTATTACAAGAAAGCTCATGACAAAATTTAACTGTAATCATCTGCAGAATTTTAATTGCATGCCAATATCGCCCAGTAGAAAGAATAACTGTTGTCAGACATTCAGTAACTCCAATTTGGTCCACATGATTTGTCAATTCTCCACCCTTATACATAATTCAAAAGTCATTCACTCAGACAAGACCATGCGTATTTCCCACCCGCATTAAAGACCCAGTGGATTCTTTTCCTAGTTGGTCAAATAAACATTAAACAAACAAATGAATTAGTTTGTTCAGTCTAAAGAAATGTCACCTCGATTGGCATCAACCGGCGGATACGTGTTCCCTTACAATGCCATCAAATGAAAGTATTTCAAATTACATACGACAAAATATGTGCAATTCAGAATATAACGAATTGAAGATTGCTGAATTATTTGCATTTAAAAAAAGATAACCAAGGTGGTTCATTTCCAAAGATAGCACTGCTGATGAATAACTGTATAAAAATTGGTGATAAGGGACGCGGACGAAAATAGCTGACCACCGCTAATAACGCTTGTTATCTCACACAATGTGCACAAACAGCGAAATACACCGATGAAAAATAGAGCAGCGCAAACATATTGCGATGTGCGGATCACCCGCACAAAGAGAAACTTGAAAACGAAAAAGAGAACGGTCTGTGCACCAAGAGATGCACAATTTCGCTCAAAAATCCATCTGAAAGAGCCCCTTTTTTGTGCCTCCCCTTCCTGGCACACAGGGAGGAAGACGAATCAAACTACAATTCAGATAAAGTTTGATCGGAAGAACGTTTCTAACATGATTTTTTGGTTGTTTTCACTACTTTCGTGCGCGTGCGACAAAGATGCACACCAAAGAGCCTTTTTATTTCTACTCTTTAAAGTGGAGACACGGAGTAGAATGCACACATGGGCGCAATATACATCGGAGTAAAGAGGTACAGTATGCAAAAAAAATTAAAGATACCCCTTTATCGTTCCAGTATTTTTGTTCATAGGAAAGGCTTGTTTTATTGTACGCATACTTTTAAAATTTTTGATTCACCGTTCCAAAGCCAACAAATAAAAAACTAAATAAATTTGTCGTCGTGGAGTAGTGGCGATGGGATTAAATATAAAGAACGAGGGTGTCTTTAATTATTTTACATACTTTATATTGTAAAAGAGAAAAGCGCTAATCTGCATGAAAAGTGCAAAGAGAGTTTTTATTCGTCTGCAGTGATGCCAACATTGCAGTTTAAACTGAATTCTTCCAGTTATTTTTACTCGATCCAGTCAAACAGACAAATGTGTAGATCGTCCAGTTTTTCAAAATATTGTCCAGTTTTATTCTGAAGAATGTATCAGAAATATTTCCTCACTATTTGCAATACAATAGTAGTTTATTATACAAACTAAATAAAATTGTCAAGAGACCATACTATCTGGGGAATTTTTCAGTAATCATATTTTGGTGCACCCTGTCACATTTCAATACACATTCCGAATCGATATGCTATGGAGTGCAAGATTAACAGATATCTTAATGAGCCCTACACAAGTAAAATGCCAACTACAATAACTTATTATTACTTTCTACATATACTTAGATGATAATGACATAGATTATATTATAATTTCTAAAAATAATCAAAATTCAAAAATCCTGTAAAACGTGTATTGAAGAAACATGATATAATCAATAAATGCCAAGTTTTGGTATGATATAATAAGGTATGCTCAAGGTTTGGGCCAGTTATTTGATCCTACTCGGGATACTATGCGAAGGTTGTTTTTATCTTCGCGCTGCTCTATAAATCAGGTTCATAATTCTAAACGGGTTTACAAACATTTCATGTCCGATCCATTACTTAATAATCACCGTAACAAGCTGCAATCAGCGACCATTAAATACCCTAATTTGTTTGTTCCAGCTGATGACTATTATCAGTAGTTGTTGACGACAAAAGCATACCATTAATAAAAGTCCTGCTGCGGATACTGTCGTCAGCAACGCTGATAAGAAGCCAGAAAATCCCTTGTGAACGTAATTCAGCCAACAAGTCCGCCTGATTTCTCCTAATGCCACCGCTATAGCAAAGGAAAAGACACCTCATTGTCATTTCGAGTGATTAAGGCAATTCATCAAACCGTTGTACCTGCCCAAGCAATCCGGCATGCTTTCCATTCTGAAACGGCAAGACTATAGGACACAATGTGAACCTTGCTCGAAGTAAATGGCCATCCGTATCTGCGAAGATGTGAACAAAATGTTCTCCCCGCTGACTATCTCTATAATGATTCTAATTAACACAACCACAGCATGTTAACTTTCCAATTAGCTGAACTCAATTTTCAATGCCATTAATCTCGCCACTTGTGCACCACTCGTAGTGTTAGATTTACACTCTACTTACTAATATGCACTGCTATAGTAATTTTGCTTCTGTAGTTTCGATGTGTGTTTTAGAATTTAATGCTACGATGCTGCTAATTAACAATTTTCTCTTGATCCCTCCTCTATACTAACTATCCATTGCTCCTAACCAAGTAGTGACCGCAATGTAATAAGTGAACAGTAAAACTATTGTAATTTGTGGCAACATGTTTGATCTAGATTACGACACCGATGAGTGGTACCCACCTAGTCTGCCTATTGTCGGTGACACGTCGTTGAGCACGCCGCTTTGCACAAGTTTGACCAGATTCAGTGGACTTCCCAGCACGATTCCGATGCCGACGCTTTATGCTTCCGAAGGACAGCGCAAACCAAAGTTATCGATTATAGAATTAGTTTTGTACAATATCGCCTCGATGCTGGCCGGTGTTGCGTCTGGGTACGACGTTCGGATATCAAATGTCACGCCCGTTCACCCCAGGTTACATCCGCAATCTGCGCTGAGTGACGTTTATCAGCCACAGCCTAGTCCCTATCACAATCTGCATCAGCCACAGCTTCAGATGCCTCTACCTTTAGATAATAATGTAGATCAAGAATACTCGGAAGTAAATACTGACAGGGTTTATGGTCACAATACCTATCACGGACCGGTAAAGCATAGCAGGTGAGAATTTGTTTTATATGCATAATTTCATACATGTTCTATTTGCATGACAGAATGGTACATATTATTGACTAATGGCCGTGGCTAATATCATAATATCTTCATGGCAGGACACCTTTGTCTTCATTAAGCCCAAGACAAGACGACCGACAGCTGCGTTATACCGATTCACCTCAGCACTATTTACCTTCCACGATGTCGACAACCAGTGGGCTGGGATCAAATTACACACCATCGGGGCCGAGCTCTTCGCTGAGCGGTGGCGCTGGTACTCAACCACCCACACCATCGCCACGGCGAAAATCAAGTACTGCTTCGTTTATTGATTACGGAGAGCTGCCGGAAGAACAGGAAAGTAGAGCTGGCCTTTACGTGCCTGGTGATTACGTCAACTATCCCCAGCAGAACAGTAGCATGTTTACAACCGGGACCAATGCTGGATATTTCGGTAAGTGTGAATTTACTTTTGAGTGAATATATGTGTGTTTTAAGGCAAACCACACATTATCGCATTAAGGACCATAGTGCTCGATATGATATAGGGTTTGCGAATTTCTTGTTGCTGTTTTGCTGTACTATGACAAGTGCCATTTAGTATTTTTTGATAGAAACCATTTTGAAAATATGAATTTGAAAGTCTTAAAATAAATTAAAGGTTTCAGCATTTAAAAAAAACACTTTTTCGTGATTTTTTTAGAAATTCGGGTGAAGCGAATTAATCAAAACTTTTGTATATTATAATGTATCATTTCAATGGTATTCTGTAATTTTTCTATGCAAAAGTACACGGTGTGTTTGGTAGAGCAAGTTTATTCGAAAAAAAATCGGCATCTCTAAAACTTCAGTATGTGATAGAATGGACTTTGCCCTCTCATTTACAATCAAAAGTAAAATATTCTGTCGGGGGCTCCAGAATAACTTTTTATTTTAAAAACTTTTTTTGAAAACGTAGGTTTTCCAATGAAACTGTTTCACATTTTTACCACTAGATATTGCTATAGATATTCAAATAATACTAAAAGTGAGAACCGAATGGGCAATTTCATTGTGTTCAACTATGTAGAGAACTACAAATCGATCTAAAATCGTTCGGGAAAGTTGGATCTCGACTATACAAGCGGTTTTGTGCACGTGTTTACACGAATTAATGCGTTCGAGATTGCACATAAAATGTGTTCTTGAAACGAGCACAGCACAAAGGAAAGCATGGTGACAAGCTCAGTATCCTGTTCAAAGGCATTGTGTAGCGTACCTCCACAGCTAGTGTAGCGAACTTATTAGTCTGCTATACTGGCTGTAGACGCACACAGTACAGTTGCCTGCTCGCTGTTCAACAGGCAACTGAGCTTGTCCGGCCAAATCTGTTCCTTAAATAGTCGGTGATAACGTCATTCATAGAAGCGTAGCGCGCTAGGTACATAAATCTGCCGTACCGGACTTGGGAAGCGCTACCTTCTGTGTGCAAATGCGTAGTATTTTGACTATTTTATACATTATTTAAATTTTTAATGCTATAATATCAAAATCGTATGGGTTTATCCATTGGAATCTGTTCTTAGAAGTATTTCTTAGTGATACACACTTAGTTGAGCTTGGCAATTTGTTTAATTCTTTTATTGAGATCTCTGCGAAAAATGAATCTGCCGAGTGCTCGGCTGTTCAAATCTCGGCAAAAGATGTAACAAATGCTGAGATTCGGTTGAAAAAATTCAGAGTGTATTTACGAAAAAATTTCGAAAATATATCGTGAAATCCCTGAATTATACTACCCATGATCGCATTGTTGTTCCGTTTCCTATGGGATTTCCTACCCTTTTGGGACCCTTATGATATGATATGATATGATATGATATGATATGATATGATATGATATGATATCATAAGCAGTATAAGCTTTTAAAACCTAACCACTTTGCGTTACATACCATTTTTTGTTGAATTTGCAAAGTGCACCCCCCTCCTATCAAAAACAAAAACGTAGCCCTACGTCAAAAATTAAAACCTGTACCCAACCCTAATTCGATTTTCAATAAATAAATTCAACCGTATTTGACCCGAAATAGTAGGAGCCCGGTGTTAGTTGGTGATGTTTTCATTTTTTTTATCTATTTGATTTAGGTAGATCGTGCACTGTCGATAAATATAACCATTCATGTAATAAATCAACATTTATCGTAAATAACACAAAATCATTCGAATTACGTTCGAAAACACAGTATCGTCTTCTACAAACTGCTTGTAAGTTTACAGAATGTAATGCAACACAAGCATTGGAGAATGTACACACAAAAAAATAATGAAATTTAAACGACATGTAAATCAAAACGAATGTAAACATACAAAGATTGAATCAAAACTTTGATTGAAAATTACGTTAAAATCAATGCACTCAATTGGAGAATCAAAAAGCATACAATTTTACACTTTCATTCGTGTAATATTACATGTTATTCATTTTACAGCAATAAGCGTGTAAAAATACATTGAAGTGCATTGGTTTTCCGTTTGAAGAAACTGTAATTTTCAATCCACGTGTAGAATTATAATAAAATTCGTTGGAGAAAGCACAACAAGTCCTGTGGATTTTTGGTGGAACTTAATTTTACATTTATATTCATGCTCTAAATATGTGCATGAAAATAAACTTAAAATTACAAAATATTTTTTTCTGTGTACATATTTCGCGCTACTTGAGGTAAAAGACGTGAGACAGCGCATTTATTTAATATAAACGGAGAAAAGGTCACACCGACAACGTTCCCCTACCACTACTTAGTACCTGGCTCTCCTAATATTATGTTATTTATTTCCTTATCTTCGGTATACACCGTACAGTTACAGTACAGTTAGTTTAGCTTTCGGCATAAATCCTTACAAAATTTATCTGCATAATCTTTAGTACAATTTATCTGCATATTTTTGATAAATTGAAATAATCCCGTGTACATGTATTAGGGCATTGGAAAAAATTTTTTTTTTGAATTCTCGAAGGCCCCCCCCCTCTCATATTGTGACAAATGTCAAAGTAAGCTCAGATGCCAAATTTCACATCATTTGGACAATTTTAGACCCCCGCCCACTTCGCTTGAAATATTTTGAAATTGGTACTATGGGAAAATATGGAGGAAAAAAACATTAAATGCTTTGAAGTAGCAATCAGAAAATTAAAATTTATGCCTTTATGCCTTTTTGAAGGAAATAATCTTAGTATTTGAATGGAGATATATTTGTTTCTAGAAAAATACGGGAAAGTGGGGTACTGGGTCATTTTGGCCCCAAAGTCCCCTATTTTTAATGATTTTTCTGCTCCGTGATGCAAATCATACATATTTTGTAGTTTTTCTAATGTGAAAAAATCTCAGAAATCGAACGGAACCCTTTTGACCTTAGTTCGAATACGAGACGTTGGGGTTAAATGGCCTTTTGTCGTTCATATTAAACTTCATCATTTTCTCGTGAATATATCTCTATTATTGTTCACTCAATTTTCATAAACTATACCTTGTTGAACGTGGAAAATCCTTAGGATTATAACAAAAATAGATTCGCTACCGGTAAAATTCAGGAACATCAAATTATCTGACATATAGTGTCGATTTCACATTTTTATCATAAAATCGCACAAATTAACTCCATTTAACAACAAAATTCTTATTTAATTTACTACTTTTAGTGTAAAATTTGCTTAGGGATCACATGAGAAAAGTTTCATTCCTGGAAAAACAGGGGAAGTTGAGGTATTAGGACAAATAATGAAAAAAATGAGATTTGTAGAGTAAATATCAAGAAGTTTGATGTTTCTGAATTTTACCTTTAACGTTTTTATTTTTGTTTTATTCCTCAGAATTTTACACGTTCAATAAGTTACATTTTATGAAAATTGATTGAAGAATAATAGAGATATAAGCATGAGAAAATGATAAAATTTAATATGACTGACAAAAAGCCCAACTTCTCGTATTCGGACTAAGGTCAAAAGGGTTCCGTTCGATTTTTGAGACTTTTTCACATTAGAAAAACTACAAAATATATATGATTTGCATCACGGAGCAGAAAAATCATTAAAAATAGGGGATTTTGGGGCCAAAAAGACCCACTTTCCCGTATTTTTCTAGAAACAGATATATCTTTATTCAAATACTAAGATTATTTCCTTTCAAAAGAGGTATAAATTGTAATTTTCTGATTGCTATTTCAAAAATTATTGCATTTAATGTATTTTTCCTCCTTATTTTCCCATAGTACCAATTTCAAAAAATTTCAAGCGAAGTTGGCGGGGGTCTAAAATTGTCCAAATGATGTGAAATTTGGCATCTGAGCTTACTTTGACATTTGTCACAATATGAGAGGGGGGGCCTTTGAGAATTCAAAAATATTTTTTTTTGCAATGCCCTAACATGTATACATGAAAAAAATTCTCTTTATAAAAACTGAGCAATATTTTTTTAGCAACCGCATACATTTTTATCGAAAGCCACAAACATTCTAGAGTATTTATTATTTGATGGTTAAGTTCATATATATCTTTTCCATGCATTCGTTTTTCTTTCTGGATGTCGCACAGAGGAGTATTTGACCCAAAAAGCTGGCCAAAAGCGAAAACTTCAAACTCGTGCAATAGTTTCTAATCCAACACGACTGCTTTCCTGGATAGCTACTACACAATTTTGACTCCTTGTTTGATTTAATTATTCCATTTACTACCAGCATGAGCCGTCAGAGTTAGAATAAAATAAAAGCGATGAATTCTCGTTAAAAAGTCAAGATATTTACTTTCTCTTATCTATCAACCAGTATTATCGAACGGCTAGTCCCAACGTTTGCTAATTCCATTGGCTGGTATATTCGAAAATCGAAATGAACCACATATTTCAATGAATTTGACAGTTATAATCGAGCTGAATATATTGTGCAATAAAGTGATATTTATTTATGTTCTCACCATTTATCACCTCAAATTTCAATATCATTAGATAAATCAGCGTCTGAGTAAGTGAATCAAGAGTAAAATTGCTGCCACTTTTTGCCATTTTAATAGGCATTTTACAAAACGTTTCCATTCATTGCTGGATCTTTTTCGTAGAACAAATTATATTAATGCTTTTGGCCAGCTTTTTGATACCAATACTCTGCTGTGCGTCGTAAAGTTGAATTGTGAAATCGCAATAATTCTCTTTACGGTTCAAAGATTACCCCGAAATTTAAGAAAGAAAATTTACAAAAAATATTTCAACAATCCTCGAGAAACATCACAAAAATTGATAAATGTTTCCCCGTTTTATAGTACCGCAAAATTTTCCACAATGATATTCTCCAAATGATTAACTTCCAATTCAAAATCTATTAATAGTCCCGTTAACTCGATACACGCTCACTTATGGGGCGCTGTTTTATATAGGAAAATGGGAAAATCAAGCTTATTTCAATATTTGTTACTGTGATAACTTATCCCATTCTGATAATTACGGAAAGGGGGATACAAACATTCAAAAACGTTTATGCGTAAGTTCGAAATTTTTCGAAAAAAAAACCCGACCCGACCCGTACCCGGTGATAACAAAATCCGAACCCGCCCCGATTCCTTCGGGTACGGGTTCGGGTCGGATATCGGGTCAAAATACCCCTACCCGCTCATCTCTAATCCAGATACGCGGACTCTCGTGATCCATTTAATTAAACAAAACAAAAATCCAGTGGAAATTGTAAAGAATGTTGGTGTACCGTGCCATTTCATACGAATTGTACGCAGCAAACCGAAAGCAGATCAGCCTGTCAAGAATAAACCTGGACAAGGACGTAGGAAACTGACAACCCCGGATGATCGCTGTTTGATCAGACACGGACTCAATCAAGTCGTGCATTCCCACTGAGAAGCCCAAAAAATTGTTTCAAAATCGTTCAACACGGGTGCAACGATGGACCTCTGTTCAGCGGTTATTTGGACGTCGTCCAACGTTGGTCCGACGAACGTCCTTTATTGGATGATTTTGAAACAAACTGTTCTTAGAGGGTTGGTTGGTGAGTGGAGACATACTAGTGTTAGTACGGAAAGATCTTCCCGAAATGACATCAACATGCTTTGCTGGAAGTGCAGATGAAAAGCCGCTGCAAAAACCTTTGCATGTTTCGCAGCGTAGAGAGATTGATGAGAGCGCAACGGTAGTACGAATTTATATTCATCCTCAGTGCACGGCCCGGAAAATCCCGGGGCCGGTGTACCCATGCGTAAAGTTACTGTTACTGTCTCAATCGATTGCCAATTCATCAACGGAAAACCAGACCTGACCTGAATCACAAACGGTGGTCAAATTTGTGGCGGCTGTCCAGGCAACATCGGCGAGGAAATTAATAACAAAGCCGATGGATTTACACTGGTTACCCGCAAGTACAAGAACAGAACATTTGATGGCGGGTACCAGGACAGCTTTAACGATGATGGCCTTGTTACGAAAGACATGAGAAAATCAAATGCCCCCCTTAAAGCTGTAAGCGAGCAGACGCATGTTTCTCCGCCGCGAAAGAAGGTCTCCGCGCGCAATAGAAAGTAGCGCGCACGAGATCCAATGAATAGTTAATAACTTGTTTTTATTTTAATTTTTACATGTTGTAAACATCAAAAACCCACGGCATACCGTTGAATGGGCCTTATTTTTCTTCATTTTACAACTGTTAAAGAACGACTAAAAACTGGATATTTTTTGGTGCCGAATGTCCCAGAAAATGTGTTTTTTTTCTATAAATCAAGATTATGTAGGTACTTATGTTAAACTGTTCAAAGGTTATGTCATGTATTTGAGCAGACCTACACCCACTACGCTTGAAGAGTTGATTATTTTTTTTGTTTTTATGTGTCATCGTGTTGTTAGTTTTTAAATATATGTCGAATTGTATACAAGAGTGTAATTCTACTGTATGCATTGTATATTTTTGTACAAAACTGATTCGCGGTCTTTGTTACTTGGAATTTACTTCATAAAACGTTATGAGAATTGGTTATCACGTGAAAAAAATGTAAATGGAGGTCCCCGTATATGCGGTTTTCTTTATAAATTTTGGGGTAAAACAATTTCAAAAATGATTTTTTTCGCGAGCTTTTCAATTTTTTATAACTTTTGATTTTTTTTTATCCTCCACAGGATCCCACTACTTTCCATATCGGCCTGAAATCAACTTTGCCTTCGAACGCGAAACAAAGTCGTATGGTGGCGAGCCCGTGTACGAAGATCACCACTACGATAGTGCTTCTTACCATGATTACGCCTACGAAGGAGGGATGAGTAATCGGTTCAGTGCTCCTCGCGTTCCTACGATGGGTGTCAACGCTGCCGGTCACCGGAGAACGCTGTCGAATGCTTCAGCTACGGCGAGTAATATCAACCAAGGGTTTCACTTCGATCAGGATGACGTTGACCTAGTGGACGACGCGATCTACGGTTTGAATCATTTTTATATAAACAATAACCAGAACGCCGTCAAAGTGCCCGAAAGTACTCTGGTACCCAATAGGATTCATGAGTACGAAAACATTCCAAATTACTTTAAGAGGCAAACTAGTCTAAATGCTGGTTATTCCGGTCACTTTTCCAATGAGTTTATAAATATTAACAATCACGAGCGGCCCATTAGTTTAGGATTGGAACACGGTGGATTACCATCGTCTGGAAGCGGGACGCAGGTAAAGTTAAGATCCAGCTTGAAAAAATACAGCAACCAGCAGCAACAACAATCACTACAGCAGCACACCCAAAGTAAATACAGCACTGGCTCGAGTGGAAGTTGTGGTACGCCGATGACAAATCCAACGCCACCGGACAGTCTGACCAGTGATGATAGTTCATATTTGAGTGCTAAGGACAACTCTTCTTCGATATCATCTCAGAGTCGTGTTCGGTTTACCCCAGAACTGCTTTTGGACATGCAACAGCGCCAGCATCAGCCACCGTCACAAGTAGGTCATGGCTCTGTTGCTGAAATCAGCTCACATGTGCCACTTGGTCGTAAATCTTCCGGTGGCGGAGCCACAATGGCTACTTCCTCGAGCCATACGTCAATCGCGACAGGACGACACACAAATGTAGGCGAAACGGGTCAATCCTAGCAGTACGTGAAAACCTACATGGTGTAACTTTCGATTTTCTCCTTGGTGCACTTATTGATCTGCGCACTTTTTATGGCCAGGAGGCAGAATAAGAGGATTAGGAGACACGAAAGAGCGGCTAGTCAGCTCTGCTACAAAAAATGGATTATGTTCTTAAATTTTTATTGCAGCATTCGAAGGAAAGCAGCGCTTATACTCGAAACGAGCCGTATTAATCCGGAAGACAACAACCGTAAAATACTCAAATATATTACCACGCCACTTGTGCTTTGCGATGGTGTATCAATGGCAAGCAGCTATAGTCGTTTGAAACTTTACAGTATCCTATTATCAGTTTACGATTTACTGCGCTGTTCGACAGTCTTTAGTAAGTTTAGTATTTACAGTCCCATGTGTTCATTTATTTTAAGAAACATTTTCTACCCCTATTATAAATTTTTAATAGAAAGTTGCGCTTTCTTTGTGTACATGCAATCGATCAATTAATCTAAATGCACGTAATTTCGCGTTTAACAATTTTGGCACACTTCTGTTTTAATATTGCTGGTAGGCGGTATTGAGCTGAGAGAAAAATAGGAAAATTCGATCTGCTGAAAAGCGAACTTCTTAAGCCTTGTTTCACTTTTGTTTTATGGATTTAATGGTGCTACGTGCTATCATGCTCTTTTGTTGCCCCTCCACCCAGTGGGTTGGTGCTCTCTATATGTGGACTGCAATAATGAGTTGAGCGAGACAGGTTCTTCGCAAGTACTCCCTCCGGAATTCCGGTGTGTTATGAATCGTTTTTCTCTGTAGTTATGAATTCAGATATAACTGGTTTGCAATTCCGGATGTATATGTTTCATAGCCTCAATTCAGTGAAAACGTGCTATTGCGTATAACATCGACAGTGAGCGAAGCTACGGTTTTATGTTGGAATGGAGTCATTGTTTTACAACACTATTATTTCGTTTTGAATTATTTCTCTAAAATCAATTTTACCTAGGTCCTGTTTGGAGTATTGTCAGAATTGCAACACCCATGTTACAAAACTTGTGTTCCAAAAATATCTAGTTCCAAAAACTGAAACATCTGGAATTGATACGTGCACGTTTTTTCTGTTTTCTTATCTAATTTGTTAGTACACGAAATTTTGTTATATACCCTGAATTGAGTCCATAAAAATCCGGAGTGTTAACTTCAAAATCAGCGCAAACGAAAATTTTCGAAGAAAAGAATGCTCAAAAAGAGCTCATTTCTTTGGGGATTCAAGATTTCCATCCACGTATCGTGACCAACAAAAACACAATTAGCCACTTTGTGTCTTATTGATATTTACGAGAGCGTACTAAGGTCGACTGTAGTATTATTTCTAATCCACAAGTACGATTTCCTTTCACGTTTGCTCTATCCCAAACTACCGCATTCATTCTAATTTAATATTTTCATTGTTTTTATATGTTCTTTATTCCCTTCAAATCATTGACACATCTAACCGCGTGGAAATAGGTTCAACCGCAATATCTTGATATATTGTAGTTCTGCTTTGACATGAAGATTGAAGACATTAAGAAACTCGTACTTTCTCTCAGTTGCTTCGGTTTCGAAGAAAGCTCTGACTCTGTACCAAATCGCAATAAGAAGTGGCTTCACCAGTTATCAACAATAATCAGAGTAAATTGTAATGAATTGCGACACATAGATTTAGATTAGTTGTCATCCCTCGTGCAGTACAGTGGAATGAGCGCTGCAAAGCAGAAAAGTAGATTCACAGCGTTTTCCAACAGCTCACTGACCGTACTGCTCAACGTTTGAGCTTACCTATATTGATTGTAAATACCTTACGTACAGGAACATGGCACTTTTAACCAATTTGCCAAGAGGACATAAAAAAGAAGGCATTCTAGTGTGGTGGCGATTGCTGTACGTATGGGGACGAAGAGAGAGAATGAAGTTCTTTACAAATTTATTGCAATTTGCCGACTTGTAGTTAGTTCTATAGCAAAGTGTACATGTGTTGCAGAAAGCCAACTATATACCAATTGGAAGAATACGGAAGCACCGCAACGTTTGTAATTAGTTTCATCCAATTAAATTCGATTGTATGGAGTACTAAGTGGAAAAGAATTGTGAACGATATAAGCTTTAGAATTGGATAAAGAAGGTAGGAGGTCAATAAAACAAAAAGGCACTTACTCTAGTCGTATAAGGTTTGATAGTAGGATTTTTGGGTTTTTAATTAATTTATATTTATTGTCATTAAGAAAGCTAGATCGAAAGTGTTTTATATAGCATTTATATTGCATTTTTCCGTTGCTTCGACTGAAACTGCAATGAACGATAACAAGCGAATAGAGGAGAGATATCAGCTACCCTCAGTAATGGATGCGATTATAGGATTGTGTGCCGAGAGAAAAATAAATAAATTGATTATAAATTATTTTCTTCGTGTATTTTTTTCTAACAACCCAGGCAAATAGACCGGGATAACTCTGTTATGATATATATTGTAAGCCATAAATTTCCGCTTTAATTATACTCTTCATCCAGCTTTGCTCCTCCACTGTCGTTCGTATCCTTCTCTTAGCAGTCTTAATTAATTAACGAGCCATACATGAGACATTCTTCTATAGGTGTACTTGTTTGGTATATTCACACATAGCTGAGTTTGTATGTTTACTGCAGGTTCTCCGTTTGAAATACGACTTCCATCGTCAGTGACATCCACTGAACTTGTTGAGCACCGTGGCATTACGAAACGATTATATTAATTATCCTCGGCGTTTTAGTTCGATTGAAATATTGCCGGCAATTTGTCTGACAAGTGGGTGCTCGGAGCTAGGAAAGATTACGTTCGTGTTGCTTTACTTACTACAAACGAGAGGCAGCCAGGACCTGTGGGTATTCTTGTTTCTCACTCCATTTTTGTATTCAGCGTTGCTCAGAACGTCTCATATTGTTTGAACAATGTATATTAATCAACAAGTTGTGATGAGACAAGCGCCCCATGATGAGCTAACGTTCTAACTTACTCTCCATATGCTACGAAATGTTACCTCTTTTTGTCGTATTTTCCTCTTCCTAAAAGGTTACACAATTTATGAATCATGATCATGAGATGATTTACTGTCATATTTGGAGCAAAAAATCGTTCTACACATACCATCGAATCTCAACCGTTACAGAGTTATTGAACTTTAAAAAAACATGTTTATCTTAAAACACCTCTAACTCAAAAAGTATACCTCGTATTTTAAATCTTTTAGTGCCATTGGAAAGGTGAGAAAATTTGCTATTGAATAATGTTCTCATATCTTTCAGATAATTAGTTTTAATTACCTTTTAGTTGTAAAGTAGTTAAAAGTACGTGTTTTTGATGAGGTTTTTGTTAATTTTCTCAAAATAATGAATTATGATTATAGCAATATCTATTATCCAAAACTTGGGATTGAGGACGATTCATAATTTGTTGTTCAACATAATATTCCTATCTCTTCTCATTTCCTTGTAATTTGACTTCTAAATTTTTCTTGTAATTCACTTGCAAGTTCTTAAATGATTCTAAATGATTCTAATCCCTCGGCATGATACTGTACCTTGATGTGGTCCGGGGGCTTTTCCACCAAAGCAGTATTACGGTGATTATATCACAGAAACTTGGTATACGAATATTTTCTTTTTAGTTAAGTTACATTGTGATCAATTTTAGTACTTAACTTGGCGACCTTTATTATCCACTGCCATGGTCAAATAATATACAATGTGGGTTTAGGGCCCAATTCTCTCTGCAAGCAAATTTCTTATTCTCTCATATACACTATCAATCTCTCATTCCAAACGTACAAACGTGGCCTACACGATAACACAAACCTGGTCACAAATACGAACGCCCGCGTTCTCGCCAATATTCAAACATCCCGATTGATTAGGTGAACGTTGGAACTTAAGAACCTAAGCTCGCGTAATCATGAATCGGTTACGTCCGGAAGTCTCCGCCCTTGATCCTAGCAGCCCAAATTCATGCCTTTAGTTAGACCAATAGAAATAAAAACTAGATAAGACGCCCATGCGCGGTCATTGAAGAATACGCGAACATGCGAATGGCCACACGCTTACAAAAATAATGTGCCCACGCGAAGTTACATACTAGCACACGCGACAAAAATGTCCACATACAAACGCTCGAGTCCTTCGCGATCATCCACGCACGACCACACTCACGATCTCGTAAAAAGTATAACACCCCGGTGACTAAGTGAATGGTTTAGCACTTATAAATTAACAATCCCGGTCTCGAGAGTGAACCTCCAAATGCCCGTGTTCGCGCGATCATGAATCGGTTTCGTCCGGAATCCCCTATTCTAGGCCCTAGTAGCATAAGTCCAATGCCGTCAGGTGGACCAATCAAAAATATAATGCTCATATTCACTAAACTACATAAAAATCGAATGTATGCACACAAAGTCACACACACGTGACAAACAAATATAAAAATGCTTGAGCCCTTCGCGACCGTCCACGCAACCTATACTCGCGCTCTTCCAGACATTATAACATCTCGGTGATAATATGAACGTCTCACCACTTGTAATCACTCAAATGTAGTCTTAAGCGTGCACCTACAGTCCCCCGCTCTCGCGCATTCATGAGTCGTTCACGTCCTGAAGTCTCTATCCTCGATTCCAGAAGTCTAGGTCATGCCTTAATTGAATCAATTAGCTCTACAGCTTCAGTAGGACAACTCTCGAAAAAAATCGGCACATTATTAATACTCAATAACAATACTAACTCTTCTTTTTATTTTATTTTTATTTATTTTCGGTCTCATGCGTTATATTCTTGTGATGACCTTTTCGAGCTCATACATCCAAGAAGAGCAACATTGCTGCCAACAATGATTCTTCTCTGAACAATGGAGATGTATTCTCATACTCGATGGAATCAGATAAGTAGGAACGATCAACAAACTGCAAGTAGTACACGTTTCTTATTTTAACAAATACAATAATATTCGTATTAAAATATTATTTACAGGCTCCACATATATCTCAACACAAACAAATACACAAATGCTTGACAGGTGACTGGGCCAAGTGCATTCACTCGTAGGATCTATTATTTCGAGGATCGCCTCGATTCCACGAAACCAGTGCACAAGTAAACTGACATAAGCTAGTCTCATCTGGTGAATGCATGCAACCTGGAAACCCCAGACACGACAGGACGAGACGGACAGACTGGACGCGACGAGGCCTAGTTCAGAGTTTTTGGGCATTCTGCAATGCACGGTTAGTGACCTAAAAAAGAAACATTCGGCATGTTATTTTTCCTTTTATTACTATATCTTAAGTTAGGTTCATACTCACACTCACTAACACAATCAATTGCATATTCTCTCATATACACTCACATCCAAAACGCCCAAACGCCCCTAACTGTCGCGATAACACAAACCTGGTCAAAACGCGAACTTACATTACAATTTCAATCATTCACACACACCTACGCTCGCAATTTCGCCAACATTAAAACACCCCCTTACTTAGGTGAACTTTTCAGCACCTATAACTTTACAACCGCGGTCGCAAGCATTAACCCACCACTCGCGCGATCATAGACCGGTTACGTTCGGAATTCTCTACTCTCGACTCATGCCTTCAGTTGGACCAATCAAAAATGATGCTCATATTCGCCAGACAACACGTTCCTCTACCATACACTAAAAATTAATCATATTCACGGTCCGCGCGCGATCGTTCACGAATACACGTGAATATGCGAATGGCCACACGAATTTAAAATCGAATTTATGCACGCAAAGTTAGAGACACGCTAGCATTCAAATGCTCGAGCCTTTGGCGATCACACTATTACACAATTAGTAAACGCCCCCGCTAACCCAGACAGATATGCACTCCTGGACTCGAACGCTAAAAACCACACCTTCCACGCATACACCACCAAGGACTGAACATTAGATTCATACATACAAAGCAACAAGTATTAATTACAGGTATTCGTCTGGCAACCGGGGGAAGTACATCTCAAACGCAGAACTTATCATTTCAATGATGGCCTTGGATCTGCGTTGCCTGTGTTCAAGGCATAGCTTTGTCCGTCAGGTCAAGGATGTATGAAACCCGCTAGCCACCACCCTCGGCCCTAGCTGCCCATAAAGGGATAAAAAAAAAAAAGTTCTTAAATGATTCTAATCTAAAAAATGTGCTTTTTATCGCTATTATCAGGGCTTCATTGGAAAGCTGAGAAAATTTCCTTTCGATGTATGTACAGATATCTTTTAGTTAAGTGTACTACATGGCTTTTTACTAGTAAAATAACTCAAAATTTGCGTTTTTGGGTGATTTTTGTAATTATTCTAATTATTATTTAACTAAATTTATCGTCACTATTGTTCATTTGGTGCTCCTTAATATTATCTACAACTTGTTATTTGACACTTTATCCCTATCGCTTTTCATTTCGCTGCAATTTAATAGTTAACACAGCATGAGCTTATCACAAATGCAGTGGGTTCGAAATCGTTGTTTTTGCATATGAAACGAGAAGATAAAAATGATTTTGCTTCGAAACTAAAAGAGATAATTGAATGGAGTCAAAGCAAGAATTGTAGAACTTGCTGAGATGCATTAATTTCATGATAAAAATGGCGAAGGTTATTATTTACTATTTTGAGAAATAACGAAAATGCTAATAATAACACTAACTTTAAACTAATTAACTTCTAAATGAACACTAAATTCATTTAACTGAAAGGTATTAATACATTTTTCTCTGCAAAATTTTTCTGGTTTTCGAATAAAAATAAGAAAAGGTGCAATAAGTGCCATACTTCTTCAATAAGAGCTAGTATTAGTGAATATGAGATCAAAATATCCAAGTTCAAAAACCCAAACACATGAAAACAAGAATCTTGTCATGTCAAGAACAAGTTATACAACTTTACAAGACTAACAATTTGAATTATTAAACTAGTGATGTTAACTATTAAGATTTTCGCGAAATGAACGAAAATTCGATCAAAATTGTTAAATTTTAATTAAATTACTGAGAAAAGATTACTTAACCTCATTAACTGAAACATTTGAGGACATTTTTCAGTGGAAAATTTTCTCACCTATCCAATGGATCTAAAAGATTTGAAATACAAAGTATATTTTTTGAGTTAGAGCTATTTTAAGACAACTAAGTTTTTAACACAAAAAGTTCAATAACTTAGTAACGGTTGAGATTTCATGGTATGTGTAGAACGATTTTTCCCTTTCTCAATAGAAAGGTATTGCAATTGCTCTGGAAACCGACTTTTTAACGGAGGCCCGGAGGGCCGAGTGACATATACCATTCGATTCAGTTCGTCGAGTCCGGCAAATGTCTGTGTGTATATGTATGTGTGTGTATGTGTATGTGCGTCTGTGTGTGTACGCGAAAACAATCTCACTCACTTTTCTCAGAGATGGCTGAACCGATTTTCACAAACTTAGTCCCAAATGAAAGGTGCAACGTTCCCATAGGCTGCTATTGAATTTCTAATGGATCTGACTTCCGGTTCCGGAATTACAGGGTGATGAGTACGATCACGCAGAAAATGTCGATTTTAATAAATTCTGCAATGTATGTATAATGGAGAAAATTTTTCCAAAATGTGACCACAACTGCTTCGATTTGCAGTACTAGGTCACTAACAGCCATTCAAAGTCTTTTTGGTGACATTGGACACCATCATCGGTTCCGGAAACCCCGACGGAAGTATCCAAATTCAGAATAACAGTCACATCGGTTTCTCGGAGATGGCTAGACCGAATCAACCAAACTTAGTCTCAAATGAAAGATGTTGCGTCCCCGTAAATGGCTATTAAATTCCTGAACCAACTTCCGCTTCCGGAGTTACGGGTTGTGGCGTGCGTTCACATAGCAAATTGTGATTCAAATCGATACTCCGATGAAAGCAAAAAAGGTAAAAATTTCGCTAAAATGTCTCTCAAATAACTTAAATTTGCAGTTCTAGGTCACCGACGGCCATACAAACTTTCGTTGACTACATTGACCACCATAGACGGTTCCGGAAGTGCCCGGGAAAAGTGGCCATCTTTCAAAACTAGCAAGCTCATATCCGTTTCTTGGAAATGGTTGGGTCGATTTTCACAAACTTAGTCCCAAATGATAGCTATATTATCTCCACAGATGTTTATAAAATGTCGTACGGATCGCTTATATGGTTCCGGAAATATAGACTGAACCGTCCGGTCACATATGAAATTCCCATATAAGCCGGAACTCAAATTTTTTTTCAAAGGGGGGACCACATGAAATTTCAGAAATCGAATTCGTATTTTTGATGCCAAACATCTTTAAAATGCATGAAACGTCGAGATTTTATGTTATCACGAAAAAAAATTCATAAAAATCGACTTTTTTGGACTTTTCCGATTTCGTACCTTTTTCAGTTCAATATTACCGCGGCTGTTTTTTTTACAAAATTTTAGAACTCGAATAATGATAAATGATTTCTTTTCTTGTATATAGTTGTCATGTCATGTTTAATAATAAAATGTAATATATGCATCTGAAAGCTTTTAATGAATACAGTCGGGTCTCCTACTACGTGGATCCTACAACGCGGCTTCCTACTACGCGGATTCCTACTGCGCGGTACCCGCGTTGTAGGATACCCATAGCTTATGGGATTTCGCCTAATTGGGGCTGTGACCGATTATTTCGTCCGTGTCAACATGTCGCGCCATACTTTCTTTGGCAAAGTTGTTGTACTCACTTGGGCCTACAACTTAGAGTAATTGGGTATCCAATTAGTTGAGAACTATGCCGCCAGGGGTGCTATGAAGAAAGATTCGACGATCACCAAATGGATTCAATGTCAAATATATAAAGACCCTGATTATTTTGAAAGGTGGCGTCTTCAGGGAATTTATAAAAGAAGTCCAGAGCTTCTGGATGGTAGAAAGTATAACTCGCAATTACCTCACCAGGCGGCGCTAGTGCTAATGCAAATATTCAACACATGTTAAAATAATTCTATATCTCAACATCGTGATTAGATAGAGTAGTACTGTCTTCAGCAAAGTTGGTCGAGAGGTCAAGGAGTACCAAACGGTAAAAGATTAGTTTGGAATACTCTTACTATGCGGCGCTGGTGAGCGTAGAAGCTTTTAACATATGGTAAATTATGATATATCTCAAAAGACTAATGACTTGGAAAAATGGTGTTTTCGGCAAAGTTCTCGAGGAGGTCAAAGCGTTCTCGATTATGGATAGATTAAAGTTGAATGGACCCGCCAGGCGGCGCTAGTGAGCATAATTTTTCATGATCATCGAGATCATGATCATTTGGAAGGGTGATGTCTTTGGCAATATTTATAGGCAGGTCGAGCTCTGTCCTACGGCGAACAAATTAGTTCAGAACTCGTCCACTAGATGGCGCTAATGAGAATGAAACTTTCTTAACATTATAGATATATTTCTAAAGTTTGATAATTTAGGAAAACGCTCATCTACGCTCACTAGCGCCGCATAGTGAGAGTATTCTAAACTAATCTATTACCGCTGGGTAATCCTCGACCACTCGAGCAACTTTGTTGAAGACACCACCCTTCTAAACTGCCTTTATGTTGAGATGCAGAAATTGAAAGGAAAAATGCGTGCTCACTAGTGTCACCTAGCGGGTAAAATCGATTTTTTTCTATACATTGTCAAACAGCACTTATCTCCCTGGATAACTACCAAAACAGCATTTTCCTAAATTATCAGACTTTAGAAATATATCTATAATGTTAAGAAAGTTTCATTCTTATCAGCGCCATCTAGTGGGCGGGTTCTGAACTAATTTGTTCGCCGTAGAACAGAGCTCGACGTGCCTATGAATATTGCCAAAGACACCACCCTTCCAAATGGTCATGATCTCGTGATACATGGTTTGAAAGAAAATGCTCACTAGCGCCGCCTGGCGAGTCCATACCAATTTAATCTATCCATAATCTAGTAGTCTTTGACCTCCTCGAGAACTTTGCCGAAAGCACCATTTTTCCAAGTTATTAGACTTTTGAGATATATCATAATCTACCATATGTTGAAAGCTTCTACGCTCACTAGCGCCGCATAGTGAGAGTATTCCAAACTAATCTGTTACCGCTTGGTAGTCCTTGACCTCTCGACCAACTTTGCTGAAGACAGTACTACTGTATCTAATCACGATATTGAGATATAGAATTATTTTAACATGTGTTGAATATTTGCATTAGCACTAGCGCCGCCTGGTGGGGTAATTGCGAGTTATACTTTCTACCATCCAGAAGCTCTGGACTTCTTTTATAAATTTCCCGAAGACACCACCTTCCAAAATAATCAGGGTCTTGATATACTTGACATTGAATCGATTTGATGATAGTCGAATTTACGACGAGAATTTCGATTTATTTACTCTTTCTTCATAGCACCCCTGGCGGCACAGTTCTCAACTAATTGGATACCCAATTACTCTAAGTTGTAGGCCCAAGTGAGTACAACAACTTTGCAAAAGAAAGTGTGGCGCTACATGTTGACACGGACGAAATAATCGGCCAAAGCCCCAATTAGTCGAAATCCCATAAGCTGTGGGTATCCTACAACGCGGATTCCTTTTTCACGCCCCCAGTTAATCGCGTAGTAGGAGACCCGACTGTATAAACAACGCAAAAATTCTCGTGTTCATGATTGAGAAAGGCACAATTGCACCGCTAGGTGGATTAAAACAGGTTTTTTCTCCAAATATGACAATCAATCATCCCTCGGGAGGTTCTTAACCATGAACCAAACACCCTGTATAATACGATGCTTCAAGAAGTCAAGGTAACATGTTCTGAAAAGTGCGGTTTGGTTACGTAATCTAGATTATTTAACACAATAGTATGCACGGCTTTTTTTAAATCTAGCGTTTTTACGCTCCAATCAAGAAACCTCGAAAACAGTCGGAACGCTAATTTGAATTCCTTAATCATTACTGTCATACAACAGATTCTTTAAAATATAACTCATGGATAACCCCAAGGTAGATGTGCTAAAACGCCAACACATCAAAAATCGGTTAATATAACGCATAAATAATATAGTTTTCCCGTGACATGTCTTTTTACTCACAAATTGTACTGTATATAGGGTGATGAGCCCATTATCGCTATGTTTCTATTATCATGCTACCCATTTGAAGCCGTTGGTTAGAGCAGTGTCTGCCATCTTTGTGTAACGCATTGAGCCAAATGGTAGCGCAGCAATAGGGGCACTCGATTCGTGTTTTCGTTGCGCTCAAACACGAAAATTTCACTGTTTTCAGCGCATGTATGTTATTATCTTGGTACTTAACAACGAAGCAAAGCTGTTAATGCCAATTTTTGCGCATTCCATTGTTTGTAGGCCGAGTAATTAATGATTCAGTGAGGCGCCATCCTTAGTATGGTGAAAATAGGCACTTCACCCTATGTATGCTCATGTTCCGTTGGGACTTCAGCAATGCTGGAAAATGCAATGTGATTTGCATGCACACAGGACATTTTGTGGGTAAAAACCATTTGAAGTCGGAAATTGAATTATCATGTCGTAATTTAGACGTCTTACAATCTTGTGGTCTCTTGCCACATCTATAAATTTATCATTAGGTATTAAATTTTTTAGGATCTGTTAGAGAACGGGGAGGATATAGAAATTCAAATTTGCGTTCCGACTATTACCCAATTATATTTCGGACCGACATATTTTGGACCAACTTTTTTCCCTTGGGTTACTATTGAAAACATATTTGGACCGGTCTTAAAATATATTTTGGACGACCTACTTGTAATCCTATTCTACTTTTTACAATGAGAAATCTTGCATGATAGACTAAGAAGCGCTTCTCTAGGAACAAAGGGTGAATTGTTTGATATTCAGAGTTAATATACAAATCGCTTTCAAAACTAATGGGAAGCATCACAAAAATATTGTTTGCTTTGGATGACAAATATATTTCGCATATTTTTCATACTTCTGGTCGCTTATTTGAGCTTAAAAACGTTTTCAAATATGTTTTATCAGTACCATATTTGCGTCATTCGTTTCCGAGTATTTGACCGGAGCCCATCTTTTGGCTCACCCTCTCTGTTTGGTTGGTGTTAGCGTTTTGAAGTGAAGGTTAATTTTTGTGAGATTTGTTTGTCGGTGTCTCGGCCGGTGCACAGGAGTATTTGAGCCAAAAAGCTGGTCAAAAGCGAAAACTCCAAACTCGTGCAATAGCTTCTAATCGAACATGAATGGTTTCCTGGATAGCTGCTACATAATTTGGAAGCTTTGTTTGATTTATTTATTTCATTTACAACTAGCATGAGACGTCAGAATTAGAATAAAATAAAAGCGATGAAAACGCGTCAAAAAAGTCAAGATATTTTATTTCATATATCTAAGAACCAGTATTATTTATCGGTTAATCGTAAAGTATCTGCTGAATCCATTGGTATGTATATTCGAAAATCAAAATTAACCACATAGATCAATGGATATGGCAGTTATAATCGAGCTGAATAAATTATACAATATTTCCCAAATAATTTGGTATTATAAAGTGATATTTATTTAAGGTCTCACCACATTTCACCTCAAATTTTAATAACATTTGATAAATCAGTGTATCAGTAAGTGAATCAAGAGTAATAGTGCTGCCAATTTCTGCCATTTTGTGTATAATGGGCATTTTACAAAACGATGTCTTATTCATTTTCATACCATTTATTTACGCGATTTTAGAATTGACGGCTTTTTCAACTTATTTAATCAATTAGTCTACTTCGGAGAATATCTGTGCAAAATTTGAGCGGTTTATTCCAAATATTGAAAGAGATACAGTGTTTTGAACGAAATAGTCTATTTCGTTCAAAACGCTGTATCTCTTACAATATTTGGAATAAACCGCTCAAATTTTGCACAGATATTCTCCGAAGTAGACTAATTGATTAAATAAGTTCAAAAAGCTGTCAATTCTAACCGTCGGTACACGAATCACGCGCAGGAAAACCGTCTCCTTTGCTCGGAACGACGCTTCCGAATCATTCATGCACTGTTACAGAAAGTTACAACCGCACGTTAAGATGCATACAAACATAATTACAATACAATACCATATGAAAACTACTTAGCACATCTTATGACACTGGTTTCCATTCATTACCGTATCTTTTTTTGTTTAACAAATTATATTAATGCTTTTGACCGGCTGTGCGGTGGTGTTGCATTCCTATGTCACAATGTTCGAGTTGTTGCGGAGCAATCGATCATGCAGCAAGTATTAGAAGGTAAGTATCAAGTTTTTTCTTTTCTGTTTTTGTCTAATTCCTCTTCATGCCTGTTTGCATAACTTTCTACCCTCGTGTTCAAATGCTCAAGAGCGATAAACTCCCTGGTATGAACATAGAAGTTGTTAATGCCCCAAAAGATTACACTGTGAACCATCATACATCCCGAACTATGATCTCCACTCACTCTGGGCCTTGGTTGGTGTATTCCTTGTGCGGGAAGAAAATAGTTAATCGGAAATTTCTCGGGACCTGACCACGCAGTATTCGGCCCTAACCCAGATAGTACGGGTGCGAGCAAACAAAGTATCGTTAATGATCTCTACGTACCTGCTAACGTCGTAGAGATCGACAGGGTCATCTCCTAGCCGAGTCTGAAATGCAAAGACCTGTTGAAATACGGGGTTGGCTGCTTCAAGAGCCCTTCACTTAAACAGGGGAACATTTTGGAATGCAAACAATTGTATTCAGTGAAAACAGCGCATAATCAGGGTACAATACATTCTCTATCAGACTAGATTCGAGTGACCTTCGCCGGATATTCTCTTTCTATTTATATCCTCCTCGACAAGGTTCGTCTACATGATCGTCTGTTTGTTCCGCGAGTCATAAACTGCAGTAATATTTTAGCTACAGAGACAGATACTACTAGTCTAGTCTACACATACACAGCCAATACATGTAGGGATCCTGGAAAATTACAGACGTACGTCCACAATTTTTCTTGTCATTATTAATGTTTCTGGCACATATTGAATATGACACAAGCATTAAAGCGGCCAGGTCAACTGTGCAGCGTACAAAATAAAGATGATTCAAAATTATACGGCAATCAAATTATTCATTCAATGAATAATTTAATCAACGGATTATTTTGAACCTTGAATAAAAAAGAAACGTGGACAACCGTACACAACCGTTTCAATTTGATGGAGGTTTGATAAATCGTTGGGAGTGATTTTGCTAAGAGGGTTAATGTCACTCCTTTGGTTCCTGCGATGGGACAGAGGTATTTAGCCTTGCTAATGAGCCAGGTTATAGCGCCTTTACTCGCTCCCTGAAATAATGATAGACTAAATTGAGGAAATGATAGAGAAAATTGACTAAACATAAAAACAAAAACGCCTAAACAACTAAAAACACGCAAAATATTTTCACTCTTTTTATCATCTAATGAATAAAAAATAATTGGAAATCTCTCACCCGATAATCGCCATAGTCTTTTTCTTTTAGTAAAGAGAGCTCTTGTGCTCAGAATGAAAGATATTTGCTCTTCGTTGCACAGCCAAGAACTCCAAAGTTTTGCAATTCCTTATTTCCCGATTTCAAGCTCCATATAGTGGTCGCAATAATTGAATCCAAGAGAATGTAGCAACACCACCAACGCCAATTTGTTTGATATTTTTGCAATTTCTGGCCAAATTAAGTAGTAAGCACTTTTGTATCACTTCACTTCACATCGGAGCCAACATACTGAAAGTTGTGCAATCAACATACGTTTATCGTCAGTTTTTGTAGGTTTGGTAGTATTTCGCTTAGTAAAACCTATCAACTGAAATAAACTAAAATCTTAGACACACTGATTAGACCGGTGGTTCTCTGCGGGCGCGAAACGTGGACAATGCTCGAGAAGGATCTGCAAGCACTCGAAGTCTTCGAAAGAAGGGTGCTGAGTATGATCTTCGGTGGTGTGCAGGAGGATGGCGTGTGGAGGAGAAGGATGAACCACGAACTTGCGCCACTCTATGGTGAGCCAAGTATCTGGAAAGTAGCTCAAGCTGGAAGGGTACGGTGGGCGGGGCATGTTGTGAGGATGCCGGAAAACAACCTCACCAAGTTGGTTTTCACCTCCAACCCGGCAGATACAAGACGGAGAGGAGCGCAGCGTTCCCGGTGGCTGGACCAAGTGGAGCAGAACCTGGCGAGTATCGGGCACCTGGGAGGTTGGAGACAAGCAGCAACTGACCGAGTGACGTGGCGGAATACTGTGGAGAAACGCAATATTGTATGTAAGTAACAAAAAAATAGTGTGTAACAGAAAAAAAAACTCAGTTAATATGCAGAAGTTCAGAATTTTTAAAAAATTCGTCTTGTACCTTTAAATTCAAAACGATGACCTATGCTTTTTCGTATACCAATAGATTGTAATTGATGACAGCTACAATTTATGAAAGTACAAATTCTTATATTTTCTCAAACAATAGAAAAAAGTACGTAGTACTACAGAAATTTTATTTAGTTGGCAAATAGCTTCAAATTCAAAGTGATGACCTGTACTTTTCTATTTACCAATCGACTGTAATTGATTTTGACTACAATTTCTAAAAGAAATTATTTACCAACTAAACGAAATTTCTGTAGTTTTACGTATTTTTGACTATTTTTTGAGAAAATATAAGAATTTGTTCTTACAGACATTTTAACCGTAATCAATTATAATCGATTAGTAGGGGAAAGTGGTCGGTTGCTGGCTTTGACAGAAAGTAGACATGGACATTCTGATAAATATTATTTATGTGTTATATTAGCACGATCTTTTTGTGCCGATTGCTGAAGCAAACAGACTCGAATGTTCTGTTCTACAACCAATATATCTTTTGAACAAGTGAAACTCTACTTAAAAGTTTTATTAGATGATTTGCTTAATGTTATAGTAAGAAGTAAATCGACATAGAAAGTATGCGCACTGAATATTTACGATGTGAATTTATTCGATTTTATGATTCAACATTGTATGGCCCGAAAAGTTTGTCACAATTTTTTTTGTTCAGTTTTCAAAAAGGTTACTAAAATCGGTAGTCGGCACCCAAACATGGTTGGTTGTCGGCACCCCATTTTTTATGGAAAATGCAGAGTTCTCAATAACCTAATCAATATGGGTATTTTTGGAACGTGTTTTACGAATAGATACCATAGATCGATCTTTGGCACCATTCTGAAATCCAGGAAGGCGACTTCTGGTTTAGCGTTTTACATTTACATACAGAAAACCCACCTGGTCGTGTTTTCACCGCTGGGGCAAAAGTGCGCACCTAACAGTTTTCGTAAAATAACTATTGGTAGAAAAGCACTAGAAAATCGGCATGATTACAAATTAATACTCTCATCACACATCTTCAAAACGTAATACTAGATATCTCTTGGTTTTGCTTGTAATCCGAGAAATAATTATTTTCTTATGAATACTCAACTGCGCACTTTTGCCCCATGGTCGGATAGCATAGCACTGGGCAAAAGTGCGTACTGATTAAATCAATTTTAGGATATTCATCCCCTCTTACTCTTCCTTCATAACTAAAAAGTACTCCTCCCTCTAACTCGGTTGATGTTGTTCAGTTTTCCATTATATCGAAAAAACTTGGATGTGCCATCTTTTAGACAATGTCGTTCATGATCAAACTGTCACCCCTCGTAACATCATTATTTGTCATAGTTTGGTGGATCACTACAAGAATTCTTGCGAATATGCTATTTATATTGGAAATACATTTTTATTTACTTATTCATACATACAAAAAATAATGAAATTTAAACGACATGTAAATCAATACGAATGTAAACATACAAAGATTTAATAAAAACTTTGACTGAAAATTACGTTAAAATCAATACACTCAAAGCATCAAAAAGCATACAATTTTACACTTTCATTCGTGCAATATTACATGTCATTCATTTTACACCATTAGGCGTGTAAAAAATACATTGAAGTGCATTGGGTTTCTGTTTGAAGAAACTGTAATTTTAAATTCACGTGTAGAATTATAATAAAATTTGTTGAAGAAAGCACGACAAGTCATGTGGATTGTTGGTGGAACTTAATTTTACATTTATATTCATGCTCCAAATATGTGCATGAAAATAAACTTTAAAAAATATTTTTTTCTGTGTAGTTTTTTGTTTCGTTTTTAATTATTCTGAGCTTACGGCACTCTATATTTTTCCTTGGAACCAGTTATGCTGATGCTTTTGTTCCTAAACCGCTCATATCAGTCGTAATTTGACCGGTGAGCTTGCAGTTATTGAAGATGCCGGTTTCTTCTTTTTATTGGGGCTGATATGCTATGCGCACTTTTACCCCAGATTTTTAACTTATTAAATTGTTACGAAAATTGCTGCATTTTTTTCATCAAATCAAATATATCCCGCAACTAACCATATATGGAAGATTTTTAGGGTACTGTAGTTTTATAGATCTTGATTTATTCAAACAGCCAATTTATGATTCCCAAAATTCAAAAAAATACATCAGTTTTTTAACTTATTAAATTGTTACGAAAATAACTTATTTTTTTTTCATCGAATCAAATATATCCTGCAACGAACCATATATTGAAGATTTTTAGGGTACTGTAGTTTTATAGATCCTGATTTATTCAAACAGCCAATTTATGATTCCCAAAATTCAAAAAATTACATCAAGGCAGCGAAAAGTGGTCCTTCCCCCTTAATTTCAAGCCACTATATTCAAACCTTTCATGCTTATATGTGTAATTAGTTGACTTAATGATATACTAAATCCATTTACTCTTACTCTACTCGCACCAGTTTTTCACATACACAGATTGTGGGTCTGATGAAGAATGATGTTCAAAACAGGGGAGACCGGGGCTAGTTGGCAGTGTTTTCAGTTTTCAATTTTTACCGCTTTGATGTAGTTAGATCTTGCAAAATAGAACACGCGGAATGAAAGAGCAGACTGTTGGCAACATTACTGATTTTTTTAAAAGTGTTTGATGCATTGTCTCCATTTTTAGAGACAAAAATATGTGACGGGGAAAACCCAGCAACTTACCCCGGCCCCGGGGTAAGTTGACGGTATGTGAGGATACGCCAAAAACTAAGCAATAAAATGAAGATGCAATTACTTCAAGGGTCTTTTAGGAACGCGTTGAATGTCTTTTCGAGAAAACTGTATATTAACCGACACTTGCTATTATATTTCAGTTTCAATATCCCGGCATTTTGACTTTGACACGTACTCCCTATTCAAAAGCAAAATTTTGAAAGTCTTCATGCAATTGACCGGAATAAATGCCTCCAACATTGGCGAGATACACAAGAAAAAGATTTTCTTAATTCGGAGTGAATTCCAGAAATAAAAATTGTTGACTTTTTTGCACTGTAAATAGTACCGCCAACTTGCCCCGCGTGCAGCGCCGCCAACTCACCCCAACCGCATATTTTATTAAAAATTATTTACAAAATAATTTTTGTTTGTGGATAGATGTAATATCTATACGGATACTGAAAGTTCTTTTCACGCGCTATCGAAAAATATAATCATTCGGGAAATAGATTGAAAATCACCCTAAATAATGCAAAGTATTTAAAATTTAAGAAAATTTACTTGGTATGCTCGAAAACACAATATCACCCTCAACTTCCACCAAACAAATCGTTTTGCAACAAAAACATATTGGATAACGGGTTTCACATAACTTGAGGTACACAAGAAGAGGCAGTGCTATATGTCTAATAGAAACAGAGAAAAGGGATTTCACCAACTTACCCCAACCGCCCACTTGCCCCGGGCTCCCCTACCTTTGATGGTTGTTGAAATGAATAAATCTCCTTTTCCCTTTGGATCTTGATGATTTTCATTCATATTTTTCCATTTTTCAAAATGGTAAAAAAATATCATTTTACGAAATTGTTAATAATATTTTTCATGTTGACAAAATAAATTAAATTCTTTCATCAGTTATTAGCTAAGGTCTCTATCTTTCCATTGGTATGCTTATTTCCATATATTGTGCAATTGGAGTAATGTGGTCGCAGTGGTTCGTCTCCAACAACAAAAAAATGTTGTGAGCCAAAACCAAAAGTGTGCCGACAACCGAACACATTACCCTACATAAAAAGTATAGGTCCCTTTGAATTCCGCGAGATTTGCCAACTAAGTGGAATTTAATTAGTTCTGCGTATTTTTGTCTATTTTTAAGAAAATATAAAAATTGTTCTTTCAGACTTTGTAGCCAATATCAATTTCAATCGATTGCTATACATGGAAATGTATAAGTCATCGCTTTGAATTCGAAGTTATTTACTAACTAAATAAAATTTCTGTAGATCTACGTATTTTGTCTATTTTTTGAGAAAATATGAAAAGTTATTCTTTTAGAAACGCAAGAAGGTAAAGGTCATCCATTTCAATTCGACGACATTTGCGAACTAAATGAAATTTCTGTAGTTCTACGTATTTTTGCCTATTTTGTTTCAAAAAAAATAGAAATTGCTTTTTTCAGAAATTGTAACCGAATTCAATTACAATCGATTGGTGCATGAAAAGATATCGGTCGATATTAACCAGCAAAATGAAATTTCTGTAGCTCTACGTATTTTTGTCTGTTTTTTGAGAAAATATAAGAGTTTGTTCTTTCGGAAACTGTAGCCGAAATCAATTACAATCAATTAGTACGCAAAAAGGTAGGGTAAGGTGGGGCAAATCCGACCTAGTAAATGGTTTTGGCTGTAAAATACTCATTTTACATCGAAGTCGTTTTATATACCAAATTAAAGATTAGACTTCTTGGCAACTTTCTGTGTATAGCATTTCATTTGAATCTTCGGAATATCTTGAGATACGAGCGTTTTACAAAAATGTTCATTTTTGCTGTTTTCAAAAATGGTGGGGTAAACCCGACCCCCTATGTTTTTGGTTGATTTAGTGCAGATATTACTCAAATTTTATGGTTTTATGGAATGTTGTGCTATTGAATTGTAACATGAAGAAAATGGAGCTCAATATCAATCTTGGAATGCTAAAATCACGAGCAGTAGCACGTAATGATATTCCCATTTGCATCGGAGCAATTGCTCGGCGAATACTAAAATCATCACGTTTTTGTGTCTTTCGTTTGTAATTATGAACCATTTTGCTTAAAAATTATAAATAATGATAATAAAAATATATTTCAATTTGATAAATAAAAATTTTCTTAGCAAAAAAGCGGTCGGATTTACCACAATATTTATAGGTCGGATTTGCCCCACCGCGTCATTTTTCATTACGATGCAATTAAAAAATATATGAAAAAGGTTGAACTAAATTCACCTATGCACTTTGTAGGACTTAAATGAGAGAATTTAAATCCACTTACATTTATTAACAATCACTTTAACAATAAAAAATATCCTGTAGTCAATGATGCACAAAAGTCAAATCAAAAGTTGTATAAACACACTTTTTGTCGTATGAGCATCTCAGTGTAGACTAATAAAATGCTGTCATACCACCATTATGATTATTTTCGATGCTCTACACGACAACATTGATATTAGTTCGCGTAGTGCTTCTGATTTTTGATAACAGGGGGGGGGGGTCGGGTTTACCCAACGGTCGGATTAGCCCCACCTTACCCTATATAACGAATATTTTGAAAATACTGAACTTCTTCGTATTTATTGAATTCTTTCTATTACGCGTTATTATTTTGTAGCTTACATACAATATTGCGTATAATAACTAAGCATGTGTTCAGTTATTGATCATCGAGGTGAATAATATTTTAATTCAAGCCGTTCAAAAATGGATTCGAATTAATTTTTTATTACAAAGCGTCTTTCCTACTTCAATCAAATGTTCCCCAATGTCGTATATCCTTGTTTTACTGGTCAGAATGGCCAGCGTTTCCACCTCATTACCAAATATCGAACGAAATTCAAACATTTCAATTAAACAGCGGTATAACATAATACATGTCATTAATCAGTACGGAGCATGAGTTTCATTTTGGGAATGGTATGCCGTTGGTCGCAAAAATTAACCGGCGACAGCGCAATTATTACTAGCCAGCACCGTCGTCTAACACGATATTTTGTGAAAAGCTGACTCATATTGTTCGATTCTTGATCTATATTTGTGATATAGCTGCCATCTCATTAATCAGATGCTGATTTCGATTGTAGTACACACAACTGTTTTCTAAATTATAACTGGAAATGAGCAATTTTCCCTTAATAATTATGACTATTTCGTGGTAAAAGAGTTGTGTGTATTTAATTGTGTTCTTTGGTGGTTTAGAAATTAAACTGACAAAAGAATATAATAGGAGTGATTTTGCTCGGTTTTTCTGTTTATCCATGTCCATGCTATTTCTAGCAAACAGTTTATCCTTCTGACGTAAACTTTCCCAAGATTAATGATGGTTATAAAGTTCGAAGTCATTTTCAACGCTACAATGGAAGCATCGATTTGTTATATTCATCTGTACACTGTAGTTTACCCGGTGGCAATAACAAGAGTTCAGTACTCATATGTACTTATATATGTAACCATGTAAAGAAGCAAAAACCATTTTATTTTTCCTCCTTGGTCCTTTTTTCATTTTGAATTATAAAAACGTATATGAGAAACCGGATGGATGCACGAAAACACTTCAACTTACGTATACACAGACGCCAGAGCAATAGTCTGGAAGTGTTATTGCACCACAGAATGGGTCTTCTTTTTCGCACTCACAGATAACTTCACTGACATGAGTCCGCACTTGAGGAAAACGCTTGAAATAATTATGCTCTATGATCACTCTATAATCACGGCTCCGCGGTGCTTATTTTTGAGTATTCGCAATGCAGGGAACAGTTTCCACCAAAACACACTTTGCGGGTATGTTAATGTCACGCAAATCTCATAGTCATATCCCATGCTATTGAATTCAATTAAAATGTGGATGTAGTTCACTTGAGCAAGTTGAACAAATCACCACTCGTCTCCATAGGAGCGTTAACTGAAAGGGACGTAAACTACTTCTTAGTACTTAGGGGTCTTCAAAAGCTACGTAGACCGAGATTTGATAAAACTTATTAAAATTATTTATTTATTTTATTATACTCATTCACTTACTAAAAATGGAAATAATCCTTTCATTTGTAATTTATTTCTATATGAATTTGTATTGTAAAATATAAGAAAGGCAAAAAAACTTATCCCTCTGACAATTTGTGTTGATGAACTAAATTGAGAATAATTACAAAGAGTAGCAGCAGATAGTATCGAAACTGTGAATTGAAGATTTTCACAAAATTGTTGAAGCGGGACTGTTGATAAATTGATAAAATCCGGCTGTTGCCAGCGTAGTTAGCGCTACAATGTTCGAGATTGAAGGGCACAGGTTGATGCGTTGAAGGACATTTCTGTTATGAGATCGAAAACTTTAGACATGAAAATATCCTGCGATGCGTATCTGTGATCTTCTGAAGAACTTATTTCTAATAGACGACATTGCGGTGTTGACATTGTAACCTGTGTTTGCTGTTTTTGTCTATCATTTAATCAGTTTTAAACCGTGTTTTCGACCCTTAAGTCTCAAGACACCCTTTTTGGAGCATGTGTATGAATTGTACGCTTAGTAGTTTGTGTAGGAAAACTTGTATTCAGCTTTGCCACGTGTTTAACCATATAAAACTTTTTCAAAACTCTAAAAGAGGAATATCAGTCGAATTATTAGATAATTACGATTCAAATTATGCCAAATAGTTGGTGGAAAAACATTTTACCGATCGGAATGGTGCTTTTGAAAAAGTGGTGATTATTTTCGTTACGCGGTTGTGTGGCGTGCTCCAGCACAGTGTGAAAGTGTGACAAAAAATTTCATTCCGATCAATCATAACTCTATTTACAGCGTTTCTCATCTTGACATCGCTTGCCATTCTGTAGGCTACATTATCCGAGTTGATGCTCGGTCCTCTCGTTTTAAGTAGCTTCCTGCACGTCGCTTCAAATCTCGGACATTCGAAGGCCACGACGTTCTCAAACTCCGGGCGCAATGGTGACGTTACGTACTCGAACCGATGAAGATACTTCCTGAAGAAGCCGTGGCACGACCGGAGGTCATTTCTCCGTGATTTTTATTGACCAACGTCGACAGGTTTGAGATGAGCCGGTAGGTCCACCTTCCTTTCTCCGTATTGTCCCATTCCTGCTGTCACGTCACCATCAAATCGATTCTCATTATCTTCCTCACGTTTCATTAATTGTACTTGATATACTCCGCCAGGGTGATGCAGATGGGGATCATCTCGGCGCTAACGCATACTGCCTCCGAAGATATTATTCTGTCTGCAATCGTATGTCCACCAGCCGGAAAGTTCTCTTGAGCTTTTCGAGGTTGTGCTTGGTTTTCAGCGCCTCACCCCAGGTTGGAACCCCGTATCGCAGTATAGATGACGAAACAGTAGTTAACAGACCGAGCTATTTGCAGCTCGATCCCGTTCATCCAGCTCTCGATCGCGTATATTGTCTCCGTTATCGACACTTTCACTTTTCCAAGTGTCTCACTCATCACCGTTAGTGACAGGTGGCCGCGAAATGCACGATTTTCACTTTCCCGGGCAGCCGCAGTGTTTAGACCTCATCGTACGTCCCGTTCCAAAGATAATTGAGCCCTGAGGAACGCCCGCTGCGACTCGTATTGACTTCGTTCACCTCGTACAGAAGTACTCTACCTTGGAAGTAGCTCTTCAGGAGCTGACTCATACTATACTAGGGGACTTTCTTTGATTGTAGTCGCATCGACGCTTCTTTGAGCTCGTCGTTAGTCGCATGCCAACCGGCTGTGTTTGCTCCTTCTTCTTCGCCGTACGGTGTCGGTGAACAGGTAGTTGGATCGTACCTCGAGAAGAGATCCTCAACCATTATTTTTAGCTTACCCGGGTATTTTTCAGCTGGTGTCGACGAGCCCTCATCTTCGTCATGACGACTCAGTACACGTTCCCCAGGGATTGGCGTCTACTTCTCAGTAAGCTACTTATGGCAAAGTGGTTTGCTAAGCTTTTCAAAGCGTCCATAGCTTCTCGAAACGTCGGACCTGCAGATCGTTCAGCATCCTTACCTATTGTCATTAATGGATTTTCGAACACCATCCAGATCTAGGGGCAGATGACTTGTGATACATTTTTAAAAATCAGCGAGATTAAATGCATTTCTTTCCATCAAAACAGCAATCCATATTGTATTTAGCGTTGCGTGTAATGTATTTTGCGTTGCGTGTAAGACGTCAAAACCCTACGAAAAAGTAGCCCTACCTTCAACAAAACGTCGAACAAAGTAGATCAGCGTAGGACGTTTGTTAAACAAACTTTTCTGCGAGGGAGTCCAAAGGTGATGCAAAAATGGAAAATTAAATGCATTTTTTTCTAATTTGATACAAATTTGTTTTACATTCTTAGAGTGATCAGCCCCTCGATCCAGATCGTCTCGTAGTACAACGCTGTTGCATCCCAGATCTCACAGAACATCATTCGGATACAATGAATCGCTCATATCGCGCGTATCCGCATATTAGCTTGTGTAGAGAATTAGTTCGATTTTGGAGAAGATTCTAGTCGGTTCGCTAATAAAATTCGTAATTCTAGGTAACTCTATGTTAAAGTATTGATATTTGAACACATTCATTAAGACTAGGTGTCAGATGATAAATTGATACATGATATTGATATAAATTAGCGTATTGATGTATCTGCTTCAATTCTATGTCTCAACGGACTACGGTGAAGGCACAAATTTCCAATCAGCATGGGGAACATGCCTTTGAGCCGCTACTCGCAAATTGTTGATCAATATATATATATATATATATATATATATATATATATATATATATATATATATATATATATATATATATATATATATATATATATATATATATATATATATATATATATATATATATATATATATATATATATATATATATATATATATATATATATATATATATATATATATATATATATATATATATATATATATATATATATATATATATATATATATATATATATATATATATATATATATATATATATATATATATATATATATATATATATATATATATATATATATATATATATATATATATATATATATATATATATATATATATATATATATATATATTATTGAAATATTATAAATCGGATGATTCATTGGCAATTTTTAATATAATACTCAGCGGACAAATTGCTTTTACCGATGGTCGCTGGTTGAGTTTGCCTTTCATATAGATTGACGTCTAATGCATTCACATAGCTAACGACTTTCAACAACATGTGATATTTTTCCGATGGAAAATAATTAAATAATCAACAACTCTTCACGAACTTGAAGATCTGCTAATTATTCGCAGATTATTCGCCCTTCTACCATAACTCAATCACATTTTATATTTAGCTCTCTCACATTGATGTCGAAATTAGCAGCCCCCAAAAACTGCCCGCTCGAAAACGCTATTTTAAAAATATCACAGTCACTGAAATGTTATAATTGGGTCAGTGCGTGAATCCCCTTATGTCGGTATACTTGGATAATGGGTACACCCACATCATTGTGTCGCTTGGAAAGATTTAAATTAATTCTTTAGTATTGAAGCAATAAACGTTTCTAATCCACCTACAGTGTGGTGAGACATTTCATATAACTCTCCTTTGTTTGCTGAATTATAATATAAAACATTAAATACCTTTAAAATCGTTAGATAATTATTTTATAAAAAAACATTGCACAATAAGTTAAACTTTTTATATTTTGAAGCAAATTGTAAATATTTATTATATTTGATCGCGCTGGATCTTAATATTGCCGGTTTCCCGAAGGTTTTTCTTAAAGCCTATAGCTTGCGGCGAATCAGAGCTATGATTTACTTGGGCAACACAATATTTACACATATGTCGACACTTTTGCGGATCTTACAACACCCTCACCGCTCTGTAAGTTACATGGGTCGAGAAACTGATAGCGGGATCAAGGGCCGCACTATTTCCGCATCGAATTGAACAGCGAGTTTCGCGGTTGTTGCCTTCTGCTTGCTTCCCGTTGGATTCTATATTGCTACTTATGATTGTAGCCAATGTAATCTACGGCTGCAATTTGATTGTCAAATGAATGCTGCGATATGAAGAATTGATTTCTCGATGCTGTCACTGATGAATTCCAAGTGCTAGGACATCATTTGGTAGCTAAATCTCTGCATGGTAAGTTGTACGACGGCACAGTTGTATTTCTACTACATTTGTTGCCGGTGGATGGATTTTATTCAGAAATCAATTTGAGTGTTTGGTACCGATTCTATCGCTGGGAGACGATCCTGAACAAGGTGGCTGCTCGCTGATACGCACGAAGCAATCTAAGCCTGACGAGTCCAAGGCCTGCGTTCTCAGCGCGGTAAAGTTGGTAGACGGTTTACGGTAGATGAGTCGTGGTTCGAAGACTGGGTTCCTATAAGTGGATGACTGGCTCCGACTGGTGAAGGACTGGGCTTCGAACAATTGAGGACTATACTCCGGTTGATGAAGGACTACGCTCCGGTGAAAGGAGGACTAAGCTCCGCATGATGGAATGCTGGGCTCCACTTGATGGAGGACGACGCTCCGATGGATGGATGGCTACGCTCCGATGGATGGAGGACTTCGCTCCGGTAGGTGGAGGACTTGGCTCCAAACAGGGAAGGACTAGGCTTCTGCTATTGTAGTACACTATGCAAAATGGCGGGAAAATTTCGGAAAATTTAGACGTGTGTGCTGGCGTTGGCTTCTTATACAGGTTACCGAATGCGTATACTTGCAGCTTCTCTCGATCGTGCAGGAACTTCTGGTGTACACTATAGATTCCGGTATCTGCCTATCCTGGTCACAGCACCATTATGATCGCGCCAGTGATAGGTCCCTACGTTGTGTTTTGTGCGGCTGTCGGTAGAAGGGACACCAGATTCAGATATTTTCCACATTTTAAGCGCACAGATCGACGAAGAATTCGTAAGTACGCGGCGAATTTACTTCCATCCGCAACAATATTTATTCCTAAAAGGGTAAAATTAGATTAAACCAATTTGTGCATCTATATTAACTACTCGTGTTATGTAAGATGGAATAGTATTTTATCTTTTCACTATTATGCTTTGAGCCAGCTGGCTGATTTGTAGTACATTAAATAACATTTTAAAGGTTTAATCCACAACTACATTATGAAAATACTCCGAAAATACAGAACAGTGCTAGGACATCATCTTACGCGAATTTGCTTATCGCGTAGTACTAGAAACTTTTTTCAATTTTTATCTTCCTATACTCAACATAATTTTTCTCGCTTTTATAACTTCCAATTTCATGTTTTAGTAATATTTCATTACAACGAAGATATAGCATAATTAAATGTTCACCATTTACTGAAACTGTTCCTTGTAGCACTGTTCCACCGGATCCCAATCACGTTAATTGACCATTGTATGAAATGCCTTAACCTCACAAATTTGACAAGTGCTGGTCCTGTTGTTTACAGTTTGGACTTAACAAATTTGGATTTCATTAAAATAAGCTTAGTGCTAATAATTAATTCCCAACAAATTTTACCGCAAAACTACTTACCGATTCAGAGAACAGTAGAAGTAATTGATAAACAAATAATTAGCTCACTTATTAGATCTTTCATATACATTTTCCCATAGTAGAGAAAGGAACAATTTAATTATAAGGCGTTCTAGAGAACATTTATACTTCTAAAAATATTATTCCCAATATATTATATATGCTTCCCAATATATCATTTTGAACATACGAATAATCTCTAAGTTCAAAATGTAACCAACAGGACCACCACCTGTCACATTTAATGCATGACGTCACTGTGCAGTGACCAATTACGAATCGCAGTTCTACGGATAATACTTGCAACTATAGTTGTGCTGAAAAATATTATACTCCCAATTATTAACTTTTCTTACTTTTGCAAGCATCAATCAAAAGTTATAGTTGTTTAAAAAGCTATGCTGTTTGTAAACAACATGGGATATTTTTTAAATAAAATAAAATGAAATAAATTAACTTAAAAGTCAAAGCACATTTGGTCCATGTACTAGAGCTTGACGAAAATATTCTTCAGTGGACTTGAAGGCAGATCATATGTTGCAAGTAATCCCATATGTGAAGTGTTTTTGTCCATCCTAAAATTACGAAATGATATTTTGATTTAATAAGTACCATTTACTATTCTTAATACTGCCATTGGCGCTCGTGCATGTTGAACATTATTCTAAAGTTTCAGCATTTGTAGTTATACCGCTTTGGAAACATGAGTTTAGGCAATTTTTGAGTTTAGACAAAGTTGTCAGAACCATTTGGATAGGTTGGGAAGTTTAATTTAAAAAACCGATTTAATCCACCTATCAGTGAGATGGGACATTTCTTACACATATCACTGTTGTATTACTTATTAGTTTGCCGAACACACGCAAAGATGGCAAGCAACTAGATGTGAAATAAGCACAGTTTCGAGTCCTGCACGAATAACACTTCGAAAAAACTGAATAAATTAAAGAAAAATAATAAAGCAAATGAATATTTAAAATACTTGTGAAGCAAATAAATAAAAAAAAAGTTATTCATAAAATGGATTGAATGATTATTATAAATCAAATTTTTAAAATAAATCAAATTAGCTCAAATGGAAATTAGACAATATTCAAAAAGTTATAAAATTGAGAGAGTAAATTAAATTGTTTTAAGCTAACAAACTGTCATCCAATAATAAAAAGAACTGACTAAACCGAATTAATAAAATGAAGGGACTGATTAAAATATATGAACTGGGAAAAATTAACAAATTAATAAAATGTTTAAAATAAATGAAATAAATAATATAAATAATACAAAAAAAAAAGATTGAATTACAAAGATAAATAATATGGATATATGAACCCTTTCATGCCTAATATTTTTCTAACACATACAGGGTGTTTGGTTCATGGTTAAGAATCTCTCGGGGGGTGATAGACTGTCATATTTGGAGAAAAAAATTGTTCTACACATACCATCAAATCTTAACCGTTATAGAGTTATTGAACTTTTAGTGTAAAAAACTTATTTGTCTTAAAATACCTCTAACTTTAAAAGTATACTTTGTATTTTAAATGTTTTAGTTCCATTCGAAAGGTGAGAAAATTTCGCATTGAGTGATGCCCTCACATGTTTCAGGTAATGAGTTTAAGTAGCCTTTTCAAAGTAATTTATTGAAAATTAAACAATTTCAAACGATTTTTCGTTCATTTCTTGAAAATCCTAATAGTTAACCTCATCATTTTAATAATTCAGATTGTGAGTCTTGATGAGCTGCTTAATTTATTCTTTGACATGATACACTTACCTTTTCTTATTTTCATGATTTTGGGTTATTCAACTTGGATATTTTTATCTCATTTTCACTAGTACCAGCTCTAATTAAAAAATTACGGCACTTATTGTACTTTTTTCTTTTTATTCAAAAGCCAGGAAAATTTTACAGTGAAAAATGTATTAATACCTTTCAGTTAAGTGAATTTAGTATTCTTTTAAAAGTAAATTAGTTTAAAGTTGTGCTATTATTAGCATTTTCGTTAATTTTCTTAAAATAGTAAATAATAAACATCACCATTATTATCATGGAAATAATGCATCTCAGCAAGTTCTACAGTTCTTTCTTTGACTCCATTCAATTATCTCTTTTGGTTTCGACGCAAAATCGTTTTTATCACATCGTTTCATATGCAAAAATAATGATTTCGAACCCACTACATTTGTGGCGAGCACATGCTGTGTTAACTATTAAATAGCAGCAAAATGAAAAGAGATATAGACAAAGTGTCTAATAAAAAGTTATAGAGAACATTAAGGGGCATCAAATGAACAATAGTTACGATAAATTTGGTTGATTAATAATTAGAATAATTAAAATACTCCAAAAAATACAAATTTTGAGTTATTTCTTAGTAAAAAATCATTTCGTACACTTAACTAAAATATATTTGTACATACACTGATAGGACATTTTCTCAGCTTTCCAATGAAATCTTGTAAATAACGATATAAAGCATATTTTTTAGATTAGAGTCTTTTAAGCACTTGCAAGTCGGTTACAGAAAAAGTATAGTAATGAAATTACAAAGAAATGAAAGGGATAGAAATATGACGTCCAAGAACAAATCATGGATCGTCCTAAAACCCAACTTTTGGATAATGGATATTGCTATAATCATTCTTCATTATTTCGAGCAAATTAGCAAAAACCTCCTTAAAAACACTAACTTTCAACTACTTTACAGTTAAAAGGTAATTAAAACTGATTACTTAAAAGATATGAGAACACCATTCAATAGGAAATTTTCTCATCATTCGAATGGAACTGAAACATTTAAAATACAAAGTATACTTTTAAAATTAGAGGTATTTTAAGACAAATAAGTTTTTTACACAAAAAGTTCAATAACTCTGTAACAGTTGAGATTTGATGGTATGTGTAGAACAATTTTTTTCTCCAAATATGGCAGTCTATCAACCCCCGAGAGATTCTTAACCATGAACCAAACACCCTGTATATGGTTCCAAAACAGTTTTTCTTAAATGTATAAGAGTAATGAAACACAAAAACCTGTTTTGATCAAGATAGATGCTTATCCAGCAGTGTGAGAAGCTGCTTAATTTTCACATGCCGATCTTTAATACACATCTCCTGCAAAGTTTTTCGATTGGGCAGAAAAGATAGCCGAAAGCAGTCTACATTGATAATATTTATCAATTTTCAACAACATTTGAAAACAACGAAGATATATCAAAATATAATTATTCACCAATAACTGAAAATGTCTCTGGCAGCACTGATCCCGTGAAATCCAATCAAAACAATTGCAATAATTTCAGTTCTACGGATATTTTTAGTAACTATTAGCCAACCCTCCCGCAACTTGACGTTTAGCCTAAGTTGCTTGAAACCACCGTGTTTCGAATGATGTCGCCACCATAGAATGCCGTCCCCTAATTGTGATACTCTAAATTTCTATGCGAGAAAATTATTCCTTGACGTCTTTTACGAACCTGTTTTCTTTATTTACATTCTGAAGAGGTAATGAAGACGATCATTTCAAAACAGCGTAATAATTTTATATAACTGAACTTTTCCTTCTCCCATCGCCCTTGGAACATCTTTAGCATAAAAAAAATTGTCGTTAATTCTTAAATACATTTAGTTTCGTGATTATCATTTTTAACAAAAGCGGGATAGACTTCGATTGTTTATTTCTGACAGCACAGCATCTAACTGATAGGCTCTGCGACATTTACGATGAAAAGGTTTCCACGAAATTCAGAAGTGTTTTCTTATGTAAAGGCTCGCACAGAATGAAACCAAATCTACCAATCGAACCAGGGATGCCAGGTGAAAAATCTGTGCGTGGCTCATTTAAAAATCTGTGTCTATCTGTGTCACGGAAAACTTACAAATTTCGCTGAAAACAAGATGTGGTGACCTTTTTTTGGTTTTGCGCGTGTCAAAAATTAAGCGCAAGGTAAAAAATTGAGAAATCAGTGCTAATCTGTGCATTTTAGAAGAAAGCTGTGGAAATCTGTGCGTTATAACAGAAGACTGTGGAAATCTGTGCAGTTCTTGCTATCTGTGCAGCATATTGAAAATCTGTGAAACACAGATAAATCTGTGCACCTGGCATCCCTGAATCGAACATGTCGCCGGCTACCTATCGTGCAAAGTAAACAAACATACTTCTTTAGCTATGCCCTCATGTGTGCTCGCAAGGGGAGTATTGTTATTGGCAGGAAAAATATTACAATAAAAGGAATGAAAAACTATATGTTGTTATTTACCTTTTCTCATTTCTTATATTGCTTACGATCACAAACGGAACGCTACAAAACGCTCGATTATCTTATTGCGAATATTATAACATTCTTCTTCAAAAATATTTATGGTAAGTGATTTCATGAGTTTTCATTACAAGTGACGAGACTGGTGACGTTGTCTCGAAATATTCTCTCCAGTGTGATAAAAGAAATAAACAATAGTGCTTCCCCACTAAAATCTTTAAGTATAGCATATTTTGTAAATTGTTTTTTGTAAATTGTTTTTAAAATGGGCTCGTACTAATACATGGTGTAAAGCATGCCTCACAAACAGTAACAGTCAAAAATCTGTTCAGAATACTCCAACTCCACAAGATTCATCTGAAAGAAGGAAGACTTTTTAGACACAGACTATATTTGGTGTTTTCCACCTGGTTTGCTTTTTCTTCCATCTGTTCATTATACTCTTTTTCATCTGATTTGATTTGTTTGATACACGGATGCCTTCGGTTAAGTTCATTAACCATTTTATATCGTCCGACTGAAAAGATGACGAAGGAATTTCAGATATGAACTGTGACAAAGAAAGCAGCTTCAAATTATTTTGAAATTGAAGAGTACTTGGATGTTATTCAAACAGTGTTTTTGCAATAAATTTACACTAAAAGTTCAAATAATAATTTCATTTTTCAACAAACTATGATACAGTAAATTAGCTTTTAATGTTAAATAAGTGGAACAAAATGATTTGTTAAATAACATTAAAATAATAAAAATCAATACATAACCAACCCCCTTAGTTACTGTAAAAGTCTTGTCTTGGTATTATAGTATAACATTGGACTTCACTGCAAATGTTATTATTGTTCTGTCACAGTGCCATGGTTTCGTTACTGTTCTATTTGAGTGTCAAATTCATCCGAGAAAAAACCGCTTAAAATAACCTGAGTCCTGCGTTGGCTCGATTTCTTTGAATAAATTAAAACATGTCATACATTGATTTAATGGCCTGCGTTAAGCCAAACCGAACTGAGCGCCATAATTTTTTCTGGTATTTTTTATGTTAAAATGCATTTTTAGATAACTTACCATTAACATAGCAAATTAAGGAACACTTATTTGTTTTCGTTTACTATTTGTGTTCCCAAAAATAAATATATGGGGGTGTTGCTAGCGCTATGTTGGATGCGATAGCGTTTTTAGAGCATGTATCTCAAAATGGTACTTGGTCCTCTTTGGCTTAACACAGGCCAAATAACATTCAATAAATCAGACGAAATAATGTTTGAAATGGTTTTCGCTGGGATATTACGTTTGCCACGATAAAGTTGCTTAATTTTTCATTCAGCATGAATTTATTTTGTAATTTGTTCAAAGTCACTTAAAGTTACAGCAAATATTCCGGTTTCTAGAAAAAAATTAAATAGTCTGTATTCTACGCAGTGTTGCGCATTCTCTGTACGGGACTCTATATTGTATACAGACTCTAGTGCTCACTAACTAGTATGAGCGCCGCTTGAGTGTATACCTATGATTCCAAAAAATCATGAATCATTTAAAATAATGCATTGGAATAAAGATACATTATTTTTATAACAAAACAACACCAAACCGAATTATCGAAATTGAAAAAATTTGAACATGAAAATTTTCATTGTGAACAAGTTTACGCTTTTTTTTAGATATTGCTCTTGAATAAAGATTGATCCGCCATTTTAGACCCACATACCCAAAAAAGTGGTTTCAACGATTTGTATAGGAGCTGTCAAGTTGTTCCCTCTCTGCTATTAGCGCTCAAATAAACGGTAATAATCACAATTATTAGTTTTAGTTTTTTGTGAGGAAATCTTCTCTAACCCCAAAGTTATAGCTGTTTGAAAAGTGGTTGTACTTAAATAACAGGACATGCATTGGGTTAATAAAATCAATAAAATGAAAATAATGAATAAAATAAACAAAATGAAGAAAGTGATAAAATGAATGAAAATGTTTTCTTTCCATATATTTTATCATTTTATTTATTTTGTTTGCTTTCAAACAATAAAATGATTTAAATGAAAAAAATCAGCGATATTAAAAAGTAATTGAATTAAAAGAATAAATTAAATAGTGTCTAATTAATGTAATAAATAAATTATTGAATGATACGAATAAGATGCATGAGATAATAAACTTATCGAAAGATTGAAATGAATACAATAGATAAAATGAGGTAAAATATACAAAATGAATCAAAAGAATTATATATGAAAAAAATATTAAAATTCAACAATTATATATTCAAAATAAGTCAAATATTAAAAATGAAAAATATAAACAAAACGAATATAATCCATGAAATAAATGATTTGGAAAAAATGAGCACATGGAATGAAATTTTAAAAGTTAGTTGTGTGACATTATTTTTGTATATAGGACGAAATTTTGATTCCTTACATTTTTATTATACATAATGTAACTGATAATTTTAACGCCATAATTACTATAAACTAAATCTACTATAAACTAAAACTTTCACTAGAATTTTGTTCTTCAAAAACACAGTTGCTCTCGGTTCTACGAGTATAATATGAATATTAATTATGTTAGAAATATATTTTCTCACTACTAGGTGGATTACTTGGTGATCTGTGCATTAATATACCATTAAACGTCTATCTCGCGACTTAACGCAATGCTTAATCCAACGGATAAATACATCAACTCTGGACAAATTTTCACTTTGAAGAAAATTTACACATTGTTTTGTCTTTGAAGTAAACTTGCGCATTAATTTTTGAAAAATAGTTAAAATTTTCAAGTAAATTCACAAAATTTTCTCGAAATCGAATTCCTTGAATCACGCAGTTGTTGTTAGGGGTAATACTAAACCGATTTTGAATATCGGGGTATGAAAACATTACCCTTAAAACACTCGTAAATCTATACTGTGTATGTAACGATCTCATTTTTAGTTAGTGGAAATTGGTAAGCGATGAATAAAAATACAAAATGTTTCATATCTCCGCCGTTCGTGAACGGATATTGGCAATCTATAGCTGATCTATAACATCATTGCATTGCTTTGTTCAAAAGTTATTTACTTTAAACCCTTTTGTGTTTTGACAAAATCATCCACATCTCAGAAAGTTTTCAACATATCGAAAAACAAAAATAATAGTGTCAAATGGCAACGTTAGGCCTTTCATTTGAAACTAATTTCGTTAAGATCGGTTCAGCCATTGCTGAGATAATTACATGACATTAGTGCACATACATACATACCCATACAGACACACCTGAGGTAGTGCTGGTCAGCAACTGTAAAAAAATCCAGCGTGTCGAGATCAGCGTCGGGGGACAGTCCATCCCATCGATGCGGGCGCTGAAGCACCTGGGTGTGATGGTCGACGATCGGTTAAATTACAACAGCCATGTCGACTATGTATGTGAGAAGGCTGCGAGGACAACTAACGCATTGGCAAGGATCATGCCGGACGAAGTTGACAAGAACGTTCCGCCTAATGGCTGTTCGTGTCGCGAGTGCGTATAGAACGATATCGTCGGAGGTGGTATGTGTAATTGCAGGGATGATTCCCATCTGCATCACTCTAGCTGAGGACGTGAAATGCTACCAGCGGAGAAATGAACGTAATGCAAGGAGACTGGTCCGAGTGAACTCGTTGGCTAAGTGGCAGCAAGAGTGGGACAACGCGGAGAAAGGAAGGTGGACCCATCGACTCATCCCAAATGTGTCTGCTTGGGTACATAGAAAACATGGAGAGGTGAACTTCCATTTGACGCAGTTTTTGTCAGGGCACGGATGCTTCCGGAAGTACCTGCATCGGTTTGGACACGCTTCGTCACCCCTTTGCCCGGAGTGTGTGAACGTGCAAGAGACGCCGGAACATGTAGTCTTCAAATGCCCTAGATTCGAGCAAGTCCGAAGGGCCTGGTGTGACAGTGGACAATATCGTCGAAGAGATGTGCCGCGACGAGCGTATCTGGCACGCTGTCAATAGAGTGGATACGAGTATACTCTCCGAGCTGCAGAGGAAGTGGCGAAGGGACCAGCAAAGCAGCACCACTGGCTAGAACGCCGCCGGGAAACCACAAATCGGGTTCCAGGAGAAATTTCGCCGCCGGGGAACGCTCCGACGGTGTAGACTAGATCCATCGCCGGGGACCAGTTGAGTAGTACGCGATATAGCACTAGGTTGGGGTCGTCGGGGTGCCAGTGAACCGGACGTCAGGCTTCACCGGAATCGCCGGACCGACCTCGACATCCTACCGGGTAGCTCGTGAGTAGGCTAGATCCACCATCGGGGATTAGACCGAGTAGACCGTGTCGAATGGCTAGCAGTGGGTCGTTGGGGCGCCAGTGAACCGGAAGCTATGCTCCACCCGGAATCGCTGGATGGACCTCAGCACCTACTGGCTGGCCCGTTGAGTATGCTAGCTCCACCGCCGGGGACTAGACCGAGTCGACGAAGCGGATAGCTAAATGGCTCACAGAAAGGCACATCGGGTCGGGAGCAATCTACCGCCGCGGAATCACGGTAGGGTAGATTTGCCGCCGTGGACTACCCGACAGAATCTTGACGAAAACGGGAGCTAGTTGGCTCACGAGACAAACACCAGTACAGAGAGAAATTGCGTTGCCGGGGAACTCTAAATGGCTTAAGGAAGCGGGTATTGGTGTCGGGGGAAATTTTTCCGTCGGGGAACTATTGGTCGGAGGAGTGTGCGTTCATCGAGCTAAATGGCTCAATGAATCAGTGCCTAAACCGCTCACAGGGACGAGAGCTAAACGGCGACGTAGATAGATGGAGACAACAAGCAAGAGAAGAGTCGAGAGTTAAATCAAAGCTCATAGGTCGAGCCACTCCATGAACCACGCGAGGCTCTGAGATAGAGCAGAAGAAAGAGGTGCAACGGAAGCACAACGAAACCCCCCCCCTCCCCCACGAAGTAATACGATGGCGTAGTTCCGTGGGGAAGAAGGGCGTAAAAAGTAAGGAATGGTTTTAGTGGTTAGGCACGAACGTGAGTCGTGAGTCCCACACAGTGCCAATACACTACAGGCCAGGCTTTTGAAGCTTTCTTAACCTTACTAAAAAAACACACACGCACACACACATACAGACATTGTCCCAATTTGTCGAGTTGAGTCGATTGGTATATGAGACTCGGCCCTCCAGGCCTCGGAAAAAGTTTTCAAAGTTTGAGCGAATCCTGTACATTTCTTTTGTAAGAAATGTAAAAAAATAATAAATACCTTATTCCTATAACGTTGATACCCAGTTTAGTTAATAAAAACCAATTTAACCCACCTATCAGTAAGATGAGACATTTCTTACACATATCACTGTTGTATTATTCATTAGTTTGCCGATCACACGCTAAGTTTACAAGCAACTAGATGTGAGATAAGCAGTTTCGAGTCCTGTACGAATAACGCTTCGAATAAGCTGAATAAATTAAAGAATAATAATAAAACAAATAAAAATTCAAAATATTTATGAAGCAAAAAAATAAAAAAAGTTATTCATAAAATGGATAGAATGATTAACATAAATCAAATTACTGTATCGATTTTGTTGGCTATTTTCGGCAAATTTGAGATTAAGAGAAACGAAGCTGAGCTGTGTCATTAATTGCTATCAGCCATCCGTGTGTGCGGAACGAAAAAATCAATAAGTAGTTCAATCACAATAGGATCGGTGCGACACCGATAGCTTAGTGTCGATTGAATGCATACGTCACGGCTTGATGCTAGCAGAAAGGGAGAAGAATGATCGCATGGTCGTTCTAGGCAAGGATTTGTGAAGAATTGTTTGCCGGCGGTTAAACATGATGATGAGTTATGTTCTACCATAGACCATGCGGTAGACTTGGATGCAACGCCCAACTCCTACTCTGCAGAAGGCAGAGAATTCTTCACATTTCCTTTCGATCATGCCCATATGAGCCTGCCTAGTTCTAGTTTTCCGTTCTAAGTTTATAACTGATTAGCTCTAGAATACCTATCCGTCTTTCAAGTTCATTGCTTTCGTTTCTCTTAGTCTCAAATTTGCCGAAAACAGCCAACAAAATCGATACAGTAGAACCTCGCGGCAATTAAAACTTAGTAACATAAATCAAATTAATAAAATAAGCTCAAATAAAAATTACACAATATTAAAAAAGTTGTGAAATTAAGAGAGTAAATTAAATTGTTTCAAGAAAACAAACTGTCATACAATAACAAAGAGAACTGACTAAACCGAATTGATAAAATAACGAAACTGAATAAAATATGTGAACTGGGAAAAACTAACAATTTAATAAAATGATTAAAATAAATAAAATAAATAATATAAATAAAACCATAAAAAAATTGGAATAATAAGATAAATAATATGAATAATACGGATAAAATTAACTCTTTCAGCCTAATATTTTCTAGCACATATAGGGTTCCAAAACCGTTTTTCTTAAAAGTGTTAGAGTAAAGAAGAACCGAAGAACCTGTTTTGATCAAGATATATGCTTCGCTAGCAGTGTTAGAAGCTGTTGAATTTTTACATACCAATCCTTAATAAACATCTCCTGCAAAGTTTTCAATAGTTCGATTGGGCAGAAAAGGTAGCCGAAAGCAGTTTCCAAAAATATTTGAAAAAAAAATTGAAGAATATAATTTTTCACCAATAACTGAAAATGTCTTTGGCAACACTGCTTCAGTGGAATCCAATACGAGCAATTGCAATAACTTCAGTTCTACGGATATTTCTTGTAACTTACGCTCAAATAAACGGTGATAGTCACAATTATTAGTTTTACTTTTTTGTGAAGAAATCTTGTCTAATCCCAAAATTATAGCTATTTGAACAAGTTGTTGTTCATAAATAACAGGATAAACAGAAGGTTAATAAAATCAATAAAATGAATGGAATGAAAAAAATAAATAAAACGAAGAATTTTTACCACAATAAAAATGTTTTCTGTCTATACATTTTATCATTTTTTTTCATTTTGTTTATTTTTAAGCAGTTGAATTATTAAAATGAGAAAATCAGCGATATTAAAAAGTAAAAAAAATATTGGAAGAAATTATATTGTGTTTAATTAATGTTCAAGATGAAATGAATAAAGTGAATGACTGAACAAAATTAGCCAGATTATAAAAATGAAGAAAAGTGTGAAAGTAAAAGATGCATACAAAGAATGAAATGAATACAATAGATAAAATTAGGTCAAATAAACAAAATGAATAAAAACAATGCTAAATGAAAAAAATATTAAAATGAGGTGATCATATATTTAAAACTAGTCTAATATTTTAAATGCAAAAAATAAACAAAACGAATATAATCCATGAAATAGCTGAACTGGAAAAATGTGTATATAGAGTAAAATTTAAAGAAAGTTATTTAAATAAAGTAAATCAATAAAACGAATTTTAAGAATTACAAAGCCATAGTTTCAGAATATTCTGAAATGTTTGTGAAACTCCCATTGCCAAGAGCACGTTTTCGTTCTTCTTTTCTTGTGGACATTTTTAGGATTATCTGGTATTTCTACATTATCGATGGGCCTTAATTAGTCATCAGGAAATCAGGAATTTGTTTTGGAATTGAAAGGTATCTTTTTGGTCATAGATATCTTATAAATTATTTTTGCACAGAATAGAATTTTCAGGTCCAGTATTTTAACGCATAATTGGAAATAGTAAACTGAGATAAGGCCACCTGTAAATAGTATTCGTTTTCATTGAAATATCTAGAAAAGAGTGTCAAAGGCTATGTTGGCAATTATATTATTGTCGGTGGCAGATAAGCCGTACATTCAGTCGATTACAATGCAGTCTCTTTTCACCCATCTTTATTACTTGCGAATTGTTTCGTTCGGAATTCTCGTTTTGAAGTTATGGGTTAATGAATCCTATAAAAAACAATACCATTACAAAGAAATGGTTTAAACTACCAAAATAAGTATTCAAATTCATCGAAAAGCCAGTTAGTATTGAAAATGTCCATGGACTGCTTTGAAACACGAACATTCTTGAAATTACATGTCGTATTTTTCGCAAATAAATATGGGTCATTCCACGCGAAGTGATCAAAAAAAGATGCAAACTTGAAATCGACCTTCACGGATTTGAACAAAATTTGGAGGAATTGTTCATCTAAGGCCAATATATAAAAACCCAAATTTTTGTGTCAATTGAACCACCCCTCGGGTCATGGGAGCACCCCCCGTTTTGGAAAATTGCCAAAACCCTTGATTTTATTTTGATCATATCTCCGGTTCTATTTACTCTAGAATCAAACCACAAGATGGCTTTTGAAGAAAATTGTTCAAGGAGTCTATAAAAAATATTATTTTTTGCCGACAGTGTTGCCAACTATGCAATATTTTCAGTTAAATATTAAAAGTTGATTTTTCTCTCAATACGTATATTTTAATTTTGAAAATTTTAATGCCATCGCGTTCCACATACATTTTTACATAAAAAACACTTATCGTCCCAATATAATATGCGCGCATCCTGAGATATACCGTTTTGAAGAGAAAAACTCCGATTTTCTCATATATCTTGTGGTTTGATTCTAGAGTAAATAGAACCGGAGATATGATCAAAAGAAAATCAAGGGTTTTGGTAATTTGCCAAAACGGGGGGTGCTCCGCTCCCATGACCCGAGGGGTGTTTCAATTGTCACAAAAAATTGGGTTTTTATATATTGGCCTTAGATGAACAATTCCTCTAAGTTTTGTTCAAATCCGTGGAGGTCGATTACACGTGCCTTGATCACTTCGCATGGAATGACCCATATGCTTTTAGTCACATTGATTATGAAAAATGTATATTAGGGTTTTCAGTACAACTCAGTGTCAGTTGTCAGTTACACAGTAATATGTGTGACATTAATTTAGTGAGATCAACTATCTGTCCAATGCATAAACTCTGATTGTAATCCTCGCTAATTTACGTGTAGAATTCGGAGCACTCAAATGAAACGTCCATTGAATTATCCAATGCCTCTACTAATTCTGGCATTGAAGCTTCAATTGAAGCGTTTTCAGAATGAGGCAAATTTGGGCAATTGAAACCATCGCTCTAAGTTAAAAGCATAATTTTACTTGCACTTTGGTCGCCATTTTTTCCCGGATCAAATTTGTGCATATTTTTGGAATTTGATCAGTTAGACAAGTGAGGAATGATAAATGATGGCTTGAGCTGTGACATTATTTTTGTAGGGGAATTATGGTTAAAACCGACACCTTAAGCTTAACACTTTTTCTAAGTTGCCACAAAATCAATAAAATTATAATTTTTATGCAGAATTCTTCTTCAGAAAATTCCTAACAAGACATAATTTTTTCAGCGCATCAAAAAATTAATTTCATTAAAAATTATTGGTTGTAAAACTTGGAAAACAAAATGACTTTCTGTAGGCACTGCGGGTAAAACCGACACCCCATAGGGGTAAGATCGACACCCCCTTTAATTTATTTTCTCTCCACTTTATTAAAATCTTTATCTTTATTAAAAATGAGATATATGCGTGATTAATAAAGTGTGAGTATGTATGATGCAATTATGTGCTTTTTATTGCTTCTTTATGTAGTGAGGGGAAGAATGTTCGAAAACGTAGTACTATAAATAGGAGTATTTTATGCTATAGGATTATTTATTGATATGAGCATTTCCAAATAATCCTTGCGCACATCATTGCAACCTCCAGTGTCATTTTATTTCGTAAGAGAAGATTTGCAAGCGTTCTACGTTCTGCTAATTGGATTCATTCACTTATAAGTGACACATACACTTCTTAGTAAAGCTATCTTTTTCAGATTTGATTTTTCGGACTCTGATCATCAACGATCTATTGGGGTATATAAAAGATCATTGTCTCATTGTGATAAAGTTCGTCTATGACAAACATAGAGAACACTAGAAATTCGGTTTGATGAGCTTTTTGCAGAAATATCAAAAGCTTCGATAGAATCAGATAAGCAAAAATTCCAATTTTTGATTTTTAAAGAGACTTACAAGAAATAAACACCATAAAAGTATTTCTGTGTATTTCTGCTAATACTATAGTGTTCTAATAAGCTAATTGAAGTGTCACAAAGATCCCCAATATTTTGAAATGAATCGCAAGTATACACAACCATCTTAACAGCGTGTCGGTTTTACCCTAACCATAGGGTGTCGGTTTTACCCCAACAGCGCACATTTTTTTTATAAAAGCAATTAAAAATATTGAATTTCTCAAACTCGTCTTCAATGCACCTAGTTGATCATAGGACAGGCCGATAATAATAGGAACTGAAAAATGTGGTGATTTGAAAAGTTTTTGTTCGGTTAAAACCTTAAAATCTACCAACGAAATTTAACATCCAGACGAGTATGAACGCTGCTGTCGTATGTTTTGTTTATTTTTATGACATTCGGCGCACTAACGTAAATCCAATTTTTCTTAAAATGCTCTAAATAAACCTACTAATAATAATGTATCATTATGAAATGAATAAAAATTTGATTTCTAGGAAAAGTTGTGGGGTGTCGGTTTTACCCACAGTGTCGGTTTTTCCCACAATTCCCCTATATAGGGCAAAATTTTGATTCCTTATTTCTTTATTATCAATAATGCAACTGGTAACTTTTACGCCATAATGAGTATAACATAAATCTTGCAAAAGAAGATAAACTTTTAAAAACACAGTTGTTCTTTTTTTTTTTTTTTTTCATACGTTTATTTGACACGGCATTTGCAATAGCTTTTTACGCCAGTTTCTTTTTTTACATAGCACGTTACAAAAATCCTTAAGACTAATTTTAACTATACTAGTACTGTGTCTAAAACTAACACTGAAATCACTTTATTGTTTGCTTTTTTCCTTACATTGTTGTATTTCATACTGATCTAGTATTTTCGGGTGTATTTATTTACTTTTTTTTCTGTTATTGTCTAAATTTAAAAACTAAATATTCTAGGTTCCTTTAATTGGTGAATGATTAGCCTTGGATGAGAGTATGAGGAGATGAATTTAATTAAATTTTGACAGACGCTGTTTTTAGAAAATGATAGATAAGTTCCATGTATAGAGGATCGCGATACGCCAGGATGTCTCTAACAGGAACATGGATTGGTCTTCCTCGGACTTGTAAAGAATCTACTAATTGTGATCTGGCTTCACGATATTCAGTGCAGGACCAAACAACATGCTCAATGTCATGGTAACCTTCTCCACAAGCACAATGATTACCCTCAGCGAGCCCAATACGACGGAGATGCGCATCTAAAGTATAATGATTGGACATGAGCCTAGACATCACACGGATGAAGTCCCGACTTACATCCAATCCTTTGAACCATGCCTTCGTTGATACTTTAGGGGTAATTGAGTGTAGCCATCGTCCCATATCTCCATTGTCCCAAGATGTTTGCCAACTAGCAAGTGTCCTCTGTCGAGAAGCGCTATAAAATTCATTGTAAGCGATGGGTCTTTCATATATTTCACCATCTAGTGCACCAATCTTGGCTAAATTATCAGCTTTCTCATTGCCCGCAATAGAGCAATGGGCGGGGAGCCACACTAGGGTAAATTTATAACATTTTCTTGTCAGGTTACTCAGAGATTCTCGTATCTTCCCCAAAAAGAATGGATCGTGATTATCAATCCTCTTTGAGCGTAGAGCTGCAATTGTGCTGAGACTATCAGTGAGGATAAAGTAATGGTTCGGGGGTAAAGTATTAATTATTTGCAAACTATAGTGAACTGCTGCTAGTTCCGCTATATAAACAGAGGCGGGTTCTGCAAGTTTGAGAGAAATTGAAAAATTATTGTTGAAAATACCGAAACCAGTGGCCTCACTGATTCGTGACCCATCAGTGTAAAACATTTTAAGGCAGTCTATGTGTTGATATTTACTTGTGAATATTTTAGGGATCTCCCGCGAGCGTAGATGATCCGGAATTCCACGAATCTCTGCTTGCATGGACGTGTCGAAGAATAAAATGGATTCAGGAATATCTAGTATATTGACGTATGTGGGAACATACCTAGCAGGCGTTATTTCTTGTGACATGTGATTGAAATACACTGTCATGAATCTGGTTTGGGGTTGAAGCTCGACAAGTCTTTCAAAATTTTCAATTACCAGTGGGTTCATAACCTCACATCGAATAAGTAAACGAGAAGAAAGATCCCAGAATCGGTCTTTTAAAGGAAGAACTCCCGCTAGTACTTCAAGACTCATCGTATGGGTCACAGTTGTTCTCGGTGATGCTACGAGTATAATATGAATATGAATTATATCAGAAATCTATTTTCTCACATCCAGGAGGATTACTTGGTGATCTGTGTATTCATATACCATCCAACGTCTATCTCACGACTGAACGCAATGCTTAATCCAACGAATAAATAAATCAACTCTGGACAAATTTTCACTGTGAAGTGAATTTACACATTGTTTTGTCTTTGAAGTAAACTTCCGTATTAATTTTTGAAAAATAGTTAAAATTATCAAGTAAATTCAAAAAATGTTTTCGGAATAGAATTCCTTGAATCATGCAGATGTGTTTTCATACCTCGATATTCTAAATCGGTTTAGTATTACGCCTAAAACACTCGTAAAGCAATACTCTGTATGTAACGATATCATTTTTAGTTAGTGGTAATTGGTTAGCGAGGAATGAAAATACAAAATGTTTATTGTCTCCGCCGCTCGCGCTCGTGAACGGATTTTGACAATCTATAGCTTGTTAGAAAGGTATTTTTATAAGCTTTCTGTTTATATAAAATGTGATCGATGTAATCGATTTTTTCAAAAGTTATTTTCTTAAAACCCTTTGTGTTTTGATAAAACCACTCATATCTCAGAAAGTAAACAACATATCGAAAAACAAAAATAATAGTGTCAAATGGCAATGTTAGGCCTTTCATTTGAAACTTATTTCGTTAAGATCGGTTCAGCGGTTGCTGAGATAATTACATGACATTAGTGCCCATACATACATACCCACTAGAGTCACAGGAAAAAAATGACCCATATCGGCCCACCCCTGAGTCAATTCCTAGCCCCACCAGGAGTACTTGCACCCAATTTGAAGCAAATCGGACAAGTCTAGCTAACGGACCAACGTGCCTGAAGTTTGTATGGGATTTTTCAGCAATTTACATGGATAAAACTCGCATTCTCGCCGCTAGGTGGCACTGTATGTATTGTATTATCACTGTAAGTGAAAATAAGAAAGATAATTTAATTGTCTACAACTTTGCCGTACATTGCTAGTCAATCTGGCTTCGTTACAAGAAGTTATTAAACTTTTAACGAAGTGATGTCTGAGCCAGTTTTGCATGGGGCCTAACAGTGCATGGTTGTGTATCAGTACTCGATACGCACGAACTAAACATTTTTGTGAAATAATGGTTAGGTTTAGCTCAATGCTATGTTCAGAAGAATTAGAGTACATAATACGAGTCATGTTTTGGTTAAAAACAATTAGCTCCGCATGTTACCGCATAGAGGGCGCCAACACTAACTTTTCAACGAAGAGAGATAGAAATTTGGTGTCCTCTACAAAGTTATAGAACAGGCATTTTTCAGTATTTCTTCCGAACAGCTTGATACTCTATCTCTTTTCTATGAAAAGTTAGTATTGGCGCCCTCTATGCGGTCACAGGTGGAACTAAAATTTTCTAACCGAAATATAACTCGTATTGTTTACTACAATTCTTGTGAATATACTATTCAGCTAAATCTAGTCATTATTTCACAAAAATGTACCATTCGCGGGACTCCAGTACTTATACACAACCATGCACTGCTAGGCCCCGTGCAAAACTGATTCACACATCACTTCGTTAAACGTTTCATAACTTCTTTTAACAAAGCCAGATTGACTAGCAGTCTTCGATAAAGTTGTTTACAATTAAATTACCTTTCTTATTTTCACTTACAGTGATAATACGATGCATATAGTGCCACCTAGCGGCGAAAATACGAACTAGTGAGTTTTCTCCATGAAAATTGTTGAAAAATCCCATACAAACTTTAGGCACGTTGGTCCGGTAGTTAGACTTGTTCGATTTGCTTCAAATTTGGTGCAAGTACTCCTGGTGGGACTATGAATCGACTCAGGGGTGGGCCGATTGAATTTTCAAAAATTCATCATTTTTCTGGGCAGTCTAATATCCACACACACATACAGACATTGTCTCTATTTGTCGAGCTGAGTCGATTGGTATATAAGACTTGGCCCTCCGGGCCTCGGAAAACGTTTTCAAAGTTTGAGCGAATTCTATACATTTCTTTTGTAAGAAATGTAAAAAATTGATACAGTTTGCTGCATTGTTAACTTTTCAGATGTTTCCGGAGCCGTCCTAAGTAACCAAAGCGACCAGGAACATTACTGACAGTAACAATCGATCTAGATTTTCAATTTCAAGCACTTTATTTTTGATTGCTTCCAGAATTGAATAATGACTTATATGGGAAGTCCATACCTGTCGATTTAAACATAAATCTAGAATTTCAATCCAATACGAACCTGAAATTTCAATCTAAGCAAATTCAATATGAAAGATAAAAGATAATTTCATCTTTTATTTAAGTTTATGTTTGAGAAAATAGGTTGTGCATTTGCCGAGAAAACGTTTATTCAGGAGTATACAGTTAGACATATTGATAAATAGCCAAATTTTGCAAATTTTGCAAAGTACATTTAGCTCTAAATGAATCAAGCTATTATAGGAACCTTGTAGATGTTATAAGGAAGGCACACACTCAATATAATCAAAATCAATCCAGTGGTTTACGAGTTATAGAGCACCAAAAGAAATTGATTTATATATATATATATATATATATATATATATATATATATATATATATATATATATATATATATATATATATATATATATATATATATATATATATATATATATATATATATATATATATATATATATATATATATATATATATATATATATATATATATATATATATATATATATATATATATATATATATATATATATATATATATATATATATATATATATATATATATATATATATATATATATATATATATATATATATATATAGAATATAGATTGATACCACTTCCGTAAAGCATCGAGCCGTGTCAAATAAACGAATCATAAAGTCGACTCATTAATTACGAAACAGTGCATTTCGTGGTATTGAGCCGAAATAGGCAAATCATCCAACATTGTTACCGTAAACCGGGGTGACTTTGATCATCGGTGTGACTTTGATCACTCGACACTTTTTTCGTAGATCGCTTATTAAACCAGAATAGTCTACCGAATCATTTTAATTTGAAATGATGTTTACTCTAAACTTATAAAATACTGATTTGTTATACTTTTTGAGTATATTGTTCGGTTTTTGGGTACAAAAACTACAATAAACCGAAATTTTACTTTACCTGATTTTTACGAAGCTTCGTAAAGTGTCTATTTTTATAAAACAAATAAATCTCAGATTTTAGCATGGGTAATAAATAACAAGCGAGTTTTTATTTTCCTTTAGATTTAGATATGCTAAATTTAGTTTAAGAGTTTGTTTATTTTCAATACATTTTTTGTGAAACTAGTTGGCAATTATTTCAAATTATTTTAAGCTAAAATTCGCAACATTTGTTTATTGTTTAATATTCCAACGTGTTACAATATATGAAACTTTTTGTACATTGATAAAACACTGAAACAAAATAATTTGAACAGTTTCAAAGGTTTTCAGAATATTTTATTCTAGTTGGGCACAAATTATACGAATTTTGGTTACTCGAATTTTACAGTACTTTGAAATACTTTGTATAATACTAATTAACATCTATTTAACAATGAGTATCTTTCCAGAATTAGTTTAAACAAACATTTGAATGAAAAACATTGACATCAATAACTTATTGTGGGTGAACATGCAAATTATTAAAGTCACCCCGGAACACGAAAACGGACTTCAACTTGAAATAATTTTTGAAAAAATAGCTGTAAACGGACAATTTTAGGTAAAAACATCCAATCTTGTTCTCCATACATCAGTACATGGTTTAAAAATATTAAACTTCAATAAAAATGTGTTGCGTATAAAAATATGTAATGATTACTTCGAAAAGCGATCAATGTCACCCGGTTTACGGTACTCCATTCAATGAGTTATCGCTACTTCGTAGATGCATACAATATTTTTTTCTACAGCAAATAAAATCTCGTTTCCCGATAATACAAGCCTGGTGGTGCGCAATAAAGGAATGGATAGTCCATGTTTCTCGTTTTCGTTAGTCCGGAAACTCAATCGGTGATTCAAAAATACACTCGGACACGCTGAACAGGAAATGGAAAAATGGAACCGATTCGTCCAAAAGTGTCACCAGAGTTGTTGTCACTGTTTCATAATGGAACCAGTATTAATTGGAAATATTGTATAATTAGTGGTTGAAGTGACTGCAGAACGCGATGGCAAGGACATTTTCACGGACCTCCAACCGTGTGACTGTAAATAGGATGACCAGTTTGTGCTTTGCACTGAAGTTTTAATTAAAAGTGGCAGATTACTGTCAAAATTAAGGACCGAATTGGAATCAACAATAAAAATGACACTAGAATCATTCACTGTGGGTATTTTGCAATAGTACTGAATTCATAATTATGTTTATATATTTCTTATAAAAGAAATGTATAGAATTCGCTCAAAATTTTACGGGGTTTTCTGAGGCCCGAAGGTCCGAGTCTTATATATTAATCGACACAGCTCGACGATTTGGGACAATGTCTGTGTGTGGCTGTGTGTGTATGTATTTTTATTTTTATCCAAACAAATTTCTACTGAAAGGGCACACTCAGACAGAACGCTATTCATTTGTTTTTGATGCTGATGATTAGTTTTCAAGATATGGATAATTGTGTGCGTTATGAAGGTACCTATACAAATAGCTTAGCGACGATCTAGACTGTTAAAATCGGATTATTATCAACAAAATATTCAACATTGAGGTTGAACGAAAGATTTCTATTATTTTCCTATAGACCAAAAGCATGTAATTAATTATTAACGTCAAAACAACAGTTGTTACTAGTTTTAGGACAATAGCATCTCCGTAGAATTTAATGAATGCAATATGCCCTTTCTTTTGGTATTTTGTTCTCGCTGATTAAATTTCCTGTAAGTGAGATATTTTAATTAATTTTCTTGTGTCATTGTATTGAGATGATGCCTTTGGCAAATTTGTTACTCTTACTTTTGAGAACTACTTTACTGCAGACACTAAATTTCTATCTAGAATGTTTGAAAATTTTTAGCATGTTATTTGTGGATGATTTTTTACCACCAATTTATTGTTCAATATAGTATTGGCCTTTTAAATAACACGAATATTATGCAAATAAAACGGATAGGGATGATATTATGATATTTTTTATATTTCATCATCCTATCTACCATCACTAGAAATAATCACTGAACAGTTCCAAGTTCAGGCACGTAGCCAGAGGGGGGGCTAGGGGGCTAAAGCCCCCCCCGAAAATTTTCAAAAATAAATTTAAGAAACAACCTGTTTTTCGGTGACTCTTAAACAAAATGTATCTTGTTTGGTTTCAACAAATTAATGCGAGAATTGTGAGGAAGATTGCTATTTCGAACCACCGAAGACAGCGGTCAGGATATCTACTCAGTATGCTGAGTGTGATAAAACAGTTCCTTTCATGTTGTGTGACTCGTCGGAAGAACAAAAGAAACTGTTACTTTAATTCTTGCTGTGGGGATCTGTCGAATGATTGAGTCGCAGAAGCAAGAAGTAGTGCTCCAGCCAAATACGGAGGCTATTGACTTCCGGTCTTTTCGCATAAGATCGATCTTATGCGAAAAGACCTGAAGTCAATAGCCTCCGTATTTGGCTGGAGCAACATTCATGATGTGAAATATTTGCTGAAGGTGAATATGGAGGTTATGCTTACGAACATCGCCTTTAACGAGTTTAACCATGTCAGGCGTTCAGTACTGATGCCATTTAACAAATTAGCCCAGCGAAACCAGTCATTTTGCATAACAACTTGAAACATGTGGTTGATCCTCATATATATGGACGATGAGAAAATCATTGCTCGGCTACAAGATCTGATACCACTTACTTGCACCGTGGCTATTAAAAGATTCCTGTCACATTTGAAAAAAAAATGGTATTTATTATAAAGGACACATCTAGGAAGTAATTCCCTATATATTAAATGGTGTTTTTGTGGTGATAATCTAGGTGAACAGACATATTTCCTCCAACCTGACCTTGCACGTAAAAACTGAATGCGATAGTATTATTTTACACATTATATCTTTGCATATACATAGTCTCCAAAACCATTTCCTGAAAAACAAACATTTGCCAAATTTTGGCTGCTGTTCGGATAATATTGACGGCAAAAACTGCGTCTAGTATCTCAAAATCAATGGTCGGCACCATCATTGAGGAAGTCGACACTCGTGACCCGTCAGAAATTCGCGAACATGGACATGGCAGTAACCACTATGATGATAAGGAAGTGTACGAGATAGAAATGAACAACCACCGCGACACTGTTGGTTAGGAAAAATATTTCCCAGCCTAGTAAATAGTTCTCCACACGCAATTGTTAGTTGTTCGCACGAGATCTGTAGGACAACCATTTACGTTTTATCACTTTCATTGTTCACATCATGGAAATATATTGAAGACACAAGGTTTCATTTAGCTAATGCATTGAACCGAATAAAACAAACGAAATATATAATAAAATGCAGAAGTTTTATAGAAAAGTGAGCTCAAAAACTGTCCCAAAATGAGAACTTTATCGCTAGTGGTTGTGTCTAACAAAACTCAGATATCATGTTATATATTAGCCAGAATAAAGTTAGTTAAAGCATAAGAAAATTGAATTTCTGTAACTTAGTAGAAACATCAGGCATCTCACTCAAGCGTGCTAGACAAAAGCATTTCCGTTAGTTGATGACAATATAGTCGAGAAGACAGTTTTTGTTTTCGCGTCATTTTAATGCAATAGTAAAGTATTTCGGTTGACACTCAATTTCATTTTATGCGGAGAATGCGTTCCGTATTTAAACATTATTAGTCCGCAAAGTAGTGATATTTTAAACAATCGAACAATAAGCAAGAAAAACGCCAAAAAATAAACAAGCCAAAAAGTGGTAAAACAGTGGTTTTTCTGAGGTGTTCATCAACCCACGAATTGTATACCGTCGTATATTACTAATGTTGTTGATATACAGAAACGTACATAGTAGCGGTAGGACTATCTGTTGTAATTTTATCCTTACTTTTCAACTGATGTCAATTGATGCTAAACCACATATTAGTCAATCAATCATAATAAACTTAATGTTGTAAGCAGTAGCATTTCTGTTTCTTTCGATGGCTTCCAATTAATGTCCATGTAAGTCTAAAAACGACGTGACGATAAAGTGAACAAACATCAGTAGCCTATCACGGAGAGCGACTAAAATGTTGTAACTAGTTGAGTCTACAGTCAATAAGTTGGGATTAATGTTTCGATTTCATGTTTTCGTTTTATTTGTGTTCGTTATGAAATAAAATGAGAGAGATGAGCAGAGATCACGAAGAAAAAGAGAGAGAAAATAATAAATAAATTGAAATCGGCCCAAGAGCAGCTGTTCTATATTTTCTGGGCACTCAACTACAGAACAACAGAAATCATCAAAGAAAGTTGGCCTTACGTTACTCTTCGGAAGAGGTGAAGTAAGTGCGATGTATACCCGTCCATGTGTTGGAATAAAAAGATGCTGAAATTATTGAGCTTGTTCATATTTATAATATCTAGTTCTTTTTTCCAATCTAAAGTTTTATTTGAAACGGCTCAATGCGTTAGCACAACTGAGCCGTGGGTCAATAAGTAAAAATTAAAAAAAAAATCTAAGAATGTCGGTCTGCCAGATCTTGTTGACGCAGTTTGCTGCTGCGTGTTGAGATCTTTTTCCTTGGTGGTGAGGCCGCTTGGGGGTCATTCAGTCTGCCTTCTCTCGCGTTATCGTTCCCGTCCATGTCGTCATCGGTACTGCTTTCTTGCTGTTCACGATCAGAGGTTCTTATTTGTTTCTTGTTCTTATGGGTCGCTGTTCTATATCCGTCTTCATCGGTATTTGCTTCTTTATTGGCGATGCTAGTTGTTGGTTTGGGAGCGGTTGTCGTGGTCGTTGTACCTGCATTATTGGGTAATTGGATCGTTGTTTTAGGTTTATCTGAAGGTATCGGTGGCTGCTAGTTAGAGTTGGCTGTAGTAGATGAGTTTTGACTAGTTGCTTCGGCGTATGTTTTTCCGTAGTAGGCTGTATAGTTACAGAATTGGCATGTTGGGGTCTGCCCGGGATATGTCATTAGCGTTGTTTGCTTATAGGTCATGCCATCCTTCGGTGATTTGCATTCGATAGTCATGTAAGAAGGTATTGGTTTAGTCACTCGCATTCTCACAATACGAACGCCGTTGGGAATGCTGGTGAAAAAAAATTTCTAGGTATCATTCGTAATAGATTCTACTTCTCCATTTGCGACATGATTCGTTTGATGAAATCTTCCTTCGTGCGCGGGGCCAAATCATGGATACGCACGTCCACCATGTCGTTTTCCATATGCACGGGGATCTTGATTCTGGTGTTATTAAATTCGACCTCGTGTTGCATGTTGTTCTTTGCAATGAAGTTTTCGGCCTGTGCTAAGCTTCTAAACGTGATCAAAACACAGTTTTTTACGTGATGTAGCTGAATGTAGGTAACTTCAGCGAGATTAAGCTCCATTTTCACTTTAACTAATTGTTCCACTTCCTGAACTGTTCGTGTTATCCCGTAGCACAGACACTTTTGCTTCATTTGGCAAACTCATTTCACTCCGCAGCCAGGAGCAACGATACAATTTGTATGTGCACTGATATAGAACAATAGCTAGCTTGATTCACTGGTGCCTATAGCCTGCTAAAGCGTAGCGATTTTTTTTTTGCTTCTGCTTTTTGCGACGTCAGAAGATAGACATTCTAGTTCTTTTGGTAATACATTTAACAAATTTCACGTACCGTCAAGTCACCAGTTACCGTGCGTTTAGGTGGATTTGACGTGACTTCCAACTCTGTTTTTTATCAAAATGAAAACCGCTCTCATAGTCACCGTAAAAATACCTATCTAAATACGTCACAATTTAGAAATAATATAAAACTATTAGCAACAAAACGAGAATAAGTAGTTTGTTTGGCACCAGTGCACGTTATATGATCAACTTACCATGTATTTAAAATTTTGATTCAACTTTAGTTGGAATGTTTCAATAAAACGATGAAACGAGAGGATTTGGGATCTGGATCTCTCCGATAGATTCAGGGAGCTAGTTCTTTAAATTTCGTGATTTTGAAACAGCACGGTGAACGAAACATGCACGGCGACTGGCGACTTGAAGGAAAATTAGAAGATATTAGTAATCAGTGTTTTCGTTCGATTTGTAGACAATTTTCTTTAATAAATTAAATTGTGGGCAGTTTCCTTCAGTTTATTTAATCATTTAAATTTATATTTTGATCCTATTGATCACCAAAAATCCTTCTTAACTGGGGCTCTAATCTACCAGACCAAGGCTAGTCTTGAAAATAGTTTCATTTAAATAGAACTGGTAATACTCGCAGAACGCAAGACAAAGAAAATAGAAGTTGAACCGTCTCTGGGCATCTACAAATCGCTCGCTAAATCAGAAGATTTTGTGCGAATTTCGACATTCTCTTCGTTCGAACATTTTATGGATATTTTTCTACTCATTTCGGTTTAGCATCTTCTACGCCTTTTAAAGGTGTAGCTTGGAACACCTAGTGTTTTCCAGCACCGTCAAGCATTGTCATATTCGGTTAGCGCATAAACACTGTGAACTCTAGAATATACTTTGTTGTAACGAGAGTAAGTACTATAACCTTTCTTGTGACAATGAACATATTTTTAGGATTGTCTTAGATTTGAAATTCATTTCATTATGAGCTTTTCAAAATTTAATTTAGTTTCTAGTGACTATATCAAATTGTCAGAATTAAAAGCTTTATGCAATTTTTTTAAGCCCCTCCCGAAACAAAATCCTGGCTACGGGCCTGTCCAAGTTGGACCTTGATAACTTATCGGTGCAAAAATTTTCATTTGTCAGCACCTTCTGACAGTCAATTTTCTATCTTATAACCATCGGATCGATCTGCAGCAAAACGAGAAGCGAAATAAATAACTCCAAGCAACGGTAGCGTGAGGGAGAGAAATTTTACGCCTCCCTCTCCTCCAACCTGAATTTTTTAGTAATGAATAATACATTTATTCATGCTGACTGCTGTAGTTTAATAAAATGAAAGGACAAAGCACGCCAGTACTTAGCTAAATCACAATATCACAATGATGCCGAGAATTCCTCGACCATAAAAGTCACAAGTGTTGAACTAACATTCCTTCCCATCCCAAAATTGACCTGAATGGGCGTAGCACTCTACGCTATTGAACATACTATAATCTTAGTCTGTTTAGATCGCATGTACTACTCCCAAGTATCATACAATTGGTTCAATACGCAATTTCAACAGGCTTTGATCAATCACGGGGAACTCACAGGCGGTCAACTAAGCTAAGCTAAGCTGGCTGATATAATATGATACTACAATAATTATTGTCTGATCAGTACATTGAGAACCTATTGTCTTAAGCATCATGAGGACTTTTGGAATATTGTGGGAATGCGATCCTGATCTGTAACTGATCTATTAGTCGAGATCCCGTAGTGGTCAAATCACATCAATATCGAATACCTGCATGAAAACACTGCAATAAAAACTCCTTCCGGAGTTCTGAAACTAATTATAATCTATAAATATTGTATCATGTTGAGCTCACTCACCGAATTATGGATCAATTTTTCAAATGGGAGTTGCAGTTGCAGTTTTTACCGATGTTTAACCAAATCAAATTTTATTTGGTTCCATGTGTTACATTCGATGGCATCACACTTGCGGTAATCTGTCAAGTTCCTAAAGTATATGTGCATGGAAGTTTTGGAGTTTGCTGATTTATTCTTTACTGTAAGTATGTTCAAATGAAGAGTAAAATATAGTGTTACGTCTAGTGGCCAGCGTTGTCGGAAACCGAGCTCGAGGGGTCTTGGGTCCGATATGCTACTCGCAGACACCGATTATATCCCAAAATGTACAATAAACCACCGAATATTTCACCAGAACCGCATATCACAAACGGTAGGAACTCTTCTTCCACGAAATTAATTTATTTTCTATAAATTGAAACTCATTTTATTGGGAATTAATTAATTAATGTTCTATTACGGAGAAACTATTCCAGAAACGCGTCTGGTCGCTAAGACGGCTTGGGATCTGAATGCTGACTGGAACAATCATCGCGCGCAATTGTATATCCCACGTATGAAGATCTAAACCCACCTTAAACATAAATTTTTTATCTAGATCAGTTGTCTTAGCTGCAGTAAAATGCGCACCCAAACATAGCCGCCACCTTGAAACAACGTTTCAACTACTACTTCTACTATTGCTATTTCTACTACAATACTAACATATCAAATCAAATCTGTCAAACTTATCACAATACAAAGACATAACACAATATAAAAATGTATAAAAATTATTCAGCAAATCCCGTTGGTTTATCCACCTCATTGTCCGCATTCTCCAACGCTCTGTCGATAGTCGCTATCATAGGTTGTTGGCACAATTGCTGATCATCCGCAGGTAGGAGACATATTTGTGAAGCTGGACGTTTGACAACTCCGCTACACGTTCGAAGAACAACGACGCGCACGACGCCATCCTCTCCAGGGTTTGCTTCGATTATTCGTGCTAGAGGCCATCTTGTTGGGTGCAGTGAATCATCCCGAAGAATAACCATAGTGCCGGGCTTTAGTGGTGTGCTTAATCTTCGAAAAGGCTTTGAATCTCGCTGCAACTCCTTCAAATAATCGCTCCTCCATTGGTGCCAAAATTGTTGTGCTTTCTCTTGCAGTCGCTGAAACCTGTCCAGCCGGTTGAGTGGAATGTCCCGCAAATTGGGGTCCGGTATTGAGTGAAGGGAGCAACCGATTAAAAAATGGGCTGGTGTTAGTGCAGAAAGGTCACTTGTGTCTTCCGCCAAAGGTGCCAGAGGCCTCGAGTTCATGCATGCCTCGATTTGTGCTAATACCGTCACCATTTCCTCGAAATTTAGCAAGGAATTCCGTAGCTGCCGTTGTAGATGACGCTTCGCAATCTTCACCGCCGACTCCCAAAGTCCACCGAAATTGGGTGCTTTCGGAGGAATCAAATGCCAACGGATGCCTTCCGTCGCGCAGGTGTTAGTAATGTGATTCAGCTCCGATTGGTTTTGTAGACGCCTGTAGATCTCATGCAGCTCATTCCGTGCGCCGATAAAATTCCTCCCATTGTCGGAATGTATGTGCGATGGTTTTCCCCGACGTGCGATGAATCTTCGTAGTGCCGACATAAATGCTGCTGTCGAAAGGTCTCCCACAAGCTCGAGATGTGTGGCTTTAGTACTGAAGCACACAAAAACACAAATGTATGCCTTTGTGGGTGCTGCTTTCCTATGAGGGGCTCGCAGGTACACAGGTCCACAGTAATCAACTCCAGTATTGCTAAAGGCTCTGCTTGGTGTTACTCGTGCGTAGGGAAGCTGGCCCATAGGCTGTTTAACTGGTACAGGATTGGTTCGCGTGCAGTTGTAGCAACTTCTGATGATTCCATGCAGCAGTCGTTTTCCGTTTACTGGCCAGTATTGTTCCCGAATAACTGCTAGCATTAGTCGCGGTCCCCCGTGAAGAAGTTTGTGATGATAGTGTCGAGCCAGTAGTTTAGTGTAGGGATGATTTCCGGGTATTAATATTGGATGTTTGCTTTCATATGGCTCATTAGAATGCTGCAGCCGACCACCTACTCGGAGTAGTCCTTGCTCGTCTTGGAATGGGTTTAAAGCGCGTACAGTGGATCTTGGCGAAACGAGTTTTCCAGTGTGAAGATCCTTGATTTCCTGTAAGTATGACTCCGACTGAACTAACCGCAGGAGTAGACCTTTTGATCGTTCCAGCTCCTCCACCGTCAAAGTAGCGTTCAGGCATGAAGGTTGACCGAGATGACGCGATTGGCAATTGCGTCGGAAGCGAGAAATCCATGCAACTACGCGTAACATCTTGTTGAAGTGCGAATATCGAGTGAATATTTCGTTGTATTTTTCAGAGCATGTTGCTCCGGCCGCCACCGTTTCCCTCTCCATCAGCTCTTCTGGTACAGGCTCTAATGGGCTTTCACGTGGCCAGTTCTCCTCCGACTTGCTCAACCATTCCGAACCGATACTCCATAGCTTGCTTTCCAAAAATGCGTTGACGTGCATTCCTCTCGAGACAAGATCCGCAGGATTTTGTAAGCCAGGAACGTGTCTCCATGTGGCATTGCGTGTTGTTGTTTGGATTTCGCTGACCCTATTGGCGACGAATGTTTTCCAGTGGTAGGGTGGAGCTCGTAACCAATTTAGCACAACCGTTGAGTCCGACCAAAAGTGAACCGAGTTGAATTCCATTCCGAGTGCTTGGATGACCTTGTTGTATAAACGAGCGGATAACTGGGCGGCGCAAAGCTCTAATCTTGGGATGCTGAGTCGCTTCAGCGGAGCAACCCGGGATTTTGATGATATTAATTGTACTTTAACCGTTCCGTTCCTGTCCACTGTGCGGGCGTAAAGGCAGCAGCCATAAGCAACCTTGGAGGCGTCCGCGAAGCAATGAAGCTGTGTAGATATTGCATCCGGGAGAAAAACAAATCGATCCACCTTGAAGTACGATAGTTGCTCTATTTGAGGTCGAAAGTCTTCCCATAGTTCCTGTAGATCCTTAGGAACTTCGTCGTCCCAGCCGATGGGAATAAGCCACAAACGCTGCATAATTATTTTTGCTGTTATTACAACTGGTGAGATTAATCCCAATGGATCGTATAGCTGAGCGATGCATGACTGAATTTTACGCTTGGTGAGTATACCATCCCTTTCCTTAATGCTGAGATTGAACCTTAGACAATCTGACTCAGGCTCCCATATGATGCCCAATGTTTTAATCGTTTCATCTGGATTGAACTTAACAGAAGACTGGATCCCAATTTGATCCGAGGGTAATCCTTGAAGTACTTCTAGCTTATTGGACGTCCATTTACGCAGTGAAAAACCGCCACCTGCCATTAACTCGCTCATTTCCTTCCGCAATTCTATCGCTCCTTCCACCGTGTCATCGCCTCCAATGAAGTCATCGATGTAGTATCCTTTCGAAACCAGCGGCGCTGCTTTGGGATAATGCTGCCCTTCATCCTCTGCCAGTTTTATTAGCGTTTTTGTAGCCAAATATGAAGATGGTCCTAGTCCATAGGTAATGGTGCAAAGCTGGTAGGTTTGAATTGGCTCCGAAGGGTCAAATCTCCACAGAATTTTCTGTAAGGGTCTGTCGTCAGGGTGTACCATTACCTGACGATACATTTTTTCAATGTCGCCTACCAATGCAACAGCGTATTTTCGAAAGCGAATGACTATTTGCAGCAGCTCGTCCTGCAACACCGGCCCAACTAAAAGCGAGTCGTTTAATGAATTGCCAGACGACGTTTTAGCTGATCCGTCGAAAACCACCCTTAATTTTGTTGTTGAACTGGATGCCTTCAGCACTGGGTGATGCGGCAAGTAAAAACTCCTCCTCGTCTGCTGCTCTCCATCCGGGACTGGTTCCATGTGATGTAGTTGTAGATATTCCCTCATGAAACTATGGTACGCGGTTTTTAAATCCTCATTCTTTTCAAATCGCCTTTCGAGCAAATTGAATCGATGCAATGCAGCTGATTTTGACTCTCCTAACATTTGACCAATCTCCGGTTTCGTCGGCAAACGAACGATATACCGCCCCTGCTCGTTTCTGGTTGTCGTATTGTGGTAAAGTGTTTCGCAATCCTCCTCTTCGATGGACAGGGGTTTTCTATCGGCCATTTTCTCCACCTCCCAAAATCTTTCCACCAAGCGGTTCAGCGATTCGATGCTAGCACAGTTCGTAACAGTGATTCGAGAATGTGGTTGAAGGGAAGAGGCTCCAGCAATAACCCATCCAAAAACAGTTTCCACCACTAGTGGCAAATTATGTCCCAAATTAATCTGTCGGTTTGGCCGAAAGAAGGAAAAGAAGTGCTGTATTCCGAGTATAATATCCACCTCCCCACACACGTTAAATTTCGGGTCCGCCAATGACACGTTATCCGGGATGTTCCAAGCATTCGTATCGATGTTGTTGAGCGGCTGTTTCGATGTCACCTTGTTGAGCACTAAGAATTCCATTGTCACCGCATAGTCCGAGAGTCTGGATCGTGCCTCTGTTGTAACCATTTGGGTGCATTTGATAACGCCCGTGCCAACACCATGCACATTGATGTCCATTTTCCGTCCCTTCAAACGCAGCATCTGAGAGAGCCTTTCTGTCATAATGTTCGACATTGAACCACAATCCAGCATGGCTCGCGCCAACAGTTCATTACCGTGTCGATCAACCACCTTTACAACCGCCGTCATCAAAAAGGTGTTCAATCCAATCGCTGCAGTATTTACAAGTGTTGAGGTCGATGCGTTCTGGCCGGCGGCTTTACGATCGAGCTCAGCTTCCCGTGATGCCGATGCAGCTAACGTGACTGCTTTCGTTGTATCCTTCGAGCTAGGAAAACCTGGATGGATAATTGAAGGATGCTTTCCTTTGCAGGTACGACATCGGAATTTTGATGGACAGTTTTTCACAAAATGATCGGACCTAAAGCAGTTGCTGCACAAGCGATTTGAGTTCACCAGATCCAACTGCTTCTCGTGTGGCATCTTAGGAAAATCCTGACATTCAACTAGCCGATGATTATGCGAGCAAGCTACACATTTAAATACGCGTTCTTCTGCAGCTGCATGCGCATACACCTTTGCTGGGCCAAGTCGCTTGAATGGTTGCGCCGGTATTGGGGTTTGCGATGAGTGTGCAATGTTGACCTGAAGCGATTCGAATACCCGTGTCCTTCGTTGCAAAAACTCGATAAGCGCACCATAATTTGGATCCACAAGAGTCGATGCATGATCTTCCCATAATTTTAATGTGGCATCATCTAGACGTGAACAAAGCAAATGCACCATAATCGTGCTCCAACTATCCACAGGCTCTTGTAGCTGTTTTAAAATTTTGCTATGTCGTTCGAATGTGTCGATCAATCCATGTAGGGCGCTAGCTGATTCTCGCTTGATTTTCGGATGATCCAACATGGTATGCATGTGCCGTTTCTTGAGAAGGTAGCTGTTTGAGTAACGGTCAACCAAAATTTGCCAAGCCACTGGATAGTTCATGCAACTAATAGTAAGGGACTCGATGAGTTGGGCGGCTTCACCTCTAAGTGCTGCCCGGAGATAGTGAAACTTCTGTACGGTTGAAATTTCATTCGATGAATGGATCAACGCCATAAAGGTGTCGTGAAACGTCAACCATTGATTATAATCTCCGTCGAATTCCGGTAGGGTGATGGTTGGAAGCTTGACTCCAGGAGCATACGATGAGTTCGATTGCTGAGCACGGTCGGCAGGAAGTTGCTGTGATGGCGCATCTGGTATTTTCGACAATAAAGCTCCCTTCACACAAAAAACTTTGTTTCAAATTTCTCGCGCGTGGACATGTGTTGTGATTCGGAAACGAGCGATTCCTCGTGGCATTCGATGTCTGTTTGCACTTCCTCAAACGTACTCCAAAGTTTGTCCATGCTATTGAGGCGAAGGTTGATTTCATGCCGGTCTTCTTCACTGTTGCAGCGTTCTGAGTAATCCTCGCATCGATTCAGTGAGGCGAGAATGTTTGTTCGCTTCTGCTCGAGTTGTCTGATCTTTTTCTTCGTCATGGTGGTGGACAGTGTTACTGGACCAAGGCGAAATTTCCCTTAAAACAAAGATCCGGTAGAGACGTACGGAGAGAAGTAGGATTTTGGAATCACACTCACCTTTTGTAAGGCGGAATATGCCTTGTATGTTTATACAATCCGGAACAAACAACCTCAGCGATGTAAGCAGTTCGATCCGAGAAGATGATTCAGTGTGTAAATTGCCTTGCTAAAGGCGAGATATGCCTTGTATATTAAAATACAGCAGCTCCAGGTACATGCAATATGGCCCGGGAAGTAGTCCGTTACCTCCAATGGAAATTTGGGATTGGGGTTCAGTCCTTAGCCTAATAACCAGTAACAATGGGACACGACGCTCCAATTGTTCAGTACAAAATGGCGACGATTCTCATCAAATAATAGCATATAATGGGTACAATGTCCAGAGCCTTTGGGGTCCAAACGCCGGGATCCTGGTCACGGCACCAATTTTGTGTTACGTCTAGTGGCCAGCGTTGTCGGAAACCGAGCTCGAGGGGTCTTGGGTCCGATATGCTACTCGCAGACACCGATTATATCCAAAAATGTACCGAACAATAAACCACCGAATATTTCACCAGAACCGCATATCACAAACGGTAGGAACTCTTCTTCCACGAAATTAATTTATTTTCTATAAATTGAAACTCATTTTATTGGGAATTAATTAATTAATGTTCTATTACGGAGAAACTATTCCAGAAACGCGTCTGGTCGCTAAGACGGCTTGGGATCTGAATGCTGACTGGAACAATCATCGCGCGCAATTGTATATCCCACGTATGAAGATCTAAACCCACCTTAAACATAATTTTTTTTATCTAGATCAGTTGTCTTAGCTGCAGTAAAATGCGCACCCAAACATATAGCTAGTTGCATGTTTTAATACCAGAGGGCGAAAATTCGTTTGTTCCGATTTCGGAATTCCGGAGTAAGTAGAGGAGCCCGGGGCTAGTTGGCGGAATCCCTTTTCTCCATTTCTATTAGACATATAACGCAGCAACTCGTTATGTACCTCAAGTTATGTGAAACCAATCATCCAATTTGTTTTGTTGCAAAACATATTGCTTTGTAGAAGTATTCAGGGCCCATATACAATTGACGCCTCATCTTTTGCACTGCCAAACCGTGAAGGTCACACTATATCAAAATGCAGACACCGGTTCCGATTGTTCCCGAATTCCATGATATGTGCAATGTTCATCCGCATTTGATGTACTGCATTGATTATTATGCTTTTTATGTTACAGTGGATTTACGGTGCAAGACACAATAATTCGACAAATATTATTTTTGTTGAGTAAGCAACGACTTGTTACAACAATCTCTTAGCTCACTCGTTCTGTTTCTCTCGGACCGATCGGTCTAACTTTCCAGTCCGTGCAGTGTAACGTTAAAAAGAATAGTGCTAATCTACTGCTAAGGCTATCTTGCGCATTCTCCGCCTCGTCGGGGTTTCAGTATATTTCGCTTCTTTTGTGTTTCTGCGCGTTTACCGTTATCCGGCCATCGAGCAGTATTTTTTACTAATTAGCCGTCTGGATACTGTTATATACACAAGTTAAGTAGCGCTGTAATACTATACTTCCCACTCTTGACTATAATACCAGCTTACACTGGGCAATAGGCCCGTGCAAAAATGACTTGCTCTGACAATGGTTTGCCTCAAGGAGAGATGGAAATCGAAACAAAATCGACTCCCCGAAACACTTACGGAGGAGTACTTCTGTCAATCGAATCGCCTCCCCTCGACACCGGGCATTCAGGTTGTCGCTTACCAAACCAGAATTAAAAGCAAAAACCTTTGCATTGCTTCCACCTACATCCATCCTAAAGCCTCAGTTAGCCACCGAAGGCTTAGCGATATTGCGGAACTCATCCCCACACCGAGGCTAGTTTTAGGTGATTTTAACTACCACAGTACTGCACTGCACATGATCGCAAATCAGTCCCTTAAAGATAGGAAATCGCATAGAAAACGGGACAAATATGCGATCAAGGCCACAGCATGAGAAAATTTGCTCACTCGTGCGACTCTTGCTGTCTGTGGATCACAGCGAGATGTCTGAAAGCTTCAGAGTAGGGCACTAGATGGAAAAACTGCGAATAAACGGTGAAGCTTGAAATTTTGAAGAGCACGGTCAAATCTTCACTCGTGAATGTTTGTCTCATAGCTTCGCGAAGCTCACAAATGTTTGTTGATGCATGAATAAAACATACTTTCACTACATTTTTACTGATAGAGCGCGTTATGGGTAGTTTTGTAATATACTACAAGGAATTTGTTCCACTGAAATTCATTTGTTAGCGGTACATTGTTGCAAATTTTTAAAACATTGATTATCAGCTAGTCTTAATACGGTAGATGGTTTTCAAAGTATTAATTATATTGTGCAGATATGGAAATGTAATAAAACTTAATGAAAATGCTATGCAAACCGCGAACCGCTCGAGAAGAGCTTCGCGAGTGAAGCCATCCGCGTTGGGGAAGGATAGAATAAAGAGGCAACTTCGTTGGTTGTTATAGCTTTGGCTCGCGTGTGTACGCAGCGACAGGTTGCTATGCATCATTTTCCAAGCAAACAGAATGCGTAAAAACTGAAGAAAGCTTGTTTGTGAAGTGCGAATGATCGCTTCGCGCTGCGATTTTTCCCATGCTTGATCAAGGATAGTGCATGGGATTTAAAATCACCTCAGATTTTCACTGAGATATGTTACATTGCGCTTAGGGTGCCAAATCATGTCCGATTTTACCCTGCTTTGCTTCGTAAATTGGAAGAAAGAATTCACACACCTTTCGTGTTGTTCGTTTGATGTTTGTCAGTTCATTACGAAAAGTTCAACGAGTATGATGTTTGTCACTAATATAAAGATTTACTGGTTGGAACGAATTTTACGAATCAAATCAAATAAGTTAAAGTTCCTTGAGTTGGAATAACGAATACTTCATTTTTCTCATGTATATTATCTTTATGATGCTAGAGCAATAAATTCATAAACTGAGAACTTCCCGGTGTAAACTAGGTTTAGTTGTAAAACATCTACTGGAATAACGGCTTTTTAGTTTCATCACAAAGACATTAGAAAACCTCGTCTAAAATTAAACCACTCTACCTAATTACTGTTGGCTTGAATATAATGCTCTATTCATACTCGCTCCCGAGAAGCTGGTAAACATGTAGGTAGGTACTATTTGGCTATCCGCCGGGGAATAACTTCACTATCAAGTTGTAGAGAAAATCTTTGTGGAGTGAAAAATAAATATTGATTTCTCCCCTTCTATTATCCTTACGACCACTCATCTGTACACTGGAGTGCACTGCAGATGAGAACGTCCCACTTTGCACATATTTCAGGGCCGTTGAGTGAAAATAAGCTTTCTGCCGTTGCCTCTTGATGAACTGAATAGATCAATACCATTCTTCGAAGCTTCCGGAAAGCAAATATCGTGATAGTTTCCTAAATATACGGAAAACATCTAATTAATTGAATTCACACCGCGAATGCTGCACTGGTTGTGGAAATATATTAATTGGATTGAGCAATGGGCGGATTGTAATCTGAATGTAGGGCAGGATCCGCCGACTGGCTTCTTTTAACAAGCAAATAAAACCTATTACATAAAATTTTGCATAATAAAATTATTAGAAAATGTATCTCGAAAACACGATGTAGAGGTTAGGGTTTTACATTTGATTGGCTGGCGTCCAAAAGGGGCTAATCCACAATTTTTCCGAAATCGACATTTTTGAATTTTTTGATAGGGATAAGTAATCCACGTGTACTGCCATTTAAGAAATTTGAAAATAATTTCAAAATTTTTTGCTATTGGCAGTCAAAGCTGTCCATGGAGGTAATCCTACTACTAGCTGGCGTCCAAAAGGGGCTAACCCCACATTAAGTCTTATGGAAATTCAAGTTTTCTCGATCGTTTTCCGAGGTTTTAAGGTTTTAGTCTATCGATTCGCAATCAGTAAATTTTATGTTGTAGCTCACATAGACGAACATAGGTCAGATGAACATAAGAACAAATAAATAAATATCGGTAAACTCGATATAATACTGTTTTTAGTTGGATTGCGTTGTACGTTGACGTTTCGGCCCAAACAGTCGTTCCTTGCTATGTATGACTATTTTCTATCTAATATATATTTCTTGCACAAAGGTATATTTTTAAGAGAATTTTTTCAAAAATTCCAGTGATGGTGTCATGTCTCTACATTGTTAAGCGAGCAATAAGGGATTAAGAGAAAAACGGTACATTGCACAGTGGGACGAGCCCGGACTTTAGTCCATATATGAAGGTTATGCGATATTTTCACAAGTATTTTTTTCGTATCAGCTGAGCTATCAGAGACATTTTCGCGAGATTTTAGGTGATTTGAATGCAAAATGAATTTTTGACAGCTTTTTGAAAGGCATAACTCAAGTGTTTTTTGCATTATTTGGCCATAGGAACTACATACGGTTATTCTCGTTTTTCAAAAAACGGTTGATTTTATGAATTGCATTACTTCACCAAAATAATCCGTGTGATAAAATTACATCGTAAAATCGCCAAAAATAAGTCACTAGTTGGTTTAGTTAGTGTTTAGATAACTGTTTGTCATGAATTTTTATTGAATTCGAACTTCTAAAGCGATAACAACAACGACGCCCGTGAATGCCCGCGATCACACTATGCTCATTCGAAAGCTTTTCATTTTCTCTTTAAAATGAGCCTATGCTAGTTTTGCGAAAACTAGGGATAAGTAGTCAAAATTTGAAAAAAACTGTGGATGGAGACGCATGGTTATTACTGATATTTAATTTGAATATTCACTTTATGACTAGAATAATGACACTAATTTATGCACAACTTTCAAATAGCATTTAGAGCATGATCTACAAGGGTTTTACTAGTGATCAAGAGTAAGAAGCCGAGTGGGAAGTAGGGTTTTTAAGTGGGAAAGGAATTAAGAATGTTTAAAATTCAGTAAATATTTTCAACCATCTGAAATGTGTCATAAAATGTTTCATAAACTATTTTTGCTAACTTACGCAATAACTGTCAAATTGAGTGAACACAGTTGAATTCTAGTCATTTGGTGAGACTATTTTTTTCCGAGTTTGCATAGCACTGATATATGCAGGCGATGCAGCAGACGACGAGGATGGCACGGTAACGCACCTGGGAGCACGCGCGGAAGACATTGCACTACCGGCTCCGGATCTCCAACAAATCCAGGAGGAGATTAGCCGGCTCAAAAATAATAAAGCCGCTGGGGTTGACCAAATACCAAGCGAGCTACTAAAACACGGTGGCGAGCCACTGGCTAAAGCGCTGCACCGGGTGATTACCAAGATTTGGGAGGAGGAGATTTTACCGGAGGAGTGGATGGAAGGTGTCGTGTGTCCTATCTACAAAAAGGGCGACAAGCTGGATTGCTGTAATTACCGAGCAATCACCCTGCTGAACGCCGCCTACAAGGTACTCTCCCAAATACTATGCCGTCGACTATCACCAATTGCAAGAGAGTTCGTGGGGCAGTACCAGGCGGGTTTCATGAGCGAACGATCTACCACGGACCAGGTGTTCGCTCTTCGTCAAGTATTGCAGAAATGCCGCGAGTACAATGTGCCCACACATCATTTGTTCATCGACTTCAAAGCCGCATACGACACTATCGATCGAGATCAGCTATGGCAGATTATGCACGAGTACGGATTCCCGGACAAACTGACGCGATTAGTGAAGGCGACGATGGATCGGGTGATGTGCGTAGTACGTGTCTCAGGGACGCTCTCTAGTCCCTTCGAATCACGCAGAGGGTTACGGCAAGGTGATGGTCTCTCGTGTCTGTTATTCAACATCGCGCTGGAAGGTGTAATAAGAAGAGCAGGGATCGACACGAGTGGTACGATTTTCACAAAGTCCGTTCAGCTACTTGGCTTCGCCGATGACGTTGATATTATTGCACGAAACTTTGAGAAGATGGAGGAAGCCTACATCAGACTGAAAAGAGAAGCCAAGCGCGTCGGACTTGCCATCAACACGTTGAAGACAAAGTACATGATAGGTTCACGAGAAGAGAATGAGAACCGCCCGCTTCGAGTTTGCATCGGTGGCGACGAAATCGAGGTGGTTGAAGAGTTCGTGTACTTGGGCTCACTGGTGACCGCCGACAATGATACCAGCAGAGAGATTCGAAGACGCATCGTGGCAGGAAATCGTGCTTACTTTGGCCTCCGCAAGACACTTCGGTCGAACAGAGTTCGCCGTCGTACGAAGTTGACCATTCACAAGACGCTGATTAGACCGGTAGTTCTCTACGGGCACGAGACCTGGACCATGCTCGTGGAGGACCAACGCGCACTTGGTGTCTTCGAACGGAAAGTGCTGCGTACCATCTACGGTGGAGTGCAGATGGAAGACGGCACATAGAGACGGCGAATGAACCGTGAGTTGCATCAGCTGTTGGGGGAGCCGCCCATCTGTCATACCGCGAAAATCGGACGACTACGGTGGGCCGGGCACGTAGCCAGAATGTCGGACAATAGCCCGGTGAAAACGGTTCTCAATTGCAATCCGACCGGTACAAGAAGACGTGGCGCGCAGCGAGCACGATGGATCGACCAGGTGGAAGACGATTTGCGGACCCTTCGCAGACTGCGTGGCTGGCGACGCGCGGCCATGGACCGAGTGGAATGGAGGAATCTTTTGTATACGGCACAGGCCACTTCGGCCTTAAACTGTTAATAAATAAATAAAAATAGCACTGATATAGCTTAAGGGTATGCGATATTATTCAAATAAAATAAGACCATTTTCAAAGGAGCCACATACGCGAAAAAAATATTTTGGATTTATTTTAATTTAAGGTATGAAATAAGCAATCTAAGCAAGTTAAAACACACCTTCGAAAACAAAATCGTTAACCATCTTGTTGAATGTAAATCAATATTCCACTAAGACGCTCAAAATGTTTATTTTAAAAATGAAAAGAATGTAGTTTTCATACCAAGTAACCCACCAATGAATTAAACGTTCCAAAATTAGTCGATCACATCTTATTTGATCCTTAAAAATAATATAGTCATTTCTAAAGCCCCATAATGAGATGTCAATCAATTCGTTTCAATACGGAAAATAAATTCCAAAATTACAATTGAAAGAAATCTTTATAAAACACAAATCATTTACTTTTGAGCCACTCTAATAAGTAGTAATGTTAATTTCTATTTTCTATAACCAACATAGGAATTCAGCGCACAAAAATGTCTTTAAAAAATTTTGAACCTTCACAACAAAATAATTATTTTTGTGCCATCCTAATGTATAATGAATTTTTTTTGCAAATGTTATTATCAAAAACGATTTAGCACTCGAAAATTAATATACACAAATTTTAAGAACGATTTAGAAAAAAAATATTTTTTGAGACACCCTAATGAATAGTAAATGTTCATTTTTGAAATGTTTTAATATCGAAAACGAATTCAGCGTACAAAAATTACATAAAAACGTCCTATATGAACCGATACGGAAAAGTTTGGACTTTAGTCCACCTTTTGTTCTAAGTCGTTCCACTGTGCATTGTGGTCTGAAAGTTAATAAACGTGGAATCAATTACAGTAAGATTCCGTTTTTGGCACGTTCCGTTTTTGGCATGCTCCATTTTTGGCAACGAAAATGTTCCATTTTTGGCAACAAATGGGTTCCATTTTTGGCAACATTGTTGTTGTACATAGTAAATCTTTTACAAAATGCACATACACATTTAGTTGTAATAATTGATATCACTTTTGATTTTTTTTCCAGACATGAGAGTCATATTTACTACATTTTATGAGGGCGGGCATAGCAAATAAAATTATATTTGCTGATTTTCTTCTATCATTTCATTTCATAACACAAATTCTTATATAATTACTGTTTTTGTAAAATTTATGATGTAACAAATTGAAAATAAAAGCTGCTAACGTAAGGTTCCATTTTTGGCACGGTTCCTGTTTTCGCAACTGAAAAAAAAAATATATTGTTGCCAAAAACGGAATCCTACTGTATTATCTTTCGTTATAGAGTTATAGTGTCTTTGGCAAAGTTTCTGTATGGTACTTAGCGCTTTATTTGGTTGAGTCATACTAGTTCGGAATTCAGTCGCTAGGGCTGCGCTATTATCAACTTTTTAATGAAGCTAGATAGAAATGTTGTGTCTTCGAGAAAGTTGTAGGTCTGATGATTTTAAACATATCTTCTGAAGATGTAAACTTTGTAGGTCCTGTATATTTCGAGATAGACAAGGTTTTAGTTAATACATTTATTTACAAATTATGTTTAATAAAATGCGCTATATTTCAAAACTTGTAGGACCTACAAAGTTAGTACCTTCAGAAGATATATTTACAATTACCAACTTTGTCGTAGACATCATCTTTCTATCTCGTTTCATTAAAATATTATATTAGCGCAACCCTAGCGACTGACTTTCGAACTAATATGAAATTATCAAATAATGCGCTAGATGTCACACAACAACTTTGCCAAAGATGCCATAACTCTAAAACGAAAGGTAAGGAAAGACCGTGTGATCAATACTAATTTAGAAATGCGAAAGTTTTTTCCAGTTCCTGTGAAAAATGCAAAATGTGGGCTAGCCCCTTTTGGACGCCAGTCTTTCATTTATTGTATTCTTTTAAATAGAATGTGCATGTAAAGTTTGAAACAAATCGGTTAAGTAGTTTTTGAATGTCAGTTAACACCGCAAATGATGTTTTTTCAGAGATGTGCTACAAAAAACGTATCACCGAGTCGCTTGTTGATATTTTATTACATAATGTTACTGAAACGATACATCATAATGCAAATTTCTAAACCCCCCCCTCCCCCCCCCCCCCTTAATCTTAGCAATTCTGTTGAGTCATTCGTTTTGTTCACTTCATCCAATTTGTTAATTTGACTCAACTCAATTTATTCTATTATTTTATAACTTGTTCAAATACATTCTATTTTTCATTTAATCAGCAGAACCAATTTGATATATTTATTTTATTAATTTGATTTTTATCAATCATTTTTATGAATTTGATACTTTATTTAATTTTTTGTTTTACTAATTATTAATTTTATTGGTTTCATATATTTTCAATGATTTATTCAGTTTTAGATTCATTTTATTCGACTCGAATCTGTGTTTATCTCACCCCTAGTTGGGTGCCTAATTCACATGAATTTTACGAACTAATGATACAACAATGATATGTTTAAAAATGTCTCATCTCACTGCCAGGTGGATTCAACCGGTTTTTTGTTACAATGTCATTGCTATATATTTTGGATGCATTGAATGTGCTCAAATATATTTTGGAAACTACGTTTATAGTTAATAGTGAATACTTATTAACTATAAACGTAGTTTCCAAAATATATTTGAGCACATTCAATGCATCTAAAATATATTAGTGGCACAGTCCGAATCGGGGAGGAATAGTGCAATATTAAGAAATTTCATCATTTAAGGAAATAACAATTTCAGGTTTAAGCTAATTAATAAAAAGAAGTTATTGATAGTTTTCCTCTTAGAGTGGTAATTTTGAACATGTATGGGTTATCCCACGGGAAGTGATGAAACTTTAAATCGACCCCCACGGACTTGAACCAGTTTCGGAATAATTATCTCTCAAGGACCAAGATATTCTAATCCAAACTTTTGTGTCAATTAAACCACCACCTGGTCCGTGGGAAATATTGCGAAAACCTTCAATTTTCTTTTGATTATATTTTCGGTTCTATTTACTCGTTCATGCCCAACTTTTTCTTAGCAAATAGAGCTCCAACACTATTTTTGCCTTTATCAATATAAAGGTATTGCAATTGCTCTAAAAACCGACTCTGTAACGGAGGCCCGGAGGGCCGAGTGACATATACCATTCGATTCAGTTCGTCGAGTTCGGCAAATGTCTGTGTGTATGTATGTATGTATGTGTGTATGTGCGTCTGTGCGTGTACGCGAACACAATCTCACTCACTTTTCTCTGAGATGGCTCAACCGATTTTCTCAAACTTAGTCCCAAATGAAAGGTGCAACGTTCCCATAGGCTGCTATTGAATTTCTAATGGATCCGACTTCCGGTTCCGGAATTACAGGGTGATGACTACGATCACGTAGAAAATGTCGATTTTAATAAATTCTGCAATGAATGTGCAATGGTGAAATTTTTTCCAGAATGTGACTACAACTGCTTCGATTTGTAATACTAGGTCACTAACAGCCATTCAAAGTCTCTTTGGTCACATTGGCCACCATCATCGGTTCCGGAAGCCTCGGCGGAAGAATCCAAATTCAGAATAACAGTCACATCGGTTTCTCGGAGATGGATAGACCAAATTAACCAAACTTAGTCTCAAATGAAAGATGTTGTGTCCCCGTAAATGGCTATTAAATTTTATCCCGAACCAACTTCCGGTTCCGGAGTTACGGGTTGTGGCGTGCGATCACATAGCAAATTGTGATTCAAACCGATACTCCGATGAAAGCAAAAAAGGTAAAAATTTCGCTAAAATGTCTCTCAAACAACTTAAATTTGCAGTTCTAGGTCACCGACGGCCAAAAAACTTTCGTTGACTACATTGACCACCATAGACGGTTCCGGAAGTGTCCGGGAAAAGCGGCCATCTTTCAAAACTAACAAACTCATATCAGTTTCTCGGAAATGGTTGGGCCGATACGAGCTTAATCTTTGTCTTCTGTTAATGAGGGTCGAGCTTAGGCAGTATAACTACGAATCACCCGGGTTCACTAACATGTGTCCTGGTATCGAAAGACGTGTCCATCTTTACCGTGACAACCGACACGTAAAAGCTGTCCGAATATATATAAAGCGTTAATCTATGTTGTCAATTTCGATACGATAATTTGAAAAAACTGCAAAAAAACTCCGTTTTTACACATTCAAACATTCATATCTTGGAAACTAAACATCACAATCAAAAACAAATTAATAGCGTTCTGTCTGGCAGATAGGTCTTTCATTTACAATTGGTTTGGATAAAATCGGTTCAGCCGTTGCTGAGAAACACGAATGAGAGTTTGTTCGTTACATACACACATACACAGACACACACAGACATTGTCCCAAATCGTCGAGATGAGTCGATTGGTATATAAGACACGGCCCTCCGGGCCTCGGAAAAAATCTTGAAGGTTTGAGCGAATTCTATACATTTCTTTTATAAGAAATGTAAAAAACACAGAATTTCTCAGCACGTTTCTCGCTATATCTCAGTAACCAATCAGAATGTCAAAATTCTGAAAACGTCACTTTGTAGAGATCTCAAGTGATGTGAAATATGAACAAGTGATGTGGAATATCTAACTCAGTTTACCCCAAAATGGCGTTTGTCATAAGATAGCACAACAGCGACGACATATTGAAATACAGAAAACAAATTTCCTTCGGGCTAGAAAAAAAATGCGTTTGAGCAGTTCTGTGTACAGCGAAGATCCCTTTTTTGTCAGCTCTTTGTTGATTTTAGGCTGACAAAATGAGGATATTGACAAAATTGGTACACATGTTTTTGCTTTCTTTTCAATTATACGAAACTGTTAAAATATTCTTCTATAGTCCCTAGATGTAGCCGTTACTGATTATTTGGTATAAATTTTCCGTTAAGGGAGCGCAAAACTTCTTTAAGACAAGAAACTTATGCTCCAGAAAGGGTTTACGCGAATTTAGCTTGGTTCGTCTTCTAGAGCTCCTGATTTTTTTTCATATGAGGTTGACCAAATCAAAAAACTGATAAAATCGGGGGGGCAGGCGAAATCGGGTTTTCGCTGTTTCTTTTAGAAGCACGGTATCAATAGAAGAATCGTCAAAATAACAAGGGCTCATGTTTGATAATGAAGTAAAAGATCAAACACTTGTTCTAAAGCTACACATTACCTTCCTTTAAGGTATCGAAACGATTTCATTACACGCTCCGTTTCAATTCAATTCCAGCACAACCTCCAACATCAGCGATTGATGAATCTTACATGATTCTTTTCGCAGAATTAACCACGCTAAAGTTTATGTTTGAGGTACGCCTCCATCGGCTTGTTGTATTCGTTTTGGCAGCATGCAATTAGCACAGAACTGAGCCCCTGGGAAAATTATAAGCTTGGAAAAATATATTTTCGAGATGTTGCTATGTATTAGATTGATTAGATGCCTACGCTCATGTGAGTTTGAATGTAAGGCGATTATGGTGTAATGCGTGTTTCTTTCTCTATTGAATGTAGGATTTGAGGCGTACACAATCTGTTTAGCAGAATGCTAGAATCAATACAACAAATGGGAGAAAACGGAATTGAAAAACTGTTTTTCGTTACGTGTTGTATAGGGGAGCCCGGGGCTAGTTGGCGGTTGGGGTAAGTTGGCGGAACCCCCTTTTCTCCTTTTCTATTAGACATAAAGCGCTGTCTCTCGTTGTGTACCTCAAGTAATGTGAAACGCATAATCCAATGTGTTTTTGTTGCGAAATATTATGTTTTGTAGAAGCTGTGGGCGATATTGTGTTTTTGAGCATACTTTGTAAATTTTCTTAATTTTAAACATTTTGTGTTATTTAAGGTGGTTTTCGATAGTACGTGAAAATAGCTTTCAGCATCCGTATAGATATTATATCTATTCATACACAACAGTAAATTTTTAAATCCTTTTTTATAAAATATGCGGTTGGGGTAAGTTGGCGGTAACGCACTCGGGGCAAGTTGGCGTTACTATTTATAGTTCAAAAATAGTCATCATATATTTTTATTTCTGGAATTCACTCCAAAGTAAGAGCAACTTTTTCTTGTGTCTTTCGTCAATGCAGGGGACAATTATGTCAGCCGATCATCTGAAGAATTTCGAAAATTTGACTTTGAATATGGAGTACGCGTCGAAGTCAAAATGACGGGGTACTGAGACTGAAATACAATGCAAAGTGTCGAATACTATACAGTTTTATTGGCAAGACAATCGGCGCATTTCATATGGACCACTTATGTAATTGTATTTCAATTGGATTGCTTATATTCTGGCAGTCCGCCAACTTACCCCATACATACCGCCAACTTACCCCGAGGCTGGGGTAAGTTGGCGGCTTTTCCGAGTCGCATATCTTTGTCTCTAGAAATGAAGACAACGTATCATACATTTTCATAAAATTCAGTGATGCTGCCAACAGTCTACCCTTTCATTCAACGTGTTCTATTTTGCAAGATCTACCAAAATCAAAGCGGTAAAAAATGAAAACTGAAAACACCGCCAACTAGCCCCGGTCTCCCCTACTTACAAATAAATAAAAGAAGTATATTATATTGTATATTACTGTCACGTTAACCTAATTTCTTCATGAGTATAAAATATTGATTATTAACGCAAAAGGTAACAAGTTAGTTTCTTTTTGTTATTATTGTTTTCAATTTTGTTCTAGGTATTCGCTTAAAAAGCGCGCATGTCATCAGTTGTATATCCGACATACAAAGTTAGTCGTTTCAGGTATATCGGTAGGACTTATTTTATACCATTTAAAATGTGCCTTTGATAGCATAACAACGCGCGCGAATAATTATAAGATAAAAATCAATCGTCCGCGGAGAAAGAAGCCAATACCTAATTGTCATTAATAATAATACCAAAATTTATACACAATAAATAATGCGTGTATTACGAAACCTTTAATTGCATTGATATATTGACAAGTGTCTCGATACACTAAAAGTAATCGCTTTTCATCATATTGGAAGGAACAAGGAATAATAAAATCGATTCATCCGCCGTTTGATTCAATTAAACATAAGACATATTCCCGACTGTCGGCTGTGAGGAACTGAAGTTTCTTTTACAAATCGATCAATAAAATGAAGTTTTTATATACAATTTAACAAACGATAAATCTGACATAAATTCCAGCCAGCCGGCTGCCCAGAGCAATAAACACATGACAACACTACTGAGAGTTGCATAGGCCGTATCACTCATCAAGGTGAATCCAGAACTCTCTACCCCATCCTACTATTAAAAACTCCTTCCCGTGGCAAACGTGGAGATGGAGGGGTATACAGGGTCTCTAAAACAAAGCACTATAGCCCCAAAACTGTATTTAGGAAGACAAAACTGTTTGTGTCCAAACCGTAAGTTTTAGGTAAATCGTCGCTGTTGTGCTATCTTATGACAAACGCCATTTTGGGGTAAACTGAGTTAGATATGCCAAATCACTTGTCTACAGTGGCGTAGTAAGAAAATTTTTCGGGGGGGGATATGAAATTTTTTTTGTATATATATGAAAAAATTTTCAAAAACATTCTGAGCAGGAAAAAAATGTTCAAAAACCAACAACTCAGGGAACAGGTTTGGGTAGTCAAGGTAGAAAAGCTAGCTGTTGGTATAGAATAAATGCTCTTCCCCTTCGAGGACAATCTAAGCGGCAAACTTCAGACTGTCTAATTTACTGAGCCCTTCAGTTCCCTTGTGCCATTCAGTACCACTTCCTCGTTGAGCTTCCGACTGATTCGCGAACTACTTGGTCTAGTCCCCGACAATAGATCTAGCCTACTCCGACGAAAAGTTCCCCGGCGAGAGAAGATCGAGCCAACCAGCCAGGTGCTAGGTCAGTTCGGCGATTCCGGTAGAGTGGGCATCCGGTTTGCTGGAGCCCCGGCGCGACTGGTGGTTTATCGTCGCGGTCTAAGCGGTCTCGTTCCCGGCGGTGAATCTGACTGTAAGCTAAAGGAGAGGTCCCAGACGAAAGAAGTTCTCCCGATACCGATTCTTATTTGATTTCAATACCACAACTTCTTGAGCCCTTTGACTCCGTAACCGGTGCCATTTAGCACCGCAACTCCTTTAAGCCTTTTAGTTCTCTTCTTGGGCCATTTAGCACTACTTCCTTGATGGTCCATTCAGTCCTCGACTTGTTCGCGAACAACTCGGTCTAGTCTCCGACGATGGACCTGACCTACTCCGACAGAGTATTCCCCGGCGAGAGAAGTTCTCCCGAGATCGAGCTAATCAGTTAGGTGCCTAGTTCGGCGATTCTGGTGAAGCAGGGTATCCGATGCACTGGTGCGCCGATGACCCGCGACTAGCGGTGTCTCGTCGCTGTCTATTCAGTCTAGTCCCCAGCGGTGAATCTAGCTTACGCTAGCGGAGAGTTCCCTGGCGAAAAAAGTTTTCCCAATATCGATTCTTCTTTGGTTTTCGCTATTTTTCTATCGGAACAACCGGTGGGGTGCCGTTGTCGGTCTGGCAAATCTGCATGGAGCGTGACATCCGGTTCGCTGGCGTTTCGACGACTCATACTCGCTGCTTTGTTGCAGTCTAAACGACTAGTCCTCGGCGGTGGATCTAGCTTATACCTGCGGAGAGTTCCCTGGTGGTGATTGCTCTCCCGAAACCGTTGTTCGATGTCCATTTCGCTGTAAGGCAGTCATGATCTACATCAGCGGTGTTCAACCTTTTAAGTAGCTCCCTGCACGTCACTTCAAACCTCGGACATTCAAAGACTCTCCTCGGACATTCAAAGACTTCAAACCTCGGACATTCAAAGACGCTCCAGGCACAGTGTTGACGTTGCGTGCCCACACCGATGAAGATACTTCTTAAGCAGCCGTGGCTCGGTAGAAGCTGTTTCAGGTTGAAGGTCATCTCTCCGTGCATTCTATTGACCCACGTCGACAGGTTTGGATGAGCCAGTAGGTCCACTTTCCTTTCTCCGTATTATCCTATGCCTGCAGCTACGTCATCATCGAATCGATTCTCATCATCTTCATCACGTTTCTGACATTTCATTGATTGTAGCACTTGATATCCTCCGTCAGGGTAATGCAGATGGGGATCATCTCGGCATCAAGGCATACTGCCTCCGGTACGCAATCGCAACTCGTACGACCAGTAGTCGAAGCGTCCTGTTCAGCTTTTCGCGGTTTCACTTGGTTTTCAGCGCCGCACCCCAAGTAGTATCGATAACGAAACACTAGATAAAGACCCGACATTTCGCATGTGTAATCAACGTGGTTGTTTAAGCTCAATCAGTCGTCGATTATCACTCCCAATTGCTTCAGTGCACGCTTCGATGCATTCACGTGCCCTTCGATGGTGATCTGTATCCGCTGAACCGCTTTTCAGTTGCTGTCCAACAACAAAACCGTCTTGTAGTGAGCTATTTGCAGCTTGACCCGTTCATCCAGCTCTCGATCGCATCGATTGTCTCCGTCACCGATTTTCTTCAAGTGTCTCACCGTTAGTGACACATCATCCACGAAACCAACGATTTTCACTTTCCTTGGCAGCAGCATTGTTAAGACCCCACACTGATAGAATATATTCGTAAATCGCTAGGAATTTATTTCGTACAAACAACTTTAATAAAATATACGAATTTTTCGTATATATGATGTAGTTCTATCGAAACCCTTTTATTTTTTATTACGAGTTTTTCGTGAAAACCACGAAATGACTTTCGTTGGCTTATTACGAAACAGCTTCATTCAGCAAACGAGTCGTTCGCTGTTATATACGAATATCTTTATAATATTTACGAGCACCATTCGTCAAACCGTCCACGTCAAAAGAGCAATATGGAGCCATTGTTGCTATTCGTCAGATAATTGTTGTTGTCTGACTATTTAGTAGTCGTATCCGTGTCCGCCGGTTGCAGGAAGATTTCCTGAACCTCTTTCGCTTCCAGTTGATTCAGAATCTGGAGCAGTACAGAATCAGTTGAGCCGTCGTGAACTGCTCGTTGATTTTGTATGAATAATTTTGAGTTTTTCTCTGCCAGATCGGTGCTGTCAAACATCGATCTCAAAAGATCGAATGCGACCAACGAAATCGTTTGTAATATACATAAGCGTTTATTAAAATAAAAGAAACTTTCGTTCATCAAGCGGCCATTTCTTCGTATTACAATAAAAGCGATTTGGCCACATCGATTTTTTTAAATAAAAAAAACATCGATCCTAAAAGATCGACTGAAAACAATAAGAGGCCAATAAATACGAAAACTTTTCTAAGATAAACGAAAAGATTTCATGCGACCAACGAAATCGTTCGTAATATACACAAACGTTTATTAAAATAAACAAAACATTTCATTTCATTCACGAAAAATAATGTCGTTATCAACGATAAAATTCGTGCAGTGTACATTAAATGTGTAAAATTTACGAAAACTTTCGTTCACCATACGGCCATTCTTGTTCATGAAATGAACGAAACTTACTATTTACAATGCACGAAAATACTTCGTTGCAGAAAACGACGAATGAATTCTTGCATTGCATGATTTATTATATTCACGAATTTATATTATCAGTGCATCTTACATCCCATTCCAAAGTGTTTGACAGAGAATGGAGCCCTGAGTAACGCCCGCTGCGACTCGCATTGCCGTCTGGTACAGCAGTGCTTTACTCTGGAAGTAGCTCTTCAGGATCTGGCTCATTCTTTTATGGCACGCTGCGGCACTGGTCTATTCGAGGCTGGATGGCTCGGTGACTTCACTGACTTTGGCAGCAACATCAGTTTCTGCACCTTCCTTATTTTGGGGATTACTTTCGTCTAAAGACGTCAGCAGTAGCATCCTGAACATGTCCGGATATGCCAGGATCGCAGCTTTCAGCACCACGGTTGGTATTCCATCCGGACCGAGGGTTTTCTTTGATTTTAGTCACATCGACGCGTCTTTGAGCTCGTCGTTAGTCACATGCCACTCGACTGTGTTGCCTCCTTCTTCTTCGCCGTACGGTGTCGGTGACCAGGTAGTTGAATCGTGATTCGGGAAGAGACCCTCAACGATTATCTTTAGCTTACCCGGGCATATTTCAGCTCGTGTCGACGGACCCTCGTCTTCGTCATGACGAATCAGTACGCGTCCCCCAAGGATTGGCGTTTATTTCTCAGCACAGCTACTTATGGCAATTGGCTTGCTAAGCTTGATCTCCCGTTTTAAAAAGTCCCTACCTTCTAGATACGTCGCTTGCGCTCCTCCTTACTCTCCGATCTTGCGCTCTGAACCTGCCTTCTGGATCTAAGACAAGCAGCGCATAGCGTACTGAGTTACTCATTTAACCAGTAAGCTGCACGCCGTCTACTACATGGCCCTAGTTTTCGTGATGTTGTAACGTCACAAGTCGTCACAATCCTTCTAGCCGTCAGCCGTATCAACGTACTTGATTCCGTTGTTCGCCGAAGTAACTCAACAAAGAGGTTTTCGTTAAAGGCTTTCGTCTTCCACTTTAGCTTGCCGCCCGTCCTTCTTCGTGCTGCAGCAGGGTTCCATTGGCCGATATGGTAGGGAATCGCCTGGTGGCCTCCATGGGGATACTTCTCTCACACTCTCCAGTCCATGTTCGCCGTCAGTCAAGGACTACAGAATGTGGCGAAATTTCTCTCGGTACCTATATCCGTTTCGTGAATTATTAAGCTCCTAGCTCCTCGCTTCGCCGCGATCTACTCGTTATAGTCCTCGGCGGTTGAGCTAGCGTCCACAACGTGCCGACAGGTAGGTGTCCAGTCTGCAGCCAATTTTCACTACAAGGAAATATTTTCACAAGATAACTTTTGCAATTGAAACGTTGAAAATTTCATTTAAAATATTAGGCATATTTTTGTTTAACATATTCATTTTTTTTTCAAATTTCTCCAAAATATTTCGGGGGGGGGGGGTTTCGTCCCCAAACCCCCCCCCCCCGCTACTACGCCACTGCTTGTCTAAAAAATCTCTACAAAGTGGCGTTTTCAGAATTTTGACATTCTGCTTGATTACTGAGCTATAGCCACAAACGTGCTGCGAAATTTTATAATTTTTGCTTTGAATGACCGTGTCTGGGTATTGGCTCAAGTTATCTTGATGTATAAGATGTTTTTATGTGTAAAACTATTAGAGGAACACAATGGCATAATCATTTTTAAAACAAAAATACACTGTTTGTGTGAAAAATGCAATTTAAGTTTTAAACTGGAAATATAGTATATTTGGCAACACTGTAACAAAAAATAACTATTTATTCTAGATTCCCTGACTCATTTCCTTCAAAATGCATGTCACCGATTGTCTATAGACCAAATGAATCCAAAGATATGAATAAAAGTTAATAATTGATGATTTTTTTCTATGGAAAATTTTCCATGCACGATTATGACATGCAATACAAATTTTGTCATCAATACACACCTATGACACGTGTGAGTGCGACTTTTGTTTACATTTATAGTAAAAACTCGCAACTTAGTCAACGGATCTTCGTAATATTTGAGAGATTAATACAGAATAGATAGAAGCATCGATTGTCTTCTTTGAATTGTTCATACCATTTATAAGTTTCAAAATATTCAATCTCAAACTTTAAAAATCGTTTTTCTCGAAATGTGCAAAATGGCGCTTGTCATAAGATAGCACAACAGCGACGAAATAATATCTTCGGCAAACTTTCTTAGAACTTCCTTGCCAATTTTTTTATATTAGTTGTATTAGGGTGGTGCTTATGGTTAGGGTGTTCAAAGTATAATTTTTTTAGATATGTAAAACTAAGCTATATAATGTACTACAAAGTTATAAATCAATCAAATATAAGCAACTTTTCTGAAGAAACTATATGGATATCTCAAATGGTTCATATGTTATGATTTTTGTAATATTTAACGTAGGGTGGATCCAGTAAAATTGGTTTTCTATAAATATCTTTTTATGTGTCAATTTCTCGCAAATACTCTGTTTTGGAGGATTTTGAAGCTTTTGTAAATGTATAGTTTTGTCGAAGGAATAATGTTTCTATCTCTTTTGTTTGCATAGTTACAGGCGATTTTCAAAGTTTTTTTTCAAAGTCATATATCTTTCAAGATTGCAAATGGATTTTCGATCTTTTAATTTCATTTAAAAGATCAGAACTTAATTTTAAATTAATTAAAAATGGTGTAATTTTCAACAAAAATCGTTCATAAATTTTCAAATAGCCGAGATAATAACTTTGTTACTTCATCAAGAATATGGGCTGTACAAAGTTTTAAAAGTATTTGCAATAAATCAATGTATTAAGTGACAAATGAAAAATAGTGATTTAAACGGTTCATGTTTTCATCGCACAATCTCATATGGTAAAATCAACTGAGCATTAGTCAATGTGTGTGATAATGCCTTAAGTCACGGAAATTCTGTTGGATATGTGACAATATCTGAAAAAAAAACAGTTTACCGTACAACTAAATGTTAGCGTAAATTTACAATAGTTGTTAGCGTACTATGGAAAATTCTAAATAAAAGTTATCCATTACATGGCCAATAAAGCAAATACAGTCAACATGCATTATAGAGATGCTATGCAATTATGCTTTATGGGTTTTTTTACCAGTTCGCGGTTAGTGATTTTCAGACCTCTTACTTTTATTTGTTTTGAAGTAACAAAAAATTGAGAACCTTACCTTAACTTACCGACAGCCGTAGTTATAATCGATATTTAATTTATTCTTTCAAACATTGCATAAATGTTAGAAAAGCTTACGATACTTTCCGCTACTACGAAGAATAAACTCGTTTCAAGATGTCATTTTAAGATAACAAAACGTGAAAGCATTTTCTTTCTAGTACCGGTTTCGAACACAAGTCCAAACCAAACAGGATTTATTTAAGTGAGCATAGTTACTTCTGTTGGACGATTTAGCATTGACGATAGTTTGTCACTAACACTGCTGTAAATCAACGCATACATTTTGATGAACGGTAGACTGTTCTTTCAAAAAGGTTTACATATTCAATAGAATTGCCGTGATTTTTGGCATTAGCACACATATTGACTATTTCTCATTTGATTTTACCATAAGAGATTGAGCGATGAAAGCGTGAATCATTAAAATCGCTATTTTTCATTTTTCATTTCATACATTGATTTACCGTAAATACTTTGTATGGAGCATTTTTAGAACTTTGTACGGCACATATTTTTGCTGAAGTAACAAAGTTATGATCTCGTCTATTTGAAAAGTTATAAACGATTTTTGCTGAAAATTATACCGTTTTCAAAACTTAATTTATTTTTTACAGGAATAACGCTCTCGCAGTTTTTTTCACTTAAAACTCAAAAAGTTCTGATCTTTCAAATGAAATTAAAAGATTGAAAATCCATTTGCAATCTTGGAACATATAAAGCTTTAAAAAACCATTTTTGTTTCGAAAATCGCCTGTATTTATGCAAACAAAAGAGATAGAAACATTATTCCTTCGGAAAAAATGTGCATTTACAAAAGTTTCAAAATCATCAAAAAAGAGTATTTGCGAGAAATTGACACATAAAAAGATATTTAAGAAAAACCAATTTTTCTAGAACCACCCTACCTCAAATATTGCAAAAATCATTACCCATTAGAGATAGCCATATAGTTTCTTCAGAAAAGTTGCTTCAATTTGATTGATTCATAATTTTGTAGTACATCATGTAGCTGAATTTTACATACCAAAATGTTGATACTTTGAACACCCTAAGCAAAAGGACCACTCTAATTCATCTAATATGAAAAAATCGGCAATAAAGTTCTAAGAAAGTTTGCCGAAGATATTATATAACTAAAACCAACGGTTTGGGTGCAAACAGTTTTGTCTTCCTAAATACAGCTTTAGGGCCATAGTGCAACGTTTGCAATACTAGCATTCCTTCCCTTTCACCGTTGACTGTAAGGACGTGGGCGTCGTTATTGGTATTTCAAAGTATATCAGGAATCAGGAATATAATTGCTCAAATGGCAAGCTTCACGTATGTAGTCGGAGATTCGTGCCTTTTTGTGTGTTTTTTATCATTTCCTGAACGGAAGGAAAGGAGAAGGAGGTGTGCGGAAGTAGAATTGGAAGTGTGGGAAAATAAAAACAAAAACAAACAGCAGGTAAGTTAAACTCACAAATAGTTCAACTCGCCTGCGAGTAAGTCTAAAGCTCTTTACCACCAGTGATGCTATTCTCGTTCGTTGGCGCGTAAAAAACCTTTCTCGTTCACGCGAAATAGCGAGAACACTCTTAGTAGTCCATGCCCTTCGAGCATTCACACTCGCCTGTGCTCTGCAACGCATATCTCGTTTGCGAGAAAACAGAGCAGACGAGCATTCGCGAGTAAAGCTTCCTAGAATTGCTACCTACTAGATGAAAGCTTGCAAGAAAGCTTGGGTTTCTTGCGAGCATTCCCGCTATGTAAGTCTGTATGGTTTGATAATTAGAAGTGCCTCAAGAGCAGCAGTCGGAGTTGTGGCGAAAGCACCAGTCAACGCTTTGAGCGCCATTCTTTGCAGATGGTTTAGCATTGACTGAACCGCCATCACCTCTTCCCTCTGCCACCACACAAGGCATCCGTATGACAGTATTCGACGTACAATTGTCGTATAAATCCAATAGAAGAATTTTTGTTTGAGACTCCAGGTCTTTCCAAAAGTTCGTCTGCACTGCCCGAACGCTACGCATGCTTTCTTAACTCTGAACTCAATGTGAGTAGACCAATTCAGTTTGGAATCCAATATAAATCTAACCTATTTGACTTGATCAGCACGGGAAGTATTCCATCTTTTCCGGGTGATTTGTATCGAGCAAGCTGTCAATTGCCCACTTGACCCATTCAGTGGTAACCAATGTACGCCCACGATTCCGAATAACCAGAATGAGATCTGTAAGCATTGTTCTGCTCAGGATAGATACAACCTGGACAGTGTGCGTCGAAGAGACAATTAAGAAGATCTCTTTCATCCGCCACATAAAAACCATCTCTGGTTCTTAAGGAGTTGGTCCCCGGTCCAAGAGTTGATGGATCGATTTCTAGTCCAGATATTTGAGTCGCCTCTCTGGCGTCGGTAATGAAGAAGTAGAATTCAATACTTACTAATGAATATCCTTCTCCCGTGATACTTGTGGAGTGCGCAGTAGTATATACGGCCTCTAGCAAAAGCAAGTATCGGACTAACATTCGTTCCCTTTCCTTCCGCGACCTACGTTCGGGCCTGGCCGGTTATAGGATTACCAGGAGTTGCACATTGATGTGTCGCTACTCCCAAGCATAATTATCTACTGATTCCCTGTGCAACTTCAGCTAGTCTAGATCGATAACGGAGTAGCAGCCAGGGGCACTCGCACAAGCTCAAACTCAAGCGTAAGCTCTAGTCGGTTTTCAAGATATTCTAGGTTTTGTTACAATGAAAAGAATTAAATCGTGAAATTTCGACCATATCACAAATTAAGCCAAGAACAATAAAATTTCCATGAATTTTCCTGTAACTTCAAAGTGATAGTGTAAATCATTCAAAAGCTACAAGTATACAATGATTAATTAATTAAAGCATATAGTTGAATCAGTTTCTTGTAGGTGACGCAATGTTAGAGAAGAGTTAGAGAAAATCTAATATTCATTTCAAAACCTATTGTTTTGGATGGATAAACGCGAATAACTTATGAAAAGGTAATAATTTCACTCCCATGTAATAAATGTGTATTTTAGTTGACATGGCAGAAAAGTTTTTTTCAGACACAGTAGTAACAATATAACCAAGGGCTGTACTATAGGGTTCGGCACTCGAAGTGTAACCAACTTCACACCGTTCGCGCTACTGTAGCACTGGCATCCGCTGTCTGTAGATTGGCTGAATGATAGTTCCGAGTAATGTTTACAAGCGTAAAAAGTATTTTACGAAAAGTGAACGCAAAAAATTGATCTGTGATAGACTTCAAAAGATAGAATTACTTCGCTTGGCCGATAGCGGTCAAATTTTGAACATCGTGTTTTTTGGCGAATTTTTTTAATTGAGCAATTCGTATACGCTCAATTCAATAGTGTTTATTTGACCCACCATTCATATGAGAATTTGAGCCATCGGTTGGCCGCCAGCACCTACCATAAATAATGGTTTAACCCGCTGTAACCGCGCTCTCCAATCTTTTTAATCGAGTCTTGCGTCAAAGCAAATGCAACAAAATATCGGTAAAGTATTCTGAAGGCTGCTTTAAAGCCATGGGTAGACCTACATTTCGATCGTAAACCATGAACGTTTCAGCAAGACTCGGCATCGTCTCACAAAGCATGAGTGAACCAAGAATGGCTGAAAATCAATGTTCCGAACTTCATTTTAACCAAACAATGGCTCTCGAATTCACCAGATCCAATCGAATCCATTGAATTATTCTTACTGGGCAATTTTGGAGGGCAAGATCCGAAGTAAAAAACCTGTTTTAATCCACCTAGCGGTGCAATTGTGCCTTTCTCATTTCTCTAAACTATGGCACGGAGGCTTTTTATGTTCAACATAATTGTGGAAATGTCCATTACATTCTTGGTACACTTTGCACTTATACACAATGGCATGCCAGCCACGAACTTGATGAGCTACGTGTCGACGGTGAAACACTTGAAACAAAAAAATATCATACTCCATTAGCCTAATCAGCATTAGATCAATGTTATCTGCTTGCTAACTCATTTTGTCATGCGGGGGTAAATATTTTCTCGAGATAACATAAAATCTCGACGTTTCATGCATTTTAAAGATGTTTGGCATCAAAAATACGAATTCGATTTCTGAAATTTGATGGGGTCCGCCCTTTGAAGAAAAATTTTGAATTCCGGCTTATATGAGAATTTCAAATGTGACCGGACGGTTTAGTATATATTTTCGTACGCGCGATCCGTACGAAATTTTTTAGACATCTGTGGGGATATTAAAGCTATCATTTGGGACTAAGTTTGTGATAATCGGCTGAAACCATTTCCGGGAAACTGGTGTGAGTTCGTTAGTTTTGACCCGCTTTTCCCGGGCACATCCGGAACCGTCTATGGTGGTCAACGGAAGTTTGGTTGGCCGTTGGGGACCTAGAACTGCGAATATAAGTTGTTTGAGAGACATTTTAGCGAAATTTTTACCTTTTTAGCTTTCATCGGAGTATCGGTTTGAATCGCAATTTGCTATGTGATCGCACGCCACAACCCTTAACTCCGGAACCGAAAGTCGGAGTGAGATAAAATTTAATAGCTATTTACGGAGGCGCAACACCTTTCATTTGAGATTAAGTTTGGGTGAATCGGTCTATCCATCTCCGAGAAACCGATGTGACTGTTATTCTGAATTTAGATACTTTCGCCGGGCTTCCGGAACCAATGATGGTGACCAACGTGGCTAAAGAGACTTTGAATAATTGTTAGTGACCTAATACTACAAATCGAAGCAGTTGTGGTCACATTTTGGAAAAAATACCGCCATTATACGTTCATTTCAGAATTTATTGAAATCGACATTTTCTGCGTGATCGTACTCATCACTCTGTAATTCCGGAACCGGAAGTCGGATCCATTATAAATTCAATAGCAGCCTATGGGAACGTTGTATCTTTTGTTTGAGACTAAGTTTGTCAAAATCGGTTCAGCCATCTCTGAGAAAAATGAGTGACATTTTTGGTCACATACACACACAGACGCACATACACACATACATACATACACACAGACATTTGCCGAACTCGACGAACTGAATCGAACGGTATATGTCACTCGGCCCTCCGGTCCTCCGCCAAAAAATCAATTTTCAGAGCAATTGCAATACTTTTCTATTGAGAAAGGCAAAAATAATTTTCCCAGCCCAATTTATGTTCTTTTGTCCGAGTGCCGGAGCATGTATTGCAGTGCAGAAAGCAACAAATTCAATAACTGACATCAAAGTATTTCAGAAATTTTTAGATAATCAGGGACTTCACTTAACCTTCCGTAAGTCTAAGTAGTGCTTGAGCACGTCGCTCTGAAAATTTAGTAAAAATGGATTTAGGTACCAGTGGCTGCTCGTTCAATGAGACATTTGCGGCACTTCCGGAGGGTTAAGAACTGTTCATTTTTATAAATGATTTTCCCAATTTATTAACGTAAAAACTGCTGAGACACAATACAACAATCTAATTGTGAAATTTCAACAGCCTAGAAAAAGGCCATATACATTGTTATTCTGAGCAGGTACGAAATTGGTTGAAAAAATGGGTTCATTCCAGTTCATATCAAAGTCCTGGAAACAGCCTTCACGCTGTTTACTTCTTCTCAATTCCGTGTTCGATATCGAGTAGTAACTGTACAATACGCTATACAATCAGAATGATTCTCCTCACACTCCAAAAGGGCACCAGATTAACGTGTGTCGACAGGGGAAAACGCTTGATAAGGGTATACGGTCCAGGAGAGTGCGATTTTCCGCACAACAGAAAGTCGATTCTTTTTCAGACAGCGTGTGTTAATTCAATCACGCTGATTGAGCGATTCTGATGCTGCACGGTTCTATGCCCGCGCTGACTGTGCGCTACACGGATTAGCGAAGGAGACCATCTATGCGGAAAAATCGTCTTTTGCTGCTCTGTGCAGATCTTGTAGAAGGTCATTGTCTAATTTTTTTTTGATTGGATGAAATAGATTACATTTTAGCCGTTTCGTTTGTAGGCGAAATAGAAGTATGCCGGAAAGGCAAAGCGTACTAGAGGTATACTATCCAAATTTAAATGTAAATAGATTTTTACCCGGACAAAAATGCTGCATTCTGTTTTTCAAGAAAAAAAAAATAGAATTTTTCACCGCTCAGGAATGATGTAGTTACCGTCAATACAAAGCAATTTAAATTTTTTGGCAGAAATGATCATTAAAAAAAAATTTAAAAAAATTGTTGAAATAGATATATATATTTATTTATTCAAAAAAGAATTACTGGCGGTATTACGGAAGGTGCAGTACTATTTCTTAAATTACTTAGTTTGCAATAGAAGGTATGTGTATAAATTGATATCAATATCTTGGCTTTGTTCCCAAGAACCAGTGTAATAACAAAATTTGGTTGTAATCGGTAAAATACTAACATCTAAGCCCAGGCCCGTGCGCAAGGGGGAGGGGGGGGGGGAGGGGTGCTCAACACCCCCCCCCCCCGTGAGCGTTTTGCTTTACTTTTAAAAATTTGAAAAAAATATACTGCAAACCGTTTAGACAAATAAAATGTCATTTGAGTTCGGTCACTCTAGAAACAAGTCAATGAAGAAACCAAGGACGAAACTGCGAGGGTGGCTGGAAAGGGATGTATGTCAAGTTGGACGGCTTCTCTTAAGGATCGGTTCACGTCTCGACAAGCTTCGATATTAGCAACAGTAGTGAGTAGACAGCAGATGTCGGTCAGCGGGCTAGCAACGGTAGCTAAGGAGGAACACGATGTTGGATAAAATCGGGATATCGTTGTCTAGAGAAATTGTACCGCCGATGATTATTCCGTTGGAATGGCAGCGAAATGGAACGCGAGAATCGGTATAGGGTGAAATACCGCCGCCGAGAAGGTCTCAGCACCAACTAGCAGATAAATAGGAACGACTACCATAATAGCACCAAGAAGGTTAAGAAGCCCGGCGAAGGTGGCTGTAAACAGATATAAATCCTTTTGGTCGACTCCTCCGGATCGGTTCATGTCTCAACAGGTTACGATATTTGCAGCAGACCTGAGCAGGTCAAATGTATCGCGAAGGTTGGACAGCAAGTAAGGAAAAGTAGCTATGGATAAAAATATGACGATTAACGCAAAACAAAATAAGTATGAACACAAAATAGTACTTAACGGTTGCCCCGGATAGATGAGGTTTGCGAGATACAAGAGGTTTAAGTTTAGTCGGTTGGCTTAACAACTACTACAAACCAATCCAAATCCGCCACGAGCCAGCAGGCAGCGCACAGTGGTCGGAGATTCCATAAACGTTCACTAGAGGCCAAGCCATCGAATATGTTCACAGGGTGTCTTTAGAGGAATTGTTCGTATAAATATTCTTCACAATCTAATAAAAATTGAATTGAGGCATGGCTTACTATGATTGAACTAGAAAAATTAACTTTTTGTACTGACGAGGTAGAAACTTGGTCTCTTCGACAAAGTTGTTGAAATGCTCGTAATGAAGAATTTTATTGAACAACTTGAACTTGTAGGACTTAATATTATCGATTTATAATTTCTAAGGTCCTCCACATTTGTTTGGAACATGGTTTGCACGAAAAATCACAGTGAAAAAAGTTATATTAAAAAAAACTAAATTTAAGGGTGTTGCTATAGAAAACGCTTTCTAAATCGATAACTTCACACCATTTTTTTGTATTTTGTTTCAGCAAAATATGTTGCTGAAACTTTTCAGCAAAACTGGATTTGCTGAGAGTTCAGCGTTGCAATTTTTGTTTCGTTGATTTTTAGTAAAGCCCATTATTTTGACGAAAAGCAACAAATGTATAGAATTTGATTGCTGAAAGAATCAGTGAAAGAATGACAATTTTGCTGAGTTCCAGCAAATCAAACTGACAGTTCAGCAAGTTTTGACAGTTATGAATTATTGAGAGTTATTTTTTGCTGAGAGTATTGCTGATATTTCAGCAAGGCAAAATTCAGGAAAATTTTGCTGATATTCGGCTATAAAAATTTAGTGTGTTTAAGTCCTACAAGTTCAAGTTGTTCAACAAAATTCTTCATTACGAGCATTTCTAAAACTTTGTCGAAGACACCAACTTTTTACCCCGTCAGTATAAAAAGTTATTTTTTTAGTTTGATCGTAGTAAGCCATGCCTAATGTTGATTTTTATCAGTTTGTGGGGAATATTCTGACGATTCAATGGTTTGACCTTGCAAGTAGCGGTTTGCCCACTACTCGGGTTCTGATTGCCCGGCGAACCCTTCTTTTCAGGGCGGTCTAGGTGCCTCTACAGAATTTACAAAACAACAACAACAAAATAAAGATAACAAATAAATTAATTTTACCGTGTATTCTTTCTCAACACTTCATTGGTCGTTTCTTACGGTCCGCTGCTGTTGATGATGGCGGGAAGGCGGGCGGTTGCTTCCGACCGGCCGGGACACTCTCTTTTTTGAAGCTAATGGTTGGAGTAGCGTCTGCTATCTTCGTGTCACCGCATTTGCTCAAATGGGCTTAGACAGGCCATGCACAGAAAATTCTCAAGGGGGTGGTTTTGATTTTTTATCGTTTATTTTAAAAGGCCTAGAGCTAGTCTTGTGAACCAAACGACTCAGCTCAACAAATTGGGTAAATGTTTGTTATCGAGAAGGATTCATCAAAAGACACTGCTGCATAGTGGTCGGAAGCCCCAAAAACGTGAACTTAATTCACTAGAGGTTGTAACCCGTCAGGGTAACAATCTAGCACTGGATGGAAATATAACTATTTGTGGGTATACACTCCGTAGAGTGTATTTGTTGACATGTAAAATTATGCTTACCGCTGTTCGATACCGTTCACTTTTTCATGTAAATTTTGTTCATTTTCGCGTATGTGAACGGTTTTGTTCGTGCAGCTAGGTTAGATATTTTTTGTTTTATGTTTGTAGATAAATAACATAGGGATTAGTTAGGTCACCGTTCTCCTTTTGCTGTTCAATTGGTTGCTGGATATACTGCAAGGGCGATGACAGATATGCACCGAGGCGATTTGTCGGTTTTGTTTTGGTCGGGTGGAAGGCGGCCATCGCGGTGATAGTTTAGTTAGTGACAGACCACGGTATATTTATTTATTTATTTATTTCGTCAATCGATGTAGACTACAGATTTCCTTAATTACTAATGTGTATATTTCGTGAATTTAGTATAAATGAAGCAATTTCGGCTTTTACTGAATCATCCTCTTACGCGTTAGAATTTCTTTTGTGTATAAAATATTGCTTTAGTTTCAGTTTAGACATTGTAAAATCAATTGAGTCGCAATAGTGATTATAAATAGACATCATTCGATTTATGGGGCTATATTTTGCATAGTTTGTGCGAAAAGGAGTTATTGAAAATATACTTCGATTTCGTAGCTGTCGTGAAGGTGCATAAAAGTTCAATTTGGATAAAATTTCAGCTGAATCGATACGATATTATTAATGAATGAGATTCGCAATGCAAATGCAATGCAAATTCGCGACGCTCCTTTAATGTTTGAATATTGATAAGCAAGCAGCGTGCTTCATAAGATGCTGTCCATCCTAATTTACGAAGGGCAAATAATAAAAACTGTTTTTGTACCGATTCTATTCGTTCTTCATGTCTGCTTGAAAAAGGACACCAAATAATACTGCAATATTCCAATATCGACCTAACATATGCAATATATAATATTTTTATTGTATAAGGATCTTCAAAATGATAGCTAAAGCGTTTTATAAAACTGAGCATGTTGTTAGCTTTGTGTATAATTGTGTTATAATGATCAATAAAATTTAACTTTGAATCTAATATAACACCTAAATCCCTAATTCGTTCACATTTTACTACAGTCTGATTTCTTAAGGTAATCTCAACATTCGGTGTTTGTCGTTTTCTACTAAAGGTTATTGAATTACACTTTACACTAAGAGGCTTTTTTGACTTTTGTGGAAAATTTGTATTTCGTTTTGAAATGTATTAATATCCTCGGCATTTCTTATCTCCAAATAAAGTTTCATATCGTCCGCATAAATTAGTATTTTCAGTTTTTTGAGAATGAAGGAGATATCGTTCACGTATAAAATAAACAATAGAGGGCCTAAATGAGAGCCTTGTGGAACTCCTGAGGTGACTTTAATTGGATTAGATTGCTTTCCTTTAAATTTAATTATTTGCTGACGTTCGGAGAGATATGATTCTAACCATGTAAGTAGCCCAGGCTCAATGCCGATCTTTGTCAATTTATAAAGTAACATTGGGATGTCAATGCGATCAAATGCTTTACTAAAGTCTGTATAAAGTGCCTCCACGTAGTTTCCATTATCCATTGCAATCAGTGTATAATTAATAAATTCTAGTAAGTTTGTTGAGGTCGAACGACCTTTGAAGAAGCCATGCTGGAGGTTGGAAATTCTGTTTTTTATTTGAAGAAATATTTTTTCGTTAATGATTGATTCGAAAAGTTTCGGAATACAGGAGATTATGGCTATACCACGATAATTACGTACGTCAGATTTTTTGCCAGATTTATATATAGGCACTAAAAAAGATTTTTTCCATATTTTAGGGAACTGTCCAGATTGCAAAGACATATTAAACAGCCAGAACAATGGGGCAGTTAACTCGGTTGCTAGGTTTTTCATAAATAATGGTGGGATTCCATCAGGGCCAGAACCTTTTGATACATCTAAATGTTTTAGAGAATTGAAAATGTCTTCCACTATGACATGATTGACACTAATATCCAAAGGAAAATCGGGAAGAAAAGCGAAGTAATCGCGATCACGGTCTTGTTCAGAAAAAGTCGTATATATTTCTTGGAAGAATGTTGCAAATAGGTTGCAGATTTCTTCCGAGTTATCACGTACGTTGTCATCCAAGTGCATTGTTGATGGGAAATTGTCTGATTTTAATTTAGTTTTGACGTAGTTGAAAAAATTCTTTGGACAAGATTTGATCTGCTGTTCCGTTTTTGAATTATAATCCGCAAGTGCAGAATCTATGGCCATATTTAGTTTATCGCAAATGTCGAAATATTTTTCCAAGTCCTCATTATTTTGGTTTTTCTTATATAGCTTATGGGCTTTTTGCTTCCTATTTTTCAAACTCTTAATTTGTCTATTATACCAAACGGGATGCTTCGAGTTGCCGTGTCGTCTTTTTTTCTTAATAGGCACCTCTATGCAATATATGCAAGACGTCCTCGATGTACCGTTCCAGGTCAGTTAACAGCCACAACAGCAATTGTGTGAAGTGCGCAAGTGTGACGGAAGATATCCGTTGGAAAGTGCCGGCCCGTGGTTTGGGCACTCATATTGTGTGTGGTACTGGATCGCCGTCGGGGACATCGAGGAGTCATCAAACTCAAAGGCACTATCAGCACGAGAAAGGGTTCGAATGGAGACAGTGATTCATGGAATCCAAAAGATGTCCGATTGAACCTCGGCAATGATAGTGATGTATCTCGTGTTCTTCTTGCTACTCGGAAATATAAGCGGGACAGCAATTCAGGCGCATCACATTCTCCGTTGAATTTTTTCACCAACAAAGTAGCTTGATGGACACTAAGACGACATTCTAAGGTCTCCAAATTGAGCAGCTGGCAACGGTCACGATACGATGGTGGATTTTGCGGATTACGACAAGGTAAGTTCCTAAGAGCTAAGAGCGGACGAATCTTTTCTGTATTCTTTCCAATTTTAACCGTTATGTGTCCAACAAAAAAAACACCTTTAACACACAAATTGAATTGCTCATAACTATGCTTCCTTTAACCAATTTGGACACTTTTAGATGTTTTAGATTCAGGAACACGACCACTTTTTGAATTTGTAAAATTTAACCGGATGAATGGATCTGGTTCTTGATAATCCGGATTTCCGGAGTAATGTTCCAGTACTAGGGTATGATTTGTAAAATTTTAATAATGTCCTAGCAATATGAGTATCAAAACTCTTCAAATTGTCTCGGAAGTCTGTTATTTGTTATTACGGGATCCTATGGCAGCTTGAAAAATGGTTTTGGAATGGAATGACCACTCACGGCCCTACGGAAACCTGCTCCGGAATGTCCATTCCATGGTCAAATGACCAAATGGTTCCAAAACCACGAGATATAGCCTACTGATACAATTCCAAGAATTTTGATACCCATATTGCTAGTATTCCATTGAAATTCATAAATAGTATCCCAGCACTGGAATATGCTCCCAGAAATCCGGATTTCCGGGAACCGAATCAGGTAATCCGATTAATTTTGACCAAGTCTAAAAGTGGATGAGTTCCCGAATCCAAAACACCAAAAAGTATCAAAATCGGTTGGAAATTACCTTAGTTGTTGGAATTTCAGTTTTGGGGGTACCCAGGTACTTACGTCGGCCTATTACGTAGTAAAAAAAATCAGGAGCTCCTCGTTACTCCCCCTCTTACTATTTCAACAATATTAATAACCCAAAAGCTTGACTCAGTGAAGTTCTAAGATGTCTCAAAGTTTCAATATCCAGCTATGGATACAACATGGGAATTTCAATTATTGAAACCTAAAAAGGTACCCGGGTACCGCGTCGGACACATAACGGTTAAACACCAAGGTAGATGATGCGGATTCCAAACCGGAGGATTGGTCTGACCAATACCCAGTATCGAGATTTAAGACAGATCCGTAAAATCCCGTGAAATCTTCGAAATGAATCTCAACGGCCATTTTGATAGGACGTAAGTACAACTTCTTGAGAAGATTCTTATGGTCGATTTGATCAAAAACTGCTTTCAAATCTGTGTAAATAGTGTCCACTTGTGTTTTCTTCTCCATGAAATGAATTCAAATTGATGTCAATTCGAACAGGTTCGTTAAAACGGATCGCCCGGGCATGAAGCCATGTTGGTCTGGTGACATAACATGCTGTACGGCTGAGGATGAATTGATTGACAACAATTTTAAACAATATAGATCCAGCTGAAAGATTCGCTATTCCGCGCTACATCCTGATATTTCGCTTATCTCTGGCTTTGAACACCGGGAACATGTAGGATTGCTTCCAAGCGTTAGCGAACTTAGCCTGGTCAACTGATTGGTTGAAGATGCGAGGCAAAGGTTCAGCCAAAACGACGGCACAACGACAGTAGACAGTAACTGGAATCTTATCCGACACTTCGGAAAAATGAGCTTTTTAGCTTTCTTGCAACTGCTATTACCATGTCGGGTGAAACCAAACAGATACTTATAGGCCTGTAAGCCTTTCATTTAAAATTGGTTTGGATAAGATCGGTTCAACCACTGCTGATAAACACGAATGAGAGTTTGTCCGTTACATACACACACACATAGACATTGTCCCAAATTGTCTAGCTGAGTCGATTGGTATATAAGACTCGGCCCTCCGGGCCTCGGAAAAAATCTTGAAAGTTTAAGCGAATTCCATACATTTCTTTTATAAGAAATGTAAAACTAATATATATTAAATAAGTTCTAGCCTTTCTCATATATAGAAAGGCTATGCAATCACTGTAAAAATCGACTTTTTAACCGAGACCCGGAGGGCTCGATTCAGTTCGTCGAGATCGGAAAATGTCTTTGTGTATGTATGTGTGTCATTTAAACTCACCCAATTTTCTCAGATATTGCTGAACCGATTTTCACAAACTTAGTTTCATCTGAAAGATATAACGCGCCCATAAGCTGCAATTGAATTTTTAGTTGATCCGACTTCCGGTTCCGGAGTTACGAGTTGAAGAGTGCGGTCACACAGCAAATTCTCATATAAACTGGTACAACCATGATTTTCAAATGATGTAAAACATATTAAAATGGATCCAACATTAATTTAGTTTGCGGGTCTGGATCACTGTTTTTTGTGAGTAATGATCACTCAAAGCAGCATTGACCACATTGGCCACCTGTGACGGTTCATGATGCCTCCGGGAAACTCGCCAAGTTCTTAAGCTAATGTCACACGTATTTCCCAGCGAATTCTCTACCGATTTTTACAAACTTGATTTCAAATGACAGATACAGTAATACCATTGACTGCAGTTGAATTTCAATTAGTTCTGACTCTTGGTTCCGGAGTTACAGGTTGGTTAGTGCGGTTATACTGAATCTTCTATATATATAAAAATCAATGTATGTTTGTATGTATGTCCGCTAACTACTTCTAAACTACACGTCCGATCTCGATGAAATTTGGCATACGTATTCTTTGCCCCAAGAAGATGTTCATGGTATGATTTTGGGGGGGGGGGGGGGTTACACAGAGCTTGAGGGGGGGGGGGGGTTGTGTTTAGGCAAAGAATTATTTATATCTCCATATTTATGAGTATTTGATATATGTATTTCTCCCACTCAACCAATAGTTGATGGGAGTGGACCACGAAATAGGGGGGGGGCGAAGAATGTAGTAATCCTTATCTATTCATTCAATGTGATTATTAGCGATGAATTCAATTTTGACATAAGTCTTCCTTCCACTAAGGAGATGGTCATGGGGTGGTTTTTGTTTTCGATGGGGGAGGGTGAGAAGTACCTAAGCCGAGGAAAGGGAGAGGGGGGGGGGGGTGTACTGAAGAACACTTTTTAGCTATATGTTATATTATATATGATTTGGCATAAGTATTTCTTCCACCAAGACGGTGGACATGATTGTTGGTTTCGGAATCTGAAGGAGACTGAGGGTTTCTGATGCAATATCTATAAATTACTTCAAAAATTTAAAATTTTGTTGCATGTATGTTTACCAGAATATAAATGGAATGGCAAAAATTTATTTGATAGAGATCTATTACGCGAATGACAATATAATACTGACGAATTGCATGAAGTTGTCGAAAATTAAATTGAAAAGTAAATTGAAAATTGCACGTGCGATCGCTTCATCTAAAGTTAAATCAACATTGATGGATGATGGACGAACAGCTCTGCCCTAAAATAACTACTAAATCTTGCGCTTGCGGAAAACGTTACTTACAAAGCAAAATTCTGGAAGAATGCAACACTGTTATATAGGACGAATTCACGATGACCCATAAAAGGAACCAATAGAATAGTTGGTGGCGTGGTCGGCGATCTTCGTCAAATTTTACCCGTTAGTCGACACCTACTGATGAAATCAGTTCTTGCTTAAGGGGGTAGGATTATTGTTGAAAAAATATCGTACTCAAAAAAACTCAATGGCGATACCGAGAGTGTTAGTCTATTCAGTCAATAATGCAACATTTAAGCAATATTTTCCTAAATGTTCACCGTAAAATATTGAAAATTGGGTGTGTTACAGTGAATATTTAGGAGACACCACGAATAAATCCGATGTACAGCATAACTCAAAATCTACTGAACCAAATTGTTTGATTTTGCACAGTTCTCCTTCATATCATAACATCATTAAAGATCATAACTTTGTTCACAAAAATAAGTTTCATGATTTTTTAAGGGAAATTGAATTTTTAGCTGCAGAATGCTACGAAGAATTCAAATATGAAGAAAAAAGTAAAAGCTTCGATCAATACCTGGGGATATGTAGAAGAACTGAGCAAACGTTGAAAACGATTGGTCCAATATATTTTGAGTAATGAGAGATGGCGTTTGGTCACGGATTTCTTACAATAATATTTTATTGCGTCTATTACCAACGTTTCGAAGGTCTATGCCTTCATCTTCTGGGCAAAACTACAATTTGAACAATAATTGGAACAATAATTACATACAACATTCAATTTGCAAACACACAGATTACTTACAACACGAACAATATTATCTTAGTCAAGTTGGTTTGAACATTTAGACGGAAAAAACAACGCACTGATCTACACTGTAATGTCAAAATTAAGTTTGAATTTGATTTGAATTGCAAATTCGTTTTAATTGTGGCAACTTACACAGACGGTCCCCGCACACATCACTAGCAGACTGAGCAATGAAACGTTTCAAAAAGCAAAAGTGTGTGTTGTAAACAGTATCGAGGTATGGAACAGATGGAAGTGGAAACAGCAATAATTTGACGTATAGGAAACGGGCAGAAGAGAGTGAGCGAAGTTTATGCTTAATGAGAGAGAGAGTGTAGCACCCCAGAGTATGCTGCATTCAAATTATTAGTGTCGGTTCTGAAATTAATTGTTGAAACATCACTAAAAATGTGGCACATTTCCAAAATCTGTAAAGCTTGTAATCGGTTGTCATGGTCTAAAATTGTTGTTTTTGATAGATCAAAGCTGTGCTCATTATCAATGGCATGAACCATTAGCGCTGTCTTTTTAAACTCGTCTACATTGCTTGTCTCTCGCTCGCTGCTTGACGATTTGAATTCATTGTACCGTTTTATGAGCGATCGGTGGCCAGACAGGCGCTGTTTGAGTTGTTGTGTAGTTAAACCTATGTAGGAACTGTCACATTCTGTGCAGGGTATACGGTAGATTATATTGCGTTTTGAAAGAAGAGGCGTGGGATCTTTCAGCTTGGAAAACAAAATTGCATTGGTTTTTGTACATTTGAAACCTAACCTTACATTTTTGTGATTCCTCTGAACGATCCTGGCAAGGGCGGGTGTGAGAACATCTACGTGGTGGAGCGATCGATATACCTTTTGTTCGCTCTCGGGAGGGCGATCATTTACTGTGCTGAGTTTGGTTGACAAATCGATTGATCAGTCGATTTACCAGGGTGCTGGGATAATTGTTATTGCGCAAGTATTCTCGTACCGTTAGCTTTTTCTGGTTTTCTGTTTTGTACGTTGATAGTCGAAATACCCTTGCAATGAACCCCATGGCTGTATTAAGCTTTTGCGTGAGCGGATGGAGAGAGAGAAAATTTAAAATTCGGCCAGATGCTACCGGCTTTTTGTACCAGTCGGTGAGAATCCTCTGCTCGTCCGTTCTTATCAGAACCATGTCCAAATAAGGCAAACGGTTGTTGCTCTCAATCTCACATGTAAACTGGATATGTGGATTATAGGCATTCAGCGCACTCTTCACATGATCAATTTCATTAGCTGGGAGAGCGGTGATCAAATCATCCACATATTTCTTTAAAAAGGGGATAGGTATATTGATCGTCTTCAACACGTCATCTAGTAATGTTTCCATAACTAGATCCGCTAAGGCAGGGGATAATGGATTACCCATTGCTGTTCCCGATTTCTGCCTGTAATATGCTCCGCGAAATACGAAATAACTGGAGGAGAGATTGAAATCGATGAGGTCTATGAAAGTTTTTTCATCTTTGATGGTTGTGTTTTTCTCTATCGAACTCCAGTTATTGCGTACCGCTTGGATGACCAGGTCTTTGGGGATGCAAGTAAACAAACTAACGACATCGAACGAAACCAACACATGATTCGGGGGCAGCGTTGTGTTGTTTATGAATGAGCAAAACTCGTAAGAGTTTAGGACATTGTATTTGTTCTGATTTATCGATAGTCTGAGAATACCAGCTAAATACTTTGAGAGATCATATGTTGGGCAAAGTATTTAGCTGGTATTCTCAGACTATCGTAAGAGTTTAGGACATTGTATTTGTTCTGATTTATCAATAGTCTGAGAATACCAGCTAAATACTTTGAGAGATCATATGTTGGGCAAAGTATTTAGCTGGTATTCTCAGACTATCGATAAATCAGAACAAATACAATGTCCTAAACTCTTACGAGTTTTGCTCATTCATAAACAACACAACGCTGCCCCCGAATCATGTGTTGGTTTCGTTCGATGTCGTTAGTCTGTTTACTTGCATCCCCAAAGACCTGGTCATCCAAGCGGTACGCAATAACTGGAGTTCGATAGAGAAAAACACAACCATCAAAGATGAAAAAACTTTCATAGACCTCATCGATTTCAATCTCTCCTCCAGTTATTTCGTATTTCGCGGAGCATATTACAGGCAGAAATCGGGAACAGCAATGGGTAATCCATTATCCCCTGCCTTAGCGGATCTAGTTATGGAAACATTACTAGATGACGTGTTGAAGACGATCAATATACCTATCCCCTTTTTAAAGAAATATGTGGATGATTTGATCACCGCTCTCCCAGCTAATGAAATTGATCATGTGAAGAGTGCGCTGAATGCCTATAATCCACATATCCAGTTTACATGTGAGATTGAGAGCAACAACCGTTTGCCTTATTTGGACATGGTTCTGATAAGAACGGACGAGCAGAGGATTCTCACCGACTGGTACAAAAAGCCGGTAGCATCTGGCCGAATTTTAAATTTTCTCTCTCTCCATCCGCTCACGCAAAAGCTTAATACAGCCATGGGGTTCATTGCAAGGGTATTTCGACTATCAACGTACAAAACAGAAAACCAGAAAAAGCTAACGGTACGAGAATACTTGCGCAATAACAATTATCCCAGCACCCTGGTAAATCGACTGATCAATCGATTTGTCAACCAAAATCCCAGCACAGTAAATGATCGCCCTCCCGAGAGCGAACAAAAGGTATATCGATCGCTCCACCACGTAGATGTTCTCACACCCGCCCTTGCCAGGATCGTTCAGAGGAATCACAAAAATGTAAGGTTAGGTTTCAAATGTACAAAAACCAATGCAATTTTGTTTTCCAAGCTGAAAGATCCCACGCCTCTTCTTTCAAAACGCAATATAATCTACCGTATACCCTGCACAGAATGTGACAGTTCCTACATAGGTTTAACTACACAACAACTCAAACAGCGCCTGTCTGGCCACCGATCGCTCATAAAACGGTACAATGAATTCAAATCGTCAAGCAGCGAGCGAGAGACAAGCAATGTAGACGAGTTTAAAAAGACAGCGCTAATGGTTCATGCCATTGATAATGGGCACAGCTTTGATCTATCAAAAACAACAATTTTAGACCATGACAACCGATTACAAGCTTTACAGATTTTGGAAATGTGCCACATTTTTAGTGATGTTTCAACAATTAATTTCAGAACCGACACTAATAATTTGAATGCAGCATACTCTGGGGTGCTACACTCTCTCTCTCATTAAGCATAAACTTCGCTCACTCTCTTCTGCCCGTTTCCTATACGTCAAATTATTGCTGTTTCCACTTCCATCTGTTCCATACCTCGATACTGTTTACAACACACACTTTTGCTTTTTGAAACGTTTCATTGCTCAGTCTGCTAGTGATGTGTGCGGGGACCGTCTGTGTAAGTTGCCACAATTAAAACGAATTTGCAATTCAAATCAAATTCAAACTTAATTTTGACATTACAGTGTAGATCAGTGCGTTGTTTTTTCCGTCTAAATGTTCAAACCAACTTGACTAAGATAATATTGTTCGTGTTGTAAGTAATCTGTGTGTTTGCAAATTGAATGTTGTATGTAATTATTGTTCCAATTATTGTTCAAATTGTAGTTTTGCCCAGAAGATGAAGGCATAGACCTTCGAAACGTTGGTAATAGACGCAATAAAATATTGTAAGAAATCCGTGACCAAACGCCATCTCTCATTACTGAAAACAAAGTGGTCGTTCATCTTTCTATCGAATATATTTTAATTTATGATGTACACCACAAAGCATGTTTTCAACGAGATACCTCCAGAGATTTTCTGTCACTGGCTCAATTTTCAGTATTCTACTATGATATTCGAAGAAATATTGTTCAATTGTGCAGTGATTATATGGAAAGTGAATGAATATTCTAACATTCTCTGTATCGCCAAAATATTTTTTTAAATGTGCCATTTTTTTTATGAATTAACTTTACCCACGTCCTTCAACACTCCGTTACGTCTTCGTATCATTGTAAATATGTTTCGAAAACAGAACTTTTCACTATATGTGCATACTTTTATTGAATGATTCTTATAGTCACCTTCGTAGGTCATTTCGCCAAAAAAGTGAGATATATGGATTGGGAAAATGTTAATCGATGCAACAATGAATTGCACCACATTTCCACATGATTTTGTAAAATAATACACTCTGTTGAAGAATAAATCGATTGCGTATATTGACTTCAATTTCATACACTACTCCATCCAAAATAAAATCGATGGTAATTCTGTTACGCATATAAATCTATGGATTTACATGTTGAATTATTTAATTCAGTCGATCCACCATGCTTTCAGAAGTATTGGTTTTATACGTAACCTACCCAGCAGTCTCCGTCAGACGAAGGTTTTTATATTTAAACGAAAGAATAAAGTTCTTTCTACGATTTTTTTTATAGCATAGTACGAATTCTTGCTATTAAGGAAGTTGCTTAAAGTGTAAATTGATCGAAAAATATTCGAAAATTGACAATAACTTTGTTGTTTCGAGAGCTACAGATTCTTCGTTGTTTAAAAAATGTGTATTTTATCGCTTTTAACAATTTTGTAGAAGAAACTTTTCATAATAAAAAGTAACCGTAAAAAGTTATATTCGAAAAACTGTTTTGAATGGGTCTATCCAAAGCAAACCTACATATCTCGCTACTGTTACTATATAGAGCTTTAGTAATTTCAGTAAAGATTTTCACAATAATATTTTCTAGAACTTTACTGAAGACAGCGAGTTTCTAGCTAAATTATTCGGGGAAATAAATTTTCTATCTCACTTTTAGGGGATTAATAACTCAATTCATTATATCAAAAGATGCATCTATTTATATCCAGAAACTTCTTTGAAAAAATCCATTCTCCAAAACCAATGGTTCAGGAGTTATTGAATTTTGATCGTGAAAACGTCGTTTTGCAACACTGCGCACCGCATGTGTTGCAATTGACACTTTGTGTGCCTATTATATTAGTTACTGCGCAATATCGACCCACCACAACTGTGCTTTGGTTGAAAAATTTCATTTAAGCGACCATTGTAACTAGAAAATATAAAGAAGCAGATGTACTGTTACCTCAAATTCGAATGATACCAAGGGATTCCAAACGATTGTGTGTAGGAAAACAGAGCAATTAATTTAATTGTGCTCCAGGTGGTCAAACTAAGAACATTGTCTATCCGCGAGAATTACAATAAGTTTCTTCTTTGTAACAAAAATATTTGTTATTTTTAGTATTTTTAAAAAATTTCGTTTAGTCCTGATGGGTGTAGCGAAGCGCACCGGATTACAGCTAGTTTCCCATATTAATCGGTACAATCGTAATACCTCAGAGGCTAAAAACTATTGAAATCGTCACCAAATAACTTCGATTCGCACGTCTACATCAGAGATTGCCAATCAAACATTCTTTGGATATATTGTCCACTATCGACGATTCCGGAAGTCCCGGATTCCTCAAACAAAGTCCCCAAATGGAAGGCAAAATATGCAGTTGAGCATTGCGTCGTCACCCCCCCCCCCCCCCTTGCCCTTACATCTCCCCCGTTCATCACTCCCCTCCCCTTGGATCACCCTCACACCCGCATTTCCTTCATTCACCCCGTATACCGAAATAAGATGGTGGATTAAAATTTTGATGTTCAATCTTACAATGTTCATTTTATAATTAAAATTTCAGACTCCAACCGAATAATTGTTTTGGGGCGGGGACACCAGCGTGCACAACGATGAAGCTATTGGCAGACAATGTCTAAAGGGCTTATAGTAGGCTTTAAAGCACGCGAACACACTGTAATACGTTAGCCAGTGCTCTGATAAGTCGGCATAAACTGGATTTTACTGTTGGCTGTGTTTATAAATAATGCTGCATAGTTCAATAGTAAACAAGACTCACAGCAAGACATTTTAAGTTGATTTTTTAGCTTTTAGACTAATAGGGTCAAGTTTATTTTGTCTAAGGTGAGGGACGATATTTCAGTTTTGAAGTGAACATTGTAAAATACGTAATAACTTAATTTAATGTAAAGCAGTGAAAAATTGAAATTTAAAATTTGAAGTGGTTTTGAGTTTGTAATTTATTTAAAATCAAAACTAATTTAAAATTTCTCAAAATTCTCGTGGGGACCGGACCCCCAGGACTCTCTCTCTGGCTCCGCACCAGTCATGTCATTCACCATAGGTCGAATCACTATACTAGCGAACACGAACAGGTTTCTATTTTTTTGTATCCATATTCGACAGTCTGCTATCAAGCGAATTTTTTGAATTCGCGGGAAAGTGATAGTGTAGAATATAACAAAGATTGCATTGATTTCTATATCTGTTTATTTTGGACACTCTCTACATTAATTTTACCCACGATTCCTCTATGTCGTTACCCATGTGACGATATAGCGTAAATGTAAACCTTCATGGAGGCAGCCGTTTCGGAGGCTACCACAGCACATGATGTAAATAAACACGTATATTGGAAGTTTTTTGCTATTTTCAATATTAGCTGCAGCGGGGGCCTGTTTTAAAATAATTGCCCGAAACCGGATCAGCAAACAAGAGCTGAAATTGTGTGCATTCGAGCGACGATTTCATTCGAACCAGGCCGTGTAGTAATGACACTTCGAATTGCCATGGTGGCAAATTTTGGATTCGACACATGTTTGGGACATTCGAGTGGTTAGCTGTTGGTCGGAAATGTGTAGGAAGCATTTATACAGCTGATACAACTACACATCGAACATCGAACTAAGCCAAAAATAGTACTCGTAAGGCCGATGAATTTGCAAAGCACAACAATATCGAGTAAAGCAAATGTTTACATTCACAGAATCCGAGTTTCAATCACATGCGGTGCATCTGATGATATCGTCCGTAGGATTCATTGTTGGTCCGGGAAATTGATACGAGCTGTGAAAAGGTTCATGTACAATTGAATTTATTGCATCCCATTCCTGTGCAAGTGATTTCCAACATGTTCAGGAATGTATGGTTCTATTCCAGTTATGTGAGGTTATCAAAGAATGTATCGTTCAGCAGTGATTTAAAAATCATGAAATCAATTTCTTTGCAATTGCACCTTTGTCCAAAACACCGCACAAAATTTGAATTCGACGCGATAATTATTTTGTTTTAATAGTGCACAGTTAAATTAAGGAAAACCGATAAGAGTTAATTAACAAATCGTCGTGGTTGGGGTTAATTATCGTAACCTCGCAGAGATTACTGAATTCACTGCAAATTTCGCGGAGCCGTTAGATTTTATTTCACTGTAGTAGCGATGCAGAAAACCGATCTTTACCACGCGATATTATCGCAACCGCAATTTGAAGTCATCCACATAAGAAAGTTTAGGGCCCTCTATACTACTGTGAATATCGTTAAGATAAAGAAATAAAATAAATGGGCCGAGATGACTTCCCTGCGGCACTCCGGAGGTAACGGTAAAAAATGATGACGTTGAATCGCTTGTTTTCACAGCCATTTTACGACCGATTAGGTGTGATCGTAGCCAAAGCGGTAGTGTACCATTCAATCCGAGGCGATAAGTTTAGCAACAGCGATATGGTGGATAATTTTATCAAAGGCCGCAAAAAATCGGCGTATGTGGCATCTATTTGATATCTCTGTTTCATAGCACGCGCAATGGTAGATGTGTAAAGGACAAGATTACTGCTAGTTGAGCGTTTTGGCACAAAGCCACGTTGTTCTTCAGCGATAAAACTGGACGATGAACTCTCAAACGATAACCTCTAGCTGTTTGGAAATAGCATACAACGCAGAGATTCCTCGATAGTTGCTGACATTAGTTTTGTTACTTTTTTTGAATACAGGGAAAATATAGGAATTTTTCCAACAGTCGGGAAAGACACCTAATTGAAGTGATGAGTTGAAAATTAGCGAGAACGGCGTAGCAAGGGTCATCGAGGATTTTTGAATATTAGAGAGGGTATTCCATCTGGTCCAAGGTTCGATGAGCTTTTAAATTTCACACAAGTATTTATAACGGATCCGGGCGTGATGAATGTATGTGTCCCAAATGGTGGGCGATTGGGAACTTTATCAGTAGCCTGAGAAAAATTTGATGGTCATCCAAAGTTTCGGCGACGAAGACGCTACTAAAATGTTCGTAAAACAATTTGCATATACCTTCAGTGGAATTGGTTTCTTTCCCTTCTAATTTTCCATTTTCCATTTCGAACGAAACATCTTCGGTATATACCGTACAGATTACACTTAATGCTCTTGCTAGTGTCAATGTTAAAAATTTCTAATTACTAACTTATAACTAGATTTAGTGGTATAGAAGTCATAAACTAAAGCAGTTTCGTTGGATTTGCTACAACATACCGGATTGTTCTGGACTTATGCTGTCCTGTGCCTAGGAATCCACAGAAGCGGACGATTCCTTATATTACGAGGGGGAACATACAAATGAATCCTTGAGAGAATGTCGGGATAGTCAATATTGTTCGACAACATATCGAAAATGAACATTATTTGCAAGAAAGTGCGGTGGGACTCCAGCGTGGGCGAATCTAGCAACATGCATCTATTATTATACGGCGGAAGACGAATAGGGTCGTTCAAAGGCACTAATGTCATGGAAGTAGACAATCCGGCTTCATTCCATTGCTGAACATTACGTTGATAAGCGCTGAAATGTTTCGGGTTGAATTTTTTATATTGCTTGTTGCGAATTTAATAATGCTTAGATTGCGTAGAACGGTGTTTCGAGAACTGTTTAAAAGCGGAACATTCTGTAGATTTGAGTCGGTTTTTGGTTGCTATTCATGCAAGGAGGAAAAACTGGAGTCTTGTGTGTCTGCTTCGGAGCAAACACTGATAATATAAATTCGTAAATATAATGAAATCGATCATAAAATACACGAATTCATTCGTCGTTTTCTGCAACGAAGTGTTTTCGTGCATTCTAAATAGTAGGATTCGTTCATTTCAAGAAAACAAGAATGGCCGCTTGGTGAACGAAATCTTTCGTAAATTTTACACGATTAATGTATACTGCACGAATGTTATCGTTGATAACGACATTATTTTTCGTGAATGAAACGAAATGTTTTGTTTATTTTAATAAACGTGTTTGTATATTACGAACGATTTCGTTGGTCGCACGATTTCATTTCGTTCCTCTTAGGAAAGTTTTCGTATTCATTAGCATATTAATTAGGATTTAATTCAACTTGCTCCCTTCTATTGATGACTAAAAGATTGTGGTGTGAAGTAATGGCCGCTTGATGAACGAAAGTTTTCGTAAATATTACATATTTAGTGTAAATTACATGAATGTTATTGTTGAAAACGGCATTATTTTTCGGGAATGAAACGAAATGTTTTTTTTATTTTAATAAACGGTTGTGTAAATTACAAACGATTTCGTTGGTGTTATAAATTCATTTTGCACATCTTAGAAAAGTTTTCGTATTATTAGCCTCTTATTGTTTTCAGTCGATCATTTGGGATCGATGCTTGACCACATGGATTTTTTTTATTTGAAAAAATCGATGGCACGAAGAAATGGCCGCTTGATGAACGAAAATTTTGGTGAATTTTACTTATTTTGTTTACATTGCACGAATGTAATCGTTGATAACGACATTATTTTTCGTGAACGAAACGAATTGTTTCGTGTATTTTAATAATCGTTTATGTATATTACAAACGATTTCGTTTGTCGTATTCGATCTTTTAGGATCAATGTTTGACAGCACCGATTTTTTATTAATTAGAAAGATCGATCTGGCAAATTCGATTCTATTTTAACCTGCTCATCATTATTAAGGACTAGAAAGATTGTGGTGTGAAGAAATGGACGCTTGATGAACAAAAGTTTCAGTAACTTTTACTTATCTAGTGTACTTGGCACGAATGTTATCGTTGATAACGATATTATTTTTCGTGAATGAAATGAAATCATTCGTTTATTTCAATCAATGTTTGTGTATATTACGAACGACTTCGTTGGTCGCACGAATTCATTTCGTTCATCTTAGAAAAATTTTCGTAAGAAGATAATAAATCTTCTTATTTTTTCATTCGATCTTTTGAGATCGATGTTTGACAACACCGATTATTTTTAGTTAAAAAAACAGATCTGGCAAAACCGATTTTATTGTGATATGAAGAAATGGTCGCTTGATAAACGAAAGTTTTCGTTAATTTTACTTATTTAGTGTACATTGCACGAATGTTGTCGTTGAAAACGACATTAATTTTCGTGAATGAAACGAAATGTTTTGTTTATTTGAATACACGTCTATGTATATTACGAACAATCTCGTTGGTCGCACGAATTCATTTCGTTCATCTAAGAGAAGTTTTAGTATTTAATAGCATAATCTTTTACATTGCTCCGGCAGAGAAAAACTCAAAATAGCCAGAATAGCAAAACCATCGAGCGATGGCTCAACTGAATCCGTACTGCTCCGGATTCTGGATCAACTAGAAGCGAAAGAGGTTTAGAAAATCTTCCTGAAACCGGCGGACACGGATACGGCTACTAAATAGTCAGACCGAGACCGTCGTGAACATCAACAATTATCTGACGTATAGCAAAAATGACGCCATATTGAAGCTCTGTTGACGTTGACGGTTCGACGAATGGTGCACGTAAATATTATAAAGATATTCGTATATAGCAGCGAACAATTCGTTTGCCGAACGAAGCTGTTTCGTAATAAGCCAACGAAAGTCGTTTCGTGGTTTTCACGAAAAACTCGTAATAAAAAATAAATGTGTTCCGATTCCTGAATTCGTATATTTTATGAAAATTATCTGTACGAAACTAATGCATAGCGATTTACGAATATATTCTATCAGTGAACTAATCGGTAATATTGGTTGTAACCATGACAGCACTGTTGGTGTTGCTGCTTTGCAGAAGCTCATCCCAATCTATACCGGACAGAAATTCGTTCATTGATGCAAATTTCGCTTTAGTGTGATCATAAAACAAAAATTCTGAAGTGTCCTGATAACTGTAGGAATACACTTCGAGATTACGATATGCAGAGGTGGATGGTGCTTCTAATATTGCACAGTTGCTGATCTATTCAGAGCTAACGAATGCAAAGTCGAGAGTACGAAGGATCCTGTTCAGAACTTCGTTCATTTGGCACACACCTGCGGTGCTATAAACATTCAGCAACTTTGGTATAAGCGGGTTTATAGACGAACGGGCGATATCAGAGTAAAGGTAATTTGTAGAAGTCCGCAGCTGCTTAATGCCTGACAATCTTATCGTTAAGTTCCATTTGTGAAGTAATTCATGAGAGCGAACTTAAATGTTGATCGATAGCAGTCGTATCATTTGTTCTGTCTGGCGGAACATAGATCACGCATAAAAAGAGTATAATTTAAAGGTTGCAGCGCAGTCCAAACTTGCTCTAACGCAGTGCAACTTGAGGTGACAGTCTGGCGCGCTTGGAGGATTGAGCGAATGGATAGTAGAACACCGCTTCCGTGATATTACGATTAGAGAGATCAACATTAAACGATTTACTGTGCGTTGTATTATCGTTTAGACAAATTTCGGTTATGGCGTATACATTGTAGATTGCGTCGGAACAGGCACATTTTGGTAATATATGGTGTTTTATTTACACCACCAATGCTCTCTGACGATAAGAGGAGTTCGAGGTGGGAAGCCGTCGATAGCGTGGCATCGCTGGCCATGGCGATGGCCTTAGCGGGGGAAACTGTGGATCGCGCAAGGGGTAAACATGATATTGTATTCGATCAGTCAAGGTATTGGACACCACTGCATCTCGATGCAAGTTCGGTCACTTGTCTAAAAAAGGATTGGCCAAAATTGATCAGACGAAATTAACCTAAGAAAGGCATGAGAACGGTAGTGCGCTGCGATGATTTTGTAGCACTAATTTATGGCAGCGAATGTTCGAAAGGTCACATCTTGTTTTACTTACAATATATACGAAGAGTTTTCAGTGATTTCCATCGGTAGAGATCTAATTAAATATTACTATCTAAGGGTGATAATCTGTGGAGTTCCATACAGTCTAGGAAGTGTTGTATCACGTTGGTATTGGTTGCAACTGATATTTATCATACGTGTTATGCTACCTGTTAAAGTCGACTGATAACGCGACAGCGACATGTATGATGTAGAGGTGTGCGCCGATGCATTTTTAATCGGCGGCGGCGTAAGCGACATTTTTTGTCGGCGGCGGCGGCGTCACGCCGTTGGACCCTATCGGCGGCGGCGCGCCGGCGTGTGTCGGTGTGACGAATATTGACGCCTAGGTAACTAAAAAAAATTCTTAACAGTACAATTCCTTTCCCAAATTTTCGGTTGCTATTGTAACAGATTTCACAGCACATACAAACAAACGTTACAGTTTGAAGAAAATCTAAAAAAAATCATCGCCCACGATGTACTAGCGACATCTGTTGAACACATTGCACTAAATGTAATTCTCGCAACCATATCAATTTTTTTTTCAACTGATGCTCCAATAGTGACCACCCTGCTTGCCAAATGCAAGATAATAAATGAAAGGCGGAACTATTTTTACAGTTGTAAAATTTGAAAAACGAAATAGAAAAATTGGCGATGTCGCATACTACGACTTCGCATGAAATAATGATTGCAATGGACAAATTTGAAGAATGCAGAGTAACGACTGTATTTCAATGACCCATAATAATTATTTATTGTTCTATATTTGGGAAATTAGGCAACGGTAAAACAGTTTTTGTTTTGTTTGAGGAAATTAATTGTTGTTGTCGTTTCATTGTTTTTTGTTTCTATTTAGTCATCTTTACCGTAAGCCCGGGGACAATGGACAGCTCCAATATATTGCATTCATAAGCAAATTTTGGGGTGATTTGGTGATGTCATGGCGGCTCGAATGGAACAAAATTTGAAAAAGGCGCATCCCATTTAATAATAATTTTCCATATCTGTGGAAAATAATCAATTTAAGCATTTCTACCATTTCTACCATTTCTTTTTGCTGCTATTCAATTCAATATTTCTATTCAAAACGAATGGTTAAGCTTGGTTGTGATGTAATTTCATTGGCCAAAATGTTTTTCATTTACATTTCTCGAGATAAAAAGCACCAATGATTTAACGGTTTCAAACTTCACACAACAAGAAAACCAAAACATGTTTAGGAGGGAAGAGAGCCGGTTGTTAAAAAAACAACGACTTGCAGCTAAATATATAATAAGATTTATGCAACTTTGCTGACGGTTTTCAGTTAGGGATGAATTTATTCTCTAATAATAGTTTTCTTTATTCACATTTTGGAATAAGCTTTTTCTAAATGTTGCTCTAGCCGAATTGACGGCGTTCATAACACACGTAACGAAACATGCTTTTCTCTTGAAACTTTTTCGTTTCGTTGTTCGTGGTACTCATACAGAGAAGGCATACTATCTGTCAAGTTGTCCCTGGGTTGTTTACCTTCGCTCTTTTAGAATCCCGCAGATATCAGGAACCCTAACATGAGGCGTTATTATTGGCATTACTGCGCAGAAATGTCACTTTTAATGATCGTGTAAGGACACCTTTCAAGGTAGATGCATTACTTCATTTTCCAGGCTGGTGTTTACTTTTACTTCTTGTAAGTACAAAATCGCCAATGATAAGGACTACGATTCCCCGGCACTACATTTTCTTACAACGTACGGTCTGCTTCTATCTTGAGTGCAAAGTATGCTCGATGTGCTGGAATCATACAGATCTACACCCTGACGAAACCTAAATATACAGTTACTATCAATCATAATCATTCGTTATCGAGCACTCAGTCGAGATAGAAGTCTTTTGTCATCGGTCCGTACACTCTATAGCGACAAATAGTGTTAATCCGCGTTCAAGGTTATTTGCACACTCTACGCCTAGTTGAGGTTTCAGTATTTTTTCCCTTCTTTTGTGTTTCTGTTTCTGAGTACCGTTAGCCGGTCAGTGAAGTGAAGCAGCGTTCTTCTAGTAAGCCGTCTGGATACCGTTACCTACACAAGCTAAGTATTAGTTTTCGTTTCCCCTTCTTGGTTGCCTTAATAACGTGCACTGGGCAATAGGCCCGTGCAAAAATGACTTCCCCTGACAGCGGCTCATCTCCAGGTGAGATGGACGTCGAAATAAAATCGGCTCCCCGGCTCTAGGTATATCCAAGCTCGGCCACCGGGCCATTTGTGATCTTCTTTCGGACCAAAGAAAAAAAGTGTTTGAATCTGTTGCAGATTTCTCGAGTTCTGACGGATCGGTATTCGGCCGTGACAGAAATATCGAAAATTCGCCCTGATAAGCTTCGGGTGGTGGTTAACAGTTCAACTCAGGCAAACGATATTGCTGGCTACGAGCCCTTTACGAAGGAGTACAGGGTGTATATTCCAGCTAGCAGGGTTGAAGTCAGTGGGGTCGTTTCCGATTCGAGTCTGAATTGCGAGGACCTGCTAAAATATGGGACTGGCTGTTTCAAAGACCCCATGCTCAAGCCAGTGAAGATACTGGAATGCAAACGTTTTCATTCAGCATGAGTCGCAGCTGACGGCAAGAAAATATACGTCAACTCAGACTCTTATCGGGTGACCTTCGCCGGCTCTGCCCTGCCCAATTACCTCCTCTTTGACAAGGTTCGTCTACCTGTTCGCCTCTTTGTGCCGCGGGTTATGAACTGTACTAATTGCAAACAATTGGGACACACAGCCTCCCATTGTAGCAATAAAGCCCGCTGTGGGAAATGCGGTGGGAATCATACGGATGATTCCTGTGGTAGAGATGTCGAAAAGTGTCTCTACTGTGGGGGAAACCCACATGATCTCCCTTCATGTCCCGCGTACAAACAGCGCGAGGAAAATCTTAAGCGTTCCCTTCAGGGACGCTCTAAGCGATCTTTTGCAGAAATGCTTAGGATAGCTACGCCACCTGTCTCTACAAACATCTTTACCAACTTGTCTACTGACGAAGGCGACTGTGATGAACCCCAGGAGGGAACATCTTCTGCTGTGCCTAGAAGTAGTTGAAAAAGGAAGAACATTTCCTCTTCCAAGCTTCGTCGTAAAGGCCAGAAGGTTTCTCTTCATGGTCCCCCTAAAATAACTACTCAAGGAAGTACTGGTGCAAAACCGAAGCAAGTCGCTCCCGGTCTCAGTAACCTGAGCTCAGAAAAGGAGTTCCCAGCACTTCCAGGAACATCAAAAACCCCAAGTGTTCCCATATCTCAGCCAGAGAAAGAAAACAGTGCTGGCTTAATAAATTTCTCTGACATTGTGGACCGTATTCTTACAGCGTTAAACATTTCTGACCCCCTTAAAAGTATCTTGATAAGCTTTCTCCCCGCAGTAAAAACATTTTTGATGCAGTTCACTGCGAAATGGCCCCTTCTTTCAGCGATTGTATCCTTCGATGGCTAATTCATCGAACGAGGTCAAGGATTTAATCACTGTTCTACAGTGGAATTGCAGAAGCATTATCCCGAAAATCGATTCGTTTAAAATCTTACTAAATAATTTGAAATGCGATGCATTTGCCCTATGCGAGACATGGCTCACTTCAGAAATAACCCTACACTTCCACGATTTTAATATTATTCGCTTGGATCGAGAAGACTCTTTTGGGGATCAAAAAGTGCTATTCTTTCAATCGGATCGAGCTCCCCTCGACACCAGGCATTGAAGTTGTCGCTTGCCAAACCAGAATTAAAGGCAAAGACCTTTGCATTGCTTCCACCTACATCCCCCTAGAGCCTCAGTTAGCCACCGACGGCTTTGCGATATTGCGGAACTCCTCCCCGCACCGAGGCTAGTTTTAGGTGACTTTAACTCCCACGGCACGGCATGGGGTTGTCTTCATGACGATAATCGATCTACCCTACTCCATGAGCTTTGCGACAACTTCAATATGACTATTTTGAATACGGGTGAAATGACACGGATTCCTGCCCCTCCAGCGCGACCGAGCGCCTTAGATCTGTCCCTCTGCTCGACATCGCTGCGGTTAGATTGCATGTGGAAGGTAGTCTCTGATCCCCACGGCAGCGACCATCTGCCAATCTAACGGTTCAGGGCCACCGAATACAATCA